>NC_090025.1:123620649-124235457 GCF_037176765.1 Anolis sagrei | reverse complement strand
TCTGTGAGCTCCAGTTCTCCATGTGGGGACATGAGAGAAGCCTCCTACAAGGATGGTAAAGCATCAAAAACATCTGGGCGTCCCCTGGGCAATGTCCTTGCAGATGGCCAATTCTCTCACACCAGAAGCGATTTGCAGTTTCTCAAGTTGCTCCTGACATAAAAAAATCATGGTCATGGTGTAAACTATATATCCCAATGCCTCCTTGAGCAGTGTGTATGCTTCTGAAATTTCCACAATGGCACTAAGATGAAGCAGTATTTCTGCTGTTATGAACATCTCAATCATAAGGTAGACACCACCTAAGAGGAGGGATTGACTCAAACTAATAGTATCTGTACATAAACAAGCATGGAAAAAATCACGAATATGGAACAGGCCCAAGAATAACCAAAGTCAAGCCATTATTTAGAAATGCCAAGCATTTGTACCACGGTGATTTAAATCCTTGAGCCTCAGGCTTGTTGAGAATAATGCTACTGTTTACATGACATCCTGGTTATCAGCCAGTTGAACAAAAGGCAACAAGAGTAGAAGTTGTGTGTGGGTGTGGAGGAACCTTGGCAGGGTGATTAGGCCTAAGATTCACATAGTGCTTATTTCCATCACCCTACCTCCCATTCTATTAGAGAGCGACATGTCTTTGGGATAGTTGAAAAAAGAGGGAGATCACAAAGGAAAGAACATGGTATTAACTGAAAGGAGTCCAGTCTACACTGACCACCTAGGTTAGTGTATATTAGGAACAACCCTGCGGCAGCTACACACAAAATGAGGCTGATCTGTGACAACACTGGGAAAGCCTTGCCTTGCATTGCTGGAAGTTGGGAGGAAGCCCAGATTCTGACTCAGCTTTCAGGCTTTCCCCCAACATAGGACCAGTGGAAATAGTTGGGCTAGTTCCCAAATGGAGAGGGACACAACTGTTCCCATTGCCATCCCATGTTCCCCAGATTCAGGTGACCCGGGGACATGGGATGGTAGTCCTCTTTCCCCCTGCCCTCTCATGTTGTAGCAGTCTCCAGCCATACCTCTGGACTTATCTGTTTTCTACTACTTGCCCTGATGGCAGCTGGGGCAAGGGGAAGTGCTGGGAAGGGATTTCCTCTTTTCTCCCCTCCTTCTCTGTCTGTCACTCTGACTGACATCAGGGCAAGTGACGGGGAACAGGAAGGTGCTGTGTCATGGCTGGAGACTGCTGCAACATAGGAGGTGAAGGGGGACACTTAGGGTGGCTGCTAGTTTGCATCTTACATGCCAGTGAACAATGGGGACTGCTTCCTATCTCCATAGCAGTTAGACAATCCCTGTGTGGATTCAAGTGTCTGTGAAGATATGACTAGGGACAAGTCAAGGTTTGAGAGTTTCTCTAGTAGATCTCTTCAGGTATTTCTGAAGCCCTTTTCATTGATGGGTTTACATGATGACGATAGTGTTTCAATTTTTTTTGGAGGGGGAAAAGCTAAAAGTTGCTTTTCTTACTCATTCCCATGTCCACAGTGTCATATCACCTTGGAACATTGTGGATAAATAAAATAGTGAGTTGCTGACAAATCCAAGTGTTCCATATGGGTTGACCAGCACTCATATTAATAATGTTGGGACACAGAAATCCTGAGGGTTTATGTGTCCCTTTGCAGCAATTGCAATTGCTACTCTGTATTTCTGTTGTCAGCTTACTGTATTTGGTATTATCAATATACGATGAAAGAGCAGTAACTAATGATCTATTAGAAAGATCCCAGATATCTAGGAACATTGACTTATCCTCAGATGTACGTATTTACTATTAAAGGAAAACCTTTCACCCCAC
Organism: Anolis sagrei; assembly: GCF_037176765.1. Classification (NCBI taxonomy): domain Eukaryota; kingdom Metazoa; phylum Chordata; class Lepidosauria; order Squamata; family Anolidae; genus Anolis; species Anolis sagrei. Next base: position 124,233,644 of record NC_090025.1, on the reverse strand, counting down.
AGCCTCTTCTACTCGTGGCACGGGAATTTATGAAAATTCCTTTAGTATCCTACCTCTAGCAGCATTGCTTGCTATACTTGGGACTATGATGGCTCTTCTTGGACACAAACTTTTTTCAGGTACAAGAAGCATGAAAATTAGATGTGGAATGAATCTGGGAGAAAGAGGGATAAAGAAAAAAACCTGCAATATTAGGACTTTGGGGGCAAGGTAAAGAATAGATGGTGCAGCGAGTTTATAATAATAAGGAAATACAGGTTGATCATCCCTTATCTGAAATACTTCAATATTTCGGATTTTTTTATTTTGGAATACTTGTATATACATAATGAGATATCATGCAGATGGGATACAGGTCTAAATATGGAATCAATTTACATTTCATATACATATACAGCTTACACACACAGCTTGAATTTAATTATATATATGGAATTAAAAATGTTGTGCACAGAACAAAGGTGCTGCTGTGTCAGCCATCAATGTGGATAAATTTGAGTATATTGTTTTCAGAATGTTTGATAAGGGATGCTCAAACAGTAATAAAAGGGGGTGGGGGTGGGGTTCTGGTTTGGCAAATGCCCTAAAGTCAATAGATCAGTGGTTCTCAACCTGTGGGTCCCCAGGTGTTTTGGCCTACAACTCCCAGAAATCTCAGCCAGTTTACCAGCTGTTAGGTTTTCTGGGAGTTGAAGGCCAAAACATCTGGGACCAACAGGTTGAGAACTGCTGTACTGGATCCTTCCTAATCTTAAGCATGGTCCACTCTGGTTATTACTTGGATGGGAAACTGCCATGGAATACAACCTCTATAACTATATTTCAGAAGAAGGAACTGACAAAACCACCTCTTAGTATTTATTGTCTAAGAAAACCCTATGACATTCATGGTATTGTCAAAAGTTGACTTGAAGGCACATACAAGATCCGGTGAATTCTGTAGTCCAGAGTTTCTCAAACTGTGCTCCTCCAGATGTTTTGATATTCCTAACAGCTGGTAAACTGGCTGGGATTTCTGGGAGATGAGGTCCAAAACACCCTGAGAAGCACAGTTTGAGAAACACCGCTGTAGTCTGTAGAATGAGTTGCACTGTTATCAGGAGACATGTTGCAGAGATGTGCCAGCACCTTCACACCCTGCTGTTTATAGTTACACAGTAATGCTCAAAATACAACTGAGTAAACTTTACATCTCTATCATGCAAGTTCCCCTTGAGGCATGACAATGATAGCATGAGGAACTTTGTCATCCACCTGTTAGACCTTCAAAAGTGCTCTTTCTTCTAAATTGCTCTGTAACTGTGTTTGTTTTGTGAAGCCTATTTATAGTATGCTTTACTGTGTTTTAGTGAGATATAAAATCTATGCCAGTAAGAGGAAGTAGAGGGCAAGTATTGCGGTTATTACCATATGATGATATTGCCCTGTTGTAATTTTTCAATTAAACACAGGAAGTGCCAGAGAATGACAATTATCTCCATCTGTATGGGAGATGTATGCTCTGCCAGGCAGTGTTTTATGTCTAAGCTATTTGCAACAGAGAACAAATATGACTAGTCACTGTTGTGTAGATAAAAGCAGCTTTGGTTTTGTTGAGGTTATTAAGAAAACATATATATATATACACATACTCACAAGCAGCTGAAGGAAATCAATCCAGAGATGATTTCATGATGACTGGTCAGAAGTTGTGGATTTAATGATAGATGCCAGGTGAAACTACAAGTCAACTTCAAACATTGTTTTTAATTATACTTCTTTGGTTACACATTTAATTTCTAGCCCAACATGTGCCCAAAGCTACAGTTTCCTCCAGATTCTGGGGAAAGTTCTGAGCAACCCATGAGTTTGGTTAATGTGGTTCATGACCATGTTCAGCAGATTTAGTCTGCATTACTTGGATCAGCTTTGTGCATTGTTTAGCTGTCAAGGAGCGAATTCATTGGCCCTTTGTACAAAGTGGTCAGTGTAGATGTGCCCATAGGAGTGATGAACTAGTAATGCCTCATGTCTTCTTGGAGGTATCATATGTATAATTCATGACAACGATAAAGAGAACTTATGGAGACTGATAGTATTTTTGTCTGCTCCTCACTGAAAAATATTTGGTCCAGAAGAGTGTTTGAAAACATACTATTTCAATAATAAGCTTTACTGAGGCCAAGGGGTTGCCACTTTCTAAACAATTACACAACTATAGTTCTGTGTTCCACTTTAACTGCATTGACTACATCAATGAAAACCTGAAGCTTATAATTTGGTCGGACACTTAAATTACCTGACTGAGATCCCAGGATTCTAAAGGAATGAATCATGGTATTTAAAGTGAAATAATAATGCTATAACTGTGTCATGTAAATGAGCCAAGGTCTAGCATAGTACACGAAGCGTAGCTTTCCATGGTACAAGAATTGCACAATTGATTCACGTATTTAATTTCATTCCATTTTGCTGTATTTAATTAACATTTCTGGGAAATGAGATGTTCAAGTTGTAATATTATTGTCTTGCAGTTTTCCATAGGAAGAGAAATGAAAAGGAAAACAGATCACATAACACAATACAGAGGTGGGCATGTATTCTTTTGAAATAGCCTCTTGTCACTCTGCAGACTATTACTTCTGAAGCTATAGTACTTATTTATGAATCAGTATTTATAAGTCAAATATGAATAACATCATTTTAGAATTTGGGACAAATATTAAAATTTAATAACTTCTCATTTAAATTCACAGAGACAAAGTGTTATAGGTATATGAACATTTTCAAATAAAATAGAAACTGCAAACATCATATATATAATTGGTTTAGAGTGGAATTAAATATGCTTTAATAATTTTATCAGCTGCATACATGAAATAATTTCTAAAATACCGTTTTGTGGCTGCACTCTAATCTCTGACTATAAATACTTATTTCCTATATGAAAGATTGCATCAAATGATACTATTCAGTCTTAGGTGAAAACATCTTGAAGACAAAATTGAAGCAGAAAACTTTTCCTTAATCTTTATCATAGTAACAGGCCACAAATAAGAACTATATGTTTTCATTGGGGATGCTGAAAGAAAAAGAACTGATTTGTTTTCAGAAATAAAGTATCTTAGGTAAGTTTAAAGCTTATGACATTGCTTAAGCTGACATAGCTAGATATTTTGGAGCCAACATTGGATTTTTTCATTTACTATTAGTTAGTTGACTTCATTATATTTAATAATGATGATGGAAATAAAACTTTATACCTCGCCACCATCTCCCAAAAAGGACTCAGGGCAGCTTACAGAAGCACATACAAGTGCCATAAACACAAAAAATACAGGTAAAATCACATCAACATATTAGACAATGACAATATCAGTTCACATAAAAACAGCACTTTACAAAAATAAAAAAAACCCAATCCCAATTAAAATCAATAAAACATATTACTAATTGGCATTAAAATGAGTAGTACAACATCCCAGACACAGCCCAGATTCGACCATTAAAGTGCCAGTGTCAATATTATATCATTTGGTCCTTAGATTATGAGATGCCATAACCATTTCCAAAAGCCTGCCTAAAGAGCCATGTTTTCAGCTCCTTGTGAAAAACATTATTATGTGTGTATGTGTGTGTGTGTTGGGGGGGGGGGCTAATATCCCTGGGGGAGCCACCACCAAGAAGGTCCTCTCTTTCGTCCCCACCAGCTGCACTTGGGACTGAAGTTGGGCTGAGAGTAGGGCCTCCCCGGTAGATCTTAGAGCCACGTCAGTACATAGGGGGAGATGTGGCCACAAAGATAGGCTGGACCTAATCCATATAGAGTTTTGTAGGTAATAACCTGCACTTTGAATTGGGTCCGAAAACTTGTCAGCAGCCAGTGGAGTTGCTTCCATAGGGGCGCATGTGCTTCCTATATTTAGCCTGAGTTAGTAATCCGGCTTTGCAGTAATTACAGTTTCTGAGCTGTTTTCAAAGGCAGCCTCACATAGAGAGCATTGCAGTAGTCCATTCTAGATGTGACTAAGGCATGGACCACTGTGGCCAAGTCAGGTTTTCTGAGGTACGGTCACAGCTGGTGCACAAGTTTTAACTGTGCAAAGTCCTTTCCAGTCAACGCCAACACCTGAGCTTCAAGTGTCAGTGTTGAATCCAGGAGGACCTCCAGATTGCGGGCCTATGTCCTTAGGGGGAGTGTAACCCCATTGAGCACAGGTTGCCACCCTATACTCCGATTGGCCTTACAACCATCCAGGAGGACCTCTATCTTGTCTGGATTAAACCTCAGCTTGTTGACTCTCATCCAGTCAATCACATTTGTTAATTGAATCACTTGTTAACCTCAGTAAATCATTCCAATATTTTACATAAATGCTCCAGTTTGAAAAGGGTCTTTTTATAGAGGCATAGGGAGATTTGCATCATGATTCTTTATGATAATTATGAAGCATCATGTAAAAAGGACTAGATTACCAAAGACAGATATGACAGCAAATTCTGAGAGCATCCAAAACTTTGCATATTATGACAGCATGATGGTGGTGGTGGTAATGATGATGATAATGATGACAGTAGTTTCCCAGACAAAATGTGCTAGCAATCCTTATTCAGCACTAACATGCTTTTCCCCTTTTTATTTGAATACATAAAATAGGGCAAAAACTATACTGATACTTAGATAGCCTTTATATGAAAGAGTCATTTTAAAGTAAAAGAAACCTAGCAAATGTTCCCTCCATTTCAAGGTAGCTAAACTGAACTGCTTAGAAAAATATTTTTCCTGATGCTTGGGCAAGCCAAATGATGTTTTCTTGTTTGCAAATAAAGTAAAAAAGATCCAGTATCAAAAACATGTATTTGTTATCTAATTATTAAGCTCTGCTACTATACCTTGGTGGCACAGTGCATTAAACTGCTGAGCTGCGAAATTTGTCGACTGAAAGGTTGCAGGTTCGAATCCGGGGAGTGGCGTGAGCTTCTGCCGTCAGCCCCAGTTTCTGTCAACCTAGCAGTTCGAAAAATGCAAATATGAGTAGATCAATGGGTAACGGCACTCCATGCAGTAATGCCGGCCACATGACCTTGGAGGTGTCTACGGAAAATGCTGGCTTTTCAGCTTAGAAATGGAGATGAGAACCAACCCCCAGAGTTGGACACGACTGGACTTAATGTCAGGGGAAAACCTTTACATTTACTTACTATACCCCAGTGGAAACCCTTGCTGACCGATTTTAGGGCAGTTATTAACAGATTTCTTTCTATCTATCTACTTTTTCTTGGTTTAAACTATTCTCCATTGTTTGTTGAACTGTTCCATTTCTACCGAGAGGAAGACATACATGTTTGGAGTACTTCCCTATGGGAATTTCCCACTGGTCCTATTAACACAAAACAGAATTCCTCCTTTCAAACCTTGTTAAGAAATGTTCTCAAAAAGGGGGTTTCCTTTATTTTTGTGGCAATATGTCAAAATGGATTTTCTTCACAAAATTTTAATGACAAATGAGTACTCTAATTGATGTGTTCTATCTGTAAACAGAAAGTTATGAAATTGTCTAAATCCCTGCTACTTCAAGTGGTGGTCTGGGGACCAGTGCCAATCCACCAACCATCTGGTTCAGATGGAGAACTTCTAGGAAAGAAAGAAACAATTATAGCCAAATGGGATGAAATATGTTATGTGTTCCTGGCACACTGGGAAGAAATTGCTAGATAGCTTTAGAACAGTGGTCCTCAGGCATTTTAAGCAGAGGGCCAGTTCATGGACCCTCAGACAATTGTGGGGCCAGACTACAGTTTGAAAAAAAACCCAAATGAATTCATATGTATACTGAACATATCTGATTTGTAGAACAAAAACCATGAAAAAACAATACAATATTTAAAAGGAAGAACAATTTTAACCATCATAAACGTACTGGTATTTTAATGGGAAGCATGAGCCTGCTTTTGGCTGATGAGATAGTTATTTAGGCTTGTTGTTATTGTGTGCCTTCAAGTCATTTCAGACTTAGGATAACCCTAAGTCTAATGTTTAGAGTGGGGGCCATGTAAATAACCTTGGAGGGCCACATCCGGCCCATGGGCCTTAGTTTGAGGGCCCCTGCTTTAGAAGAACCCATCTACACACAGTGAAGGTCTACATACCGTGAGGCATCAGATCCTGTCTGATTTTGGAAGCTGAGCAGGGTCAGCACTGTTTTGCACTTGGATAGAAGGCAGTCAATGAATAATAGGTGCTTTAGGTTATATTTCAGAGGAGAAGGAACTGACAAGTCATCCCTGCATATTGCTTGCCTAAGAAAACCCTATGAAATTTAGACAACTTGAAGGCACATATGTATGCATACCTGCTACTAGTGACAAAATAAGTTCCTATAGGCACAACAGCGTGGGCAAATGAAAATAATTAGCAGTCCCAGTTCTTGGTATAGCCAAAGATGTCCACTTGCCTTTTCAAAGTATAATACTGTCTCTTTTTTTCTCCTCAGATTGAAGAGCACCCAATCTTCATATTTATGAAGGACAGCAAATAGTTTAGAATTTCCAACTTTTCACCAAACATCTCAGGAGACTGGAATTCTTCTCTGTTGCAAACTGTTACTTATGTGAATAGTCTTCACATGCCAGTGGTCCTTACTGACTGCCACAAGGTCAAGTTTCTACAGAGTAAACTCCCTCATCATGTCAGACTTCTTCAAACCATTGCCTTCCAAATGTGTTCGGAGTACAAAGTCTATAATCCCCATTAAAAACACTGCTCTGGTCAAATTGTTTTTCTTGAGAGCAAAGGTGCTCTTTAGATGTTGCCATATGTATTGTAAGAGTTGGTTCTTCATGGTTTCATCCCATGGTGTGCTACTACAAGCAATTGAAAGCCTACAGTGTATAGGAATCTTTCTATGGAATGAACAGTTCTCCCCTTCTCTCCTAATGCATGGCCAATGTAAAGAGAAATCTACAATTGTTCCTCACCACATCGTTGTGGACTTTTTAGCTGTGCCATGGGAAGAGCCTTTCAGGAGGCAGTTCCTTGATGTTACTATGTATATAAGAAATGCCACGGTGTATATAGAGTCTTGCTTTTGAAGAACATTTCATTGATAACATGTCTTTTTGTAAATAAGCAATCCTAGACTGTTCCAGGAGTTGCTGAATGAGAGACATTTTGTATCATTCTTTTCTTTAATCATTCAGTTGTTTAGTGTTTTTCTATTAGTTTATTATTTTGCTTTTTGAGGACAGAAACCTAAACCTCAGATGCATTTCATTTTTTTAATAGTTGGGGTCATTTAACCAAAAACAGTATGTATTGTTGATAGAGTACTGGCCAGGAATTCAGTTCTATTGAATTTATGTGGCTCACTTTTCATTAAATGTATTCATTCTTAGTTCTTATCCACAAATCAGTGAGAATCTGTTACAAATTAGTAGCCTTGGCTTGAATCTAAGCTACTCTTTTGAGGTCTTTGGTACCAATACCTTCAAACCTTCAGAGGTATTACACTATGCTGCAAACCTATATGCTATCTTGTCCTCTTGTATTCCATTTTGAATCCAAATTGGAATTCTGCTACTTGTGATGGAGGAGGAGAAGCAAGAAGATCGGTGTGGAAAGAAGGGGAATGAAGTCCAATATCGGTCATGACTGAGAACATTTAAAAACTGTTGGCACACTATCTCTGGTCAAAACAGCATCACAAGCCATGTGTGGATAAAGAGCTCTTTGTTTTCCCCTCCTACCTTGTACTTAAATTAAATTATATCCTAGAATCAAATTAGTCTGTGATCTTATATACATTCATGCAGGAATATTCAACACAATAAAGCTTACTTTTGAGTATGTATACCGAGGGTGGAGAAAGCCCTTGTGGTCCTACCAGCTCTCTCATTCTATGATTTGTTGTTGTGTCTCTTCAAGACATTTATGACTTATGATGACACAAAGAGAAAGCTGTCATGAGGTTTCTTCGCAAGCTTTATTTGGTGTGTGTGTCTGTGTATGTGTGTGTGTGTGTGTGTGTGTGGTGGGTTTTGTTATTGTTCTTCTCTGAGGCTGACAGGGCATCACTTGCCTAAGGTCACCTACGGGTTTGTATGGCTAATCAGAGATTCAAAACCTGATTTCCTTGAGTCCTAGTCCAACATTTAAATCACTATATTACATTGTGGGTGGTTCTCCACTGTCATTTAATGCATGCAGACTGATGTAAGGTAACCCAGGGTAAGCGGTTGCACACCAGGTTAAAAACAAAAACAGGGGAAGCTCTGAATGGTTGTCTGTCCTGCCCCCTGCACCCCATATTCCTCAGCATTTACATGAGCTCTGGCCCTTCTGGCAGAGGAAAACTTAAGGAGCTATCATTTGTTGATTTGATGTGTGAGTCCATTTAAAGGTTCACACCAGAGACAGCTGCAACAATATGCAAAACAGTTCACAATGGGATTAATGGTCAGTTCAGTTTATGTAAAGGAAGAAGCACAATGGGTAGTTATGTTGACTGAATAGTTCAATGAAAGGCATAAACTGTTAATCCGTGTGCTTATTCTCAGGATCAGACAGCTCTGGATCTTATCAACAAACAGGAAAAACTTTACATGATGGTATTAACTTCAGAAGTTACACTTTCATACTACAAATGGCCGCAAGCCAGGCCCGTAACCGGTGGTGGTGGTGGTGGTGGTGGTGGTGGTGGGGTTTGAGGGGCTCCCCCCCCCGAAATTCTCAGGGTGGTTCGCGAGAAGGCCTTACTGGTACATTATTTAAACTGTTATGTTTATTCATATCATGATCTGATCACAATGCTCAATATATCCCATATGCATGGGAGTCTTGGGATAATGATACAAAAGGTTTGCTGGGATAGATCCTGAGCCTCCCCGAACCAAACTCAGTCCCCCCAAATTAAACTCAGCCCCCCCCCAAATAAAAATTCTGGCTACGGGCCTGCCACAAGCCATTTGGTTACATCCATGTCATGACTACATTCAAGCTTGACTCTAATGTTTCTAAGGTCATGCTTGTGACAGCAAAATACTTGTGAGCTGTGACAAAGTACTAGCCATACAACCAATTTGTTCTTAGAGTACTCTTTGGGCAACAAATGATGCTTACACATTTCCTTTTGAAACAGGCCCTTCCTAAAAAAAATAAAATAAATAACAGCTAAAAGGTAGCCAAAAATGCCTACCAGTGATTTGGTCATTATTAATTCTGACAATGAAGTCTAACAATGGCTAAAAAATATTTAAAATGTACCTCCAACCTTGAGAATATGCCCATCCCAACATGAAGTGAAATTCGTCCTGTTATTGATTATAGTCTTTCCGAAAGCTTAAGTTTTAATAGAAACTTGAAGCAGCTTATAAAAAAAATTCGGATGCACAACAGCCATTATTTATACTTATAAATGACAATCATACCATGAACTCTACAAAAATACCAAATGTTTGCCATTTATTTCTTTTAGCATGTTCCAAATTCCTGTCAGGCATTCTCTATTTCTGATGTGTAACAAGGAGTGAAGTAAATAGACATGAAAATGGCAGGGTCTGAAACCATGTGGGAATACTTAATTTACTCAGGGAGTTGTTTACATAGGGGCCCAGAAAAGATGAAAGCAACTAAAGGATATGAGAGTCCTGGCAAGAAAGGAAGCTCTTCCATCTGCATGAAATTTTGTCTCTGTTGTTTCAGAGGACACATTTTGGAGAAATGTGTAAATCCACAGCATATTGATGCTGTTGAAACATATGTTGCCTTTAGGGGGTTTCTTAAGAAAACGGAATGTTAAAATCTGAGTGCACAAAGTTAACACGTCCCAATGGTGGTTATCCCAAGCAGTTCAAAATGCTGCAGTGCTGGGGCTGGTTACAAGTTGAAAGAGATTTACTTGCCACCAGTTCATTTCCAGGCAGATTTCAAAGTATTCGGTATGACCTCTGAAGCCCTATATATTTTGGACTCAGACTATCCAAAATAATATATCCCTATTGCCCTATAACAGCCAGACTTCAAAGATCTCTGGCACATGCCTCGTTCTCAGTCCCACCATCATCTTGGGTGCTGTTGGTGAGAAAATAGGACAGAGTTTTTTCAGTGGCTGCTCCAAGACTGTGGAACTCCCTCCCATGGAAAATTTGCCTAGTTCCCTCCTTGCTCTCTTCAACCAACATGATTTTAATCATATGCCAGAGTAGTATTCAAAATTTAACTATGTGTGCTGTCATGTGCTGGGCCTGTGAAAAGGTCTGTAGATAGGATGTGTTCTGTATGCCCAACAGGACGCCAGGGGTGCCTCAGATTAGAGGCCCTTTGGATTTCCCTAAACAAAGTCTTTAGAAACTTGGAAAGCTTAACAAAGTTCTTTATTATTGCTTAGGTCTTCAATAAATCAAACAAATACTTCAAGGCTTTGAATCAACTGGTGGCTTTCTTAAGCTTGTCCACAAGGGACAGGCAACTATCTTCATGAACTGTTTTTTCTCTATCAGGGAAATCCTTGACCTCTACCAGGTCAATCTGTCTTAGGTTTTGCTGGTGTGGACCCCTACTCCCGGTCCAAATTGTGTTATGGCTGCCGGAAGTGGTCCTTACCAAACAGAGTCCTTTTGTAGATTTCCAAGAGGAAAGAAGGTCTTCAATTCCGAACAAAGGCTGGCTGTAAAGCTGTGGGACTGGATCCCCCCAGCAAAGCTATGCTTCTCTGTAGAGCTGTGGGACTGGATCACCCCAGCGAAAGCTGTAAAAGACAAAGCTTTCTACAGGTGGAACTGATTCACGTCCTGTACGAAAGGCTTCTCTGAACTGAACTAGAGGTCCCCTTTTCCTTTCCAAAATCCAGAAAAAGGGGCAGAACTAAAGAACCTAATGATGATCGATGGGTCATTGGCCCTATAATTGCAAACCAAGTGAAGCCACCTTATTGCAAAATGCATGGAACCTTGGAATACATGCAAGCACTCAAAGGAAGAAAAAGAAGTTGGAGCTCCTCGTACAGACGTACCAGAACATTATGTATTAATAAAATTTATGTTTAATAACTGTAAACTTTTGTAATAGTACTTATTATACTAAAATATCTACATTTTGTAAGCTGCCTGGGTCCCTTGGCAGGCAAAAGACTGGATACAAATTAAATGAATACTTGAGCGAATGAATAAATATACTTGTCTCTTACAGTATGATACTATGGAATGCTTCTGGTAGATTGAAAATGCTGGGGATTGATTTGATGAGCCATAATAGGCTAGAAAAAAGGGGAACAAACTGAAATGTATTGCAGTAAATTAAAATTAAAGCCAAGCATTCATAAATACAGTTTTCATATCCAAAGTAAAGGAGTAGGCAAAGTTGCTAATAGAAAGTAAACATGGCAAAGATAAGATTTCTTAAATGTGAACGATTTCCAACATCAATGTTTGAAAGAGGGAAGAATAGTGGGGGGAAGAATTCTCATTTGTGTTTTTTTTTAATGTCATAAGTTACTTGAGAAACTGCAAGTCGCTTCTGATGTGACAGAATTGGCAGTCTGCGAGGATGTTGCTTAGGGGATGCCCAGATGATTGATGTTTTACCATCCTGTGGGAGGCTTCTCTCATGTCCCCACATGAGAAGCTAGAGCTCAACAGATGGGAGCTTACCCCACTCCCCGGAGTCAAACCTCCAACCTGTCGGTCGACCAGTCCTACTAGCACAAGGCTTTAACCACCAGGAGCTCCAATATTTCTGGGTAATGTCCTTATACATTTCTCTCTCTCCCCCCCCCCCCCCCCTTTTCCTCAAGATTATGCTGGGGTGTAATTACAAGGAGAGAACTTGGGCTGCATTTTCCAGAGCTGTTCTCCAGAAACACCCTTTTGGAGCTCTATTCTAATTTGGGTTTGAGGTGCAGCTGTTTCTTGCAGTCTTTATATGGTAGTAGCCAATCCTCTTCAAGTTAATTTTCAAAGCAGCATATGTCAGTTGTCAATGTTTTATTTATACATTTCCCTACCATTTCGAATGTTTTGACATCTCTTTAAAAGCATCTGTGGGAATTCAAGTCCAGATGGCCAAAGTTTAAACCCAACAGTGCAGTGATGCTAGAGTGCAATTTCATATATAGTTGCCAACTTACCCCCACTCACTCCCCAACAACAACAAAAAAACTCTCACCTTCGCCTGCTTTGGGGCAATAATTTGAAATGCAGAAAATCACAACTGAACTCTCCCCTCACCCCTAGAATGGAGACAAGCACAATCCACTGATAAAGATGACTGCAAAGCATTAGGAAGAAGGATTTTCAAATCTTGGTGACCTCCCATGCCTGTTGATGAAGGTTGCATCTATCTATTGAATATATAAAAATATATACAGGCAGTCTCCAAGTTACAAACAAGATAGGTTCTGTAGGTTTGTTCTTAGGTTTATTTATTGATTTATTTACAGTATTTATATTCCACCCTTCTCACCCCGCAGGGGACTCAGGGCGGATTATAATGCACATATACATGGAAATCATTCAATGCCAATTAGACATACAACATATATAGAAAGACACAGAGGCAATTTTAACATTCCAGCATTCTGGCTACATGAGGGTATGCTTGATTCCAGTTTGATTCCGGCCACAGGGGGAACTGCTGCTTCACCATCCATTTGTGACACTGAGTCCTTTGATGGAGTACTTCCTCATTCTTCTGCACGCTGCTGGAAGGTTTTATGGCATCATAAATTAGTTAAATTAGCATCCCCGCATAAAGCGGTACCTTAATTTCTTACTTGACATATGCAACTGTCTTTCAGGCTGCAAAGGCTGACAGCAGGAATTCTTCCAGGAATGATTTTCCCTTCCTAGGAGTAGATTTCTCTCACTTCCTGTTGTCTCACCTCTGTTCTTAATGATGACTCATATATAAATAGAATGTTTGTAACTTGGGGACTGCCTGTATTTATCAACTTGCAGAATAATACGGATTTTTTTCTGAGACTATGGGGTTGGGGTAAAGGTTACCATCCCAGAGAGGTTAGGGCCCAAACCATTGCAGCTCCCTATTGTAAATGAAACCCTTCCGCCCCAAAAGACGCAAATGAAAACCATGTACTTTACATAAGACATAGTTTGGCTATGAAGCAGCACAATATGTAATACCCCTCCTTCATTCATTCTTGCTTTATTGTCATATTGCAACCTGAGTAACTGGATGATCTGGCTCATGTGTTTATTAGCCATCATTACACCAATGAGTCAAACATGTTGGACTGATGGCATGTCTGTAGACCTCCTGAATGGATAATCAAATCCAGAACAACCATTACATTAAATGCTTATTAAAAGTCTTAAGAAGAACATGTTCCTCCGCCCCTATCGTCCTCATTTTCTACATTACAAAAGGATGGAGTTAAAAACAAAGAATGTCGCTTGTTTGAGCTTATAATTTGTAACAGATCTGAAGGGGCTCAGCAAGGGATGGAACTGTATCTTATTTTTCAATGTCCTGAAGCCCCAAGGAACTTGCAAATACACCATCCATCTCTCCTTCAGCACTTCTGAACAAGTGAAGGGAAAAGCAAAGATGTTTAGCTCCTCAGACTGGTGGGCAGCTCTGAAGGGGAGTAGGCCTTAGTGTTGCTTCATGGGATGACAAACAATTATGTAATATCACATCTAGTTTCAATTGTAATCAGTTATTTGTGCTGGGGTGGTGAGGGATTACATGGGCTTTAGGATTCTCCTAAATCTGCATGGTGAGAAGCCAGGGGCTACATGTGGTCCATCTCTGTCTTAGAGCAAGTGACCAGCTCTGATCTCTCTTTGTATGTGCAATTGTAGCTCCTTCAGAAAAGTAGTGAGGTATAAAATGTTATATCGCTGGTACTACACCCTGGAAAAACTTGCTAAATTCAATAAAGGGATAACAAACAACTGTTGGAAATGAAGGCAAGAGAATGGGACTTTTATTCATGCATGGTGGACATGCAAGCAAATCAAAAAATATTGGAAGGAAATACACTCTATGGCCCAAAAAATCTTAAAAACCAAGTTTCCCTTAAAACCAGAGATCTATCTACTTGGGATATCCGATGCAGAACTAAATGAAAACCAGGAGAAGATGCTCTTCCTACTCAGCACTGCAGCCAGGCTCTTACTAGCAAGACTATGGAAACAAAATGAAGTACCCAAAATTGAAGATTGGATAATCAAAGTATTCGACATAGTGCAAATGGATTGTCTATCACAAAGACTGAACAATGTTCGTAAAAAGACGGATTGGTCAGGTTTTAAAGACTTTATCAAAACTATGAAAATTCCATTACTGATAGACCTGTCTAACTTATGAAAAAATAAAAATAAAAAATGAAGTGACAATCAGAAGATCAGATAGAATAGCTGCGAAAGTCAACCATCCGAAAGTTATCTACCCTTAGAAGACTTTGGGAAGTACAAACACCTTTTTTTTTTTATTATTCCCTATCTTTCTCCTTTCTCCCCTCTTTCCCACCTACTCTCAGCACATTATTACCACAATTGTTTTCACCTACTTTTGCTGTAAATATCACCAAAAAAAAGCACAATAATATATATATATATATATATTTAAAAAAACGTAGTGAGGGCCTTCTTGTTTAACAAAGCTTTAAACTGATTTTCCTGAGTTCTGCTATTATGGTTATCTGGGAATTTTAGAGGTATTCTATTGAATCCAATTTTACCATTTTGACAGTTTACTATTTTAAGGCTTTCCTACTTTTATATCTTATTTATATATGGTTGACATTATTTTTATGTCTTATTTATAGTGGAGAATCCGTGGGGCGGGGTGGCGAATCCATGGGATAGCGGAGAAAATTCTTGCTCTGCACCCTGCATCATCCCCTTCCCATCACATGGGGAAAACCATTGCTGCCTGGCTTCCCACCCATGATGCCCCTGGTTTTCTTAATCAGAATACGGGCAATCACCAGTTTCCTGAAATCTTTCTCCCAGCATGCTTTCCATGTGGAGCCTCCCTGGAAGTAGCCTACGTCATGTGATGGGCTCCAGCAGGCTCTGTACCGGCTCCATGTGGAAAATGTCCTACAATGGGGCAAAGCCCCATGTGATGAGATGGCAAGACTCTGTTGAAATGTTAACTCTTGATGGGCAGTTTTGATTACTCTCTTTATCATTTTTAACCTTTTGATCAGACTTAGATTTGCCTGTTCTCTGATGTTTCTCTTTCTCTTTTTTTAAAGACTTAAGTAGGACTCATGCCTTCAACCCTGCAAAAGGTGCTGGGTATGTGTATCTTGGAGATGTCCAGATTCTTTAAATTCTATTGACTGTCATCGACCTTATAGATTTTCATGCTCAATTCCATTTGTTCTGGGTTGGGATCCTGGACCAAAGAATATAGATAGGAAAGGCAAAATGACAAGGGAAACTAACTTGACTTTATGCAGAAGTGATGTGAACAATTTCTTTTGACTATGACACCTTGCCCTCTGGGCCGGAGTGCATATCAGTTCCTTTGAATAAGCAGATCCAGACACCAGTATACCTTTCCTGTAAACCCTCATTCTTTGACTTATTGTGTGATAATATTGTTCCTGGCACAAGGAAACAATTTCTTTTTTTCCTTCCAAAAGATAAAGGCCCCTGTTTGTCCCTGACAAGGGATTGCTCTTTTCTTGTTCTTATGATTTATTAACATTCAATGGCTTTTGCTACTGTACAATTACACTCATAAACTCTATTGCTTAATAAAAATACAATAGGCGGTACTTTTCATGGAGCTAAAGTGCTGGGATATATCATTTGATGGCAGCTGGCATTTAGTGTTCAGTGTCATTTTCCAAAGGGAAATGTGCCATGCTCTTACTCTACTGTGTCACTGGATAATTATTTCCTTAATTTATGCAAAACACTGTTTGGTTTGGACTGAGTCTCATGCTCTGCCCTTTCATTCAGTTCTGATGTCGTTTGTTTTGGAGAACTCAATACTGGAGGCATTCGCATATCTTTGATTCAAATTTAAACACTTAACTATGAATTGGCATAAGGACAGGTTTTTTTTTGAGAGCCAGTGTGATGCAGTGATTTGAATATTGGATTACTCTGGAGACCAGAGTTTTATTCCCTGCTCAACCATGCAAATCTGCTGGGTGGGCAAGTCACACATGCTCAGCCCCAGAGAACCCTGTAATAGGCTCATCATAGGGTTGAAAGCATACAGCAGCAGCAACAACAACAAAGGTTTGTGGTACTTGATAACCCCATGAATTTTAAATGTTTAAATAGTTATAGTGAGTGAGAATAATTCTCTGCCACTACAACACTTCTTGTTTCTAACCGACATGGTCTGGAGATCATAAAGGGATTCACAAAGCTGATTTATACAGATTCACATAATTGATCAATCTAGTCTAGCATTGTCAAGGCTTTCCAGTACTTCAAAGAGAATTGTTTCCTATAATGTCTGAAGACTTCCTTGGTGTTCTTCAGTGGTCTGTCATCCAAGTTGTTGTTATTGCTGTTGTTGTTGCTGCTACTCTTGCTGCTGCTGTTGTTGCTGCTGCTGTTACATTTATTTATACCCCAGTTTTTTCTCCACAATTGGAGTATATTAAAAGCATTTCAATAATGAGACACCATCCTGCTTAGCTTTCACGAAGATTGGGTGGGTTTCTGGTGGATATGATAGTTCAACATTTCTTTTACCTTTCCATTTTTCCCAGGATATCTGACTTCATTGTTGTTCCCTTGCACCTATTTGCTGCCCCATATCAAGAGTCAGTCAATACTTTATTTAATTATATATTTCTTTGATATTTCACCTGGAAGAGACTCAAGTTTTCTGTAGAGATAGTACTGAATTTCTCTAGCAGATACAAGATATTTGGCTGCTTGAACCAAGCAACTAAGACTGGAGCTACGACACCATATAATGCAGTTTAGAGTTGCAATTTATGGTCTGTGTAGACCTAAATAATGCAGCTGAACAACACTGAACTCAGTTATATGGATCAACACTGATTATATATTGCAGTTTAAAACTGCAATATATGGCAGTGTCGATCCAACCAATGATATTTTCCCTTGCCGAATCAGGTTATTTTGGCTCCATGGTGTTGCAAATCTCTGATCTCTCCTAGGCATCAAACATATGATAACAATAAATGGATTTTCCATAGTTCACTGATCTTTCATGACACCATCACTTGCTACCTGGAGTAGCTGTTTGAACAGCTATGCCCCACTCCTTGGAGTATCACTATGTTTTCCTACATGGGTACAGTGAAAGGGGAATAGGTCCAAGATGACTTTCCCCAACTTATTCTAGATCCTATTGTGCACACTGAAGAGACTCTGAGGAGAATGCAGAGCTTCAAGGACAACAACGAGAGGAAAATCCAGGAAATGCCCTTCATTCTGTTTTTACTGCATCTATGGAGCAAGCAGCAATCCTAACGTTTGGATAGCAATCAATTCCCTGTTGCCAAACCACAATAACCTCCTTTCCCAAGAAATACCTAATGTTCTTATTGTCAACAGACATGACTGACAAAAATATGCAAATACTGGAAGGGAGGAGCACAGGGCCAGAAGGAAAACAGGCAAATGAGGCCTGAGGTGCCAACATTCTAGAGATGCCTCCTGCAGGCATATACACATTGTGAAGAATGCCAATGCCTAAAGAATTCTGAAGGGGACAAGCTAGGGAAGCTTATCAACTTGTCAGAAAGAGAATTTATGCATCTTGACCCTACTTTAACTGCCTTGGCGCAATGCTATAGAATCATGGGAGTTGTAGGTTTTTAGCCTTGTCTTTCAAATAATGCTTATGCCTCACCAAACTACAACTTTTGTGGTACCATAACTTGGAACCATGGCAGATAAAGTGGTATCAAACTGCAATAATGCTATTAATAAAAGAGGAGGGTAAAATTATGCATGGGGCAAACACAAGATTCACAGAGGAACAAAAACACATTAGATAATGTTAGCGTTAGCAATGCTTGGATGCCTCTACTCACTACTTGCTAGTTTGCATGTCTGTAGGTCAGAGTCACCATTTATTTATAGAGATTCCATGTTTGTTTGATTGTCTTTCTCATCCTGTCACTCTAATTTACAACTGTTTTCATTTCCCACACACTCCTCCCTTAGACCATGCATTTTACTATGCACAAATGTTTGTACTGACAGTTAGACTTATCAAGAAGTCTCATCTTGTTTCTTACTCTAGACCAGATCTGCACAATTTGTGGCTCTCCGAGTATTTCAGACTTCAGCTCCTATAATTCCTGACCTTTGGAACAGTTGGCTAGAGATTCTGGGAGTTGGAGACCATAACAACTAGAGGGCCACAGGTTGTGTGGGCCTACTCTAGACCCGATGGGTAAGAGGGAGGGAGGGAGGGTGTGGACTTGTTGCTGTTCAGCTTCTGCCTTGCCAATTGGATATTATGCTTGAGAGATCCATAACTATATCTAACATTTTCCAACACATATAGGCAAAGAGTCTTTCCAAAGAGCTCTGCATTATTGTAAGAGACTTTAAATCTCTGTCTCTGGTGCTAGGAAAGGTCAGAAACATTATGTTCTGATATCACAAGGCTGATGTTTGCTCTTATTTCACAGGTTCTATAGCTTTACCAATGCCTCAGTGACTGGTGTAGTCCACAAAGAGTTATTAAAACCACACATCTGCTAAAAACATGGAAGGTCCTTTGTCATCTGTGTAAAACATTCCAAAGAAAGAATTGAATTTGTATTATATAAGCCATGGATTTTGTGGATTAAAATAAAAACCCAGGTGAAATTCTCATTAGCAGATTTTTCCAAAGTCTAGCTTGACATTTGCACCCACTTCTTCCCCTAAAAGTGTTGACATATCCTGCTCATTTTTATCTGAAATGATTCCGTGTAATGTTCTGATTACAAAATATGCAGGGTGGGAGGCAGTTTGCCACAGTGTGGGAAACTGTCTGACGTGATGAACTTTACCAAGTGATAAGGGCATGGTTACGCCAAACACCACTGCCTGAGCAAATGCCACACTTGTCAGTCATTTTCTGTAAGTGTGACAAAGAGGAACTTCCTCTTCCAAAATTATCATGTGGTGACCCTCTGAGAATCCCTTAGACTGTGGTGAGAAAGCCTTTCGGTCAATGGAAGGAAGTACTGTGCATATGGTTGCCTTTGTCATCGTTGTATTAGCTTCCACCATATTAAGTGGACTGTCATTACTCTTTGATGCTACAGATTATCATACTAACTATAATTTCATGTTTATGTTTTCTTTGTGAAAGTAGAAAAAGTATAGGAGGAATGGAGAACACCTCATGGACATAATGCATGAATTCATGTCAGTTTCAGTCGTATACCCTATTTTTCTCTACACTGATTAAACGATTGCATTCACCTTATAGCTGCCTCGATCCTGATTGATATATAATATATGATCCCTTTAGCAGGGAAAGTACTTCTTTTAGATATTAATATGATATACTGAAACTCACATCTTGCTCCCTGGATTTCAGAAAAACCGTTTGTGGCTGAGTTTTGCTTTGTGGCTGTGATCTAGATTGGGGTGGTTTTGGGATGGTTGGCTAAGATAGGTTGCTAGATGGCAAGTGTCATCATTTTTTTTTAATGTCCAGTGCTACTTGCTGGGGTGTATGCTTTGCAACATTACGGAAATTACAGAATACCACAAGCTCTGTTCTGAGTGAAGGAAGAAAGGTTTATTTGAGAGTAAGTAAATGCAGGATCAATCTTAATTCTACCATACCTACCACTGCTGCTACCACACCTACCACCTCCCGCCTTGCCAGGTGAACTTTGAACTTGCATTCCTTTTGCAGTTCCTTATCTGACTCAAATGGTAGTGTGCAGGCATGTAGCCGGAGGGGGGGGGGGGGGCTCGAGGGGCTTCAGGCCCCCCCCCCCCCGAAATTCTCATGGTGGTTCATGAAAAGGCCTTACTGGTGCATTATTTAGGCTGTTATGTTTATTCACATCATGATCTGATCACCATACTCAATATATCCCATATGCATGGGGGTATTGGGGTAATGATACAAAAGGTTTGCTAGGCTAGACCCTCTTTCACTCAAACTCAGTCCCCCTCCCAAAACTCAGCCCCCCCGAAACCCTCCCTGAAAAAAATTCAGCCCCCCCCCCCCCGAAACGAAATCCTGGCTACGGGCCTGGTAGTGTGGCACTCTCCTCTAGCTCTTGAGCAAAAGGATGGTAATGGTTGGTGTCAATGGGCTGGTGCCACCTAGGAGCTACAGGGGAGGAGCACGTAAATGGGTAAAATAGGAACAAACCTAAGTAAGGGACAGGGAATGAGTAATTCTCCATTTGCTCACTTCCAAGTTTGAGGTTTATATGTGTAAGAAGTACAGATGTTTCTGCCTTGGATTATTAAGGATGAATGCAGGGACTGTGATATTATGGACATATCATTAGTTGTTTTTTTTTAAGTGGTGATACCTAGAAAAAATAGCTTTGAAAAAAAGCGGAAAAAAACATTTCCCCCCAATTCTAGGAGTTCTATTTTCTAGTTCAGACCAAGGTTTGGAAATTGGGGTGGTCGTGTTATTTTCAGTCCAGGCTGCCATAACCATTAGTGAGAAATTATTCCAATTGTTGTGTAAAAACATCTAGAGTGCCAGTCTTGATCACCATTAGTTTATATGGTTTCAAATATTCCTTTTCAAATGAGACTCATGGGTAATTCCAGACTGACCCACATGATGCTTCCTTCTTCCTTCTTCTTAACAGGCGAAGCTGGAACTTGACAAAGCTAAAGCAACCAGAAGTGGTTACCACAGAGTGGTAGAAATGGTTACCACATAGTGGTTAGAGGGCTAACTTTGGAGAGGGAAAATCCATATCCAACTTCCTACTTAGACAGAAAGTTACGTGGTCTGAGAAGAAATAATGTGTAACTCAGCTCCAGAGCTCAGAAATGTAAACATTTGGACTTCAACACCCAGACTCCCTCGATTAGATTATTCTGGGCAGCATAATCTAAAACAATAACAACATGGTATATGTTTCCAATGTGTAGGAGGTGGAAGTGGAATTGGCAAAGTCAGACACATTACATCAGTAATGGGTGGGTATATGTGTATATTAGAAAACTCATTTCTTTCTTTTTGTCCTTTCTGATTTCAAAAATTCATTTTAGAGTTTTGAATGTTTTTCATTATATTGTTTTTTAATCCACATTTGGTCTCAATTCTGAGAAAAAAGCACAGTACAAATAAATATATGCCTAATCTTACTAATATTACAGTAGACGTTCAGTTAACCAGAACCCAAGCAACTGGCAAAAAGTCAAAGAAATAATACTTTAAATAAACAAGCTGTTTTTAGTAGAACAGTAAAATATAGTAAAACAGTAAAAATGTGTTACATGAAGTTGAGCTTGTCTTTATGTGTCTTTATTTGTTTTTATCTAACCTTTAATTTGCTTTTAGTAACTGCATTTTAATATTAATATCAAGTCAATACAGCGTTTATGATATGGTGGGATATGAACTTACTGACCCAAAGGTTGGTGATTTGAATCCAGGGAGTGGGGGTGAACTCTCGGTGTTAACCCCAGCTTCTGCCAACCTAGCAGTTTGAAAACATGGGAATGTGAGTAGATCAAAAGGTACTACTTTTGTGGGAAGGTAATGGCACTCCATGCAGTCATGCTGGTCACATAACCTTGGAGGCATTTATGGACAACTCTGGCTCTTCACCTTAGAAATGGAGATGAGCACCACCTCCCAGAGTCGAGCACGACTAGATTTAAAGTCAAGGGGAAACTTTTACCTTTTATAATGTGGGGTATAGTATCAGTTAGATGTGTTTTTAATAGCTCCTCTTAAGCAACCAAAAAGTACATTTATCCAGCATCTACCAATCCTTATGGGTGCTAGTTAACCGAGACTCTATTGTAATTTTGTTGCATTTAGGGAAGAGTCAAACATTGTTCCTTGACTAAGCAACTGAAATAAAATTTGCATATCTGTCCAAATTCCAGCACCAACACTGTATGCATTCAATCCTCAAAGATCATCTCAAGGCAATGGGATCAAAGATTTGATTTGCATTTGCTCCTTGTGGATGAACTAAAGAAAATAAAATAGGTTCTTGTTGACACACAAGGGAGTCAGCTGGTGGCACAGAGTTTTCCAGTGTCACCTCTCCAAACCTGGGGCACTTGAATCAGCTCCTTGATGGTCAAACTAGGCATGGAGCTGATTTAATTTGATATGGGGCAAAAAAGCTTAACATGGTTTTGACCCACATTAACCAAAGTAACAGGCTGCTCTCAGTTCTGCCCCATGTACACAGTTGGGCCAGTTCCAAGATAGAACCAGTCACAACTGTTTACGTTGCCATCCTTTGTTCAGGGGCCCCAAAGAGCACTGGATGGCACTCACTATCCTTTCCTGCTCTTTTTGTTGAATTGATTTCTAGATGCAACATGGATCCTGCCAGTCAGCTGTTATCCGGAGTGATGTTGGCCAGCACAAAAAGTTAATCAGAGAAGGGACAGGAGAGAGGAAGGATGAGGCCTCTTCTTTCCCCCTCACCTCTTCATTCTGGTGCCTTGGCTGATGTCACTATAGGTGATGAGAAACTAGCAGGGCCTATGTTGCACCCAGTATGTACAAAATCAGATACACAGCCTCTTTACATGGGCAGCTGGAATTGCCATGCATTGTGATGAATTCAGTGACCACCGTTGGGTACGTGAAGTACCTGTCAGCCTACCTCCCACATTGCCCAGCTTATTTTTAAGCCGATTCCAGGGGGGGGGGGGTGTCAACTGCAAAGCTTCCCCCATTCCTTCTGATGCAGAATGGGATGCTTCCCATGCTGCCACAGTGGTGGCATATGCAGGTTCTGTACTAGTAGAGCAACAGAGCCCTGCCAGAAGTTCCTTTGTGTCATGAGATGGTCGCCGGTGGGCTCCATGAGTCAACTATGGCTGAACCGGTGTATGATGCCGCATCTGATATGGCCTTTAGACTCAGTATAATAAACACTGTGTATATTCCTCTTCAGGATAAAAACAGCTCACAATACTGACTTTGTTCTATCCTGAACTGTCATAGTATATAACAATCAGGTCAGAATGAACCTTTGATGATTGCTAGTAGAGGAAAAGCTTTGTTTGTGAATAGCACTTCTGATGGAAGCTCTGTATCTGTTAACAATTTCTGCAGCAAATCTACAAGAAATGTGTATCACTTTGGGACAAAGATACTGGGTGCAAGAATTTAAAAATATCTATTTGATTAATGCATTCTTGCTGAGGAGTATACTGGTCTATGAGCCAACGATTGGCTTAAAAACCTAGGGAAGTATCTAGTACCAAGTCCAGAAATATTATGGAAATCTGAGAGTCCAGTGAGCATACAATTGAGAGAATTTGGAAGATCACAGTCCAAACAAACAAACAGTTATTGGAAGCTCTGAATGAGATCGTAAGAGTCCCATATTGCACAGAATTCTCTGATCTCTGTTTTCCAGGGTCTCAGATTGAGGTGTCTCCCATTAATATGAACCTAGGACCTTCTGTATTTAAAGCCTTTGTTTTGCCAATGAGGTATGGTCTTTCTCTAACTGTGATCTGCTCTGAAATATTTGAGGTCTCTCCTAAAGCTATTAATAGCACAAACTCTTTAGCAAACATCAGACAAAGAAGTCTCTATTTCCAACAAAAGACCATTCTCATATTGCACAAAAGGAAGTATTAATAGAGCACTTGTGGGAACTAGAGGGAAGTGATCTATTTGTCTGTTGAATATTGCATAACACGGGTTAGTTCCCACTGTTTATTCTGTAACTCTATGTACTATATTTTCTACCTTTTATACTTCCACAGACAGCATGAACTCAATGAATGATTTATGTACTGTTTTTTTCTTCTTGACAATTGAATTTAGTGTCCAGGGAAAGTGTCCTTATTGGACCATTCACTTCTGTTAAAGGCTGTTAAAGAATGGAATCAGTTAGATTATTGATGCATTTTTGTTCCCATGTTTCTTCTAACCCAGTCCTGGTGATCAAGGATGGGGAAAAATCTGTCAGTATCACTTTTTCCTGCATCCTAATGTTTTATTCTTGAATGGTGATCCACTTACATGCACTGAAAGATTTTCTCACCAGAGTGGAAATCATCTATCTGACAGATGGCAAGCTATTTAACCTCAGCAGACTGAAAGCCAAAACCAACATCTGTTATAGAACTCCAATATGCTGATGACAATGTCATCTGTGTGCATTCAGAAGAAGACCTACAAGCCACTCTAACCACCTTTGCAGAAGCATACGAGAAGCTCGGCCTCTCATTGAACATCGAGAAAACCAAAGTGCTCTTCCAGCAGTCACCAGTCAATCCTTCTCCAATGCCAGAAATACAGCTTAATAATGTAACATTAGAAAATCTTGACAATTTCCACTACCTTGGCAGCCACCTCTCCACTAAAGTCAACATTGACACTGAAATACAACACCACCTGAACTCTGCGAGTGCAGCATTCTTCTGAATGAAGTAGAGAGTGTTTGAAGACCGGGACATCCATAGGGATACAAAGGTGCTTGTTTATAAAGCCATTGCCCTCCCAACCCTACTATACACCTGCGAAACATGGACTGCCTACTGATATGCAACTTCTGGAATGATTCCATTAGTGCTGCCTGCGAAAAATCCTGCAAATCTCTTGGGAAGACAGGTGGACAAATGTCAGCATGCTAGAAGAAGCAAAGACCACCAGCATTGAATCGATGCTCCTTCGCCATCAACTCTGCTGGACTGGCCACATTGTCCAAATGCCCGATCACCGTCTTCCAAAGCAGTTACTTTATCCCGAACTCAAGAATTAAAAAATGGAATGTTGGTGGACAGGAAAAGAGATTTAAAGGTGTACTTAAAGCCAACCTCAAAAACTGTGGCATAGACACCGAGAACTGGGAAGCCCTGGCCCTTGAGAACTATAACTGGAGGTCAGTTGTGACCAGCAGTGCTGTAGAATTCAAAGAGGCACAAATGGAGGGAGAAAGGGAGAAATGTGCCAAGTGGAAGTCATGTCAAGCCAACCCTGACTGGGACCGCCTTCCATCTGGAAACCGATGTCCTCACTGCAGGATCCAGAATAGGGCTCCACAGTCACTTATGGACCCACCGCCAAGACACCACATCTGGAAGACCATCATCCTCAAGTTACGAGGGATTGCCTAACTAACAACTTTTAACTAAACACATAGTCAGGGACATTTCACTAGGTGAAGAAGTTGTATGCATTATGAAAAATTATTCAAAACTGAACAGAAGATTACAAAGACTAAGTTAATTGCACCCAGCTATTCTCTGTATGGGAATGACTATATTGAACTTTTCTTCCAAATGTTATCACAACCTTAAGGGGATGGGGCAATTTTGTTACACTTTTGCTCCTCTGTCCAAGTCTGATAGGCTCTGCATGGGCCTTCACAAAGCTAGGAAATAAATACTCAAGTTTAAAAACATTATTAGAAATCTGAGGATGGGGAGGAATATCAGGGCACAGGAGTTTATATGTTCTTCTAGCTAGTTTCAAACAATGTTTACCACCTGACGACAGAACTTGTGACTACTTGCGTCAGTTACAGATGAGCAAGATACGTTAGGCTCCTCATGTCTCATCTTTCATCACATAGCAATAATTACTCAAAGACTTATGAGATGAAGTCACAATTTAGAACACAGGGCAATTAATAGAGTTCTTTAAAATGAAACTTGGCGATTCCTTCTCAAGCTGTGCATGGCAAAGAATATACGAACAAGAGTTTTTCTGACATATCTGTATTTATAGAATGTGATGTCCAGAGTTGTCAGTTCTCAAAACAACCAAACCAAATCCAGCCTCGCTTGCTTTAAAGGTGTAGTGATGTGCAGAGAGATTTCATTTACTACCTTTTGCACTTAAATTGGGCAGTTGGAAATGGTTATTGATTGGCTTTAAATTTATTTAATAGCCATTTATTTTAATAGATGTGCTTTATGTTTTAACTGCTCTTGTTTTATTTGTTTTATTGTTAACTGTCTTGGATTCCATTTAGAAGGCTAAAATCAGGGTGTAAACCCAATAAATAAGTAAAATAGACTTAAATTCAATTGTTAGTCCCCATAAGAGTATGACCAGCTCCAAAGTGCATTCAGCTAAGGGGCAACCAATTTATGGCCATATTTTAATTCTCTGTAGGCCAAATCTGCAATCTGACATATACACACATACACAAGTGGATTTGTCTAATGGACATGATATCACAAACTTTTAAAATTAATCTTACAATTTTAACCAAACATCCACGTTCCATATTATTCCTGAAATGGCAGCATAATAATATAGTGGGATATTAGAAATTATCTACTTATTCGAGTAAGCTGCCAAAAATATTTAATTCTATTTTTAATATTGTGCCATTTTGTCAGGGTTGCCTTTGTTTTTCCCTGTTGAGTTACTCATACTTTATTTATTATTACTCTCCCTATTAAATTTTGCATTTGTCTCCCTTTAACGAAACTCCACTGATCATTCTTTATATATTTATACATACAATTATTCATTCTGCTGGCCATTATTGCTGATAATATTTTTGCGTCTTGATTTATTAGATATGAAGTCCTTATCTGGTTACAGTATCAGAATATCAGGGATTTCCTCCATGTATCCGGTATTTTCTCCCCACACAATATTCCATTATATACCTCCAATAGTTTAGGGATCATCATTTCTTTAAAGGTTTTATAAAATTCTGGACCTAGTCCATCCAGACCTGGGGTCTTTCCAATCTTTAATTTTTTAATAGTTTCTTCTATTTCATATCTCTCAATGGGCTTCTCTAGTAATTCTTTATCCTCTTCTCCTAATTATCCTTCCCAATGTTCCTCTACATATTTCCTAATTTCTTCTGTGTGCAGGCCTTTGTTTGGTATAATTCTTTATAGAATTATTCAAAAATCTCTATTTTTCTTTCATTGATCTACATAGGTCTTTTTTTTATTTCTTATCGTGTTTATCATATTTTCCATTTTCTAGGCTTTAAATTTCTTACAACAATTATTATGTTTCCATAATATGTATCCTATAGCTGTCCTGTTTTTCGGGGTAACCTTTCTTACCTGCGTTAATTCCCCTGATGGTAAAGCAAGAGCTGAGGGAGTAAAATTGATGTCATTTTCTAGTATATGTTTTATCTGTTGAATATTAAAGAAATTGACCCTGTTGCTGCTGCAGCTAGTAATAATAATAATAATAATACAGGGTTAGTCAAAATGAATAGGCCAATATTATTGCCTTAAACCATCTTATTGGCCTATTCATTTTGACTAACCCTGTACTTTATTTGTATTCCGCCCTATCTCCCCGAGGGGACTCAGTAAGTAAAATGGCTGGAGAAAACATATGTATATTAACAGCAGTGTAAGAGTTCTGAGAGTGCCTTGGACTGCGAGAAGATCCAACCAGTCCATCCTCCAGGAAATAAAGCTCGACTGCTCATTGGAGGGAAGGATACTAGAGACAAAGTTGAAGTACTTCGGGCACATCATGAGGAGACAGAAAAGCCTAGAGAAGACAATTATGCTGGGGAAAGTGGAAGGCAAAAGGAAGAGGGGCCGGCCAGGGGCAAGATGGATGGATGGCATCCTTGAAGTGACTGGACTGACCTTGAAGGAGCTGGGGGTGGTGACGGCTGACAGGGAGCTCTGGCGTGGGCTGGTCCATGAGGTCACGAAGAGTCGGAGACGACTGAACGAATGAACAACAACAACAAGATTACCATTACAGTCTTCAAACAGTGTGTAGGCAGCTCTTGTCTTCTTATAAGCCAGATCACTTTTTATTGGCACAGATAGGGGCACCTCCCCACTGCCTAGGAGCTTTCTGTCATGTTGGTTGGCATATAATGATAAACAGACTTACCAAGTATCATTAGCCTGCCAATTTTAATCTAATACATTAGTTTGTTTTTCACCTTGATATAAGAGATTCTGCACTTTTAAGGCCCCTTCCACACAGCTGTATAAAATCCACATTGAACTGGATTATATGGTGGTGTGGACTCAGGTAACCCAGTTCAAAGAAGATATTGTGGATTATCTGCCTTGATATTCTGGGTTATATGGCTGTGTGGAAGGGCCCTAAGTAAGCTCTTTTTGCATATAACATGTGGTCACCCTTTTGTACTTTGTATTGATCTGCTGGTTCATTATTGGTGCAGTACATTTGGTTGCATGTCCTTATCTCTGAGAAGGATGTCGAATCATATTCTTTAATCTTATTGCACTTCAAAGATGATCCCTTGTTAGTAGTTATAGCATTGCGAAGCAGCTGTCTCATGTTTCCACCCCCCTCTTATTGATTTTTTTTTTGCTGAATAAGCATCTAAAAGACATTTGTTTCTTAATGAGTGTAGAATGTAGCTACTCTTATCAGTCTGAAGCACCTTCAAAAGGAACCATGGCAGGGTTCCCAGAATAAGACAAGACAAGACAAAAACATTCAATGAAGCAAGGCTTCGGTATGGCTTCAGTGGCTATTATCTCCAGTGGGCTGAAACTTCAAGCAACTGCAAATCCCAGCTATACATCACAGTAGGCTAAGATTTCTTATCTTATTGCTCAAAAGAGGCTTGTCTTTTCCCTCCTCTGAGGCTGAGAGTGTGTAACCTGTCTAAAATAATCCAGTGGGTTTCCATGGCTGAGTTGTGACACCAACCTTGGTTTCCTAGTGTCCTAGTCTCACACTCAAAACACTACATGCTGGCTTCCATTTTTCCTTTAACACCAATTGCACAGTGAGATGGATGGTTCTTGTCACTGGTGTCAGAGAACAAATGGGAATCAGTGTAGTGTACTTGTTTAAGTGTAGGGCTAGGACACAATACATTACCTGGCCTAGCAGTAGGCAAAGCTTTCTAGTACTTGCATCTGAGGAACTAGATATAAATAATGTACAGCATTTCTTATTGGGAATGGGTGCTTTCATTGTCCATTCCTGAGTGGCAGAATGTGGTTGGACTCCAACTCTTGATCCCATGATTCTAGGAACTGAGACTTGGAACTTAAATCTCTATAAAGCTTATAGATCTAACAATCAGCCAAATTTCCTACCTTGATTATCTGCTGGAGAGTGTTATAGGGAGGATGTGAAACACAAACTCGGGTTTGGAAAACTGATAGAGATCCCATGCTCACCTTGAGGACTCACTCATCAATGTTTCTCTTTGGAGAAATGGGGAAAACAAACAAACAAATAAATAAACAAAGAGTAGAGTGACACACAGAAGAGTCATAAAAACTGAGTGTATCTAGATTGTCCAAATGTCCCTTTGACTTTTATGTCAGCAATACCACCCTTTATGCCAGCAATACCACCACTTGATACAGATTTGATAGCCAATATTGGTTAAATCTGCAAATAATATATCCTGTGTTATGCCTATGTATGCATCACAAAGAAGGTGGTATCCCGTACTTCCTTGAAAAATGTCCCTTGTTATAGCTACATAGCCACACGCATGGAGTTCCTGGTCATAACTTTGTCCCCCATCCAGGACACTGTTTGGCTTTAGGATATCCCAAGGGACATTCCACCTATCCCCATGCAGCGAGTGAAGAAAGTGGCCATGTTGAATGTCATCTACCTGATTTTCTGCTGGAAGTTAAGTTGCTCTTTCTTTCCTGGGTTCAGAGGAAGCTGGAATATACTTGCAGACATGATTTTCTTCAGGATGGAAGTATGATCAGGAACCTGATCAAGGATGGAGGCATGATCATGATGAGGAAGTTGTTGTTGGGAAGCTAGGGAAGAATAGAAGTGAGAATGCATCCCCATCTTTTCAAAAGACTGTGTAAGGATGCTGAAGGGAATTGGGGGTCCACCACTATGCTTATTGGATTGTGGGTGGAGTAAGAAAGAGCTGGCAGCTCTAACTGAAGCTATTTCCACAGAACACTGAAACAGTTGGAGAAGCTGTAGCACAATGGGTTAAACCCTTGTGCTGGCTGAACTGCTGACCTGAAGGTTAGCTGTTCAAATCCGCAAGGTGGGGTGAGCTCCAGTTTATCAGTTTCCAACTTCCCATGGAGGGACATGAGGGAAGCCTCCCACAAAATGATAACACATCTGGGCGTCCCCTTGGCAACTTCTTTGCAGATGGCCAATTCTCTCACATCAGAAGTGACTTGCTGTCTCTCAAGTCACTTCTGACATGATAAAAAAAATGGGCTGAACAACATTGAAAAGCGGTGAGGCGATTGTGTGGTCTTCCAGAAGTCATTGAATTATTTTTCAGTATGCAAGTTGCTACTGATTTTGGTCCAGTACTATTTTGCGGACCACACATCTTCCATCCTTCATTTAAAGAAAAGACCAGACTTTAATAAGAGGAGGCATTTCATTCTGCACTGTGACATTACTATAACCCTACTGTAACTTATATTCTCTATGGAATCCGTTTAGGGACACATATTTATATTTCACAGCCAGAGTACTCTAGTATACCCCCAAACTACAAACACTAGGATCCCATAGAATGCAGCCATGGTAGTTAAAGTGGAAGCTTAGTGATATAATGGTGTATTGTGAAAGAGCATCAGTACAAAAAATATATTAAAGCTGAGGATGTGGATTTTTTTTTATAATGGCAAAAGAAAAAGTGTTCATTATGTTATAATTAATTTTACAGTTTCATTAATGAGAAAATGGTATTTGAGCAGTGATAATAGTAATAATTTATTACTAGTAGGCAAACAATCTTAGAATTTAATGTCCCCACAGTAGTTAAATGATTGTAAAAATGGATGACATATTGGTTTAGTAATCTCAGTGTAGTAATACAGCAGTAATAAAATATATGGAGACTAGGAGCAAATATAAGAAACTTCAAGGCAGGTACAGTACTTGAATTCAAAAAGTGTTATTTTTTAAATAAAAGATCTTCCTAACAAACATAGGCAGTGATACGAAGTATTTATAGTACAGAATAAAACAGAATCTTGAACACTCAAAGGATATTCCTAGTTAGGTGCACCCTTGACAAGGGAGCAGAGTAGCCAAGGAAGAAATGAGATAAGAAAGAAGAGTAGCTTTTCTCCTTTTTGGTCTCATTGTCATCAATGTCTCTGTTATTTAAAGCAGATATTCAAACTATGCAAATCCCTCAACACTTAAAAAAAGTTAAACAAAAACTATCCAGTGGTTTCTGACCTGTGCCGCAGTTCCGTCATTTACTTGTGATTGATAGCCTTTTGGTTGAAGAGTTCAACAATATTTGGAGGACCATCGATGTCCCTATTTCTGCTTTAGGAGCCACAAGACTATGTCTCTTTAGATGCAGTTGAATAATAAAGAATAGCCTTTGATATGTGAAAACATTTCTGGACACATAACATAATGTAATATTTTATATTTTAGGATGACTCAACCCAGTTAGAAACATTTGGTTGAAAAAAATCTATTGCTTGCCTATGCAATACAATTATTTGCAATCATGTCATGTTCATCCTGTTTCCTGTCCTTTCATCCTGTAATTCACAATGAATGATGCTCCCAGGGAGTAGGGGTGTATATAAGATCTGACTGAATGCGATTTTCCTGCTTCTTGGCAGGGGGGTTGGACTGGACGGCCCATGAGGTCTCTTCCAACTCTATGATTCTATGATTCCATGATTCTATGAGTGGGAAAATATGGTCTTCTAGATATTTTTGGATTCCAACTTCCCTCAGCCTCACTCAGTCTGGCTGATAACATTTGGAGTGTCATAAGTTCCTCTGTCCTAATCTACAAAAGGAACAAATAGACATAAAACTTATGAAACCGACCTTTCTTCTCAATTCCTTATACCATCAATCAGATGATAATTGTAAAATGGTGGCTGCAAGTAGAGGTAGATGTAAAATGATGGCTCTGAGTCCAGGATCAATTATCATCTGCTATTGCCCCTCCCACAAGTCAAGGAACCACTACTTCTATTATTATTACAACAATACTTTTAAAAGTGGTTTGTAGAACTGAACCAAAAGCTAGTCAAACACAACTATCAATACTCATAATTTACAGATGGGGAGTTTCAAAACTGTCAAATAAACCATTCGCTCAAGACTGGGCATGTTAGAAATGGTCATCTTTTCTTTTAGTGGGACAATTTTATTGGTTACTCTGTACATGGCATTCATCGACCTTGCAAAGGCATTCGACACAGTGAATCGCAGCGCTCTCTGGACCATCCTCCAAAAAATCGGGTGCCCTGCGGCTCCTCCATGATGATATGACAGCAACAGTCTTGGACAGCAATGGCTCCCAAAGTGACCCATTTAAGGTGGAATCGGGTGTCAAACAGGGATGTGTTATTGCCCCAACTTTATTTTCCATCTTCATTGCTATGATACTTCACCTTGTTGATGGGAAGCTTCCCACCGGAGTGGAAATCATCTATCGGACAGATGGCAAGCGGTTTAACCTCAGCAGACTGAAAGCCAAAACCAAAGTTACAACAACATCTGTTATAGAACTCCAGTATGCTGATGACAATGTTGTCTGTGCGCATACAGAAGAAGATCTACAAGCCACTCTCAACACCTTTGCAGAAGCATACATGAAGCTTGGCCTGTCACTGAACATCGAGAAAACCAAAGTGCTGTTCCAGCAGTCACCAGCAATCCCCTCTCCAATGCCAGAGATACAGCTTAATGGTGTAACATTAGAAAATGTTGACCATTTCCATTACCTTGGCAGCCACCTCTCCACTAAAGTCAACATCGACGCTGAAATACAACACTGCCTGAGCTCTGCAAGTGCAGCATTTTCCCGAATGAAGCAGAGAGTGTTTGAGGACCGGAACATCCGTAGGGATACCAAGATGCTTGTCTATAAAGCTATTGTCCTCCCAACCCTGCTATATGCCTGTGAAACGTGGACTGTCTACAGATGTCACATGCAGCTCCTGGAATGATTCCATTAGCACTGCCTCCGGAAAATCCTGCAAATCTCCTGGGAAGACAAGCGGACAAACGTCAGTGTGCTGGAAGAAGCAAAGACCACCAGCATCGAAGCGATGGTCCTCCAACATCAACTCCGCTGGGCCAGCCACGTTGTCCGGATGCCTGACCACCGTCTCCCAAAGCAGTTGCTCTACTCCGAACTTAAGAACGGAAAACGGAACGTTGGTGGACAGGAAAAGAGATTTAAAGATGGGCTCAAAGCCAACCTTAAAAACTCTGGCATAGACACTGAGAACTGGGAAGCCCTGGTCCTTGAGCGCTCCAACTGGAGGTCAGCTGTGACCAGCAGTGCTGCAGAATTCGAGGAGGCACGAGTGGAGGGTGAAAGAGAGAAATGTGCCAGGAGGAAGGCGCGTCAAGCCAATCCCAACCGGGACCGCCTTCCACCTGGAAACCAATGCCCTCACTGCGGAAGAAGATGCAGAGCAAGAATGGGGTTCCACAGCCACATACGGACCCACAGGGAAACCCATGATGGAAGACCATCTTACTCGTCCAACGAGGGATCGCCTAAGAGAGATTGGTTACTGTTAAAGACTTGCTAACCCACTGTGAAAACATACAGAGATCTACTAGGAGATCCCAATCTACCTTCTGCCTGATCCTTCACTGAACCTTAGGGAATTTCCCGCTGGCATCTTCTTTGTTTGTGTGGGTGGGGGATTTCTTTCTTCTTAACAACGGCTGTGTCTTCTTGGGCAGGAGATTTCTCAGCTGTGGCGGGGATTATTTGGGAAAATCAAAGCTTGCACACAATTCCCATGAATTAGTGAATGATCTAATTGAATTCTTATCTCAGTCCTCAATTTACCACCTTAATTTGCATTTGTTAAAAAAAGAATTTCTTGGGTGAACTTTAAACTTGAGGATGGAAACGTACACTATTACACTCAATGCTCAAATGGCAGCTTCTCATTCCATAATGCCTAGAAATGGAAAGATTTAAGCAAGCCTAGATTCGTCAACCACGATGAAGAACTAAGATACACTGACCTCTTTCTGAAGTTGTTAATTACTGTCATTGCCCTTTTGTTGATCCTCATCAAGAGCAGCCTGATATGCAAACTTTGTATTTTTTACTCATTATCTCCATGTTTGGAAAAGCTTCTGCTGTGTAGTATCTGTGTGTCACATTGCTATTAAAAGCCATGAGCTGAGCCAGTAAGATGACAATGTGAAGAGTAGTTTAAAGCACACTGTGCCGTTCTGTAAAGTATGGGTGGGCAACACACAATCCAAAGGTCACACACACACCTTCCAATTTGTGCCTTCCAAAATAACTAAAACTACAGCTACACAAGATAAGGGATGATGCTAGTACTTGTTTAGCTACATCTGGACCATAACTGAATTAGATTTTTGTTATTCTAAAAAAGAAGACTTAGGGTCCTTTGCACAGCCCTATATCCCAGAATATCAAGACAGAAAATCCTACATTATCTGCTTTGAACTGGAATATATGGCAGTGTGGACTCAGATAACCCAGTTCAAAGTAGATATTGTGGGTTTTCCTGCCTTAACATTCTGTGATATAGGGCTGTGTGGAACGTCTCTAAATTATAAGTAATGGGTTAGTTAAAGGAGGTTTCCTTCAAGTTCTCTTTTAGCTATGCAATGCGGATTTTTCTAGATATAATATAGTAATCTACCAATATTAAATGATATGTAACATGGTAATCTACCAATAAAGAGACAGCATGGTGAAGTTGTTTGAGCATTGGACTACTGGAGAGTAAAGTTCAGTTTCCTACTAAGCATGGAAATCCACTGGGAGGTTTTGGAAGACTCATACACTCTCAGCCCCATAATAGGTTTGCCTTGGGATCACCAGAAATCGGAAAAGACTTGAAGGCACACAACAACCTATCTACCAATGAAAGGTTGACCACATGTAAACGCACCCTAAAACTATGTCTGCTGAAATTCTGTCTTTCACATATTAATAAAAGATTCAAAAGCCTTGCTCTCTTTTGCATTTGAACATCCTAGTCGTGTATCCCAGGGTGCTTTCCACACAGCCCTTTATCCCAGGAGCATTTGCATTTAAAAAAGTGGATGTTCCTGGGCCTCTATTCACATATACCCCAGAAAGCGCGTGCTTTTTGGGGGGTGGGTGTCCAGATGTTCTTCCGGGATTGGCCCGGGAGAACACCTGGAGACTCAACCCCCCTTGCTCAAAGCTCTAAAACCCCTTTTAAAAGTAAGGAAAACTTACCTGGTTTCCAGTAGGGTGTTGCCAGAGCTCTCCCGGCATGTAAAAATGATGCGGCAGGAGAGCGGGGTTGGGGTTGGGATTCCCACAGTTTCCCAGACTAATTTAGTCTGGAAAACTGTGGGAATGGTGCCTGGACTACAGTCCAGAAGGCATAGTCCATCTACTACTTCTGGACTACAGTCCGGAAGTAGTAGATGCTCTGGACCTCATAAGCATTTTGCCAATGTTGCAATGCTGATGAAGATATAACAAAGTGCTCATAAACAGATTTTTTTTGTCATTGCCTCTCTTCTCCTTCACTCCTGATTCCTCCAGGTTTCCTCTCTTGAACCCCATTTTTCTTTGGGATCACTTGCCTGTGGCATGCTGGTGCCTACTGTGTAATTTCAAACTCAATTTCCTTTCAGGAATACACAAGAAATGAGGACAAAGGAATGGTTGGAGAGAGTTCTCATGGAAATCACTTTCCTCTCATGCTTCCATTTAGTGTGTCTGTGGCTCCATCTGTTTATATTCCTCTATCACCTCGGAGTGCTGGGATATACAGTGCTCTGTAGTAGCGTTTTCCCCTCGATATTGGATTTTATTCAGACTTTTTAATCATGTGTTTTCTATGCAGTTTGGCAATCTAGTGTGCATTAAGGGTGTGCGTTTTATAACTACACCCCCACTTATCCCACTTTCTTCTGGATTTTCAGGCTATTGTAGATGAGCCCTGAGACATCGACATCATCATCATCATCATCATCATCATCATCATCATCATCATCATCACTAGCTGTCCCCGGCTATGCTTTGCTGTGGCCTCAGTCTGGTTCGTTCCTTCTCTACCTCTTTCCTCTTTCTGTTCTTCCTTCCTTCCTTCCTTCCTTCTCTACCTCTTACTTTCCTTCCTTTCTTCCATCCTTCCTTCCCTATTTCCCTCCCTCCCTCATTCTCTCCACCCTTCCCTATGTCTTTCTTTCCTTCCTTCAGTCTTTCCTTCCTTCTCTCCTTCGTTCCCTCCCACTTTCATTCCTTCTCCTAGTTTTCTTTCCCTTCCCCTTTTGCTCCTTTCTTAATTCTCTACGTCTTTCTTTCCTTCCTTCCTTCTTTTGCTCTGTCTGAATCATTATCTATATCTATGGCTGGATGGCCCTCTGTTGGGAGGGCTTTGATGTGTCTGGCCTGACAGGAGGTGGTTGAATCGGATGGCCTTTATGGGTTCTTTCAAATTCTAAGGTACCACTGGGCTGGCCCTTCTCCAGAGCAAGACCTGGTGAGAGCCAGCCAAGAAAGTCTGTACACTGCTTGCCTCCCTGTCTGGATTCCTTGCCTCCCCCCTCCCTCCTCTGTCTTTCTATTGCTGGTGTTGCAGCTGAATTGGCTGCAGGCAACGGAGTTTGGAGTTGGCCTCCTGGCCCTGGCCCCTCACAAAGGGTTCCTCCTTCTCCTCCTGGCTGCGTCCTTGGACCTCTTCCCTGACCAGAGTGGCTTTGCTGGGCTGTTCTTCTCCTGTGGGTCCTTCCTCCTCCTCCTCTCCTTGGCTGGCTTCTCCACTGCCACTTTGGGGGGCTGCTGCCTTGGATCCCAAAGCAGGGACGGCCATCTCCTTTGCTATGGTTGCTTATTTTCTCCCTCACACTGGAGAGGGGCGGGGCCAGGGCAGTCATTTTCACACATGGGCTGTAACATCTTTTTGCTATTTTGAGGTTTTCAAGTCCTTGCTGCTTTGTTTTTTGGTGGTTTTTTTTATAGTGATAGCCACTCGTTGGGTTGGTAGGTGTCTTGTGGCCAAATTTGATGTAATTTGGTCCAGTGGTTTTTGAGTTATGGTCATTCCACAAATGAACATTACATTTTTATTTATATAGATGATGATGATGATGATTATTATTATTATCATCATTATCACTAATTTATTTTTAGCTCGCTTTTCTCCTATGGGTGGGACTCAAGGTGCTGAAATGGTATATGCCCAGTCTCCATTCAGTTGAATAAAATCGAATTAGTGGTTCTTTTGCCTTGTTCATTTTGAAGACAGTTGTATGGGAGTTCATGAGATAATGTGCATCAGGGGATTTCCTCTTTGTAATACCTTTTTCTCCATTTATAAATGAATTGAGGAACTGGGTACACAGTTTTATGAACTACTTTAAAATCCCCTGTGTTTAGTGCATTAAATTTAGCATTCAACTCAGAAGGTTCAGTGCTGAGGAAGAAACAGTGGCTTTTATAGATAAGAGGAACCTATTGTATATAAAAAGGCAATAACAAGGTACTTTAAAAGAAGCTTCTAAAGGCAGTGTAGAATGGGAAGTGAAAAGGCCTTTCTGTGGCAGCAACAAATTACAAATAGTCATAATTTTATATTACGTTTGCTGATGGGATCATCAGTTCAAGATCCCCCTAGATTCTTGGTCAAAACCTGGGATGGTCCTTGCTGATGTCATTAAGTGTTATGCTTTAAGTAGCAATCATAGATTCTCACAGGTTGTCATTCAAACATGCATACTACACAAAACATGTTTTCCTGTTTGGAAATTAACACAGAAATCTTAGTTAAAGGGATTGTTCCCAGATCAAAGTAGAATAAGGGTATTTTCTTCCCACATACCCAAGGAGATGGAATGATATACATTTAATTAAGCCAATGTCCAAAAAGTACCAGATGCTGTCTAACTCTGGAAGCTAAATCTAGCCAACACTACTACTTGGATGGGAGATAGTAGTGTATAGTATGTACATAGGTCATATTTCAGAGGAAAGAATTGACAAAATCTATCTCTGAGTGTTCCTCTGAAATCCATTGATCATCAAATGTTAATAGGTGACATGAAGGCACATACAAATATGCATGCTTGCTTCTCAGAAGTTAATGGATGCAGATCAAAGTTGAGAGTGAGCACCACAACTGCGAAGGAAGAAGGAAGCTAACTTACATCAATGCATTAGAACCCCCAGGACGGTCTTTAGTTGCAGCAACAAACCAATTAAGTCTTGAAAATAGCAGAACTGGGCGATTGCACACTACTCTATCTTCTTACTCCAAAGATGACTCCACCAAAACTGGATAATTTGCACCTGTCTGGAGATGATCTGTGAACACTGGAGATGAAGGGCTAAGGCCCTAAAACCTGGCAAACCTATTTGTTGAGCTAATGAAAAACCATAATTCAGCAGGTGAAACATTTAAAGATGTTTCTGTCACATAGCTGTTATTAAAACCAGAGGATTTTATGCAGAGGGATTACATAGAACTATGGGC
Source organism: Anolis sagrei (assembly GCF_037176765.1). NCBI lineage: Eukaryota > Metazoa > Chordata > Lepidosauria > Squamata > Anolidae > Anolis > Anolis sagrei. Next base: position 124,195,172 of record NC_090025.1, on the reverse strand, counting down.
TGGAAGGAAATTTCCTAGGATTGCTTTCTCCTTGGAAAACATCCATTATGTACTTCATGAAACAAAAACTGGTGATGGAACAAAGTACATTTTCTCTGGAAAATCTGCCTGTGTGTTTTTGGCAAAGAGAAAATGCACGCAAAACCACTTGAATCTTTGGAAAATACTCAAAACAAAACTGTTTCTAGTGAAAGATATATATCATGTAAGAAGGACTAAGATGAATCAAGAATATTGATGGATGAGAGTGCCAATCATATAGCTTTGTGGAGTGTGTTATCACTAATTCTAGGTTATCACAGTTTTTAGTCACAAAGTAACATGGCACCATGCAACAATCATAGCAAAATGACAGTGTCATGTACTACAACAGGTATCATAGTTTTTGTGTCTGGATTCAGTAACATGCTTTATTGTTGGCCAAAGTGGGAACTAGAATTGCTCTACATCTGGAGAATTGTTTTGAAGTTTATCCTATATGTATTAGTCAAAATATTGATCTAGAAAATCTGTAATAATTTATCCATGGGTCAATGCAAATACTGTAACTAAGGGCCCTTCCCCACAGCCATAGAACTCAAAATATCAAGGCAGATAATCCACAATATCTGCTTTGAACTGGGGATGGTTCCAGACAGGGGAAAAGTCTGGTCCGACCCAGTTTTTTTTAAAAAAACTCACACTTTCCTGGGCGGGGGGGAAGGTGCCCAGATGTCCTGCCGGACCTTCCAGCAGGGCACCAACACCCCCCCCCCCAAGCCTTAAAAAGTAAAAATTATTTACCTGCTTGGCATTACCCTGCTGCTGGCCCTCTCCTCATGCATAGAAATGATGCATCAAGAGAAAGGGGGGGGGGGGGAGGGAGGGAAGGAAGAGAGATTTTCCTCACCCCCATTCTCCTGGTGCATAATTTCTACCTGGAATCAGCCCAGAAAACCTGAGAGGTCTATCTGGACCAATTCAGTCCAGAAAACATGAGAGGGCTGTCTGGACTGCACCCTCAGAAGTCCAGGACTTCCAAGGGGGGAATCCAAACATTGGTCATACTCGATTAGATCCAAGTTTTCCAGGAAGACCTCTGTCTAATCCAGTATCAAATTAATTTACCACAAAGCAGGGTTTTCCTGCTTTGTGGTGAATTCATGTTTTTTTTTTTACATGAGGCGTCGTTTAGATGCCCCATGTAAAAATCCAGGAAGGCGTACACTTTCCTCCCTGTGTGGATGCGCCCTGGGTTATCTAAGCCCCCTTCCACAAAGTCATATAACATGCCACATTATCTGCTTTGAACTGAGTTATATGGCAGTGTGGATTCACAGAATCCAGTTCAAAGCAGATATTGTGGATTATCAGCCCTGATATTGTGGGCTATCGGGCTGTGTGGAAGGACCCTGAGTCCACACTGCCATATAATCCAGTTCAATGTGGATTTTATACAGCTGTATGGAAAGGGCTTTAGCCTTTATCAAAAAGGAGTAGAGTGACACAAAAGTCCAAGCTTAGTCCAAGCTGGGTGAATATTAGAACAGGACACTGACTCCTCTATTCACTCCACCATAGCATCACTTGCGGCATTTTTTAATGTGACAATTGGGTTTTAAAAAAATTGGCTTCTTGTGAAAACAAGGATTGGTGATAAAGAGACACCTCTTCCCCATGTAAATTCTTCCAAGAGTGAATTTCCCTTCCTAGGGGTAGATTTCTCTCATTTCCTGTTGTCTTATCGTTGTTCATAACTATATATAGTTTGTAAGTTGGATGTTTGTAACTAGGGACTGCCTGTATAAGGTAAATTCTTGTTTTGAAGATTTGACTGCCAGAGGCTATGTATTATTGATTTGGGGACCATGCATAGAGACACAATCAAATTGAGTGGCAGCAGTCAGTGTGAAGATTGAGTGCACAATTGTGTTCAGTTTTAAAAATCACCTGTCTCCTTTGCATGCACAAGAAGGTCTGAGCCTTTTGCGTCGAGATTAATTTCAATTGTTCATATATGCAGCATCTGCTGTGTAATGCAGCAGGAGTCTCTCTAGGATATTATTTGACTTCATGTACTTGAAATGAAAGTTAGTGTTATACCACCCTCTTGTGTTCAGATAGAAAAATTACAATTGTATAAATGTAAGTACTCTGTGCTGAACAATATTTTTACTGACAAAAGTACAGAAGATGTTGAACAGTAAGGTTTATCTGGTCATTTGGTGAATTTAAAGTAATAAGAATAATGAATACGGCAGACAAAAGGTTTATTCTAATACAATATCAAGGTTCTATGCTGCTTCCAATATGTTGCTGGATTGCACCTTCTATCATCTCACACACTTGGTTATTCTTATCATGACAGATAGGAGCTGTAGTACAGGTTGAATATAACTTATATTAAGTGTTTGGGACACAACATGTTTCAGATTTTTAGAGATTTTGGAATACCTTTATTTGCATCTATGGGGCCTTCCACACAGCCCTATATCCCAGAATAGCAAGGCAGTAAATCCCACATTATCTGAGTGCAGACTCAGACAACCCAGTTCAAAGCAGATATTGTGGGACTTTCTGCCTTGATATTCTGAGATATAGGGCTATGATAATGGCTGTGGGGAAATTGACCCATATCCACAGTAGGAATATACTTTCAAAGGAAGCAATGAATAATAGCAATATTCTTCTTGATGGAAAAAAGTCTTCAAAAACAATTTCCTGTCAGAATTGCCATAGTTGTTTTGCATAGAAAACCGTTTTGTGCCTTTGTACTGAAAAATTCTGTATTGTTTGCACAAAACAATAAGAAGTGAAATTTGTATTAACTTCCAAAGACTAAAAGACTAAACTGAGGATGTCAAAAGGGCTTGTCTGTACAAACAAAATATTTGAGTTGTAGTTCAGGTTATTCTGTCTCAGAGCTGCTCTGGATTCACCCATTTGTGAATGTGTACACCCCAAATTTAAATCAGCACTGTTGGGAAAAAGAAATTTACTTATGAATAAGTGGATGCAGATTGCTCTTACTGTTGCAGCTGCTGCCATGACCCTCTCTTTGCTAGATGAGGCCTTGTGCTCATTCTCCTGTCCCTTCTGCTTATCCAGTTTGAGTGGCAGCGGTGATAGTGGCATGCTCCTCTCTCCTGGTTCCTTGGTAGGTGATGGCCTGTAGGAGTGCGCCACAACTGCTGCTGACATGGCACCATTCCTTGGGCCCATCTTGTTACTCAGAAGTCAGAAGAGAGGGGTGAGCTGCAGAAAGAGCTAGACAAGGTTTCATAACCACAGGATCTTGCCTGGTGGGGAAGGAAGGTATGGTGACAGCAGCTACAACAGTGGCAGCCAGAGGAAAAAAAATGGGCAAAAAAGTGTGTGTGTGTGGAGGGAGTGATCCTTCATTCACTTATTTGTAAGTAAAGCATCTCTCTCCTGCTCTGAGTAGGGATTGTGATATTCACAAAAAATGAACGGATCTGTAATGTCACAAAGCATACAGTATATCCTAACAAGTTGCACTGGACATTTAAAAATGTCAATGCTTTCCACCCAGAACCTGTCCCTCTCCACTTCCTTGAAGCCACTCTGATCAAGATTGTATACAAGTCACAAAACAGAGCAACAGGCTAGATTTCCCAGGAGACAGCAGAGGAAGAAGTGGGCTTTAGTATATTGCATTAAAGCTTAAAAGAGGTATATTCAGTACTAAGAGTCATGTGTCAGGAATGAAAGTAACAATGAATTGGATACGATTTTTTTTCTTTGTAGACAAGCCCATAGTTTGGCATATCATGAAAAGACATGACTTATTGGAAATGGCTTCAAACTACAAGAAAGGAGATTCCATCTGAACATTAGGAAGAACTTCCTGACTGTGAGAGCTGTTCAGCAGTGGAACTCTCTGCCCCGGAGTGTGGTGGAGGCTTCTTTTTTGGAGGCTTTGAAACAGAGGCTGGATGGCCATGTGTCAGGGGTGCTTTGAATATTCCTGCTTCTTGGCAGGGGGTTGAACTGGATGGCCCATGAAGTAAGTCTCTTCCAACTCTATGATTCTATGATTCTATGAAATGGCAATAATGCTTGGTAATGTAGATGACAATTGGAAAAGAGGAAGACCATATTACACAGTCAATCAAGGAAACCACAGCACTGAGTTTTTAGGTCCTGGCCAGGGCAATTAATGACCCGGGCTCTTATTTATTTACTTCATTTATACCCTACCTTTCTCCCCTCTTTGAGGTCTGTTATTTATAGAATCAACATATCTTATGGCAACAATAACAAAAAAGTCCTTGGTTCATTGATGATTCATCTCATCAGTTTTCTTCACACCATTGAAAACATGTTTTTTAACCATTGAAGATTTTAAATATTCCTAAGAAACAAATGTAGTACCAATTGGTGGCTTTCATATTAGTGGAGCAGGGTATTTCAGTTTGAATGTTAGAAGAGCTTTCAGGGGTTTCTTTTCTTTTTTTCCATGTCAGGAGTGAAGTTGCCTAGGGGACATCCAGATGTTTGATGTTTTACCCTCCTTGTGGGAGGCTTCTCTCATGTTCCCGCATGGGGGGCTGGAGCTGACAGAGGGAGCTCATCCGCACTCTCCTCGGATTCAAACCTCTGACCTGCCATTCTTCAGTAATGCAGGCACAAGGGTTTACTCCATTGTGCCACTGGGGGCTCCTAGCTTTCAGGGTAATGAACCTGTTTTGAAGACAGGGTTCAATACACTGGACAACTGCTTTAAGAAATGAACCAAAATCTGGAGTAACACTATTATATCCCTGAAATGAAAGTCACTGTCAGCCACTGGTCATGTGAAAACTGTTCATAGACACAATTCTGATTGGAGTATTATGGTTTGTTGGTCCTTTCTTCAATATCTATCTATCTATCTATCTATCTATCTATTATCTCCATTATTAAGCACAATTTCCAACCGTAGTCCATGTTTCTTTACCATCCAGTAGCTATTTGTAAAATGATCATGATGATGCACAGGTTTTTCATGAACACCTTTAAGCTTCGTACACAGTTTGGTCCATATATAGCGTAAGTCCCTGATGTAATTAGTATTACATTATTCATCACATCTGCTATTATACTTCACTATATTCAGTCAGATGTTCACCTCTACCTAATGCCTGTTTTGTATTCTGTGTGAGGACTCCATTTTTAAATAAAGCAAAATGAAAGTGTAAATCATTTAAAAATTCAAGAGCAGGATCTTGTGACATATTGCAGAAGTGGTAATGATAATAATGATAATAATAATAATAGGGAAGCAGATGGAACAATAGATCACATCCTCAGCTGCTGCAAGAAGATTATGCAGACAGACTACAAGAAGAGGCACAATACCATTGCTTAGATGATTCATTGGAACTTGTGCCACAAATATCGTCTGCCTGTGACAAAGAACTGGTGGGAATCACAAGCCTGAAAAAGTTACAGAAAATGAACACGTCAAACTACTCTGGGACTTCCAAATTTAGACTGACAGAGTTTTGGAGCACAATACTACTGACCTCACAATTGTGTTAAAAAACAAAGTATGGATAGTCGAAGGCTTTCATGGCCTGAATCACTGGGTTGTTGTAGGTTTTTTTGGAGGCTTTGAAACAGAGGCTGGATGGCCATGTGTCAGGGGTGCTTTGAATATTCCTGCTTCTTGGCAGGGGGTTGAACTGGATGGCCCATGAAGTAAGTCTCTTCCAACTCTATGATTCTATGATTCTATGAAATGGCAATAATGCTTGGTAATGTAGATGACAATTGGAAAAGAGGAAGACCATATTACACAGTCCAAGGAAACCACAGCACTGAGTTTTTAGGTCCTGGCCAGGGCAATTAATGACCCGGGCTCTTATTTATTTACTTCATTTATACCCTACCTTTCTCCCCTCTTTGAGGTCTGTTATTTATAGAATCAACATATCTTATGGCAACAATAACAAAAAAGTCCTTGGTTCATTGATGATTCATCTCATCAGTTTTCTTCACACCATTGAAAACATGTTTTTTAACCATTGAAGATTTTAAATATTCCTAAGAAACAAATGTAGTACCAATTGGTGGCTTTCATATTAGTGGAGCAGGGTATTTCAGTTTGAATGTTAGAAGAGCTTTCAGGGGTTTCTTTTCTTTTTTTCCATGTCAGGAGTGAAGTTGCCTAGGGGACATCCAGATGTTTGATGTTTTACCCTCCTTGTGGGAGGCTTCTCTCATGTTCCCGCATGGGGGGCTGGAGCTGACAGAGGGAGCTCATCCGCACTCTCCTCGGATTCAAACCTCTGACCTGCCATTCTTCAGTAATGCAGGCACAAGGGTTTACTCCATTGTGCCACTGGGGGCTCCTAGCTTTCAGGGTAATGAACCTGTTTTGAAGACAGGGTTCAATACACTGGACAACTGCTTTAAGAAATGAACCAAAATCTGGAGTAACACTATTATATCCCTGAAATGAAAGTCACTGTCAGCCACTGGTCATGTGAAAACTGTTCATAGACACAATTCTGATTGGAGTATTATGGTTTGTTGGTCCTTTCTTCAATATCTATCTATCTATCTATCTATCTATCTATCTATTATCTCCATTATTAAGCACAATTTCCTACCGTAGTCCATGTTTCTTTACCATCCAGTAGCTATTTGTAAAATGATCATGATGATGCACAGGTTTTTCATGAACACCTTTAAGCTTCGTACACAGTTTGGTCCATATATAGCGTAAGTCCCTGATGTAATTAGTATTACATTATTCATCACATCTGCTATTATACTTCACTATATTCAGTCAGATGTTCACCTCTACCTAATGCCTGTTTTGTATTCTGTGTGAGGACTCCATTTTTAAATAAAGCAAAATGAAAGTGTAAATCATTTAAAAATTCAAGAGCAGGATCTTGTGACATATTGCAGAAGTGGTAATGATAATAATGATAATAATAATAATAATAGGGAAGCAGATGGAACAATAGATCACATCCTCAGCTGCTGCAAGAAGATTATGCAGACAGACTACAAGAAGAGGCACAATACCATTGCTTAGATGATTCATTGGAACTTGTGCCACAAATATCGTCTGCCTGTGACAAAGAACTGGTGGGAATCACAAGCCTGAAAAAGTTACAGAAAATGAACACGTCAAACTACTCTGGGACTTCCAAATTTAGACTGACAGAGTTTTGGAGCACAATACTACTGACCTCACAATTGTGTTAAAAAACAAAGTATGGATAGTCGAAGGCTTTCATGGCCTGAATCACTGGGTTGTTGTAGGTTTTTTCGGGCTATATGGCCATGTTCACATCAGGAGAGAATGCCTCTAGAACATGGCCATATAGCCCGAAAAAACCTACAACAACCCAAAGTATGGATCATCAGTGTTGCAATCCCAGGTGACAGCAGAATTGAAGAGAAACAACTGGAAAAGCTGACACTATACAAAGATTTATAGTTTGAACTGCAAAGACTCTGGCACAAGCCAGTAAAGGTGGTCGCAGTTGTGATCAGCACACTGGGTGCTGTGCCTAAAGACCTTGGCCTGTACTTAAACACAATCGTCGCTGACAAAATTACCATCTGTCAGCTGTAAAAGGCCACTCTACTGGGATCTGAACACATTCGCCGATACAACACACAGTCCTAGATACTTGGAAAGTGTCCGGCATGTGATCCAATACAACAGCCAGCATAATAACCTTGTTTGCTGTGTACTAATCTTCTTGTGTTTCAAATAATAATAATAATAATAATAATAATAATAATAATAATAATAATTCTGGATTAAGACAGACAGAGTTTTGGAGTACAATATTCCTGACCTCACAATCATGTTAAAAAACAAAGTATGGATTGTCAATGTTGCAATCCTGGGTGATAGCAGGATTGAAGAGAAACAAGTGGAAAAGATGACACGATATGAGGATATAAAGATTGAACTGCAAAGACTCTGGCACAAGCCAGTCAAGGTGGTCCCAGTGGTGATCGGCACACTGGGTGCAGTGCCTAAAGACCTTGGCTTGCACTTAAACACAATCAGCGCTGACAAGATTACCATCTGCCACCTTACTAGGATCTGCACGCATTATTCGCCAATACATCACACAGTCCTAGACACTTGGGCAGTGTCTGACGTGTGATCCAATACAACAGCCAGCAGAGTGTCTGCTGTGGACTCATGTTGTTGTGTTTCATATAAAAGATAACTGAAATAAGACTTCTGGTTTTTGGAGTGCAGCTAGAAGAGTGGGATAGCGGGAAGAAAATAATAATTTTGGAAACTGTCTCCTAATCGGGTGATAAATAAAATTCTCAGTTCCCCAATGTGGCTGTATCCAGTGTTATTTTCTATGGAAATAGAAGTAGTTGATCTACTCATGGTTTTAGCATGAACTTTAAAGGATATATCAAATATGCTGGACATATTTGTTGAATAAGATGGAGCAGAATGAATTGCTTCTCTAAAATCAAAGAGAACATTTACTTCATTGATATGGAAGCTACCAGTCACCACAGGCTGTAGAGAGATTAGGGAGAAACATCCCATTTATCATTTGGCTGTGTGCATAGCTGACAGAGAGTAGTTTCATTTTATCTCTTTATTTATTGATTTATATCCCACCTTTCTACCACACTGGGGACACAGACAGTGCCTAAAATGCACGAGTACCAGCGTTTTCTCCTGGAGCATCTAAACGATGGCTAAACCCAGCTTTGCCCCAAATTAATTCGACATCTGGAAAGATCTAGGTCTTTCAGAAGACCCATGTCTTTCCAGGTGTGAGCACTATGTGGATTGGGCCCAGGGATCACGTTGTGTGACTTCTGGTCCCAACTCACACAGGTGCCTTGGATGTTTTGAGCTCCTGGAGCACAAAAAACCTGAGACAGCCCTCACCCCCTCCAAAACCCTTTAGAAAGCCTTAAAACTCAAAAAATAACTTACCCAGCTGCCATTTCCCATTCTCCGGAGTTCTCCTGGGCCATAGAAATGATGTGCCAAGAGAAGGGAGGAGGAGGAAAATCACTCCTGCCCCACATCTCCTGGCACATCATTTCTATGTGCCAGGACATCTCTAGAGAAGGGAGAATGGTGGCCGGGTAAGTTATTTTTGAGTTTTACACCTTTTCTGGGAGGTTTTTTTTTCTGTCTGGGTGCCCTGCCGAGCATCTGGACTCCCCCCAGGAAAGTGCGGATGTTGGCGGAGGCATGTGGACTTTAACCTGGGCGCATTTGTATTTAAGAAACCCAACTGCACCTGGGTTAAAGGGATGTGAGGAACCGCCCTGAGACTCAAGGTGGTGAGAACATATTTAAAACAATACAAATTTTAAACAATATATAAAAGTCAAAACATTACACATCCACAGTATTAATATACAAACATTAGTCCAACCCTAATCAGTTTGAAAGATCTTGACAGTGCAAAATCATTTCACTTGCTGACAGGACAACAAGGGCAGCGTCATCCTGGTCTCCTTAGGGGGAGACTTCCAAGGTTTGGGAGCAGTCACCAAGAAGACCCTCTCCCTTGTTCCTACCAAATGAGCCTGGAAATGTGATGGGACAGAGAGAAGGGACTCTCTGGATGATCACAGAGCTCTAAGGGGGTCATAAAGAGAAGTACGGCCCTTCAAAATTATATTTTGGACAACAACTTCCAGAATGACCCAGTCAGCATGATGAATGACTCTGCTAACTGTAACATGTCTCAAACTCTAATCCAGAGTTTTCCAAACATTTCACATTGGTGCCACAAATTTTAGATATTCATCATTTGGCAATACAGTAATTCCGCTTTACTAGCAAGCATGAGTTTAAACCAACCCCTTTCATTTATATTTTAAAAATATATGATTTGTAAGGTAATAACATACATTACCAAGGTTTTCCAAGGGGAATATAATAGTGAACCATACTAATCAGCACTTGTGCTGCAGAAAAATGTATGCAAATTGGTATTGCTTCTTTTCATAGACTCAGATTTTTTTTGTTCACATGACACACATACACCTGCAGCTGGCACACTGACATGCTGCGACGCATAGTTTAAAAAGCTCTGCCCTAACCCATTTTTCTGACTCTGCTACCTGTAGCATTTATAAAACTCTACCATTCCCAAAGTCTGCATCAAAAGGCATCTACTGATGTATATGCAGAAGCCCTCTAGTTAGACCGAAGCTCTTAAGCACACCCTATTGCCATATTTGGAGGAAGACAATCAGTTCTTCTAGAATACTTAGTTAGGCGAACTTTCATTGTCCGAGTAGGATTGTCTTCCAAGATTGATGTACTGGCGGTGGGTACGAAGGTGATTGTGGAGCCCTATTCTTGATCTGTATGTTCTCCCCCAGTGAGGGCGTTGGTTTCCAGGTGGAAGGTGAGCCTGGTCGGGGTTGGCTTGATGCACCTTCCTCTTGGTACGTTTCTCTCTTTTGCCTTCCATTCGTGCCTCTTCAAGTTCTACAGCACTGTTGGTCACAGCTGACCTCCAGCTGGAGTACCCAGGGCCAGGGCTTCCCAGTTCTCAGTGTCTATGCCAGAGTTTTAAAGGTTGGCTTTGAGCCCATCTTTAAATCTCTTTTCCTGCCCACCAGCATTCCATTTTCCGTTCTTGAGTTCGGAATAGAGCAACTGCTTTGGGAGACGGTGGTCAGGCATCCGGACAACATGGCCGGTATAGCAGAGTTGATGGTGGAGGACCACCGCTTCAATGCTGGTGGTCTCTGCTTCTTCCAGCACGCTGACATTTGTCTGCTTGTCTTCCCAAGAGATTTGCAGGATTTTTCGGAGGCAGCGCTAATGGAATAATTCTAGGAGTTGCATATGGCGTCTGTAGATAGTCCAAGTCTCGCAGGCATATAGCATATTTGGGAGGGCAATAGCTTTATAAACAAGCACTTTTGTATCCCTAAGGATGTCCTGGTCCTCAATCACTCTCGGCTTCATTCGGAAAAATGCTGCACTCGCAGAGCTCAAGCGGTGTTGTATTTCTATGTCAATGTTGACTTTTGTGGAGAGGTGGCTGCCAAGGTAGCGGAAATGGTCAACATTTTCTAATGTTACACCATTAAGCTGTATTTCTGGCATTGGAGAGGGATTGGCAAGTGACTGCTGGAAGAGCACTTTGGTTTTCTCAATGTTCAATGAGAGGCCGAGCTTCTCGTATGCTTCTGCAAAGATGTTTAGAGTGGCTTGTAGGTCTTCTTCTGAATGAGCACAGATGATGTTGTTATCAGCATACTGGAGTTCTATAACAGATGTTGTTGTAACCTTGGTTTTGGCTTTCAGTCTGCTGAGGTTAAATAACTTGCCAATTGTCTGATAGATGATTTCCACTCCGGTGGGAAGCTTCCAATCAACAAGATGAACTATGGATGGAAAATAAGGTTGGGGCAATAACACATCCCTGTTTGACACCTGATTCCACCTTAAATGGGTCACTTTGGGATTTCATGCTGGAAAAAAAGTCTGCTTAAAGTACTATTATATCTTGCCAGTAAATCTCAGCATAATGAATGGGTGTTAAATCCACGAACACACTCTTAGAAAGAGAGCTTAAATACCCTATAAATACACAAATTTATCGTTGGGATGCTTGAGGCCAATATTTTAAATCTGTATCTTCAAATGGTTGGGTGTCAGAAATCAGTTCACTGGCTTTAAATCACAGGCAGGATGAATAGGTCTTCCATTCCACAGTCAGCAGCATTATCTTTTGTCTGCCTGTTTTGCATGTCATTTGGTTCTCTTGTGATTTATTAGGGATCAGCATCAACACAAATTCATGGGCTGTGCTAATATGATAGTACGAGACAGTTGTCAAAGAGTCCACTAGATGTCCTTCCAGGGCTATTTAATATGTCTGGGGTCTTTTGGCTTTAGTGTGCTCAGATTTCCTTGAAGGAATGTTACAGTCACTGTCTTCTTTGACTGCCTCATCTCAAGCACTCCTCAAGTGCCAAGAAAAGGAACTGATATTTTAATTAGAATGTAAAGGGAAAACTTAACACCGAGTTTCAGCTGGTGAAACTATGTGCACATATTTTCAGCAAGGCAAGCCTCTATTATGTTTTTATCTTCCTGACTTCTTCAATTTGCATGCCTATTGTCCTTATATAATAGAAGTACTTTATTAATTTAAATGAAAAATTATATCCACTTTGATGGCTATCCTAGAGATAAGGCATGAATTGCTTTGGCAATGTGCCAATGCTTGAATAGGGAAAGCTAAAGGACAAATGTTCCATGAATGCTCGCAACACCAGCCCAATGCTTGTCCCAGCTAGAGGAGACCCAGGGCCCTTCCAAATAACTGCTTAATCTGGAGTAAGGGGAATTTCTCCCCGAAGCAGGGCATATAATATTACCTGGGCATCCCTGTAGGATTTATCTTGAGAGCTACGCTCCATCGTCATTTGGATATTACTACTATTTGAACTCCCTTTTGGACTGTGCACTTTATGACTCATTGTCTTCTTACCTTATTTGAAAATAGTTTGAATTGCTTCTTACTTAGGCGATCCCTCGTAGTCTGAGGATGATGGTCCTCCAAGTTCATTGTCCTGGCAGTGGGTTCGTAGGTGACTGTAGAGCCCTATCCTTGATCTGCATCTTCTTCGGCAGTGAGGGCATTGGTTTCCAGGTGGAAGGCAGTCTCAGTCGGGGTTGGCTTGACGGGCCTTATTCTTGGCACGTTTCTCTCTTTTGCCTTCCGTTCATGCCTCTTCAAATTCTGCAGCACTGCTGGTCACAACTGACCTCCAGCTGGAGCGCTCAAGGGCCAGGGCTTCCCAGTTCTCAGTGTCTATGCCAGAATTTTAAAGGTTGGCTTTGAGCCCATCTTTAAATCTTTTTTTCTGCCCACCAACTTTCCCTTTTCTGTTCTTGAGTTCGGAGTAGAGCAACTGCTTTGGGAGACGGTGGTCAGGCATCCGGACAACGTGGCCAGTCCAGCGGAGTTGATGGCGGAGGGCCATCGCTTCAATGCTGGTGGTCTTTGCTTCTTCCAGCACTCTGACGTTTCTGTTGCATATGCTTCCCTGAAACCTGTATATATTGGGATCTTACAACTGTAACATTTGAGAGTGGTTGTTCCTTTTCAATTTAATTTTATGACTGTATTACAACTTTAGGTTTGTGAGCTGTTGCTCCTTTTCACTTTACTCTATGTGAATACACTGAATTACACTGAACTATATATTGAATATTATATATTCTATGCACCTTGAGTATTATTTCTCTTTACATAGATTATTTTGTGTATTTAGGTTTCTCTCATGCCCCTGCATGGGAAGCTGGAGTTGACAGATGTGAGCTCACCCTATTTCATGGATTCAAACCACTGACCTTCAGGTCTTCAGGTCAGCAGGATTTAACCCACTGTGCCACTGTAGCTCTCCCCCCCCTTTTTTTTGGTAGTGCAGAGATATATAGTGCTCGGTAGCAGCATGTTTTTTTTTTTTGCCTGTTATCAGATTTTATGAAAACCTTTTTATCACATGTTTTTCATGCATTTCCACAATCAAGTGTGCATTATGGGTGTGTAAATAGCTTAGGCAAAACAAAGGTTGGTGTACAGTGTTCCCTTTGTACTTTGCGGTTTGCTTCCTGCAGACTTGCTGTTTCACGTTTTTTTTTTAAAAAAAATTAAAATACAAGTAATGAGGGAATTCTGTATACACAGATCTATAAACCCCACTTGCCGAAGTGGTGCCAGCAAGGGGTGCAGGGAGGGTCACCAAGGCAGCTTCCGCTGTGGCTTCTTCTCAGTCACTTCCCAGGGCTTTGTCTTCTGGGGCCGGAGAGGGCCACCAAGGCAGCTTCCACCGGAGCTTCTTCCTGGTTGCTTCCCGGGGCTTCTTTCTCTGGGGTCGGAAAGGGCCGCCAAGGCAGCTTCCACCGGGCCTTCTTCCGCAAGGACCAGAGAGGGCCACCAAGGCAGCTTCTGCCAGGGCTTCTTCCCAGTCGCTTTTCCTCAAGTGACTGGGTGGGGAAGCAGGCAGGGAGGGAGAAGGGTGGCTCCAGCAAGGGGAGGTGGAAGGAAAGGAGGAAGGGAAGGGGAAAGAGGAGAGGAAGAGAGAGAGAGAGGAGGGGGGAGAGGAGTGGGCAGAGCTATACTGTGCATATACAGTATAGTGTCCCTACATCATAGGTTTTCACTTATTGTGGGAGTTCCTGGAATGGAACCCCTGCAATAAGTGAGGGAACACTGTACATCCAAGGAGTGTGAGCCATTACCCAAAACACTCACCTGGATGTGAATTGAAGGGTGAGGTGATATCGTATGGCTCAGAAATGGGGAGAGTCTGATCTCAATAATTTGAGAGAGGCTTCTCCAGACGATTCCCTTAGAGGTTGCCCAGGTTTAGCTTACCAAGGGACCCAGGTGTTATGCCCCGAATAGCCGAGGGGTAGGCTGCACGCTTTATTCGCCGATACATCACACAATCCTAGACACTTGGGAAGTGTCTGATGTGTGATCCAATACAGCCAGCAGAATGTCTGCTGTGGGCTCATCTTGTGGTGATAATAATAATAATAATAATAATAATAATAATAATATGGGAGGATTATATTTGAGCTTATACAACTCATTACATTCTCTTTTCTTGTAACCTTTGATGATTTGTAGTCAAGCCAACATAATGTCAATTGGAGTCTGGAAACAGAATTGGGGATTGAATCACAAATTATGTGAGTCAATTATCTACTATGCAGAATGTCTGCATATTAGACAATATTAGCACGTTACTCACCTCTTCCAATAAAGCCACTAGACATTCGTGTGATGCAGGGAAATGTTTTTCTGTTGTCTTAGATGATCAAAGGCAAATGGACTACCTTTAAATATGGAAATTTTAGGACTGATGTTTTAGTTGAGTAGATGGGGATCATTCATCATTGACAAAAAAGAAATAAAATATTCTGGCATTTTTTATCCTGTGTTTTTAGATCCCTTGGAAAGGAAATAATCCATTTTGGTATTTGAGTTAATGTTGACCAAACCTCTGTTTTTTCTAGGTTTACAAACACAATTTAGAAAGATGGGGTCCAAAGGTAACATACAGAATTATGAAAGCAGGTTGAGGCTTTAAGGTTGTAAAGCCATACAATTCTTTCTTGCTATTACTTGAAATAATCACGCCAGCAATAGAAGAAAAAGAGCATGACCTGAGATCCTACATTGCACAGAGAGTGTGCAATGCTGCATCCATGCAATTCTACCGGGCTATTCTTTTTGGGCCCTGTGGGAGGCTGTTTCCCAGTGAAGGATTCCAATGGCTGCAGGAAAGGTGAAGGGCACTCTGGGAAGAGTTTTATGCACTTTCACTTTGGGATCTTCATTAAGCATGTCAGAAAGTTAGAAGGGACATGCTTGCTCTTTTCTTCCAGTAAACTTTGCCTTGGCTATTAAATGTTTAGGGAAACTCTGCATGAGTTTCCTTAAACATTAAATTCCTTTTTCAAGGAATTTTAAAATATGTCTGAACTCCTAATCCTAAATTACATATATGTATGTCACGAACAGAATTCAATACAATGTGTGAATTGGCTCAATATAAGCACTTGATATGGCTAATACAATGAAGATGTATTGTATTGTGCTGCACTGTATGTCATTCCATCAATACGGCTGAAAAAGTAAACCTAAAAAAGAAAATAAGGTCAGATTAGATTGCTACTAGATTTCTCCCTTCTGTTTTTATTCAGACTAAGGACATTACCACACAAGGCTTCTAAAAAGGTACTGCCATCGTAAACCCATCTTGTAGAGACTGGAGTATTCCAGCCTATCTCCTCTTCTTATTTTACTAAGCGAAAGCACTTTGAGAAAGCTCAAAACAGCTGTAGGAACATTACTCCTCTCAAACCATGCATTCTCAAACTTTCTAATCTTGTTTTAGCCCCCTTTAAGTACTATGGAATTCCAAGGGTTCAAAGCTGCCCACCTCTGTACTTCCAAGTTTTCAAGGTACATGTGAAAAAAAAAGGACAATTTACACCTAAAAGACTTTTCATATTGTGCTTTTTCTGCAAGGTGGAGGTGTAAATTTGACTTTGAAACCACTTTTAGTGACACAAAATCAGGCATGAGTGGGAAGTTCTGCAAAATTGTTTTTCCTTGTAAGAAGAGGAAACATTTAATTAAGAGGGGAAAATCAGACCAGCAGCCTTATTATAGTGATGGAGCTGCACACTAGACATGTGCATTCGGGGATACCTTATCCCGTTTCATGTCCCGAAGTTCATTGGGGACCCGATATTTTTTTAATAATTTTTATAAGCTTTCTGAAATTGGGAGGGTTTTTTTGGTTCTTTCATTTTGGGGCCTGAAAATAGGACCATTATTGGGGGAGGCGACTTCCCTCCCACTGGCTCCCCTTCCTGGCATGCATTGTTTTTATCTGGCACCTGTTGTTTCTACTCTAGACTAAGAGGCACTCGGCTGTAGGTAGGCACTGGCAAGTGCATGCACCCTCAGGGCCTGTCTGCACACCCTGTCATACACCTTGGAAAGAGAGTATATGTGTGGCAGGGCATGCAGGTAGGTCTGGAAAGCACACACACCTGTCAGTGCCTGCAGCCAAGCACCTCTTACTCTAGAGTAAGTGGTGCTCAGTTGCAGGAGCACTCCGGGCCTGTCTGCACCCCCCCCACACACACACTCTGAGAATTCTTGTGTGGTGGGGCAGGCAGGCAGGCCTGGAACATGTCTGCAGTCAATCTCCAGGCCTGGCTGCCTGCACACCCCATCACACTCACACTCTCTTTCCAAGGCAAGGAGACAAATTTGGATGCACACAAAAGCAGGCTTTCATGTCAAGCAGATTTTTATGTGGGGAGGGGGCTTCCCTTTTCATGCTTCCAAAGAAATGGAAGACATGAAAGAAAGAGTAGAAACGGTAGGAACAAGTTTGGCGCACATGTCTACTGCACAGTTACTTGATTTTAAAATGAAAAAAAAAAGAAGGTAAAATGATTGGGCAAAAGGAAAACATTTGGTTTTTCTCTTCTTTGTTTGCCTACCAGAAGTGGCAATGGCAGCAGATTGGCAGCAGTAGCCGATAGAAGGAACACCCACAATACACCCATAATACACATTTTAAAAACTGGAAAGGGAGGGAAATCCTACCCAATACCCAAGAGACTAGTAAGCTATCACTACGTTGAGAACAGGAAGGTAGGTCAAAAAGAACAAAGCAAAAGAGACATCTGAGAGGGTGTTTAGTTCTTAACTAACCCCATCACATGACATGTTCTGGAGCCTCTTAGTCTCTGATAATGGAGGCCATGAAATTAATAGCTTCCCAATGGTGTCTCATCCATGCGGTTCAAGCATGTATCAAGGTTCAAATGAAAACCCAGAATGACTTTACCACCTCACTGACATGGGAAGCATCAGCTGCCACTCTTTCCTAGTAATCACAGTTAAGATCAACTACACTTTGTTTAAATTTTGATCATGTGACAAGTTGAGGTTTGCTACAAAGGGAGTGGAAACGTTTGAACTTCTTTTTTAATCAGTGTATCCGTTGAGCAGGGTGCAGTGTACAAAACTAGGAGGAGACTAGGTTTGTTCTCATAAGACTAAACTAGTTTAGCATGGCACTCATTAGAGTTTTTGATTTTTATAATTTTGGCTTCAATACATTTTTGTGGAATTTCACATTTTTCTGTAGTAATAGAAGCAACAAGGTTTTTTTTGTAAAAAAAAATTCAACTTTAAATATCCACATTAAAAATAATAATCACTTTTCTTCCCATCTGTTTAATTTGCTTCAACTTCATCCTGCTTGTTCATTCATTGTTGCCACTGTAGATTTTCATCATGTTCCTACGCAATATTAAGGCTTATTTTGCTTGCTGGCGACATTCTTTTCATTTGGATAATTGATAGGCATGACTCTACTTTTTGTTTTTTCCACCTTGACTTTGCCCTGTTGTTTCTGCCCTGCTTTTCCATTTGTACGTCAGCGGAGATCTCTTGTTACAAGCAGCTTCACATTTCTTGGAAGTTGTGCATCACAAGGTAAAATTCACCCCTGGTGTAACTCTGCTTATAAGAACAGCTTTTTACACCAGGGAGGAATAATTGCAGAGTAGCTTAACCTAATTACATTAATATCCATCTCTTCTTCTTTGGGGGTAGAAGTTGCAATGATATATTAATGAGCCTGTAATCCACATTTAAAGTAATGTAATTACAGCTTACGTGATTTGTTTGGCATTTTGACTATGACAATAGGCTAGAGAACATTACACTGTGGGGGTATCAGGTCTGGGCTGCAAGGGTTCTAACTTTGGCAAGTAGGAATACTACGTGCTGTTCAGCTCCAGTGCAAAATCTGAGCTGTGGATGACAGTTTGGGTCTATCGTGTTCAGATTCACTGACACTTTTGAACTCTAGAGGACAGTATCATCGAGAAGATACAATGTCATTTAGTCTATGAAAACCAGCATTTGTTGTAACTACTCATTTAACTACAACTGCTGCTGAGAGGTTTTGGGAAAGTCATTCTGCTTTGACCTAACTTACCTCTCAGGATTTTTAATAAAATGGGATAAAACTAAATGTGATGTCCTGTGACTTGAAATTCAGGATACAAATGTAAGGAATAAACTCATGAGGCTGACATTTATTTTGTGTCACATTCCATTTTTTAAAGTAAGCTTAGGTACCTGGGTTGGTCCACTGCAGGAGAGACATCCAGAATCCACAGTTGGGAACTTTGCTGGACTGGCCACATTATCCGAATGTCTGGTCACCATCTCCAAAAGCAGTTACTTTATTCTTAACTTAAGAATGGAAAACAGAATGTCAGTGGACAACAAAAAAGATTTAAAGATGGACTTAATGCTAACTTTTAAAATGTGGTATAAACACCAAGAACTGGGAAGCCCTGGCACTCAAGTGCTGTTACTTGAGGTCAGCTGTTACCAACACTACTATGGATTTTGAAGAGGCTCAAATAGAGAGCAAAAGGAAGAAACATGCCAAGCAGAAGGCACATCAAGTAAACACTTGACTGCCTTCCATCTGGAAATCTATGTCCTCCCTGTGAAAGACCATGTGAATGCAAAACAGGTCTTCTCAGTCACGGGTACACTACCAAGACTATCTCTGAAAGACGATCATACTTGGCCATGAATGATAACTCATGATGATTTTTTAAAAGCAAACTGAGGTACCTGAGTTGGTCCATTGCAGGAGAGAAAACCAGAATTTACAGTTGGGTCCAACTAGAAAATGATTAAAAAATATACAGTGGTTCAGAAATTTATCCAAAGTTTTAATATGCTCTTCTGACCATAAATCTTGTATGAACTTCAGAAAAGATCAGCAATCAAGGCCAAGCATTTTTGAAGGATAGTTAGACCACTGCAACAGAAAATATTAGGTATGGTTTAGGGCACAATGTTAGTTGGTGTAGGGTGCCATCAAAGTTGAAGTGGTTGTATGCTTTAGAACAGATTTGGATAATGTCCTACTTTATGTATGTGTTACTGAGGGTGCACCACTTTTCCCCCTGCTAAAATATGGCAACAGTAAGGTATTTATTTATTGTGTCAGAAGCAAACTGAGGGCACAGTTATAATGTATTTTAAAAACTTGGTGTTATACTAAATGTCCTTTGACCAGTTGCTGCCTACCTGGGGTGCCTCTGGAGTTGCTATAAAAACAGTAAGGTATACACTAGACTTGTGTACTGATTCATTTTGACCATTTTCCTTTGACTTCTTCAGCTTCTTTGGATGCCTATAACAGTAAGGGCTCTGATGTCATGGGTTTTTTTATAGCATTGGACCACGTGGCTGCTGGTTGTGGCTCCTTCTGCCATTGGCTTTTTCTGAGACCGAGAGAACATAACTACCAAGGTCATCCATTGGGTTCCTATGACTGAGCGGGGATTTGAACTCCAGTTTCTCAGATGCTTGTGTAGCACTCAAACCACCAGGCATGTAGCCGGGGGGGGGGGGGGGGGGCTCGGGGGGCTTCAGCCCCCCCCCCGAAATTCTCATGGTGGTTCGCGAAAAGGCCTTACTGGTGCATTATTTAAACTGTTATGTTTATTAATATCATGATTTGATCACCATTCTCAATATATCCCATATGTATGGGGGTATTGGGGTAATGATACAAAAGGTTTGCTAGGCTAGACCCTCTTTCACTCAGACTCAGCCCCCCCCTGAAACTCAGCCCCCCCGAAACCCCCCCTGAAATTTTTTAGCCCTCCCCGAAACGAAATCCTGGCTACGGGCCTGCAAACCACTATACCACACTGGCAACTCAGATCAGGATTAGTTCTCTCTATGTACCTCCTATCAAAGAAACTGTTAGATAGTTCTCTTTATAGACTATTACCATTTTTGGATACCATTATCAGCTATTACACCAATTTCTGATTTCATCTTAAGCATATCTGTATGCCTAAAAACCAAAGCAGATATGGAGAAGGTCACACAATAATCTGGATCAGCTGTCCAACCGTTAGGTACTTAGTCAACTTCTGCTCCTTTTCATGACCACAGATTATTTGGAATTGTGCTAGTTATTTAAAAAGAAAGCCCCAAACAGGAAGCAGCAACATTTTGCAAATATAGACATGGTATATAATGCGTCTCCCTATGAACAATACCCTTTGCTGTTTCTTATTCTCTAGGCTTTGAGGACTGGCAGGGACTTACCAAGGACCTTTCTTTTTTATTTTCAAAAGTTCTTGTGACCTATTGTAGCTCAGAAATCAGCTCTGCACAACTCAAGCATCAACATGCTTCCCCATGAATACTCAAGGTGGTATGCAGTGCAAAGTTGACAAGATGTAAATAATTGGAAATGACAGCATATACCTTAGGATGTACATCCTTCAGTCCAGAAACAAACAAACAAAAAAACCTTGATACAAAAGTTGTAAAAAGGAAATGGCTGATGGTGAGTTGATAGCTGGATAATGATGGATTTAATTATTTCCCACTTGCATGTTAGCATTTAATATTCAAGAATCTTAAAATAGAATGTTTGTTGTTATCGTATATTAAAATGTATTCTCTTGTTTATCTTCTTTACTATTTGGAGAGAAAAGAAAAGACTAGAAAATAGGGAGTTTTCTCCTCCCAGCACACGACAGTTAGGTAATAGAGCTGGTTATGGTTTCTGAAGAGGGAAATTTAGGTTTGTATTCTGCTCCTATGATTATGAAAAAGCAGTCATGTACAATGCTAAATTGTCTTTCTGAGGCTGGCTCTCCACAGTAGAATTGATGCAGTTTGACACCACGTTAACTGCTATAGGTCGATGCTATGGAATTGTAGGAGTTTGGTATGGTACCAGCACTCTTTGGCAGAGAAGGCTAAAGACCTTGTAAAACTACAACTCCCAGGATTCCATAGCATTGAGCCATAGTAATTAAAGTTGTTCCGAACTGCATTCATTCTGCAGTGTAGATGCACCCTACGTCTAGTATTGTTGGTTTGGGTTGAAAATGTCCTTCCAGATTCAGAGACATGGGTACAGGGTATTTGATCATAACCTATAGAAATTCCTTTAAGGTGCACTTTTTGTAAGCCAGCAGCAATCCCTCAAGGTCCGAGGGATCCTAGCAGGTTGATGATACATGGCAGTAGACGTGGGTAGCAGTAGCAACAGGATAGGTTTCAGCCACCTAAGGATAGCAGCAGGTTGCATATTTTGGAGTCATCTTTTATAGTCCCCAAGGTGCTCTGGAGTATCTTTACCCTGGGGGAGAGAGAAAGAATGGTCAAGTTGCTTTCCAAGCTATCTTCCAAAAGCTACTTGCTGCATATTCTTTGCATACGAGCCTCTATGGCAGTGGTTCTCAACCTGTGGGTCCCCAGACATTTTGGCCTACAACTCCCAGAAATCCCATTCAATTTACCAGCTGTTAGGATTTCTGGGAGTTGAAGGCCAAAACATCTGGGGACCTACAGGTTGAGAACTACTGCTCTATGACCTGCTGGTGAAATGGGCAATGTGTCATGTGATCTATACCATAGGGACTCATTTGCAAAGTGTGTCAGAGACAGGTTATTTCCCTTTATGATAAGGTCCTAAACTGAACTTGAAAGAAGCAATAAGGAGAGAGGACCTGGTGTGTGTTTGGCTGAGGCTGGGTGTCTACATTGGACACCTACTAAAATACTGGCTCACATTCATGGCATAGTAAGCTGGGCTCAGACTTTGCCAGGGGTTTCAAGGTGCTATGTGCAGATCATGGCCTTTAAGGTTGTGAATTTTGGCAAAATGCCACACAAGATGGATTCTAGGTAGGATTTCTTTTAAATACTATGCTTTCATTACCACAAAGCCATCTAATCTTTCTCCTTTGCATCATTATGGCATATTTCTTATCTTGCTTCTGAATACATATTAGAGCATTGTATTGCTATTCTTTTCTTTTGAAAGGATATTTTATAAAAGAAAAGGTGCGCTAGTGTGTGTGTTTTAAAAAGGTTAGCATTTATTACTGAAAATTAGCCCACTTTCCTTTGCCTGCCATCCCGTGAGACTTTCCCCCTCCGGATGACTGATTCCATCCATATTGCCTTCTCTAATGGAACCTATTCCATTTGCTATGAATTATCTGCCGAGCACACAGCTAGTGAACAAAGGTGCACTTTGAGCAAGAATTTCCTGTCATAAAAATCTTTCATCAGTCAAAGAGCCAGGGTAAATGTATGCATCTTCTCAAAAGAAATGTCGAGGGAATAGGCCAGGCCGTACGATGATGCTTCTAAGTGCATGAACATGCACGCAGGCACACATACACGCACACACTGCCCTACGTCGTTTAGAATGGCTTTGTTAGGATTTACTGTATTATACTGTTGCTTTCCCGTAACTCAATTACAGGAGAGAATAGCTATCAAGACAGAGCTTCCTGCTTTTAAATATGTTGGAATGGAGCATTGTCTCTGCCGTCGCTGCACTGGATATACAGTCGTGAGCACTGTGTTCTTCTTCTTATCAACAGGAGCAATGAAACATGCTGCAGGGTGCAAGGAAATGGCTCTTAGCTGTCAAGGATAATTCAAATGTGAAATCCATGGAGAGACTGTGCGTGTGTTTTGGTTTTTGAAGGAGAGATTTTGCTTTATTTAAGAAATGCTGTCAGGTTGCTCATGTGGGGCTATGATGCTCCTGTGATGCTCCTTTCTCTTGACTCCACCCTGCTTCCTTTGTGCTCATTTATTTGTTTGCAAACAGCCATGTTTCAACCTCTTGGGTGTTGCCCTTTGAAGTAGTATCTTGCCAGTAAATCGGCACTTATTTGAAATGTGAAATTGTGGCTTTTCCCCTTTTTGCTAGACACACAAGCACACTCTCATCTTGCATCAGGGGATATATTCTCAGTACGCTAACTTGTCCCATAACATTGCACTTTGATAGTTCCAGTGCTTCCCCATGGAAAAGAACAGGCAGCGGTGTAACTGGCAATGTCCATCTGCGGTCAGAAAATTAAATAGGGAAGAATGAGAATAAATGGCTTCTCTCTCATGCAGGAATGAGAAACTGTCTCATCTCAAGTGTGATGAGCCCAGAACTGTCTGACAGTTTGGTCCTGAGTCCTGATTAAAGACGGGAGAATCTGCCCATTTGTCTTTCTCTCGCCTATCAATTTTTCAACCCCAGGAGAAGAAAATGTTGTAAATCCTTCTGAAACAAACCAAAACAAAATTATCCTTCATCTATAGTAGCCTGATTCAATAGGGACAACTATTCTGAGCACACAGAGATGTGCTGTACAGCATTGTTTCTGAAACTATCTGATGCTAGGGACTGATAGAGTATTTTCCCCCAGTGTGCCAAGGACTGGTACCATATGGGTGCCTACTGGTTGCAATAGTTTCTTTTTATTCTGGATATTCTCCATGGGCTGGCAGCCAAAAGTTTGCAGACTGGCACTAGTCTGCAGAGCCACCACTTTGAAAAGAATCTGTCTGTCAACTAATTGTAAGTGGCAAGAAAGAACCCAAAGAAACAGAGAAGAAGACACGACGGTTCATTGCTGATATGGCTGACTATGCAGGACACCTAACCCAGACCTAAAAATTAAACACTCAAAAAACTAACACCCTCACATGTTGTTCCATGTTCTCCTACTGCTATGGAAGTGTCATGCCAAGTGGATGAGGAGACACAGAATTTATTTATTTCGCGTCAAAAGCATTACATAAAATAGTTAATCTAAAACTGATAAAGTAAAGGGATCATAAGCTGCTAGGTAGTTTTTGACCAAAAATTGGCATCAGTTTCTGCATTGTCTGTATCTTTCAACAATTCTTCCTCTGTGCATGAAGCAGGGCATTGTGGGGAAGCATACAGATGCTGAGCTGTTTGTTCTGCTCCACAGTAGTACAAGGTGGAGGATTCTTCACCTTGTGTCAAGTCGTCTTTTGAACTGCCAACTCCACTTCTGAGTCTGTTCAGGGACTCCCAAGTTGCTCATTCTTGGTTTGACCCTTGAGAAAGACCCTTGTAGGTAACATCCAGTTGGAATTGCCTGATTTTGCTGCCCATGGGGATATTCTTGCTGTTGTTGGAGAAACATTCAGAGGAGTAGTGGTTCTCATGCAACTTTTCCTTGATTTAAGTCTACTGGGAGGAGGCTGATAGTCAGCCATAGAGTGTTCAACCTTATTTCTCTCACAGTTAGCAGCAACTTCCTTTCGTACATTGGGTGGGGGCAATGCCAGCTAGCTTGTAGAGTCTATCAACAGGTGTAGGTTTAAGACATCCTATTATTATTCTACATGTCTCATTTAGTGCTATATTCACCTGCTTTGTGTCGGCAGATTTATGCCAGACGGGGCAGACGGGGCAGGAATATTCAGCAATTGAGTAAGACAAGGCCAGGGATTATGTTCTTAATTTTGGATCTGTACCCCATGCACTATTAGTAAGTTTCCGCAGGATGTTATTGCGTGCAGCTACTTTGTGCTTGTTGTTCACACAGTGTTTCCTAAATGTTAGCATTCGGTCTAAGGTGATGCTGAGATATTAACGGTGGGAACAGTGTTCAAGCACTTGGCCTTCCCAGGTAACCTTCAGTTTCCTGTTGGCTTCACGATTACGTAGCTGGAAAGCACACATGTCTTGGCAGGGTTAGGCTTCAGGTGATTGTCTTTGTAGTAGATGATGGACCTCAACTAGATTTGGAGAAAGTTGGCATTCTCATCATGGCACTGGCAGAAATGGAACCTGTTTCACTCGAGACAATGATAGAGTTAGAGTAGGAAGCAGAGACACTTCAGCCTGTTGAGAAATATAAGTTAAAGCTCAGGGAGCAAAAGGTAATGCAATGTCCTGCTCTCCTTTAAATACAGGGCTGATTGACGGCTGGCAATAAAGTAGCTCAGGCAAGGCCACTCCATTGATATAGGACAACAGCTTCTAGACTTCTGTGCAACCCAGTCCAGCATTTCTGGCTTACTTGACCTGTGGTCTTTGGCTACTCTTTCTGGCAACTCTTCTCTTGGCTGCTCTTGGCTTTAGACTTTGCTCAGAATGCCATTTTTCCTTTGAACCGACATGCTTCTGCTTGTAATTTTGTATAAGTTTTGGAATTTCCCTTTCCAATTCTTGTTGACTGGTCTCACCTGGGCACTCCCTAGTCTTAAACAAGATAGAGATGCCCCTTTGCAGTTGCATTTTGGTGGAGAGGGAAGAAGGAGGAATGGTTCAGACCATTGAGAAGCAACTTATCTCAAATCAGTCAGGGGCTATAGGAGAAATGGGGATGTACTATCAAATGAGGTCCATCCTCTTTTCCTTCCCTTTACTGAATAACTTCCCTTCTTCCCATCAGTAAAAGCAAGGCCTTCTTAGTAGTGGGAGGTCCTTTGTGTCTGCCCAAAAAGGGTCATATGATGGCAAGAGCTTACTCATGTATAAATCATCACCGGGATGTGTGTCACTGCCCTCTGGTGGACTGTTCAAACTTGTCCATTTTAGAGTCTCTACATTAGATATGTTTACAGTAAACTAAAGTTTTCTTACCTAGCCCAAATATGAAGAAATTGGCCAATTTGGATAAATTCTTTCAGAAATGACCCCTTCAATAAGATGGGAAATACTCAGCATGTCAAAAAAATGACACATGTTGATAAACTGACAAGTTAACTTCAGGACGTTTGTGGAGGAAAGTATGCTTCAGAAGTTTGTAGCAAAACCCAGCACAGTGGTGCTGGGTCTGTTAAGGGATGTAATATAATGTCAGGATTAAGCTTAAAGTCTAAGAAATGTGTTTATGCTATGCATTTATAGCAATCTGGTGACACTTAAAATGTTATTATTCCACTCTATAGACAACTGGGGCCCTTTCACACTACAGAATTATAGCATCATGGGTTCATCTATGCCAGTGGTTCTCAACCTGGGGTCCCCAGATGTTTTTGGCCTACAACTCCCAGAAATCCCAGCCATTTACCAGCTGTTAGGATTTCTGGGAGCTGATGACCAAAAACATCTGGAGACCCAAGGTTGAGAACCACTGATCTATGCTATAGAATAAATCCAGTTTGACACCACTTTAATGGCCATGGCTCAATGCTATGAAATCATGGGAGTTGGGTTGCTATGGGTTTTCCGGGCTGTGTATGGCCATGTTCCAGAGCATTCTGCTGTTTCGCCTACATCTATGGAAGGCATCCTCAGAGGTTGTGAAATCTTGTGAGGATGCTTGCCATAGATGTGGGTGAAATGTCAAGAGAGAATGCTTCTGGAACACAGTCATACAGCCTGAAAAACTCACAGCAACCCAGTGATTCCAGCCATGAAAGCCTTCGATAACACATCACGAAAGTGTTAGTTTTACAGGATCTTCTGCCTTCTATGGTAGAATGCTAATGCTGCACACAATTCTCATAATTTCATAGCATTGATCCATGGCCATTAAAATGGTGTCAAACTGCATTAATTCTACAGTGTATATGCACCCTATGATCCTATATTAACTGCCATGGCAACATCCAATGGAATCTTGGGACTTGCAGTTTAGAACAGAGTATCACAAAAAGATGTTTGCAGACAACCTTCTTGCTGATATCCTCTTGTGTGTTATACTACATAATACCTGAAATCATACTGTGCCTGCAGCCCTGCATACCCACTTCTATGTCATCACAAAACCTGAAACTTGTCAAGCCCCAAGAAAGAACCCCTACTGCAGTCTCTTGGAAAAAAGTGGGAAAGGTGATTCATTGCATAGAGAAGTAGCTATTCATCCAGGGAGGAAAAAAATGAGGGTGGTCTCTCAAGTGATGTTTGTGTTACCTGCCAAGTTTTGGAGACCCCATGTATTTCCTAGGATTTTCTTAGGCAAGCAATACTCAGAGGAGGCTTTACTAGTCCCTTCCTTTGAAATATAGTCTTCAGAACTTTGTATTTATTGGCAGTCTCCCATCCAATGGTTACACTCACATTTTTCTTCCTCTAGGAGTGCATAGCAACGAGATCTTCATGGTTTCTTCTAGTGTGAAGGAATATCGGTGTAGTGGAAGGACAAGAGACTGAGATTTCACTACTGGTCCAAAAGAGACTTACATACATGTATGCTATACTTATGCACATAATCTCTAACAGGGTGCTGGCCTAATTGTGAGGCGGAGTGGAGGAAGTCTCTAACTCATTGGAGAAGCTTTTTAAGCATAGATAGAGATGGACAAGAATTTGGCTTAGATTTATTTTTTAGATTTATTATTATTATTATTATTATTATTTAGATTCATTTTTAGATTGATTTATTGTTGTTGTTGTTGTTGTTTGATCAACAACCATTTCCAGAAATTTGATGGAAAGATCATTCCCACTCTGAACGTATCAGTCTAGTAGCAAGAGTACCTGCATGCTCAATTTGTTTGTACTTGCCACTTGACTGATGTGACTTCGTGATTTACGTGTTTATGACTCAAAATGTTTTTAAAAAAAATATTTTTCTTGGGATGTTAACATTCATTGCATGTTTTTTTCCCTATTGTGTCGCTCATAACTTCTGCCCTCTGTGTTTTTTAACTGTCAAGAAAAATAAAGTGTTATATTGTTAATCTCTGTCAGCTGAACAGCTGAGTTGTACATTTTTTGTTCGCAGGAGAGAGGGAAAAAAAGGAGAGCGCAGTGCTTTGCTTCTGCAGAATTTTCCACTTCACATCTCCATGAGGCAATTGCATGTACCTTGAGCATGTCAATGTTGCATTTGCCCCATTCATGCATAAAGTTTGGTTGTGAAAGAGAAAGAAGCACACAAGCAACCAGGAGGGCTTGATTTACCTTCTATCTTTATCTTCCTGCAAAGGTTTCTGGGACTACCTAGATTCGTCTGGCCAATGGTTATGCTTGCTGGGCATTTTTGGAGCTGAAGTTCCCAAAGTAGCATTTTGATACTTTGCTTTTTGTAGTTCATAACTTTTGGCCTCTCCCCCTATTCTGACCCATAGAGGAAACCATCCAGGGAATTCTGGCAGAGTAAACAGGGTCGATGCAATTTCACCAGCCTCTGGGCACAAGCTCCCCTATACTGGAGCAGTTTTTGGCCCACCCTCCTGCCTCTGATACAGTGTAGGTTTATTGTCAATCTAGGGGCTGGGTAGGATTTTCCCCTCCCCCCTTTTATAAGTTTTTTTCCACCTACCTTACACTGTAGTTGCGGACTTTGATGATTAGCACAGGGTGGTGCCCTCGATATGTGTCACTTGGCAGGTAAAGGGAGAGAAAATTTAATTCATGGCACCCATTGCTATGAAAGCTGGGTCTATGAAAACTATGTCTGGCAGGCTGTAAAGTTCAGGGGATGGGGAAGGAGATGAACCTTAAGATTAGCTTGAAGTTTTGGCTCTTGGTAGAGATAATGAAACCTGGGGGTTGGAGCCTTTGGTCAGTCTTTCAATGTATAGCAGACTGGGGGGTGAGCAGCATATGGGGTTTATCATTGGGGCTAAGGTGGTATTGCTCAACTTAAAGAGGAGAAGAGGTCAGGGGGACACCTCTGCTCCTGCTCATTCCAGGTTCAAGTCTAAATACAGTTACCCATATTTTCAACCAAAGCTATATGTATGTCTCCCCTATATTGTGGGGAAGGGAACAATAAGTTCATGTGGATTATTTATTTTATTTATTTAGACAATTTCTACCCCACCCTTCCCACCCCGAGGGGGGACTCAGGGCGGCTGATTAATCAGCCCATTTTTCAGTCTCTGTCAGTGTGAGATATTTTCAATCAAAAGTCTGTTCATTCTGTTTTCAGCAGTATGTAAAGGACACAATTTCATGTTATACTGTACAGATTTAGCCCATAAAATCAATATGTTAAAATGTAGTCCAATTAAATATGTCCCATGTACACAATTTGCCCTGAAATACATTCCTTTGTATGACTACCTTCTAGTTATATTATATATTTCCTATTTCCATTTTTTCCCAATTGAAAACTACTTTGCTAAATATAAAGAAATAGCCAGCCTGAAAGACAATGCTGTCCTAAAGGCACCACTTCATATCTGATTTTGGAAGCTAAGAGGTTTAACTCTAGTTAATACTTGAATGAGAGACAATCTATCCATATCATTTGTTGTGGGCATATGTGAGAAGAAAAACAAAATGACTTGTGAGTATTCCTTGTTTAACAAATATCTGTAAAAATTATGAGGTCATTATAAGTCTACAGGTGACTTGAAGGCACACAGAAACACACAATGAAGGAAAATGGGGGAGAACTCAGGTCTTACTTCCCTGTCCAATAGATTTCTTACATTGGAAGTATACATCTGCTCTTGTGTTTGAACAGGAAATCACATGCATCCAATAGATGTAGTTACAATGGATGTTTAGTTTTTAGTTATTTATTTATTTATCGTGTCAGGAGCAGACCAAACAGTTGTATTGCATTTTTTTAAACAAACAAACAAGCAAACAAAACACAAAGTTTGCAAGTTTGGTAGTGTATTAAATGTCCTTTGACCAGTAGCTAGCCACTTGGAGTGCCTCTGGTGTTGCTGCAAGAAGGTCCTCCATTGTGCAAGTGGCAGGGCTCAGGTTGCATTGCAGCAGGTGGTCAGTGGTTTGCTCTTCTCCAAACTCACATGTCATGGATTCCACTTTGTAGCCCCATTTCTGAAGGTTGGCTCTGCATCTCGTGGTGCTAGAGTGCAGTCTGTTCAATTCCTTCCATGTTGCCCAGTTTTCTGTGTGTCCAGGGGGGAGTCTCTCATTTGGTATCAGCCATTGATTGAGGTTCTGGGTTTGAGCCTGCCACTTTTAAGCTCTCGCTTGCTGAGGTGTTCTAGCGAGTGTCTCTGTAGATCTTAAAAAACTATTTCTTGATTTAAGTCGTTGACATGCTGGCTGATATCCAAATAGGGGATGAGCTGGAGATGTCACTGCCTTGGTCCTTTCACTATTGTTTGCTACTTCCCGGTGGATGTCAGGTGGTGCAATACCGGCTAAACAATGTAGTTTCTCCAGTGGTGTAGGGCGCAGACACCCCGTAATAATGCGGTATGTTTCATTAAGAGCCACATCTACTGTTTTAGCGTGGTGAGATATGTTCCACACTGGGCATGCATACTCAGCAGCAGAGTAGCATAACGCAAGGGCAGATGTCTTCACTGTATCTGGTTGTGATCCCCAGGTTGTGCCAGTCAGCTTTCAGTCAGTTTATAGTTATTCATGGAAAGCCTGCAATAATTCTTGGATGGACTTAGTTTTACACACAATTTATCTGCACGTGAAAATGTCTCCCTTCCGTGTACAAGAAACTGTGCAGTCTGCTCCATGTTATAATCACATAGATGTGGAGTACTTGTATTACTTGTGGTTGACAATGCATACTGTCATATCATGAGTGATCAGGGGTAGTCCAAGATCTTTTGATACCTGAATTGGAGGAGAAGATGGCACCCCAACGATGTACAGAAATATAATTCACCTGTGATAGGACAAAGTTTGGCATCATACCTGAAGGCAAGGGACTTGTGTAGGGATCATGCTTCATGGCTTCCAACATCCTGCTGTTGCAACTTTGTTTTCCAGCATCTGCTGTATATGAGGCTGCTGTCTCACTCTGTAATGTTAACCTTGAGACCTATCCACATATTGATATGCATCCATATTTGGGTTTTCCTTCATCCATGACACCTAAGAGAAATATGTAAATCTAGCTGCAATCTCAATATTATAGATTCAAACAGAAGATTCTGCTCTCATACCAGAAAAGAGCAACAATTTTTTTACAGATTACTATTTACAGATATATATCATATCATATCATATAAAATGACCCGATTATATGAAGAGGCACACAGTCCTGCCATCCCTTAATCTTTACCCTTTGTTGTTACTAAATTGTGGTATACTATATGTTGCTGGTCAAACTGCTTTCATTTTTCTGAACAATGTGTGTTGGAGGTTGATTTGAAGATGCCATTATACCCCCTCCCCTCTTTAAAAAAAATCAAGGACATGTGGCTTTTGTCTATTAAAATGCTTGTCAATATTGGAGTTCAATTTTCCAGCCTGTCATCTGTTGCTGCCTTAGAGGACAGATGTTGAGTACTTGGAGCAATGAGTTTTGAAAACACATGTACTGTCAGAAAGGAAGCACTGTCGATCTTCTGCTTCAGGTTTTGACCTGTCAGGGTGTTTATAGAAGATGAATTCTGGTTGATTTTTTTGAAGTGCCTATGAGCAGTGGCAGATCAAATGTTCACAGAAGATTTGATGGATTAGCCAATGAACAGCTTGGGTTTTCAGTCTCATGATGATTCTCCCAAAAAGAAGCATAACTGCTTTCGGGGTTTTCTTATTCTAATGATCCAATCAACAGCTCGGGTTATCAATTTGCAAGCTCATGATGATTTTCCCAAAAAGAAATGTGCTTTTGGAGTTTTCTTGTTCCAATGACCCAATCATGTTGTTCATGTGTTTGATTTTCAGGGGTGGGGGACATGGTCATCAGAATTCATCTCTGACTTTTCAGACAGAAGCCTTTTGCAAAATGATGGACTGGAGAGCCTCTCAGAACTGGCTCTTAGTTATGTGTCTGATTTCATTTCCATTATCTTCATCATCACCATCTAGCACATGCAGGACTTTACACTAGGCCATGGTTTCTCAAACATTTTAAGAAGAGAGCCAGTTCATGGTGCCTCAGGGCCCATTCAGACAAGGTCCAAAATGCACGAGCTCTTGTTCTTTTACCAGAGGTGTCCAAAAAACAACTGAGAGTTCCCTGCTAGTGTGACAGTGAATGTTTTAGCCCTATTTTCTGAAACCCTGGCCTTTATGGCTAGTTGTCCAGGGAGGAGATGCATTCAATCTCAAATACAGCACACTATTAATGCATCTCTCAGGGAGGGGAACTTTCCACCCTGTTTAAAATAAGTACCGTAGTAGTAGTAAGACCATCGTGGAAAAAGTCCTCCTTGGATCCCCTGGGCCTTAATAATTACAGTTCCATGTTTACTGTTTCTTTTCTGGGCAAGGTGATTGCGAGGGCAGTTGTCCTCCACCTCCAGATAGTGTTCTATGACACACATTTCCTTGACCCTTTCAAACCAGCTTCAGAGCAGGATATTGAGTTGAGACTGCTATGGTTATCTTAGTGAATGATCTCCATCTTAATATTGGCAGGGGGAGTGTGTTCCTGTTGATGCTCTTAGATCTTTCAGTGATGTTTGATACCATTGACTATGGTAACCCTTTTGGAATGCCCGGAGAAGAGTTCATTCCCCCACCTTTTGAATGATTGTGTTAACTGTTTGGGAGTGGTCCTGGATCCATGTCAGGGATGCTTATTACCAGTTTTGTATGATATGGCAGTGGCACCATTTCCTAGAATTAAAAGACTCTGAGTTGGTAGTGCACATGCTGATCACCTCAAGGTTGGGCTTCTGCAGTGTACTGTACACTGGGCCAACTTTGTACCAAATTTGGAAACTTCCGTTAGTTCAAAACATGGTAGCCAGATTAGTTACAGGCACACCTGGAAGACAGCATGTTACATGTACACTAAAATCACTCAACTGCTTGTCTATTCATTTCTGGGCAAAGTATGAAGTGCTGGATATTAACCTTAAAGCCCTACATATTTTTTATTAAGGTTATCTACAGGATCACTTTTACCTGTAGAATTTGCTCCATACATCTAGGCCTTCTTTGGGACATTCACTTCAACCAGCTAGAATGGTCACTCAGAGGATCCTTTCACTGATCACCCTTTCCTGTAGAAGAACCTCTAACATGAGTTCCAACAGCTAAACAAGCTGTCAATTTTAAGCTATTAACTGTAAATTTACAGGTGAGTAACAAATACATTTTATTTATTTTAACTTAAAAGGAACTATCCAAGCTGCAGAATCAAATTTTGTGATTCAGGACCATGGACAGCCCCTGAAAGAAACCTTGAGTGAATATAAGGATATTATTGGAAGATGTAATTCCAAAAATCAGTTATTTCCCCTCTTAAAAATATTGGGGACTTTTTATGTATTTAGTTTTACTCTTTTCTGCTCATGCGTTAAATTGATGCATAAGATAAATAACAGAGCTATTTTGGAGTTCTCAAAATGTGTCTCTGTAACCAATGCTTGATATCTTCCTTCAATGGGATCCTCCTTTTGGGAGTGTGCTGCTCTAGCAAGTTTTTTTTAGAGAATCTGGCAGGATTCTCTCTGTCTTGAAACCCAGTGATGAACAGTGAAAAATCTGGGTTGGCAGGAGACATATGACCTGCTGACAGGCTATGCATATATTTCATTCTATTCCAGAAGGAAGGCATCAAATAAATTCTCTAGGGTTTATGAAGAATTGCAGTAAATGTCAGTGGCATAATGAACAAAAAAAGACAATTGGAGAAGAAGAACTAGCTGGTGAATATGACTTCTGTCTTCTTAAATAAGATGTAGATGTTTCAGGATATTATTAATCATCCAAGTGGAGCCATGATTGCCGATAGAGAAATAAAAAGTCATGGCAGGTTATGACTTACGTTGCAGGCATGAGTGAAAACTGCTTGGAGGAAATTTGCAATTCTGTGTGCCAATCTTGGATGACTTTCAGCTGAATATATGGCTGCAAACTAATTGATAGTTCAATCAATTCCATTTGTGTCAGTTCATTTAATGTTATCAATTCCATGCTCTAAGGCAGAGATCTTGAGTGTTTGCATGAAACAAAGTGTATCATTCGTAGTTTTACAGCTCTGTATACATTTAGCTATCATTATCAAGCACAGGAATGAAGGAAATTGCTTCCTATAAAGTCAGAACATTGGTTCATTGGCCTTCATGTTATTATGTGGACTAGCAGTGCTTCTTAAGCAAAACCCTGCTGGCAATAAATGGCCAATGCTATGCAAGTTGTGCTAACTATCTATACAGGTCAAGGGCTGCAAAAAACACTCTTAGAAATTTATCTAACCCAGGGCTGCACTAAGGGCTCCACTTTACACACCTACATTCTAGAAGGTGGCCTGGAAACTGCTTTTGAAGACGGCCTGGAAACTGCAATTAGTCCAAAGATCAGCAGCCAGGCTGCTAATGGGATCTAGTTACAGGAAGCATTCAATCCCCTTATTTAAACAGCTCCACTGGCTTCCAATAAGTTTCTGGTCACAATTCAAGGTGCAGATTATCACCTACAAAGCCCTAAACAGTTCAGGACCTGCCTGTCTTCACGACCACATCTTCCCTTACGAACCAGCAGGCAGCCTGAGGTAATCTGGGGAGGCTCTCCTCTCGCTTCCACCAACATCTTGAGGAAGATTTGTGAGGATGAGGGAGAGGCCTTCTTGGTGGTGCCCCCGGCTTTGAAATCCCCTCCCTAGGGAGATCAGACAGCCCCCCTCCTTGTCCATCTTTTGCAGGGACTTAAAAACTTGGATGCTCCATCCTGGCTTTGATTAAGCAATTTCACAAGAGAACTATCTTGTTCCTATTCTAAGCCATGTACTTTATTTCTGGCCCACCTATTGGTTACTTGACACTTTTAAAGGGTATTCCTCAGTTCATTTTAATTCCGCACTTTCCAATGGCTCCATTTCAGAATCATTGCACTTATTTGAGCCTGATTCCAGCTTTGACTGTTATCTCAGCCTTATTGTTTTAAGATGATATCTTGTGATTGTGTTATGTTTTTATCTGATTGATTTTAATGCTGTTTTTTTTATTTGTAACATGGGCTTATTCCCTTGTAAGCCGCTCCGAGTTTCTTCGGGGAGATGGTGGCAGGTTATTAAAATAAAGCCATAATAATATTATAATGATTTAGCTCCTTGGTGAACCAAGAAGCTGTTGGGCTTCTACAGGACCAGAGAAGATGCCTGGGAGCAGTTGAGCACAAAGAAGGTGATCTTATTGGTGCATACTGATCTATAAGAAGATAACTGAATGCTTCTTTATGCCTCACATTGTTATTCTTGTGAGACTTGTAAATATCTGTATGAGGCGGGGGGAGGTTGGAAGGTGGCTCTTAGAGCTGAGGTTTACAGAAGTTTATAGTATATCTTCTAGCTTTAGGATCTTGTATGACAACCCTAAGCACATCTTAATTGAAAACAATGGTCATCAGGTTGGACTAACTTGTCACAATGACATAAATATCTTCAACATCATGCTCATTTAAAAGATTGACTGAAAATATTCTGGTTTTCCAAATTACATTTTAGTAAATGCCGGGTGCCAGGTCTGTTTCATAGACTTCAAAATATGACTAAAATCATGGGTTATAGGTGGCTTTCATGTCATTGATGTTGTGAATTTGTTCTAGGTCTCAGTCAGAACTTTAAAGGATCTGTCCAAGGTGCTGGATCCTACCCCCCCCCCCCGCACCCAGGCCCCCAGCAGCTGAAATCACCTGTTTTGTTGCTAGTGTTGAAGTTATCTGATTGTTAGTCCAGTTGACATCTGTACCTGGGATGATGGTGGTATTGGAGGGCAGGTTTAGGAAGGCAAAATTGTGTGTGTAAGATGGCCTGCCTGGCATCTATTTCCCTGCTGCTTTCACACAGAGAAATACTTCTGACATTACTGATGGTTCACGTAAGTCTGCACCATCCCAGGGAGGCTGTATCTTTTTTAAAAATTAAACTACTGGATGAATCTACAATTATCTTCTCCCCGGGATATTGTTATGTCTTACCTAACTGGAAACCATCAGGCAATTTTTCAGACCTTGTTACCTATGAAGGAACAGGTGCAAGATGAAACAGACTTTCACATATACAGTGTATAACTGTAGGAAATAATTTTGGGATCTTCAGTTGCTTGTCTACATCCTGTTTTAGTGATATCAATAAAACTAGTGCTATACACTCATATTTTGTGGGGTTGCATGTAGGTCAGCAGCAGAGGTCGCAGCAGATTCAGCAGTACACACTGAAATCTGTGAATGTTAAACCTACAAATGTGAAGGGATAATTAGCTTTTTCAGAAATTCATGGATCTGTTTCCTTCTTTTTCAAACTTCAAACAGGCATAGGGGAAGATAAATAAAATACTGAATGGTAGATTACACTATATAACAATATTTTTTAAAAAATCTGTTCCTGATTTGAAAGTGTTATTTCCTGTTTAATTGTATAGTATTTAGAAAGTAGTTGTACTCCAGAAACTTCACTTTGGGGCTGCTACTATGTTGAATTTGTTGAGACTATGAGTATCTCATGTCTTTCCAACTTCCTTCAAGTCTGCTAAAGAGTAGTCCAATTTCCAACTGCCCTGATTTGCTTAATTATGGAAACCCAAATCCAATGGGTGGTTCTCAGATAATCAGCCCATTGAATAAATAGGTAAAGATAAAGGTTTTTCCCTTGACATTAAGTCCTATTGTGTCCGATTCTGAGGGTTGGTGCTCATCTCCATTTCTAAGCTGAAGAGCCAGCGTTGTCCTTAGACACCTCCTAGGTCATGTGGCTGGCATGACTGCAAGAAGCGCCATTACCTTCCCACCGGAGCGGTACCTATTGATCTACTCAAATTTTGCATGTTTTTGAACTGCTAGGTTGGCAGAAGCTGGGGCTGACAGCAGGTGCTCACACCGCTCCCCAGATTTTGAACCTGTGGCCTTTCGGTCAACAAGTTCAACAGCTCAGTGCTTTAACCCATTGCGCTACCGGGGGCTCCTATTGAATAAACAGGAACTTGATATATCAAGATTTACATTGATTGTAAGCCTATTTGATTTGGAACTAATAAGTGGATTTATTCTGAATTGTTCATATTTTTGCAAGTTTCATTTTTTCTGATTGCACATAATGATAACTTGAATTTGAAACCATTTGAAAGCATGGTTGCAATCTGCAAAATTATTTTCCATTTATTTATTTACTTTATTTACCACATTTGTAGCCTGCCCTTCTCAAACCTGAGGGGGGCTCAGAGTGGCCTCACACATCAGGAACAATTTAATGCCATAAAACATACAATTAAATACATATTTACATTCAAAGCCAAATAATTAAAACATCTAAACAATTGCATCAATTATTAAAACCACATAATCCAAGGAACCCCCAGTGGCGCAGTGGGTTAAACCGCTGAGCTGCTGAACTTGTGGACCAAAAGGTTACTGATTCGAATCCCAGCTCCTGCCAACCTAGCAGTTTGAAAACATGCACATGTGAGTAGATCAATAGGTACCCTTCCAGCGGGAAGGTAATGGCACTCCATGCAGTCAGGCTGGCCACATGACCTTGGAGGTATCTACGGATGATGCCGGCTCTTCGGCTTAAAAATGGAAATGAGCTCCAACCCCCAGAGTCTGGACTGGACTTAATGTCAGAGGAAAACCTTTACCTTTACCTTAAGGATTGTAATCCAGAGCCATTCCAGTTGTTACTGCACATATTTTACATTCATTTATTGCACTGTGGTTACCCAAAGGCTTGGTCCCATCGCCATGTTTTTACTTTCTTTTTGAAGGCTAGGAGGAAAGGAGCTGATCAAATATCACTGGGGAGGGAGTTTCATAGCTGAGGGGCCACCACTGAGAAGGCCCTGTCTCTTGTTCTCGCCAGATGCACCTGCGAAGGAGGTGGGACCGAGAGCAGGGCATCCCCAGATGATCTTAATCTCCGAGATGCTTCACAGAAGGAGATATGTTCAGACAGGTAAGATGGGCCAGAACCATTTAGGGCCTTATAGGCTAAAGCCAGCACTTTGAATTGTGCTTGGTAGCAGATTGGCAGCCAGTTCTATAGGAAATTTTCTTTCAAGTAACAAACATGGCAGTAGGGGCCCATTTATACTATACAGTTATAACACTATGATTCCACTTTAACTGGCATGATTCAATCAGGAGCTGAGATATGAGTATTTAGAATTCTCAGCCAGTGGCTCATAAGACTTCCACTCCAAGGATTCTATATCATAGAACCATGACAGTTAAAGTGAAATAATAGCACTGTAATTGTGTAGTGCGCATGGGCATGAGGACTGATGGATCTTAGGATCAACTCACGTCTGGATCTTCTGCTTGAAAATCATGGCTTCAACCTTTGTGTTTTTAATGGAGGCTACAGAATTCAGTAATAACAAAGGAAATACAGCTGAGCACTATAATCATTTTCAATCTCTTTTGAACACCTCGTTAAAAGCAACTCCATTTTCTCCTACATTGCCCTTATGGGAGATTGGAAGGTGTGCATTAATCTTTTAATTAATAATTTAAAAGAAAAATTATTCTCTCCACGCATATGAGCATTCTTTTTAAAAGGTGATCAAAATGAAATGTAAGAAAGAGGAAGGTGTCGTGGAAGTGGCTAGCACAGCATGTTGCTCCTGTACTTAGCATTCGAGCCATATTCAAAATGCAATTAAAATTCATTACACCCTTGTTGAGGAGCTAATTTAAGACGACCTTGTTTAGACTTAACATAAAAAGAAATTTGCTCTAGTGATCTGCATTGCCCCATTTTAAATGCATGCCCAACATCTTGATCATTTCAAATGTGAGCATCTGTCGTGAGACTTTAGATTTCCAAAACAGGTTCTTTACATAATTTACCTTGCCTTGCAAAAATATAGAACTGTGACAGCTTGCAGTTTTTGATGCCATTTTCAGTGTAATCCTTCCCACAAATGAAATGTCTTTAAAATGCAAACAACATCCAAAATTACTAGGAAACTGCATTTAAGCAGAAAGAGTTGTAAAATGTCTTAGAAACTTGGGAAAAAGCACACTAATTACTATCTTCATTTCAATAATTTTATTGAATTAATTTCAATCTTACAATCTCCTTCTGGGATCCTGATTCCGCTGAAAACAGTTGGCTTATTTAATAGTATATATACATATGTGTATCTCAGTGTGCAATAATTTAAGGTAAACTGTTGTTAACTTTGTTGCAGTGCACTTTGACAAAGGTCTTCATCAGTGTTTCTCAACCTTCCTAATGCCGCGACCCCTTAATACAGTTCCTCATGTTGTGGTGACCCCAAGCCATAAAATCATTTTTGTTGCTACTTCACAACTGTAATTTTGCTACTGTTATGAACCAAAATGTAAATATCTGATATGTACAATGTATTTTCATTCACTAGACCAAATTTACCACAAATACCCAATATGCCCAAATTTGAATACTAATGGGGTTGGGGGGATTGAGTTTGTCATTTGGGAGTTGTAATTGCTGGGATTTATAGTTCACCTATAATAAAAGAGCATTCTGAACTCCACCAATGATGGAGCTGAACCAAACACAATGAAGTTGAACCAAACATGACCAACAGAAAATACTGGAAGGGTTTGGTGGGCATTGACCTTGAGGTTCGCAATTGTAGTTCACCTACATCCAGAGAGCACTGTGGACTTAAACAATGATGGAGCTGGACCAAACTTGGCATGAATACTCACTATGCACAAATGTGAACATTGGGGGAGTGTGAGGAAAATAGACCTTGAAATTTGGGAGTTGTAGTTGCTGGGATGTATAGTTCACCTACAATTAAAGAGCATTCTGAACCTCACCAATGATAGAATTGGGTCAAAGTTCCTACACAGAGCCCCCATGCCCAAGAGAAAATGCTGTGTTTTCTGATGGTTTTTGGCGACCCCTCTGACACCCCCTTCCAACCCCAGGTTGAGAAATGCTAGACTTCATGGATCTGGAATAAAGACTATTGAGCATAACAAAAAGTCATCATCATCCATGGGTAATTGGAACAATTGGATGATGAGACTGGATCTTGATTTTAACTATGAGATGATAAAGAGATGTTATATGATGTTTAATGATTGTTTATCATGCCATTGTTTTAATTGTTTTTAACTGTTTTATGATGTTTTGAGCATTGAATTTTGCTATTGTGAACCACTCTGAGTCGCCCGAGGGCTGAGAAGATATACAAATATAGTAAGTAAGTAAGTAAATAAATAAATGTGGTGAATTTCTGTATTCTTTTTCCTGCATGGTTTCAATTCCTCCTAAACACACTTACTTAGAAACAAGTCTTATTGCAATAGAGCAACCTCACAAGAATTCTGTAGTTCAAGCTTTTGTTCCTATTGTAACATCAAAAGATATTTCTTTCTTATGACTTCTTGTGACTTCAGAGAGAATGGCATCTTTATAGGATTTGTTTGATGCTGTAAATATTGAAATGTTCCATATTAGGCTTCCTTCCAGACCATGTAAACAGTTCACTGTGTGAAACGGCAGATATAAAGTCAGCCACCCCTGCATGTATCCATTGCCTTTATGATCTGAGAATGCAGACTCTCCCGACATCCACTTTGGCTGAAGTGAATAAAGGCCTCTGATCCTTGCCTTCACCTGGCTGTGTCTTATTTTGGACTGGAGCTCAGACATGCTGAGAACTTGAACCTGCAGTTCTTGCAGAGCTGAAATCACATAACAATATCCACAATCTGACCCTACTGGAATCTTAACTCAGTTATGGGCTATTAAAAACAGCTGAAACTTGAGAGACCATTTGAAGGTCTCCAAATATTGCTTGTTTTGCTCTCTGTGCCCCTGTTCAGAAGATTTCACCTCACTTTTGGTCCCTGTCATCATTGGATTTTGAAAAAATGGCTTGATGTGGAAGCAAGGATTATAGATAAGGCTTCAGTGGAGATACCTTTTCCCCATGATAACTCTTTCAGGAGTGAATTTACCTTCCTAGGGGTAGATTTATCTCACTTTTTGTGTTGTCTCACCCCCGTTCTTAACTATGAGTTGTTTGTAAATGGATGTTTGTAACTTGGGGACTGTCTGCAATCAAGTTTCAGAATGCAAATTAACTGCTTTGAACTGGATTATATGAGTCTACACTGCCATATAATCCAGTTCAATGCAGTTAATCTGCATTCAGCAACTGAGAAAGGACCTGAGGAGACTCCACTTCTCAAGTGAGAACAGCTGATGTCTTTATGACATTTAGAAGTGGTGCTATATATATATATATATATATATATATATATATATATACATACATACACATACATATATAGATATAACTCAGAAATCCAACTAGGACTGCATCTACACTGTAGAATTAATGCAATTTGACATTACTTTAACAGCCATTACTCAGTGCTATAGTATCACAAGAATTATAGCTTAGGGAAGCAACAATGCTAAAGAATGCTAAAGGCCTTGTAAAACTACAATGCTCTTGATTCTATAACTTGAACCATGGTGTCAAACTGCATTAATTCTACAGTGTATATGCAGCCTCAGTTAGCCTTGTCAACACTACATTGCTGGGCCTTTGTAAAGTTTATTTTCCTAGCCTAATTTGGAGATTCTAGGGAATAAACTCAGGATGTCACTACCACTGCAGATTTCCTGATTTATAGTTTTGAGAATAAAAATAATTATTATGGAAGGGGTGAAAAACATTCCCATCTCTTTAGCCTGTTTAGCATAAAATGGCAGATTCTAGAGGCCATTTTTTCTTTTAACAACAGCTGATATGAGTTTGTTATATACGATTGCATTTTAATGGTTTGTTTGCTCCTTATTATTGTCAAAATGCAAATTCTCACCAGCTGTCATTACATGTTCTTGATCTGCATTCATTTCCTCTCAGAGTAACATTGTTGAGGATATGGCTGCTTTCTTACAAGCAGTTTCTGACAGAGAGTCAGTGTGCTTTAGAGGCTTGAGAACTGGGCTACAATGCTTTACCAGTTGTATGTTATGTGTGCACCCTGGGGTGCTTTCTAAGCTGCCCTGAGTCCCTTCGGGGAGATGGTGGCAGGATATAAATAAAGTATTATTATTAGTCTGGAAACAAGGATTGGAATCTCCATCAAGGGTGCATCTACACTCCATAATTAATTCAGTTTGACATCACTTTAACTGCCATGACTCAGTGGTATGGAATCATGGGAGTTGTAGTTTTACAGATTGTTTTTAGCCTTCTCTACTAGAGTGCTGGTACCCCATCAAACTTCATCACCCATGATTCCATAGCATTGAGTAATAGCAGTTTAAGTGGTATCAAACTGCATTCATTCTTCAGTGTAGAGATACCTTCAGTCATGGAAATCCACTGGGTGACCTTGGGCAAATCAGATTCCCCAATAAAGCCAAAGGCAAACCCTTTCGGAACTAATCTTGTCAAGAAAACGTGATAACTTTCCCTTAGGAACATTCCAAATCATTGGAAACAATTTAAAGACACACAATAACAGAGCTTCTGGCAGGGGATTGGGGATAGAATGTGGACTGTTACTGCACCTCCCATAATTTTCATACAAACTGGTTGTGCTGTTTCAGGATGCTGGGAGTTGTTATTCCAAGCTATAATTCTTCCAAGCTCTGCTCTAGATCACCAAGTGTACTGGAGCACCATTTGCCCACCTCTACTTTCCATGTGCTTATTAGTATGCCATGATTTCT
Organism: Anolis sagrei; assembly: GCF_037176765.1. Classification (NCBI taxonomy): domain Eukaryota; kingdom Metazoa; phylum Chordata; class Lepidosauria; order Squamata; family Anolidae; genus Anolis; species Anolis sagrei. The sequence goes on along the minus strand of NC_090025.1, from coordinate 124,152,328 downwards.
CCTGGAATGCGCACATGTGCCTGACAAAGTTTGTGGCATATGAGCAGCTGTTGTCATTTGGATTCTTTGTCTGGAGAAGCTATTCTCTGTATGCAACAGCTGTGTTTCCTACGGGGAACAAGGGTGAAAGAAAGTATGTTCGCTTTGAATTTATTGGCTCATTTTGTGAAGTGGAACAGTGCCTCAGGTGGTTCACTTAAAAACCTCCCGTGACCCCAAATACAACTGCTGCTTAAGAGCATTTGTACAGCATTCCTTGTTGCTATTGTTGCGGCTCTCTTAGAAGATCTTGAGCACAATAAAGGGAACAAGCTTTTCTAAGACAATGTCTGAGACGTAATAAAGAAACAAATATATGGCCTGTTTGACGCCAGAAGTTCACTTCCCTACTTAAGAAGTCTGTGATCTTGAACTGAGAGGAAGACAAGGAAGAACTCTTTGTCTGTTTCTTTTGTCAGAATTTTGTTTTGATATTCTATTTTCCTCTGTAATCACTTGGAGGGCCGAATGGGATGATGACTGTATCAACTGCATACTTCTGACCCAAGTGATTTTTTTTTGCTTTTGTAAATGCAAAGGGAGGTTTCTGAGATAACTTGATGATCAAGACCATACTCGTAGTTCTAAACGTTTTTCACTGCCCTGTCTCCCTTTGGCAGTGCAGTGAACAGCACCTAGAGAAATTGATTTCATGACAGATGTAGCAAAAATAGCAAACAAAGAAATAATAATGCACAAGTAGACATTGCTCTCCATTCCTGACAATGTGTGTGTAGGGAGTGGGGGGTTGAAGTATGTGGGATATCAAACAGAGGATCCCGTGAACAATATCAAACAATGGGAACTCTATTCTCTGGAAACACTTGCATCTGATTTGGAGAACTTCTTAAATGAATGAGTAACCACTTAAAAATACAGTTTAGGCACCCAAATACAAAGGAAGACATGTGAACAAAGGGGATGCAAATACAGAAAATAATTTTAACTGTCCCATTCTCTCTTAATGCTAGAATTCTGGAGATTGAAAGAAAATTTTCATATTGGTGGACAGAAGCAATAACTTCATTCCCCCCACCCCCAGTTTCTATATTCTGCATCCAAAAAGTGAGGTCAGCAATAAGATCTTGTTGCAGTCACGGGAGTGATTTGGAAATGTCAGTTTCTTTATGTCCAGGCTCATGTCTAAAAAGCTGGAAGTGACCAAGATAAAAAAAAGGGTGTGTGTGTGAAAGCTACATGAAGTTTTGCGAAAGTGTAAGCAGAATCAGATTAACTGCTGAAAAGCATGGGTTAAAAAGGTGTGCTTAAAACTTGATTCTGCCCCCAAAATGCATGCCTTCACATGCCTGTATATCTCTGCAGTCATGCAAAACATGTAATTTCCTTCCCCTCTGTGTGAACTGCTCCAGCACACATACATATTTTAAAATGCACAGGTGGCTAAAGGGGCGCACAAGTGGAAAGCAACAAGAAGTCTCCTGAACCATTTATCTATTTATATCTTTATATTAAACAGAGTTTGAATTAATAGTTGGGTGAGGAGAGAGCAAGAAATCTCTTTGTGTTTACATTTGGATCTCTGCATGGGTGCATGTAAGGTCCAGAGCATCTCAGAGATAATTTTTTTTTAAAAAAAATTCCACCGGATATCCCCCATCCACCCTCTATTTTGATCCACTTCAGCAGAAGATGTCGGGATGGTGGGGAGCATTTCCCGGGACTGGCAAGTCTGTGTGTGAACTTGCTGTCAGGTCCCAGGATGTTTTAAAACACACATTTTGGTGCTGTCTGGAAGCATCTTCAGAATTGAACAGTGATCATTCATTTGATCTAGCTGCTGACTGTGGGCAGAGAGAAAGCATTTACATAGATTTTCTGGATATGAAATCTTTACAGATCGGTTATTCTGCACTGCAAGGTTTTTCAAAATAGTTGAGAGCTCTGATTTGGCCTACTAGCTCTGGTCCCCCATCTTCATGGAACTACAAATTCCTGGGATCTACAAAGAAAAAGAAGTGACTGTTAAATATGATTCAGATCATTTCTATAGTTATGTCCAGAGACCATAGAGTGTATTGGGTCTTGTATTTATTTTAGGTCCTTTGAAGGCACCTTCTATCTTCACATGGCTGCCCATAGAAAGGGGACATTCATATATTTTCATGAGGAATAAGGTCTGCCTGAATTTATTTACTGCAGTGTCCTGCATCAATTAGTATTTTTTTTAATAAAATGTAATGCAGCAACTTTAGGGAGCTGGTTAAAAATGGGAGGAAGGCACTAAATATTTCCATTCTATTGAATATGACTGAAAAGGCAAGATCCATCTACAAGTGATATCCTACTAATTTTTGTAACATTTACAAATTATTTATAGAAGACACTGTGAATTCGGTGCTTACCGGGTTCTTAAAATACTTCTCTGTTTTTCATCTTCTGCACTGTGGGAGGGAAATAGTATTTCCTCCAAATGATCTATTATAATTCATAGCACTGACAAAGGGAGGGGGGGTGAGTGGGGAGGGAAGGAGAAAAGGACAGACCAAATGATTCTTTAACCAGTTTCTTTCAAATTGAGCTATATTGATGCCCTTTTAGGGCTCCCTGGGGGGCTGGCAAGCACGTGCCAGAAATAAACGGCTGACCTCAAGAAGGGGAATTCTTCCCCATGAACTTGCTTGGGTTATGGGGTTTATGACTGTAGCGAGTTGTGGAAATCAATCTTCTGTAATCTTTGCCCTTTCCATTTTTACTCAAAGGGCTACTTTCAGATCTATAAATAATCCATTGGTGGTTCTGTTTGAAGATAAAAAGAGATGGCATGCAAAAAGAAGGGGAAAGGGTTGTTAGGGGGTGAGATAGAGGTTTTGCACTGTGTTCGACAGTTATTTATATGGGAGTAAATGTGAAAACCCCGGAATGATGTGGATTTATCTTATTGACTGACTTGTCACTGACTCTTTCCCAAAGCCTGTTAAAGCTGATAGTGCTTTCAAGACCGAGCTTTCAGGAGAATCAGGAATCCCAAGGTGTATTGATTGTTTAAATCTAGCGGAAAGGGCATACCCTAGCAGGCAATGAACCAGTTATTGAAACAGTATAAAATAATAAATAGTAACAAGTATTCAAGTTAAGTTCCAGGCATGGCAAACAAGCAAACAAAAGATATCTCCCATAAAATTCAGACTGCAATACGGATTGAACTTTCTCAGTTCCTAGGGGTGACAGAGTATTACTTCAAGATGATTTAGCAAAGAAACTTCACCAATATTAGTTGTTTCTTTCTTTTATGACATATAAGAGTGATATGGGAATATAGATGGTATGGTTAGTACAATGTTGTGAGGTTCATATTTGCAGGGATTTTTTATAGATCAAATTAAGCATGTAGTATGCTTATTGTACTAGACATGGGCTATAACAGAAGGGTAAGGTCCGTAGGCACCGATGGCATGTGAATCAATAGCTCCAAGTGTGGCTTCTTTGTTGTGTAAAATAGAAGCATAACTTTTGGGCTGTGGGTCGAAGAAGTTCTATCTTCTCTGCTTCTTTTTTCAGATGACATCTATCATTATGTAGGAATAGAAACATATTTTCAAATATCATACTTTTCAAATATCAATAAACCTGATTATAGGAATCCTGGACTGATGAAAATCTCTGCAGTTTGGAACTTCTTCTACAGAACAACAACAACAACAACAACAACAACAACAACACTTTATTTATATTCCACCCTTCTCAACCCGAAGGAGATTCAGGGCGGATCACAGTACACATACACGGCAAACATTAAATGCTGCTTTGTACAGACAATACACAGACAGACAGAACAGAAGGAGGTGGTTTTGTTTCCACTCAGTGTCCAGCTGCTTTTGGTGCCAAGGAAGGTTGGGCTCGAGTCCAGGGGGTGCTTTCAAGAAGATTTGCATTTTACATTTTTATTGCACAGAAAACATTTTGTAGCAAAATTAGCATCTGTGTAGATATGTCTATACAGGAACAATATTTTCTGCACAGCAAATATTTCAGTTGGGGCATTTTATGCAAACTTTGCATGTGCTTGTTTTGTTCAGAACTGAAAATGCTGTTTCCTGTAAAGGAAATGGTGTCTTCTGTGCAGAATGGCCACGTGTGAATTGCGTACAGAACCAGTCCTGAATTTGAATAGCCTCAAAAAACTGTACAGTTTTCAAAATCATTTCTGTCTCCTTCAAGAAGAAAATTAGTGATGAGTTATGTCCCTGATTGGAAATATCTGTGGGAAAATCAGACTTTTTGTGACATTACTGTCAGAATGCTTAGTACTTAATTCTGTTTTATTTCTTGGTCTAATTCAGCCTGCTTCCCTCTCCTTTCCTCTTTATTTTCTCCTAACCATCTCATATGTCCTAAAACTGATTTTGGAAAAGTAAAGGGGAACTGCAAACTTTATTACAGTGGCGTAGCAGCAATGAAATGGGAAGGGAAATCTTGGTTTATTTCACCTTCCTGAAAACTAGTGCCTCCTGTTTCCAGGATACTGAGTTGTGCACAAACTCAATAATAGAAAAACTGCACAATACATTCTGCTGAATATTTCCTTTTATGAAGTATATGAGAGAACATAAAGGTTTCTGTAGAACAGCAATATAGCTTAATTTTTACAATTTCCAGCTGATCTAGAGCACTGCAACAAGACAAAACAAAACCCATAGCTTGTAAACATGATTTGGTCATTAATTGCAAATGATATATTTAGAAATGCAGGTTATTGTTCTGCTGCATTAATGTTTTTAATTTCCATTTTTCCTGCTTTTCATTTCTATTGTATCCTAAATAATTGAGATTAATCAATTTAGCAGTAAGTTTTGAAGACAGATATACATATGCATGAAGATATTTCAAGATGAAACAGCATTGTATCTACTGTAGTTTATATTGTTTGAAAGGACTTGAGGAAATAGATCAGGCATCCTAAATTTTTTTAAAGCAGAAGTCCATTTCACAGTCTCTCAGACTGTTGGGGGCTGGATGGGGGAGGACTATAGTTTGAAAAAAAAATCTTATGCTCACTGTACATACCTCATTTGTAGCACAAAAAACAATGAAAGAGTAAAACAATATTTAAAATGAAGAACAATTTCAACCAACATAAACTTAACAGTATTTCAGTGGAAAGTGTGAGCCTGCATTTGGAAGATGAAATAATTTTCCTGTTATACAATCAAAGCACCCCGGACAGATTATCCTTCCAGCCCCATCCTCATCATTATTACCACCACCACCATCATCAAATCTTAGAGTAGGAAGAGACCCCAGGGGCCATTCAATCCATGGACGAGATGTCATGTGAAATTGGCAGATGATACCTGCTACTTTTTCTTCTCATCCTAGTCCTTAAGTGAATTCAACTGCTTAAAGAAGTATGGAGATTATACAGAGCATGTACACTTGGATATGATACTAAACTCATTATTTCACAGATTTTTGTTAGATCACTGGAAGTCATTAGGCCAAAAGGTATAAAAAGAAGGAGGAGGAGGAAGGAGAACAAAGAAGTACAGTTGTCTGGAGCATGGCAAACCATGTTTGGCTTCTTGCTATATCTCTGCTGCTGCAAGTTCTACATATGTGTATTATTCCAGGTGAAGAATATCGTATGCTGTATCAGGAACTCCACAGTTAGTGTTGCTGTTGCGTGTCTTCTGACTTATGGAGACCCTAAGGAGAATCTATCATGGGGTTTTTGAGACAAGATTGATTAAGAGGAAATAGGGGAATGTAGACTGTGATTTGTCCTGAACACTGAATATATTATGTAACTACCATTCCCACCAGTGTTGCTGTTCTCCAAGAAGCAGGTTGCAGATTTTAATCTGTATTTATTGCCCATCTAAAATGATGGTGGTGTCATCAGTAACTTGCTTTGCATTCCAAAACCAACTTCAAATACTTCATTCCCTAAATTTGCTAATCTACTATGTGTTCTTCCAAATATTTAAGGGTGCACAAAAGCAAAGGAAGAAGTATTTTAAGAACACATACACTAAATGAATCTATATTAGTGGGAAACTATGGCAAGTCTGGAGACCAATTTCTGTCTCATGAGATCTTTGCCAAATATGATCTCTGCAAAAATAATTTGGGAGGACTGCTCATGGTCTCAGGGCTGCACTTTCCCTCTCCATTACCCCCATATTCAATTAACCTATTTGGTGTTAGAGAATTGCAAACAGTGATGGATAACATAAGGCACATTTACACATTTGTTTACAGACTGACATTCACAATGGCCTTGCTTCTCTCAGCTGATTTAAAGCAGGGAGATATACCTCAAATCATTATTGTCAGCTGTTTTTTTATTTACTCAAGCCAGTCATGTTCTTCTGTTCGCCACAAGAAAGCATTACAAATTTAGGTTAGTTGACTGCTTTTAATCCATTCTTTTTTTCTTTTTTTTAAAAAATCCTCTTTGTCTCTCTTTAGCACCAGGGGTTTAGCTGAACAGAAGTTCAGAGAAACTCTTTTTTGAATTTTCATATCCACACAGGTCTCTCCACGTCCTTTCCAGTTACTCACTCCTTTCATCTTGTCTTCTTGAACTAGCATAGGCCTTCTCATACTACTGTTCATTATTTTCATTTCAAAATGTTTTATCAGCAGTCAGTAGGTCTCTGTGCTCCTTTATCCTGCAGCTATACTCTTCTTTTTACAGATTAAGCATCCCTTATGTGGAATGCTGGAATCCAAAATAATCCAAAATAGTCCATATAGATGATTAAAATTGTGAGATGTTTGCTTTCTAATGGTCCTATTTCCAAGGTATCTCACTATTTATATGTGCATTTCAAAATGTGAACCCACCCTCAAATGTGCCATATTTCTTCTGCTTTCTTCTCTATATGGTCCCACCTATATTATTGCTTCTTCTTCTCTCCATGGGCATCTTGGAACTCTCATAGTCTACCCTTGAGTTCTTCCTCTTTTCTTCAAGCCATATGATAGTTCTATTTTTATCTTTTTAGCCTCAAGCTGGCCTGGGAAATGTTTGCTTCCAGCTGGGATGTGATTACAAGAAATTGTATACCCTTTTTTGATAATATACTGTATCATATTTCAGGAGTGAAAATTTGTAAATGCCGCATGGATGAAGTCAAGAGCAACAACAGGTGTAATGTGTGATAAGAAAAACCCAATCCACCTAAAATGAAAAATTTACAGAACAGTGGTGATACTGGTTGCTTTATATGCCACTGAGTGCTGTGTTGAGCAAACTCTGCACACTATGGAAATGCGGATGCTCGGGTGTTCAATGGATGTTACCCTGAAGGACAGGATTCCAATTGACACAGTGCATTCCATCTTCGGAGTTACTCCAATTGCTGAGAAAATGCAAGAATCTTGTCTGAGATGGGTTGGACATGTGCAATAAAGTGAAGAGGGTTCCACTGGCTAAAACCACACTGAATATGGAAGTTGGAGGTGTCAGGCCACACAGCAGACCTAAAATGTGCTGGTTTGACCATTTGAAATGTAACATGGCTGAAGCAAGACTCACAATGAGAGACATGACTGATATGAACAAGTGTAGAAAAAAAAGTGAACAAGTGGATCCTGTGAATTCATGGGATAAATGCTAGAAAGAAGAAGCAGAGTGAAAATTTAATTTTCACAAAATATTGTTTTGTGTACAAGATAAAATGTTTTGAGGCAAAGAAAGCATTGCATTTTAGGGAAATACAAATCTCATTCATACCAAGGTTTTATTAGATTCAAAATACAATATTTTGCACAATGAAACATTTGAAAAGGAATCTCAGAATGCAAAGTATGATCAAGGAATGCACAATAGCTATTACAGCCGAGTATCCCCTTAACCAGAATTCCAAAATCTGAAATATTCTAAAATCTGATACTGTTCTTATGGGTGGCTCAGATAACATCGTTTTTACTTTCTGATAACTCAGTGTACACAAGCTTCAGATAATACACAAAACTGATTAAAAATATTGTATTACATGACCTTCAGGCTATGTGTACAAGGTATACACAAAACATAAATGAATTTTGTGTCTAGATGTTGGTCCCTCTCCAAAGCATCTCATGATGCTCAACTCAACTGAAAGCTGTTTCTTATAATTCTGTGTTTTATCTTCAGACATCCTAAACAACACTGTAGGTATTCTAAAATTCTCTCAAAGATTCCAAATTCCAAACATTATTAGTTAGAAGAATTTCATATTAGGGAGATTCAACCTGTTTAGAAATTTCTGTTACAGTTTTGTATAGCTCCCTAAGAAAGTGCTAAAGCTCCCTAAACTAACTCTAAATACCTAATCAAATTGCAAATTCCTGAATTCCAATGACCGAAGCCATGGCAGTTAGTACAGAACAAATATTCTATAGTTGTGTAATGTAGACACACCCAGACACAGATGGATCACATATAACATTTCCCATACTATATTTGCATCTATCTTCAGCAGAACAGCTATCTCCTTTGTGGTTTTACAAGTTTTATGTCTAGAAGACAAAGTTATGAATTCTGCTTTCTGCACTTATTGTATCTCTCTTTTCCCACATCTCAGTGAAGGTCATTGTAATTCTTTACTGTTTAATAAATGGAATGAGTATTTCTCACAGCTCAACAAGCCTAAACAAATCAGCTTTGATGGCATAGACTGCATCACTTGGGAAGCCAAATGATCAGTGTATCTCAAATGCAGAAAGAGCCCTGAAACTAGAGGGGAAAAGAGAGAAATGAATGGGAAACAAAAATGAATTATTCACAGCGAAAATGGCCTGAAAGAGAACACACACACACATACTTGAATGGTTTGTGACAATATTGCTGTAACAGAATGCCCAAATTGTCATAGTGAAACTAGTAATAATATGAACATATGTTGGATTCTGAGCAGTGTAAAAAGAATAAACAGGGAGTGAATATGAATATGGTTCTCTTCCCACCCCCCTTTTGCAGCTCTAATGAGGATTTCTGAAAAAGATATAATTGGATTTGTCATCTTTTAGGGTGGTAGCACAGCAGCCACCTTCCACTGCTATTATATTTGGTCAGCCATGAGTGGAAAACACCATCTTCTGAGGGTGGTCTTTTTTTTTTTTTTTTTTTTTTTACCAACAGCATTCTTTATCATGGACTGCTTGAAAAGTGCCAGAGTTTCCCGGCTCATTATTTCTGTGAAACTGGGGTAGATGCCTCATGATGAGCGCTGAAAGGAGTGTTCCTGTGAGAACCTGACACTATTTCCCACCTAAATGTGAAAGCTCGGTTTCCCACCTAAGTTTAAGGAAATGAGTTTGGACGCCAATGCTTTCCCATTCCTAGTTCTTTCAAACAGGTCACTTTTTATACAGAAAGTTTGGAGGTCAGCTGCACAATGCATTCCTGGGGCATATCATATTGTAACAGAAAACATGCCAACTTTAGAAATTGCCTAACAATGAGTCAGACTGTTGGCTCTTGAGTCCCAGGGACTAATACTGACCAGTGATTTCTTCCTGTTTTGTGAGATAGGAGATGTACATCATCATCATCAACAACACCACCACCATCATCATGTGAAAATTTTATTTATAAAATCATTTCTATCAAAGTGCAGAACATCAAACATATACAATAAAAAACAAGGACGATAAAACATAACACTCTAAATATACAAACAATTTCCAATATCCCTTCAACCATTAGCCTTCTCAGCAACTTAACCCATCAAATCAAAGTGGAAGGTCTTCAATACCTTATGGACGTGGGTGAGATCTTTCTCCAGCCAGAGCTCCAAAAGAAATCCTCCCACTAATGTGGAGCCAGGTCTTGAAAGGCCTGGTGGCTCATCAAACTACAAATCCCAGGTTTCAATAGCATTGAACCATGGCAGTTAGTGGGGTCATACTGCATTAATTCCATGGTTAAAATTTAGGTGTTGTGAATATGGAGTAGTTACAGATTTGTGGTTGACACTGAATGCAAGTCACTGCATTCAGACATCCAAGACAGGACTTTTAATATAATAGTACCTCTCAAGGGTGGAACTCTAGATCATATCCTTTTTTATTTTTGCATTTTTTCATACCTTGGCAGCAGTTTTTAAACAATAAAATTGCTTTAATTAGCACCAGAGTAATCTCATCCTCACAACTGGAGTAGAAATCTATGGCCTCACATTCAAGTGGTCCACCATATAAAGTCAGAAAATATTTAAGATTATAGCTGAAAGAATTTTCTAGAACTTTTTGCAAGATTTATTCTCAGACCACACTGGTGTTGCAGGAGCTTCCTTGGCAGAATCTTGAAATCTTTGTGTTTGACTCTCTCATGAATAGCAGGGGATATTCGTAGGGAGTTTAACATGTTTAGGGATTAGATGGAATGTACATACACAGTCTATGTAAAGGACATTTTCTTTGGAATGGAAAGATAATGCACATTACTTTTAAGTGTTCTTGATCAACAAGGCCTTTCTGAGCTTTGATATGCTGTGGATATTTCAGTCTGTTCATTGATACTGACTTCAGGCTTGTTCCTCATGCCTACTTCTTGCTTCATTTTCGCTTGATATTCATCCTCACTGTCTAGTTTGCCTCTGACATAATGTTTGTAACTTGTGGCTTTGGGACTTTTCTTTTGGTTCTTACTGGCATATACATGGATCCTAATTCATGATTTCTGGCTCATCATGGATTCTAATCCATCATTCAGAACTCTCAGCATAACTCACAGATCTATGAGTAGTCAGCTTATAATCAAGGGGTTATTTTTGAAATCCCATAGACTTCAGCAGTTTGTATTCTCTTTATCGATTATGACTCTCCTACCTCTGCTAAGTTCCTCACACTCCATCTCACCCCTCAGAAAAAAAGTTCATTTGGGAAATATGATTTGGTCCGGGGAGAGGGGGGGAAAACCTACCTGGCCCTTAGGCAACCACTATATTTATACTATATCAGAGGCTATATAAAATAATAAAATCCATGTCGGCAAACATACAATTACAGAATTGTTTGGACCTCATTGCATGAGTTAAAGTCCAGGATTATGGAGTGTTCAAGAGCTATTGACAGTCTTTTATCATGGGAAGATGGGGACTGGCAATGGGTGTCACATGAAGTAGGTGACACTACTGATTTGATGCAGGTTTCTACTTCCATATGACAGAATCCAGGGACCATGACTGCAATGCTGGTTTCTCTGCTTCACATGATAAGGTTATCTGTGTTGATCTAGTCAGTAATATCCATGACCTAGTGCCTTTGAAGTTATGACAGAAGAGCATCCATATATGTCCACAGGTTTGCCCCTCAGAACCTTGGTCTCTTGAGAAATTGTCATGGATAAAAGGTGGTTCAGAGAAACTGGAGCCCATGTGCAATAACCAATTCATCCTATTCAATTTATGCACTAGCATAGAGGGTAGCTATCTGAATGGAACTGGTGTGTCTTTCAAAAAAAGAAAAGAAACAGAAACATGTACTAATAATGTCAGCTCAGCTCCAAATATAATTCAGACTTTAATCAATTGAATCATCTTGGTTGCATTAATTTCCAGAATTCTTTCCCCACTTTCCTTTTCACCACACTGGATACTTAGAAGAGCAATAGATTTTAACAGAATGTATTACTGCAATAGGACCTTAGAGAGTGATCTTATTCTAAAGTTTTTATAAAATCACATCACCGTCTATTATAATGATAGTTAAAACCAAGAGAGAGCTCTAATAAATCTATACTTGTGCATCTGGGATTGTGGTTAATGCTTAATGAGGGGGAGATGGAGATAAAGACACAGAGAGAGGATTTACTGTTTCTGAAGGAATGTTTTGAGAACGCAACTCCATAAATGCAGAGGCGGGTATATCCAGACAGTTAATTCCCATATTGCATCAGAAGATCAGAAAAATACTGACAAGATGAGGCACTGTAAAAATGCGTAATGTCCTCTGACAGCCTTAATATATTGCTGGGCATTTCAAGGTTATTAAAACAAATTCCATTCACATCACTAAAGCTATTTCAAAATACTTATGTCAGCAAGTAACGCTTTCTAAGCTTTACAGAGCTGGTTGTCTTTGTCCAATTATTCGTGCACATCAATACTTGAAATTTTGAAAGGAGGGAGAAGAGAAATACATGTTTTTCCACAATTAATTTGAACTTGTTAATGAGAATAAAATGAAAGCAGAATAAGATGAAATGTAATAATGAGGAAGTGATTTATTGCAGATATAGAACAATTAGATTATGGCACAGCCAAAGCTTAGATCATTATATAGTAGGATTGTGCATTTCAGCTTAACCTCAATCCATTTCTCCTATCCAAATTTTGGGGTACCCATCAATCTGTTTTTGTGCTCCTCCTGAAAATGGGCCTGCAGCCGAATTGCTGTTTTCAGTCCGCAGCTGGAAAATGAGGCAAGATTCAGCCCATTGGCAGCAATAGGAGGAGGGGCTTCTTGGGCTTCCTTTTCCATAATTTTTAGGGCTATCAGGAGGGAAATGGCTACACTTGGAGGACACATCCACCACTGTTGGCCCACCAAGTTTCATAACATTTGGGTCATCCTCTGATTTTTAGGAATTTATTTTCTTTCTAAAAATAAAATCTTCTTTAAAAAATCCCCAAAAGGTATCCCACTGACCTCATCCTGTAACTTCTCCAGGAGCAGTGGCAGAACACCATTCCATTCTTTCCTGCCAAATGTCAAAGATGCACTTCCAAATCACACAGTCCACTATTACACTTTCTTTACTAATAAAAAAATAACAACAGCCCACCAACCACAAGCAAGCAAGCAGCATGTTCCTTTATTAGAAAAACACTCCTGTATGATCCACTGGAATAAAAAATCAAAATGTATTGTGGGAAATCATTTCCATTGTTTGGAAAAAAACCCAATGTTTTTGGAAAATGTTATTTTAAGTCTTAGCAGTTCAGAGCAGGTCATCAGCTTCACTGATTCAGAAAAGCAAGGTGGTGGCAGCCCCCCAAAAGGGACAATGGAGGGGCTCAAGGACAAGGGAAGAAGGATGACTTCAAGTCGTGCAGGCAGGCAGCTGGCAACTGGAGAAGATGGGGACTGGGGCTGCTGGCTGTGGCTAGATGCGGCCAAATTGTTATTATTAAATAAAATTAAGAAGCCAGAGAGATGGCAAAAGATAGGATTGTTAGAGGAAGGCCAGTAGAATTTGGGTTGGTGGTGTTTTGCTCGTACAATTCTGATGAATAGTACAATAACAACAATATTTTATGTCCTGATGGAGGTTGGAGTTAGAGAGAGACAATGGGTTCTGTTGGTTTAGCAAAGCTTCCACAGAAACCCAATAGTTATATTATTATTATTAGATGGCAACAGCCAAATTAATAATAATAATAATAATAATAATAATAATAATAATAATGAAATTGAGAAGATGGAGAGATCACAAAGGAAAGGATTGGTAGAGGAAAACTGGTAGAAGTTGTGTTGGTGGTGTTTTTTGCTGGTACAATTATTTTATACAGTATTAACAGCAATCGGACTGAAGCACCTCTCTCAAGAGCCAGTACACAACTGAGAAATGGAGGCACTTTCCCCATTAAATAGACCCAGTGTGCATAAGACATATCACAGCTTTATTTTATTCTAATTGGCCAAACAGGCAAGGCTCACAGGGAAACCTCTCTGCATGCCACATGATCCTGATTAGAAGAGAAGGTAGTCGTGACTGGCAGCCATGTGAGGAAGAGAGGAAAGAGGTATCAAATTTATATTACAAAACTAATAATAATAATAATAATAATAATAATAATAATAATAATAACAACTTTATTTTTATATCCCACCATTGTCAGGAACTTAGAACAGCTTACATGGGGACCAAGCCCAACAAAAACAGAATAAAATACAACACAATTAAAATACATTGTATTTTAATAATTAAAATAATGCAACCATACAACAGACATGTTTGTGATGGAGGCAGGAGCGAGAGAAGGGCCTTCCAAGCAGACCTTAAAGCCCACGCAGGTTCATAGGGGAAGATAGGCAGGACCCGAACCATTTAGGGCTTTGTAGTTGATAACCTGCACTTTGAATCGAGACTGGAAACTTATTGAAAGCCAGTGGAGCTGTTTTAATAGGGGGTTATCCGCTCCCTATAAGTTAAGAATGCTAAGCAAATGATACAAATGAGTGTAAAGCCCAGGATATTATTCAACCGTAAAAAGCCCGACGCTCACCCACTGCTTTCCTGCTGCCTCCCTGCCCCCCCCCCCGCACTCCATCTCTTAAAAAGGTTTGCCATAATTGACCTAGTACTATACAAATGTGTTGGAATTTTAATTCTTACCTTCTCAAATCAGTATGGCTAATAACTACTGGGGGTAGTTGACTGGGGGTCATGACAGTCCAACACATCTGGGATGTTGGGAAAGAATGCTTTAAAATCACTAGAGCAGGGGTCCTCAAACTAAGGCCCGGGGGCCGGATACGGCCCTCCAAGGTCATTTACCCGGCCCTCACTCAGGGTCAACCTAAGTCTGAAATGACTTGAAAGCACATAACAACAGCAATCCTATCTCATCATCCAAAAGCAGGCCCACATTTCCCATTGAAATACTAATAAGTTTATATTTGTTAAAATTGTTCTTCATTTTAATTATTATATTGTTTTAAGTGTTTTTTGCCCTACAAATAAGATATGTGCAGTGTGCATAGGAATGCATTCATTTTTTTTCAAATTATACTCCGGCCCTCCAACAGTTTGAGGGACTGTGACCTGGCTCTCTGTTTAAAAAGTTTGAGGACCCCTGCCCTAGAGGATGGCAATATACTTTGTAAGAGAACATAGGAAATTTTGGATGGTGATCACACAAACAACAAAGCACTGATGTACATTAAGGGCTTTCTTTTGTGTGTTTTTGTGTGTGTTTGTTGTCTGGTTGGCACAGGTTTGCCACAGCCAGCTTTGAACTGCATTAAATGGTCAGTGTATATAGGGCCAAAGTGGTCCCAAATTACATTAATTCTATACTGTAGATGTACCCTAATCTGATCAATGCCATCTGTTTCTTTTATTTAAAAAATTAGATAAAGCAGTTTCTTTTTTCCTTCCTTTTTAAATGGATTGCACTGGAATACTTTGAAAGACTGTAAACACATCCCTTTGCTTTTTTTAACCAACATTTTGTACATATTTTGCTGTGCACACTGTTCTGTGGAGTTTCGGGGGGGGGGGGGGGGGCTGAGTCTGAGTGAAAGAGGATCTGGCCTAGCAAACCTTTTGTATCATTACCACAATACTCCCATGCATATGGGATATATTGAGTATGGTGATCAGATCATGATATGAATAAACATAACAGTTTAAATAATGCACCAGTAAGGCCTTATCGCGAACCACCATGAGAATTTCGGGGGGGGGGGGGGCTGAAGCCCCTCAAGCCCCCCCCCCCCCAGCTACATGCCTGGGAAGGATATGTCTGCAGCTTTCCGTGAGAATGTATGGATATTTCATTGTGGCTGAACTCCTGAAGTGTATTTCTTTATTTGTGTTCAATTTCCTGTATTTCTTTTAATTTTGGGGAGCCATCTTGAGTTACAATTTTGGGGGGAAATGTGATATAAATGCATAAAACAATAACAGTAGTAATAGTAATAATAATACACAAGGCAATCAATAGAGGACTTCAGTGGGTGAAAGTCACTTCATAGGATCAGAAACACCTGCATTAATGTACCCAAAGTTAGCAACCTATCATGGTTCTTGGGATGCATTGTTACACCATAGATTATCTGAAGAATATTATTTGTCTGTGAAGTTTATTTGGGGACAGATGAATGGTTTTTCCCTCCTCTGGGAAAACAAAATAGAACAAAACCTCTCCTGCATTCATGGGCTTCAGATAAGATCCAATGTTTCTGTCAATAGCTGTTTTTAAAATAACATTCCAGAGGAGGAAGTCAAGGGGTGATGCTTGCCTCAACTGATCCCACTTTAGGTTTATGCCTTTCAAATAGATTCAGGTTAAATAAATCAGTCCTTATGCAATCCAGTTTCTGTGTCTGGTCTCTTTATTCCATGATTGGTCAAAAATACAATATGAAGTACTTTGGGAAGTAGCTGCGATTGATAGCCTCCAATGGAAGAGATCAGGTGCAGATTCATCAGTCATGATTACATCTGGACATCAGTGGAGGGAAGTGAAGTTAAAAGATATTTAAGTCCTTCTGTCTGCCTTTGATTTCTTTGGCTACTGTGTATTCTGGCTCAGGAAGGATCTACACTGGCACCTATTCAAGGGCCAATCTGATGTGGGATATACTGGATGGAGGTGGATGTGAGTCTTGAACACCGAGCAGCACCAAGTCCAGTTAGCTGCCACTGGACAACCGTCTTTACTGTCCTCTCTCATTCTCTGTGCCATGGCAGTATCTGGACACAATATGGGTCCTAAAAGTTAGCTGACACCTGAGTGACTTTAGATAGGGCGATGGAGTGATGAAGAGGGAGGGGAGTTGTCATCTCTTTCTCTTCCCCCTCCCTTCCAATGTCTGACCTGCAGGACTCATATTATAGTGGGAGACTGCCACAACATAGAGAAGAAAAGGGGACAGTGACCCTAGACTGCCCAAGCTTGGGAGGCACAGGGTGGCCATGTAAACATTTATGATCAGTTCCATTCCAGAACTGGCCCAACCGTTTACATGGGCGCAAAGTCAGGGGATACTTCAAAATCAGGGCCAGAATTTGGAGTATCCCCCAACTTTGGTTAATGTGGGTCAAGGTCACATTAAGGTGGCCATGTCCAGCATTACTCCGGATCAGCCCCATGCAGTTTTGGGCTGTCACAGAGTCAATCCAGAGTCCTTTTGCATTAAGTCATAAGTGTAGATGTGGTCACAGGCCCACTTCAGTACAGTTTGAGCTTTGCTGGTCATTTAGAGAACGTAAAAGGCCTCCCTTCATCAAAAGGGTTCAACATACCTATTTATTCCCTTACCTCACCCCTAATAAGTGACTTCTTGATTCAATTCTCAATTCTTAGCCAGTTGTCAAAATCCCACAGAAATAGCATGGAATAAACAAAACAACAAAAAAAAAAACCTCAGGTAAAAAGTGGGAAAATTCTTTTTCCCCCAAATATTTTTATTGGTTTTCTTAGAATACATCAATACATCAATACCTTCAATTCTCTGACATTCCATCCTCAATTCGTTACAACAACCATAAGTGTGTATATATCTTACATACTTTTTTCCCACCTCTGTGCCCCCCCTTCCGAGCCATTTACATTCTCTTTCCAAAATGCCATTTCTTCTTGTGGAGAAGGAGACTCCTCTTGGAACTAGCCTTGGGACTCAGATCTCAAAATCTGGGGATGGGGATCTTTGGTATGCCTTCCAGTCAATGGTTAGTCAGGAAAGAACCCAGCTATTGGATTTCTCTTGGGACTCAGGTGTTTCTTTCATGTGGAAGCTGAGGAGGAACTCATGGGATGACACCTGCCTCAGCGGATCCCTCACCAGATTACTCCACACCTATTTGCTCCCCCCCCCCCCCCAGCTTCATTCCTTTAAGTAAGTTTAGTTATTCTATGGTTGGTCAGCAAACATCTCCTGAATGTACTCACTATTGTTGGGACTCAGTGTTACAGGGCACATTATCAGATGAGGAAGAATATTATTTGTCGAAGAAGGTTATTTGGGGACAGATGGATGGCTCCCCCCCCCCTTTGGGAAAACAAAATAGAAAAAAACCTTTCCTGCATTTACAGACTTCAGATAAGGCTCCCTCAATCTTTCTGTCAATAGCTGTTTTTTAAATAACAGTCCAGACTGCCAAACCGATCTGTCTGTTTCTTTGTGTCTCCTTTCCTGCTCTCTGCATCCATTGGATTTGGATCACTTTGCAATGACATTCTTTTCTTCTCCCCCCCCCCCCCCACCAGAAACCATAACTGATGTGTCAAATGAAAGAGTGTGTACACCTTGGCCCATGTGTGAAATGAAGCAATTTCAAATATAAGGTAGCTAAAAAGCATAGCTTCAATCTTAAAAGGCAGACCAAACTTGTGATTTTCAAAAAGTCCTATTTTGCATTCATAACACTCTAGTTTCTTTTGTGTATATTGTGAAATATTATTTTCTTTCTCTGGCAGTAAATGCATGGCTATTATAAGTACCAACTGGGATGGAGCTCTATTTGGAAAGTAACAATCACACCAATTAGACATTGGATGGGAAAGTGATGAAAAGGTGGATTGCGTTCTCACTAAGAATGCGTCTACACTGTAGAATTAATGCATTGACATCACTTTGTTGTTGTTCATTCTTTCAGTCGTCTCCGACTCTTCGTGACCTCATGGACCAGCCCACTCCAGAGCTCCCTGTCGGCCGTTACCACCCCCAGCTCCCTCAAGGTCAGTCCAGTCACTTCTAGGATGCCATCCATCCATCTTGCCCTTGGTCGGCCCCTCTTCCTTTTGCCTTCCACTTTCCCCAGCATAATTGTCTTCTCTAGGCTCTCCTGTCTCCTCATGACATCACTTTAGCTCCCATGAATCAACATTATGGAATGTTACGGGGTTGATGTTTGACAAGATCTTTAACTTTCTCTGTCAGAGTGCTGATGCCATACCAAACTACAAATCTCATGATTCAATTACATTGAGCCATGCCAGTTAAAGTGGTTTAAATCTGCCTTAATTCTATAGTGTAGATGAACATTAGTGTTTCACGGGGCTCTTCATGTATAATCACAATAGCTGCTTCAGGAAGGAAGGAAGACAGCAGCTCTCAACTCTTGTCTTGTAGATGTGGTGTTCTTGTGTGGAAACTTATTTCTATATTGTTGATCTAAGCTGAATTTGGGTAAGAAAACTCATGATGAGGGACAAGGGCTACTTCATTAATTAGTTTACAATTGACATGATCCAGGTCATTCTTGATTTTTGCTATTTGTTCAGTTTTAGAACAGGAACATTTCGTGAGCACAGGCAGATGACGACGACTGCTGAATGGAGATTGCATTAAAAAAAATTAAGTCCAGAAATGAAAAGTAGAGAATAAAAAAAATCATTATATCAGGTGTGTGTTTGTGTTTATGTATCTGCAATTCAAATATTGCATAGTCCATAATCTCAGTATTATTATGTGCACTTTCAATATTGATTCTGGATCATGTCCTGTTTATAGTTATAATATGTTTAAATCACATATATTCTAATGATGACTGGAATATAAGTAAGAAATGAAAATGAGCACCTGTTACCGTCAAGGAATCCTTTGGCTTTTAATCTGCTTTATTCACATGGCATTTAATTTTCAATGTTTGGCATGTGACTAAGAATTCTCCAGATGGCCTGTAAATGGATCCAGCATCCTGCTTTGGAATAGGAGATGGGAGTCCCTGAGATAATCTATGTGATCTAGCAGCTCATTGGGAAGCTCTTCAGGGTTTCATTTATAATTCTCCACTTTTAATTCTGCTGAGACTTTCTCTTCTTTTCTCTTGGGAGATGATGATCCTTTTTGCATTTGCATGCACACACTGAACAGGCATGTAAAAACAGTGTGGATGGAAGAGATTTTAAAGGAAGGCTTTTATTCCAAATAAATAGTCTATTTTAGCAAAAGGTTATCTCCTATATGAAAAAACTTTCCTTAGAAAATTTTCAGTGTTACAAAAACAGCTAAATATTTACTCATGATGCATATGGTGTTCTAGGCTTGCATGTTTATGTGGTCTGGGCATCTGGATGGCCTTGTCCAGTTCTTTGGTCTCTCTTTGCCTCATATAGCACCCTGAAGATTTTATTACTTTTTACTTGGAAGCATCTTGACATCTCCCAAACTGGCAGTCCTCATTGGACAATTATCTCTCATGATCTCTGTGACACCTTCATGATGCTGATCCCCAATAAATGTGATTTAATCCAAATGTTTTAGCCCCTTGTTTATGAGGGAGACTATATCGCTCAGCTATGTAGCCCAGATAATGGAAGAGGCAATTATCACATGTTCCAATCCAATCTTCATTAGTATTTCCACCATGAAGGAATGTTACTAGATTAGAAATCTTGAGATGAGAACAAAACACAGTTCAGTTTGGTCGACTATTCTCAAAGTCCTTGAAGCAAATGGGTTAGTTTTGTCTACTTGAAATATTGAAGATCAATTTCAAATTTGAAATTCTGACACTAAAAGCTGATGTTCAGATTTTAGTTAGGCATCAGAGGCATTGAATCAATTGTGTGTGACTCATCTCTTCACCTGTTATTCAGGGTAAGAATGAGTAGTAGGGATGCAAATCCTTGACTATTTCCTGTTTGCGTGTGGAGAAGAATAATTAGTACAGTGAGACCTTCTCATTTGTGGATTTCACTTTTGCAGATTTGACTATTCATGTATTTTATTGATATTGATGCCCTAGGAACCTCTCCATACTCTTAATACAATGCTATAGTTGACTTCTGGCAGAAGTTGACTTCAGAGTCACAACGGACAACCTAAAGATTCCAAAGGAGTTTTTCCCCCAACAATGTTTCCACTTACCCTAGTGAATGTAAGGGACCAACTGTAGTTGAGTTCTCTGATGTGGAAGAAAAGGGGCTATCCTCTGTAGTATTCTCCCTATATGCAAACATGTGGACAGAAATTCTTCCACAGATAAAAACATGTGCTTTCTTGTATATATTTAAAAATACAACCAAAAGAAACAAATGAACAATTAGAAAACAGTTTTTTGTACAGGAAACAAGATTTTCTGTGTCGATTTTTTTAAAAAGAGAGACTACATTTTTTATTCATAGAATAATTCATGTTGAATATCATCAGGAAAAGTGGTGTAAAATTATCACTGGTCTATTACCCTTTCCTAACAATCCGAAATCACACTTTTCAACCTGTGAATGAATAATTTCTAACCTCTCGGGGGCAGTAAATATTATCAGTCCTTGGAGACATGGACAGCCCACCCTCCTTTGACTAGGAACATTTGTCTCTTGACAATAGCATTTTGTATGTGTGTGCTTAGTAGCAGCAACAGCCCCATTACCAAGGGATCTCTAGCCAGTAAGAGCCTTGAAGCATTGGCTCCAAATGCACAATTGACTCTCCATTTTTGAATGACTTAAATGAAGTTTCCCACCCTGTTTGCCACCTTACTTTTCTTGGCATTTTCAGATGGAGCTATCTTTTTAGATTCTGAGTCCTAAAGAGGATTTGAACACTCATACCAGCTATTTAATTCCAGTTTCCTATTGAAAAATCTCAATCATAATATGAGAACTAATACAATACAGACTGTGCGGGATAAAGAACACAAACGGCATCTGCATTCACATAGTTTGCTGATGCAAGGATCAGCATGTTTCCTGTCCTTAAAACTGATTTTAATATTTTCCATTAAATCTATGATAATCTTTCTTTCTCCCCTCGAGGCTTGCCTCGGTCATTATAACCATTTCCATCAATGACAAGATCACAGAGCATTTTTAATCTTAAACAGAATAGAAAGGGAGAGATTACTACTTAAAGGGTGAAACCATTAGTATTTCAGAGTGTTTCCACGTATTCATCACTACTCTGATACAGATCAGTATTAATAATGGGAGCAGCCAGACATAATCCATTTGCTCAATGTTCTTTCTCTCTCCTCTGATCGCCTTGTGTCTCCCTTCCCTCCCCCTGTCCCCTCCCACTTCCAGACACTG
The DNA here is from genome assembly GCF_037176765.1 of Anolis sagrei. NCBI lineage: Eukaryota > Metazoa > Chordata > Lepidosauria > Squamata > Anolidae > Anolis > Anolis sagrei. The sequence continues at coordinate 124,130,633 of NC_090025.1, read as the reverse complement.
GCCGCTCTGGTCTCCAGACAGAAAAGCCAGACAAGGCCATTTATCAATGCAGCTATAATATGTCTGATTTTATTAGCTTTTGAATTTTATCACCAAAACCATGGGGTGGGGGGAAGGATGCCATGTGTATATGTTGGGGTGGGGGAAGAGGAGATAAAAGCAAGTAGCATACAATTCTTCTGTACCTATGCATTTTTCTCTGAGACAAGGCAAAATAACAAACAGAAATTAAAAGGAGCAAATTTCCATGAGATTGCTTTCTCTCGATCCTTTACGCCTATGGGCTGTTGATGTGCTTCCTCTTCCCTTATGGTGTTTCCCATAGCACGGCACTGAGCTGTTATTAATATGCCGCTTGCACAACCTGCAATGTGATTCTTCTTTTAAAAACATCTTTCCCATTTTCAAACATGAGTTTCTGAACGGTTCATTTAGCTGGACAAGAAAACCAAACTTTGAACCACCTTTGCATTTTCTTCAACAGAAAGAATAATGTGTGTGTGATTTCATGGCGCAGTCTTAGGTGTGCTTACTCATATGTAAATCATACCATTTCAATAGGGTGGACTTCCTAGTTCAGGGGATACTGACTTCAAGCCCTGGGGCCATGACTTACCTCGAGTCCCGATTCCCCTTTCCAGTGTATTGCCATTAGGTGATTTCTCAGCTTCTGAATGATTTTTCCCCACTTCCAAAAGATCGAAACATCTCTCCTAAGACTAAGGATACATTGACATGAATCACTTAGGTTGATATAAGGTTCGTTCGGCCTTGCTAGCTAAATGCTACGTAGGACTGATCCAGATTAATCGGGGAGAAAGCCTCTTAGGGCACTTCTAAATAGCCATATAACCCAGAATATCAAGGCAGATAATCCACAATATCTGCTTTGGATTGGATTATCTGAGTCCACACGGTCATATAATCCAGTTCAATATGGATTTTATACAGCAGTGTGGCCTTTATGTATAGATTTCCTTTAGGTTAAGCTAGCTAGGAAGAAAACCTGAATCCTCCAGTAGCAGCAATCCCACACGTCCCAGGCTCAGCCAGCTGGGTGGGGAGAGTAGAACTTTACCTTTTCCCCTCTCAGTCTCCTTAGCAAATAACACACCTCCTCAAATCCTCAAATTTTGTGTGAGCTTGTGATTTTTCTGAATATACTTTGGGGAGCAGGATTTTTTCAACAGCTTGTGTGTGTGTGTTTAAAAGAATGGGGAAATGTTCACAGAAAAAATTGTTAAAGGTTTCTTCAATCAAGTTTTCTTGCAGCTAACACTGAATGTAAAACATATTATTCACAATGGAGCTAAAGTAAATTAGAAGATCAGAGAGAAGTTGGTAATATTGAAATAGAGATGGGATGTCCCCAGATGTTCCCCAAATTTTCCACTTTGCTTATAGGTGTCAACATTTGATATTCGTCATATTGTCTCTAGGACTGGAAAGCTCAAGTTTTCCCATTTCATAAAGAGCCTCCATCATTATTTAAAAAGAACATCCTGAAAATTTTGGGCATAGCTATAGTTGCATATAACTAGTTGGCATTTCATCTGTTCAGTCAAATGCCTAGTTGTAAAGTTCAAACTGCTTAATATTTACTAATCCTCTCATCTGAAATTGTGAAATGTAACTAATGATAAATGGATGCATCCTTTTGCTGCTGTTAATAAACATATGGAGCCAGAGATAAATGTTCACTCTTCGAGCAAAGTTCCTAGGAGAACAAGAATTCTTTAAAAGAAAATGAAACGAAGTTGACATTTATAGGAAAAATGTAATTTTGCTGCCCCACCGGAATGATCATTTTCAGAGAGTAACAGCTCTGCATGACAAAATTGTAAATTTCCCTGCTGGGGAGATGGGTGTAATATATTTATCTGCAATGACTGACATCTTGTGATAGAATGATTGACCACATCCAGTTCTAGATCTGGATTCTATAGATGGAGAATAATGCATCTCAATATGTGGCAGAAAGTGTCTCACAGAAACAGTGCTGTTACTTAATATTTACGTATCACCAAATGTGAGTTTAGAACTATACAAAACAATGAAAAAAGGCTTAATTCTGAAGCAGAATGAGACAGCCGTGGACCATTTTGTTGTTTCACATCACAGTTCAAATAGAGTCATAATTTGCTGCAAAATGACCCCACTTTGTACAGGCTGTTCCACATTCTTAAAGCGTGGAGGGACTTGTGTGTCCTCATTTAATAGTTATTTACTGTACATGTAGCATTGTTCTAAGCATATAAAATGCTTCACAATTCCAAACTACCTACAATTTTATTGTTGTGTGTCCAAAAAGCCACCCTGAGATATAATTTTGTCTGTGAGGTAATGGCACACCGAAGGCCACTGAGCCATGTTAACAGGTGAGAAATTATTGGAAGCTTCTGTATTAAAACCTAACACCTGGACTTGCCTTAGCTTGTTTTCCAGCTCAAATGAAAAGGTATGTTTGTGGTTTTACAGAATAATCCTTCACCCAGCTGGCTCCCACTGTTTTGGTTTCACTATAAAACATCAAGAACCACTTTGCCCTGAAGGGAGGATGAGAAAAGCAAGAATACTCTGGCAAATGGCCCGCCATGTAGCTCTTGGTATTCTGGTGGAGATGTCCCACCCAACTGCCACCTCAGCACTACTCAAGTACTGTCTTGCCTTAAGGAAGGAAGAAGTCTAATTTTCAGAATGGGTTTTCGGAGAGGAAGAAATGAAGATTTTGTTAAGAAATTGAGGATTCCATTTGGATATCTAGAAAGGAAGACAAAACAAATCAAAGCAGTCATAACTGGAATGTATTAATGTAGAATAAGGGTAGGTTTTTGTGAGATAGTTTCACACTGGGTGGTGTGGGAAGTCATTGGTGGTGGGCCATAGGTGAAGGGAGGGTGTATTATGTGTATTTGACTATCTTTAGATGTTTTTCTTTCTCATATTCTGTATGCCACAATTCACTTAATAAAAACTTTTAACCACTTTTTTCCCAGAATAGTTTTCTTTCCTGTAGCTTGTTTTTACTGCTTTAGCTTATGTTGCTTAATATTTTTTTCAGGAAGGATGTGACTGATATGGTTCCATTCTGTGGCCTGTCATGGTGACCTAGCCCTCTGCATTCCTTAGCTGAGTGTGTATAGAACAGTTTGTGCTGAGGGTATTCTGGATACCCCTATGTACAGGATTGGTTTCTAAATGGCTTTTGACACACTATAATAAACTGAATATCATATGAACTACCAAAGGTGGCTGTTTCTCTATCTTGGTCTCTTTGGGCCCATCCAGACAACACCTTTATTGCAATATCTACCGCAATAAAGGAGGGGCTGTCCAGATAATGTTCTGGACAGTCCAAATTAATTCATCACAAGCCAGAGAAACCCTGGTTTATGGTGAATTAATTAGATAGTGGATTTATTCTGCGCCTTTTTGGAAGGCGCGGGATAACTCCACTACTGGACTGGAAGGGAGGAAAATCGCTCCCCCTCTCACTCTCCTGGCGCATCATTTTAACATGCTGGTAGAACTGCTTGAAGTCTGTAATGGAGGCTGGGTAAGTTTTCTAAGGGGTCTGGGGGCTTTGGGGGAGAGGGAGGTGGGTAGGGCCTCCAGACATTCTCCCGGGCTAGCCCTGGGATGGGTGTGGACAGGCACCCAGGAAAAGCTGCGTTTTTAAAACACGGATTCTCCTGGGATAAAGGCCTGTCTGGATTCACCCTTTGAGAACAAACCAACTGTGAGTTAGTTCATTAGTCCTGAGATCAGAACTGTGGATAAGGACACAGAGTTTTCAATCTGGGTCACTTCAGATCAGTAGTTCCCTATTTTTCCCCTCAAATCCTTAACTAGTCAAGTAGCCATGCTAGTTAAAAGTTTCTGGAAGTTCAAAATCATGTATATTGGAAGATATAAGGTGAGAAGCCACTGCTTTTTAATGTTTTGTCTTACAACTCTCATTAGCCCTGAGTAGCATAGCCTATTGAATGAAGGGAGTTTCACAGCAAAAGATCTGGAGACCCCAATTGAAGAAAGCTACTCTAATTATAGTGTAAATTTCCTGGAGATAGAAGAATGTGTCTGTTTGTTTTCTTATGAAATTTGATAAAGCAATGTTTTAATAATAATATATAAATTAAGCAATTAAATAAAATACAGCATAACAGCTTATATAGAAGTCAGCCAGTATTTGCACAGCTTGATTTGTTAATTGGGAAAATCCACTTTTGTTCTATTCAGTAAATTTTTCTTGGATTACCTTAGTAGTATAGAAGGTGGGATTATAATAACCAATTATGAGAAATGGTTCTGAATACTATAACACAGGTATTAAAGCAGCTGATACAATATTTCATTATTCTGTGGTGTGATTTCTTGCTCTAATCAAAGATGCATTGAGAAGAAATTGATTGCCATGAAGACTTTCTGGGATCATTATTTTGTATCTTAAATCTGCTTTGTGTTGGCAGATGAATTAAGTGGACCAAATCACACACACATGCACACGCACACACACACATGACATTAAGCAATCAGATTTATGCAGGATTTAGCAACGAAATAAGAATTACAAATGACCTCAAATCATTAGCACTTTCAACACCCAGTGCTTATGATAATACTAACTGCTAGTGTAACCCATTGAAACAATTATACCATAATATATAATGTATGAATTCTTTTTAAAGACTGTATCATTTCGCCAAATAAACCCAAATATTAGGTTCAAGGGTTTAATTTAAATGAAACAATTTAAACACAGGCAGACAATTTGCTAGCTCTTTATACATTTATGGAGCTGGTTTAAAAACTGTCTCTCAAGAGAACTCTGATCCTCCAGACATCTCAAAATGGGTCACACAATTTTAAGGCTGGTCATATTCCTTTTGCAAAAGAATCTTATATTAGGACCTTTGAGACTATATGGGAGAAAGAAGCATACACGTTCATAGACAAAGAACCTTATCACACACACTGGATAAAATGTCTTTTAAGTAGGCAACCCATGGTTTAAGTAGGCTTGATGAGACCTTGATATATATTGACTACATACTCACCCATCACATCAGGATCTCTCCTCCCCCTATCCAATAAAATAATTCACCTTTGACTTATCACAGAGCAGAGGGGTGACTCCTTCCAATATGTGGGATTCCCCAACATAATTTTTTTCTGTGTCAGGAGCAACTTGTGAAACTGCAAGTTGCTTCTAGTGTGAGAGAATTGGCTGTGTGCAAGAATGTTGCCCAAGGGACACCCGGATGTTTTGATATTTTACCATCCTTGTGGGAGGCTTTTCTCATGTCCCTGCATGGGGAGCCAGAGCTGACAGAGGGAGCTCATCCATGCTCTTACTGGATTTGAACTTGCGACCTGTCGGTCTTCGGTTCTGCCAGCACAAGGGTTTAACCCAGTGTGCCACCGGGGGCTTCCAACATCATTGTCTTCCTTTAAATTCTTTTTGGCAGATCTTGCACAACCACACAAGTTTGTGACTTCTGTTCACATGCATAAAAACATCCTTTTGGTCCCGTGAATCTGTGCAGTTCTCAAAAAAAAAGAAAAAAAAAAAAGAAAAAAAAAGGAAACAATAATGGGAAAGTGATTTTTTTTTTAAAAAAAATGTGATTACAGTACTTATAAAAATCAATATAGTAACATCAACAAAATGGAAACACAGTAAATGTAGAGAAACAAAACACATGTGGTCTTTAAACAATACCTTTCAATGGGAAACCCACAATCTATTAGGACATCATCACATGGGCTTTCAGACCTGTCATAAGATACTGAGAGCACAGTTCCTGGATGTAGCCCACTAGATCCTTTCACATGATGCACAGCTACTTCCGACAGGGCTCCATCCAGAAACTGTACTCTGTGTCCTACAATGGAGCAAGGAGAATACAAGAGGCTTCCCATGTTCTCTTGCCAGCAGTGGGGACAGTACGGCAGGGCGAGGAGGGGGGAGAGAAAGGCAGTGACACTTTCCCCTATGTGATGGGGAAAGCAGTGATGTGGGCGATATGGGGAATGTGATGACTGATTCCTCTGCTGCCACATGGATTCTCCGAGATGCCCAGTGAATTCCCCCACTTTTACCTGTGTTAGGGATCCACTTATTTCAATACCCATGATCTGGCAATGCAACCCCCCCCATCTATTAATCTACTTCTTTCAATGGGGAACCCAATATCTGTCATATCACTTCTGTCATGCAATCCCCATGATTTGGTAAACCTCTTTTGGCCATGCAAACATTACAATCTGTTAATTAAAGGCTAGCTGCTGACAATCTGCAGATGAGTATCCTATCACACATCCAAAATCTCACTTCTGACCCATGTGGAGAAATAAAGGATAAGTGCAGTCAATTGTTACCTCTATTTAGAAACTGTTGGCAGATCCTTTGCTTATGGTTGCCTACAGATTTTCCTGCATCAAGTGGTAGGATCTATGGGCAGCAGCATGTAAAGTGCATTGAAACTGGGGTATATGACTAATAAGGTTCTTAGTTTACTTTCTCAGATACATGGGGTGAAATGCCTAGGAACTGATATTTATGAGCAGACTGCAGTATAACTAGCAATAGAAATGCAAGTCTGGTGGATATGGTTGACAAGATTGCATATTTGAAGGTAGTCAATTTGCTTTAAAAAAAGGTAATGCAGGATCGATGGCGCAGAGAGTTTTCTTCCAGAAAACTATTTTTCAGCCTCTGCTGCTTGAAATGCCATTTCTCTCTGTGTATTGCTGGGTGGAATTTGATTGGTTTTTTGCACAGTATTTTATCTAATTACTTTAAATTACCATAATGCTATTGCATAGAAATTGAAACTAGTTATTATATTGCAGTTTCTGATATTATTCAAGATCCAGACATCTGCTTTTGCTGTCCCACAAATTTCTAGGATAATTATTGGCTAACCATATATAACATCTAAAGAAGTAGTTATTTTTCTTTCGTAGATGTAAGTTTGCGTCTATAGTCACAGCCAAAGAACTTAAGCTTTTAATTATTGTTATTTCTAATATGAGTAGGTACAACACTGATATCAAAGGAATATCAACACTTTTAACTGAAACAATTTAACAAGGAAAATATCAAACTGATAATGACTGAAAAATGTTCTGCCATCTAGTAAAATCCTTTGCCATTTCTGTAACTTTCAAGGCTTTTAACCAAGCAAAACCATAACAGTAGTCAACAAACTTTGAATCATTTTCAATGTCTAGAATACTATTTATCTACAGAATATTAAGAGACTCATATAATAGGAGTGTGCAATTCAGTTAAACCCCATTCTGTTCTTAGTATCTGGAATTTGGTAGACCTACCGATTCGCTGTTTGGGAGCCTCCTGAATTCGATTGGGAAAAAAAAATCCGTTTTTGATCTGTTAACCGAAAGATCCAGGAAGATCTGGCCTACCCATTGGCAGCAATGGGTACCTTATGAGGCTCCCCTTTCTGCCATTTTTAGGGCATCAGTCTTAAGAAACCAGCCTTTTTGGGATCCTTTCTCCTTACATCCTGGATTAAAGGTATCAGACATAAGAAACCACCCTTTCTGGGAGTGTTTCTCTTTATATCCCTCAATAATACCTGGGTTAAAGGCATCAGGCTTAAGAAATCACCCTTTTGGGATTGTTTCTCCTTATATTTTTCAATAAGACCTGGATTAAAGGCATCAGTCTTAAGAAACTACCCTCTCTGGGATCGTTTGCCCTCAATGCCTTTTCAATGAAGCTGAGTGAAGGCACCTTTTTAAAACACTTATTTTACTTGGTGCCACATCACTTGAAGGAGCATTAGCAATTCTTTAAAAAAGATATAAATTACCTCCTCATTTTATGGTGGCTTTAGAAATGGCAAGATACCTCTACCCCAAATTTGAAGCTTGCGTTGTGTGAAGAGCACAATTTGTGGCAGTTTCTTAACTATGCAGAAAGTAAACTGCTTATTTATTGCTATTTGAATCAAAAAGCAAGGCAAGGCAAGCAAAGCTGCTGGCACTGAAAATTTAGATCACTGATCTGTCTTTCTCAGAAGCCTGTTTGCAATATAAAAATGAAAGTCTAGCTTGGCTAAAAGATGCATCATGGCTTTCTTCTGTTCCGATTGGCTCAACAGGATGGGCTCACAGGGAAACGCCATGTGCATGCGTGTTCGGCTTCCTCACCGTGCTCCACGTGTAGCCGAAAGAAACCGAAAGCAGTCATTTTCAGCAGCTAAGTAGTCTATTGTGGCTGGAAAAAAATGGCAGTGGAGCCTGAGCTGTTTTGGCTGGCTGAAAGAGCCAGAACAGCTGGAGCTCATTTTGAAAAATGCATCTTTGCACAACCCTAGTATATAGCCAATGCATCCTTATTGCTACTGCATATATAGCCTTAATAAAACCATTTAATAGAGGAATATTCTTACTAAATGTACATGAAATCAACTTTGTTGTTATCATATCACCAGTCCCATCTTTATAGTTCTTAGTGAGAGAGATGATTAAATTATTCAGTTTAAGATAATATTGATGTAACTTCTTAGAGAGATTATCTTTTATTTTAATAGAAGATGAACATTCTAATCCCATGAAAATAATTTTATCCACAAATGTGGTTTAATAGGATGGCTAATCACTGTTATCTTTATTTTTTCTCCCTAATTAACAAATCAGTCTGTGATAATTAAAATATATCCTTATTTTGTCCATAATGTAATTGATCAAAAGCAGTTTGATCTGAATTCAGAACTTTATTACACAGTTGTGAACGAACTTAACTGATGATATTGCAGCTGAATTTATGCCTATCCTGAAGTTATGCCGGTACATGCCTCATTACTAACCACTTGTACAAACTTCTGAGTATTCTGTCTAGTCCATTTTGAAACTCTACCACTTATGTAAAATTATGATTATAAATAAATGTTGAAAACAAGGCAATTGTAAAAGTCATATTTTTTAGGATTTACCGAAGCTGACATTATTGTAGTAATATATGGATTAATTGCTAATACAAACAAGTTTTGAAATTCTTTTAACTAGTACAAAACTGGTTTGAAGGTGAAAACCTGGCACATAGGAAATATTGTGAGGCATTGGACCATCACCTTTAGGCATATAGTATAATCACATGCTAGTGTCATCTGCACATGAACCCATTTTTATACCACATGCTGTGTTTGACAAGGAAATCATAGTTGAATAAGGTTCAGCCAAAAGAAAAAAGTAGAGCATGCATAGGACAACCTTGTTCCCCCCCCCTCTGCTTATAGGGAACACGGTCTAACATTTTTTGTTTCTCGGCACCTTGGTTTTAGGTCTGTTTTTGAGGTTATTTAGGGCACTGATTCAGAAAATCTCATTGGATAGATCACATCAGTTCTAGTTGCTTAGATATGATTATGATTCTCAATGGGTGAGCAGATGAAGACTGGTAGATGGCAAAACGAGGTTTAAGAAGGGAAAACTGATGCCATTTTTGGAATCAGCAGGTGAAATATACCCAGAAACAGGTTTAACATTTGAAGCACCAAAATGTGTGTTGGCACCAAAATGTGTGATAAGAATTCCGAACTGCAGTTACTGATTGAAAGTGTGGCACATGGTTTATCATATTCAGCTATAGCGTGTGTGTGTGTATGCTGGTTCCTCTTATATTCTATAATGGAATTTGCATTCTACCTGAAAGAAGCTTTTTTGGTATCTAAAAAGTCAGATACTACCTGGTTTATCTGTGTACATATACTGTGTACCTCCTTCAGCAATTACTTGGAAAGGACATATTCACACAAAATAGGAGATAATACCTATGCTACCAGCAGCATTTTGTCCATAGTTGTCATCCAATTCATTACATTTCCTTTCAGCATAATATATCCTCCTCCAATCTTTCATTTGGATAATTACCTTAAACAACTTGTCTCATTTTACACAACAAACAACTTCAAAGCTTTGATGTGCATGCACACTAAAAATAACTCTAGCGCTGATTTGATTGATTCTTCCATTGACTGATTGACTTGAATACAAAAGTATTTCTATCTTGCCTTATATCCAAGTATTTTAGAGTGATGTAAAGTTACATTAATGTTATCTTGAAATATGTTAAAGCAAACAATCTGATGAATTAAGACAAGGTAATTTCAAACAATTTAAAGCAACAAAAAGCAGTAGACAACTAAGCACATATACACATTTTTTTGTACATCAATTACATCAAGGATTCTCAAACTTTTTCAACCACAGAACTATTTTTGAAGCAAAAGTTTATTGTGGAGCCCCAATAAATGTTTAGATATTATATATTACATTGTATAAAATGTATATATATCAGGCATGGGCTGAGCCAGTGGCCGATGGATGGAAAGTGTTTATGTGAACTAATTCACAAGTGGAAAAAGAAAGAAAGAAATAACAATACAATATTTAAAATGAAGAAATATTTTAACCAACATAAATTTAACAGTAGTTCAGTGAAAGACCCCAGGGGTCTTTCACTGTCCAACCCCCTTCTACCATGCAGGGAAAACACAATCAAAGCACCCCCTGTTGCTGGGAGTGAAATAGGGTTTTGAAAGCAAAGAAGCGGGGCGGAGGAGGTCTGGGCAGCAAGGAAAAGAGTCTGGGCAGTGAGAAAGACAAGGGAGAATGGGTCTGTGTTCTGGGATGCTGCTGCTGTTGTTTCCAGCCGCTCAAAACTTTAATTTCTCAGGAGGAGGAAAGAGGAGGAAGTGGGAAGCAGCATGGTGCTGCGGATCTCCTGACTATCACCCACAAAACCCCAAGGGTTCTATAGAGCACAGTTTGCGAACCCCTGAATTAGACCATATGATCTATTTTTTTAAAAAAAAAACCCACAGGGTAATGTTGTGAATGCCTCACATCCTACAAAAAGCAAGGCATGTTGTGAGTGGATTGATTGGAGGTTTCTGGATATGGAATGTTTAGATTTGGCTTTGAAAAAGAGATGCAGTATGGCTGGGAACGTAGGAAGACAATTGCAGATTGCTGGTCAGTGATCATTCATTTTCATGTAGGTTGAAATGCTCCAGATTGCATGTTTTTGAAAGTTGCGATGCTTGGAAGCCATTCTGGAAAGCATATATGAATGCAAAGCCTAATATGAAATGCATTCATTCATGCATATTTCTTTCAAGGAAATGCATTTTAAAATATCAACAAATCTTAGTATCATTGTTTGTTAATGATAAAAGGAGACAGTTTCCTTGTAATAATTAGAAAGAAAGAAAAATAGCCTTAACTATTGTTCCCAGTAAAAACTCCATTGTAATTCATGCAATAAAAACCCCATAGTTTTATTTGATGCTGGGATGCTAATTTGGTCTCTAAGGGAAAGGTACTCCAAAATTTGAATGGCAGGGCAGAGAAGGCCCTCTTCCATGTCCTCTCATCGAGTAATGTCCTACCTGAATGGATATAAAAGAGAATCCATGCCTTCTTCAATGAGACTTTCTCAGGCAGGCATACATTTCAGGCAGATGTGGTTGCACAATTTTCCACTCACAACAGAATGAAGATATGAAAGAGATTCCCGGATAAAGCTGCCTGTGGATTGAGATTGGCAGAAGAAGTCATTTTCTTAGTTCCACAACTTATGGAGGTACCTCTGGCGCAGATAGGGAAAGGGCCTTTGGCTCAATCTATACTGCTATATAATACAGTTTTGATCATATAATGCAGTTCAAAGCATTATATGGTAGTATAGATGCAGTTTAACTCCAATGAATTGCTTATATGAGTCTACACTGACCACATAATGCAGTTTCAAGCTGTGTAGGTATTGCCTTTCTCAATGGCTCTTCCTGTATTATGTATTACAGTCCTCTCCCTGTTGTTGTTCTGTTAGCAAACAAAGATTGAGGGAAAGCTCTAAAATTCTCCGGCTGATAATGCTAAATATTTCTCTCTAAACTGCAAATCTCAGGATTCTGTAGGATTGAACTATGGCAGTTAAAAGTGGAATCATAGCATTATAATTGTGTTTTTTTGAAAGGTCCTAGTTTGCTCTCTGAACCTATCATCTCACTTTGCTTAATAGTAGGGCTAGCTCTGATCTCCAGGAAACAGCAAACCACAAATGATCTCTAAGTATTTCAAACTCTACCTCTCTTCCTTTGCAATTGAAGACTTTATCTTACCTTTTTCAAAACAGTGAGGCATATGAATCATTTTTTTAAATTAAGATTTTTCAGATTCTGACTAGGAAAGGCTTATGTGTAATGCAAGTATAAGTGCCATGAGAAGTGCAGCAATCAGGTGACAATTTCAACCCGCATGTATTTTCTGCTTGGAAAGAAGAATAGAGGATGTACTTGCAGAGGTTTTCCTGCAGTACATTTCACTGAGTCATGTTGTGCATTTCCATTTTATCATGAATAACTTCCAACTGCATAACTTAGATAAAGCCTAATTTGTCTTCCAAAATGCAGGGAAGGGAGCCATACATTCAGAGCACTGCAACATGATTTATATCACTGCATTATTATTGTAACTTGCTCTGAATCAATTTGAGAGTGCACGCTAAAGGGAACATTGATTGCTTGCTACTGGCGCTTCGGTTGCAGTCGTCAATCGTATAACATAGACTTGTCTTGGGGTATGTATAATTATCCTGCAATTGTATGATGAACATATTTATCTTCTATGAAGTGCCTGATCAAATGGCCAGTTTATGGAAATTTTCATCCTGCCCTGTCCACAGCTGCTATGACAAATTGGACTGTCTCCCACCGTGATTTTAGAGGAGCTCTCCTACCGGTCTTGTGTTCCTGTGCTGTTGAGTTAGAAGATTAATGAAAATATAAATTTAACACCACTTGTTAGTTTCCCCCCTCTCTTTTGAGTTGGGGGTAGACATTTTGTATGCTTGACTTAATTTACTAACCTCAATTGACCTCTATTTTTCAACCACTTCTTGGTCTTACTGATGATATGGCTTCTTAAATAGATATGTGGAGGGATTTTAGTTTAAAATTCTTTAAGAGGCATTGAGCATGTCCAGTTTTGATTGACTTGCTGTTCAAGGAATGGAAGACTTTTGGCCTAACGGTTTGGGTCCTGTTCAACAAATAGGGTGCTGACTGACAATTGCATAAGGGCTTCTTAGTGCTTTATAAACAGTGAAAAAAGCCATTGAAGGGAGGGGCTATAATATATGTCAGGTTCTACTAATAGAACTCTGCAAGTCTGCTTGGAGTTGTTGAGGGAAATAGTTCCATTTAATGCCAACTAGGGTCATACTATTATTGCCTCAGCCTCTTTCCTCCCATCCCCAAGATATTTCATTATCTATGTATGTGCAAATGCAAATACATCAGGAAAGGGTGCTAGAATATTTCTTGTAAGTTTTACACAAATTTTGCAACAATGTAGGACTTAGTCCAAAGTCCTTAGTGACTTTTGGGCTTCAGTAACATCAAATTAATTCAAAAGCCATAGAAAGGAATGGAAATCTCATTCTATGTCTTTCTTGGAATGTGGAGGAGGAACTCTATCTAAGGGTGCTTCCAGATAAAACCAAAAATGAGGTCTTTAAAAGTGGAACCTGACAGCAAGTCTACACAAAGACCTGTCCATTCAAGGAAATGCACACTCTCCCCTGCCATCCTCACACCCTCCTTTGAGGCAGATAAAGATGGAGGGTGGACAAGGGACATCCAGCAGAAATTTTATTTTTGTCCATGGCTCCATTTGTTGACAGTCTGATCAGCTGTTTTGGGTTTCTAAAATGTGCACGTGTGCTGGAGCAGTCCACACAAGGAGAAGGGAAGGAAATCACCTGTTTTGCGTGACTGCAGGGATGCATAGTCATGCGAAGGTGCACATTGTTTGAGCGGAACTGGGTTTTAAGCACTTTTTTAACATGTGCTTTTTAGCTGTTAACTTGATTCTGCCTGCACTATTTCCAAACATAGTTTAGCCCCCGCCCCCCGATCCCAGTTATTTCTCGGTTTTTAGGCATGTGTAATTCAGTGCTTATAAATTGACTTATTCTTTATCAAGCAAGATAACATGCCCATTTCTACCCATTCTAAAACTTTTGTAATTTAATTTTCTTACAGAGGTAGTTCTTCAGTTTTCCCTTTTTGTGCATAGAGTAGTTTTGCTGCAATATTCATATGATGTACTGACTTGAAATGCATGGTTTTTGTAAAAATAGAGTTGAATCTAGTTGTAATCTGATTTTAAATATATTTGGCAACCAATTTTCTATCAATCTCCATTTTTTTTGCTTTGTTACATGTCTACCTTTGTACCTGGGAAAGTACCTTAGTATGTTTCACATTTCCAATATAAATTTTTAGTGTCCTTGTACATCCTCACCAGTTTGACTGGGGTCAGGTACCATCTATACATCATTTTATAAAAATTGTATTTCATGTTAAATCTCAAGATATCTTTTAGCGCTTTTGACCACATTTTCTCCCATCTCTATGGCACAATATTTTGTCCATTTTTTCCCAAGTAGAGTGTGGCCTTTCTTGGTGGATGATTCGCAGAGTTTACAACTTTGGTATTCCATCACACTTCAAGGAACTGATTGCAATGTGATTTAAATAGTGTGTTGTGTTCTTGTTTGTCATTGTTCTATTTTTTAAAAAACAATTAATTATCTGTATTATCAAATATGTAATTACTGTAATTTTAAATATATTTTACTGATGTTTTTGAATGTGTTAATTGGTTTTAGTTTTAATATTCTGTAAGCTACCTGAGTCTCAATAACAGAAATAAGCTGGGATACTGATGATGGTGGTTGTGATGATATTGTGCAATGTGAAAGGGCTAGGAGAAAAAAGCTGTATCAGAGTGTGTAGCAATAGGAGACAAAATGGATCCATACCTCTCTTACGATCTTATTCGGTGATCAGGGGTAAAGCAGGGAACAGTGGGGAAAAGTGTGAGATTATGTCATGAATGACTTTTCAATGACTTTGAAGCATAGGTTCTTTTTATTGCAATTTCCGGGGTGAGAAGGTACATCAGATTACAGAAAACATTTAGACAAAGAATGACATTGGACATACAGACATACAGATTCTATGCAACTACATTGGATTTACAATTACATTGGTTAACAAACAAACATAGGGGGGTTGCATTTTCACTCAACATTCACACACATGTACATGCATTCATCCACATGCATCCAACTATTACCATATCCTTTCTTCCTCCTTGGAGAAGCACCTGTTAGGCCAGACCCTGCTTTCCTGCAGCCTGCCAATGCACAGTTCCATAACTTCCATAACGCCAAAACTTCAAAACGCTGAGATGCCAAAACTTCTTTCCCTAAGAACAGTGCCAAGGACCAAACCTCTGTTTTCCATACAGCAGAACCTGACTCCCTGCACAAAATCTAAGACTCCAAAAGCGCACTTCTTCCTCTTCCCGTGAGAAAGAAGCCTCAAAGTGACCAGACTGC
This sequence comes from Anolis sagrei, assembly GCF_037176765.1. Lineage (NCBI taxonomy): Eukaryota > Metazoa > Chordata > Lepidosauria > Squamata > Anolidae > Anolis > Anolis sagrei. The sequence goes on along the minus strand of NC_090025.1, from coordinate 124,115,191 downwards.
TCCCGTGCAGATCTGCCACTATCTGAATACACCACCTCTCTCCTTCCCATGGAGCAGAGCATGGCGGGTGGAACAGACTCCTCGGTCTGCCATGATTTGAGCATTATTAGCCTGAGTCTGTTATAGGAAAATTCTGTTGATATAGTCCCAAAGTTGTAAATTAATGATAGACATCTTCCATCCTGGATCCATCTCAGTTTCCTGGCCAGATGTTGATCTTCTTGATTGGTGTTGATCTTATGTTGACTTCCTTCTTAACATAAGGAAGGTTGCAAGCATTTCCTTTATCACTGTCCCAGTTCTTATCACAGCTTCTCATTAACAGGTTTTAATCACAAAGCAGCAAGCAGGTAGCAAGTCATTGCAGGCCTTAATATTATACCGGTGTTTCCAAAATTATTAGCTCCATTCATACATCCTTCCATTCTTCCATTCATTCCCACACATCATTTTAAATTCACATTTATCAAATTTTCACATTGAATTTCTTATTACAATAGTAGAGGGAACCGTCAGGCTCTGTTCCCTCTCATTGAGGTCCATGTTCTTTCTTCTCACATCATTTCCCCATCTGTCCCTACTTCCTCTTCACCCCCTCTTCCCTTTTTCAATGAGGAGTTGAGTAAACAACCAACTCCTCTGAGCTTTGTTTCTCTCAGCTGCTGCAACATTTCCACAGAGCCCCATGGTCAAAGTAGCCCTGCTTCATCTGATGGGCTCTGTGGGACTCCGTTCCAGCAATGGAGAGAAGATGCTTGAATGTTTTTGTGTTCCAGAATGACACCCCCCCCCCATCACTTTTCTGGATAGGGAGGAGTAACCTACAAATGGTTCTGTACTCTCCCCCTGCAGAAAAAGCCTCATAGAGCTTCCTCTAAATCTCTGAAGTCAAAGCACTTCATCATTAATATCCTTTGCCTTCAGCCTGCAATTCTGCCATAGTATTTTTTAAAACTTTGCCTGTATTTTACTTGAATAAGTAACAAGGGCAGAAATGCATTTTTCCTTCTTCAATACCATCTAGCTTCATTTAAATTCCACAGTGCATGTTTTAAATTTATGGAAGGATAAGTACTTCTTTTCAGCTGCGGGCATGTTTCAACTATGAAGGGCATATATGGTTTACTCTTCATGAGCACAACTATTGCCTGCCTTCTTTAAAAATTTCATCTCTTCAAGAATGTATTCACCCCAAAGTCAATTTGCTATGTCAACATCTCTCTTACAGGCACTCATGCACACACACATTTTTTTTTTAGCATTTAACAAGCTTTCTTATTAGGCTTTGAAAAATGGACCAAGTTATTGGCTTGTACAAAAAATTCAATTAGTCTTGATTTTGTGTATTTGATTTAAAGGTTTTTGATTATTTGTTCCATGTTTTGAACTGACAAGTTAGAAATGGAATGAAATCAACCTGTCAAGATGGATTAATGAACTGATTTTATCTGCCAGTTTATGATTTACACAGCTTTTACTGCAAACTACTGCACTGTGTTAATATCTACAGGTGAACCCTAATTAAAGGTTCATGTAATCAAATTATGTAGTTTTACGTCCTAATTGATAAGTACCACTTTCAGAAAGCAAGTATGAAAATATAAAATAAATAAAATGCATTTTTGGTCTGCATTTTCGTTAAAAGTCCAACCCTTTTACATGAAAGAATGACCTTGTCAACATTTGAATTACTATATAAATCAAATAATTATAAGCATTTCCATTTATATTTATGTGAGGCTATGAATTTCATTTCTATTAGTTCTAATTTACATTTATTCCAGTGGAATAAAAAAGGCTATTTAAAAAGGACAGGATTTATTCAAAGAAATCTTAGTGAAGTGGAAATTAATGTTTTTTCTGGACAAACTCTCTCCCTCTCTAACAGTGAAATTAGTGCAATTTTCCAGGTCCCACAAGAGCTAGGAGCCCACTGCTGATGGGAAAGGTATAGCTTTTTGTTCCCTTGGAGAGAAGTGGGCCACCCCATGTATATCAGGCACTTCCCCTTTCTGGCTTCTAAATGCAGTTAGAATGGGTCAGAAGAGAGGTGAATATTTTACTACAGAATGGTCTCATTCTGCCTAAAAAAGGTTGTGCTGAAGCCATTACTGAAAAAAGGTCTTCCAGATAATTATCAACCAATCTCTAACATTTCAATTTTGGGCAAGGTTCTGGAGTATGTGGTGGCTTCCATGATCCATATGTTTCTAGATGATATGAATCAATTCTAAATCCATTTCAATCTGGGTCTCAGTCAATTATGGGACTGGGACAACTTTGGTCATTTTCATGGATGACCTTTTCAGGTAATTAGATTGTGTGCGTTGAATTTCTCAGCAATTTTTGATCACCAACCACTGTATCCTTCTGGACCAACTCTTTGGAACAGGACTTGGAAGCATTGTTATGCCATGGTTCTGGTCTTTTTTTTTTTTTTTGATGAAGCAAGCTCAGAATATAGTGATGGGAGACTTTTGTTTAATAACCTAACTGATAATCTGAAGGGTTCCTAGTGCTTCTGTTTTATCCTCCATGTTGTTTATATCTACACTGGGAGAGGTTTTTCACTTTTGGATTCAGTGCCATCAGTATGCTAATGACACCCAACTTTACACCCCCTTCCTACTGATTTCAAGGAATCTGTTCAAATACTGAACCACTTCTCATTGTCAGTAATGGATTCAATGAGGATGAACGGTCTTGTCTGGATTAGGAATGGAACTTAATCCAGACAAGACAGAGAAATTTATCTCAGCATTAAACCAGTGCCTGTTGTCTAATGGACTGGATGAGGGCAAACAAATTGAAACTTATGAACTTGTCACACAACCACTGGCATTGCTCTACTTTGTTGGGGGAGCATGGGGAATCAAGTGTCCTACACTCCTTATCACCTGGATCCAGGTGAGTACAATCAGATGAGGGGAAGTGAGAGTGTTTGTGGTGCATACAGTGCATGCAGCTTCCCCTATGGATTCTACAGCAACACGGGAGCCTTCCCATATTGCCCTGGTAGTGGCATGCATCAACTCACCCTCTATCATCCTTGGAGCCACACTGGCATCATCTGATGGGAGCCGGCTGAGTCCATGGGTGGTCTGGGCTAAAATCGGTGCATGCTGCCAATTTTAACCCTTTGTGTTGAGGTTATACATCTGGAAGTGCTTCTGTTCAGTAAAAAGACAGATCAGGGAACAAGTCTATGAATATTCTTGGTTTGGACTCCAAACCTGGAAGTACAGGTTTCAGCCATGTCAGGAGTGTACACAGGTAAAAGTAGTGTATTGGTTGTGCCCATTCCTTGAATCACCAGATCTGGTTATAGTGCCACATACCTTGATTACTTGGACTACTGTAATATACTATATGTGAATCTGCCTTTAAAAGCCTTTAAAAGCTTCAGGAGGCCTCAAATGCTGCAGTTAGGGTGCTGATTGGGACCAAATATAAGGAAAGTATAATTATCTTGTTAAAACAGCTTCACTGATTATTGAGTTGTTTCTGGGCACAATTCAAAGTGCTGGTCACGATCTATAAAGTCTAATGTGGCTAAGGTTTAGATTGGGTGATAGACTTGGAGAACTCTTAGGGCCTATCCAGACAGGCCCAAAAACCGGGACCTGTCTTGGTTTTTACTGGAGGCATCCAAGTGATGTCTCTAGTAAAAACAAATTAATTCAGAACAAACCAAGGAGCCACCATATATGAAGGTGGATTGGCAGCACCTTCAAGGCCAGTGATCTCTTACCTTCAAATGGAACTTGGGCTTGGGCCCATTCTACACTAACATATCACTGCCATGTAATCCAGATTATCAAAATAGATCCACATTATGTGATTTGAACTGGATTATCTGAGTCTACATTGCTATATAATCCAGTTCAAAGCAGATAATCTGGATTTTATATGACCCGTAGAAGAGGCCTTAGTCATCCTATGAATAAATGACTGTTCTCTGTAAAATAGAAATCAATTTCTACTTTACAGAGAAGTAGTTTACAGGGTTTCTGCATATCTTAGTTTGTTATTATTAACAGTAATAGGAAAGAAAATTCTGTAGAAAACAAGCTGCTCCTAGCCAAAATTGTACAAGACGTACAACTGAGTTTGACTTCCTGTTTCCCATGTTTCTCTGACACCACAAGATTGATCTTGCTTTGACCTTCAATCTATTTTGGATGAGGTAGAGCAGTATGGGTAATTGCTTTGTTCAGTTATCACTGTGTATTTCAACAAGAGTATACTGAATCATACAAGTGACATGCTTTTGATTATTTGATACATACACTTCGGAAGATGCACATAAATTTGCCCGAGAAAAATGAAGAAAAAACAAGGAAAGAATATTGGGAATGGCCTGATAGGCATTCAAGAAGCTGAAGGAGGATGGATGTGGTGGTGGTGGTGATGGTATTGAGCAAAGAGAAAGGAAAATGCAGCTGTGTGTAGTAGCACTTGTGTGGAACTACCAGAAGTCTCTGCATTCTGATTATACTCACACATTTTTTTTTCTTAAAAAAGTAGATATCTTCAGAACTGTTCCCTACTGCCCATAAAAGCAGATGGTGCTCTCTTTATTAGCTTTTCAATTTAAAGACAATTTATGTCTTGATACAATGACCATTCTAATGTCATCAGTTACATTCAAATGTGTAGTTACATGCCTTAAAAGATTAGGGAACTGACAAAGAATACTGAGGGCTTTTAAAAAGCTTGATTGAAAAGACAGTTACATTGTATGAGGGTCATCCGGAAAGCAGGTTACAAGGCTTGTAGCTCTTGTGGGGAGTTTTTTGCAGGGGAAGTTGGCGTCACTGCCATCTAGCGGGAAGCCAGAGGAAGCGAATGAGCAGTGCCAGTCGTCAGTAGCTCATCGACCAGCATTGTGGTGAAGATTAGAGATGAGCGTCCTCATTCCTTTTCCCTCCAAGTGTGAAGTTCATGCTGCAATACAGTACCTAAATAAGAGCATGAAAACAGCTGTGATTCATTATGAAATTGTTTCAGTCTATGGAGAGGACATAATGTTAAGACAGCAGGCTGACAGTGGGAGTCTGTCTACTTCATGACAATGCACGTCCACACACTGCTCATGCAACACAAGAGTTGTTGACTTCATTTGGTTGGGATGTTTTAAGCTACCCCTCTCACAGCCCTGAACTTGCACCCAATAACTATCATCTGTTCATCTCACAGAAGGCCAAACCTTGTCCAGCTGGATCAAACCTTTCCTGTACCTGTTGCTGCTCTGGAAGAGGTCCTGGCCATCAGCAAAGACATCCACACAACCAAAGAGGAAGGGAGGTGATCCTGGTTTACCCCATGTTAAGGACTGGAAGTCTCTGGACATTGTTTGGGCCTCCAGGAGTGAGTTCTGGCTCATATTGGGTTATAGAGACAATGTTTATAAGATTCTAGTTTTCCATACCCATACTTCTAGAAGATAGAATAATAATAATAATAATAATAATAATAATAATAATAATAATTTTATTTTTATACCCCGCCTCCATTTCCCCAAGAGGACTTGGGGCGACTTACAAAGGGACAAGCCCAGAGAGCACAAAGTTAAAAACATAATGTAATAAGATAAAATCAAAAGAAAACCAAATAAAAACATATCACAATAAAACATAACATCATACAAACAGTATCATACAGAGCGATAAAAGTGCTGAGTTCAGAGGGCTCTGAGTTTGTGCAAAATTCCTAGATAGAGCTAAGGAAAAAGGGCAAAATTCAGTAAGCCAGGGCTGGGAGGATAATGTCCTTGGGCATTAAAATGTCAGGATTGTAAAGTGGAGGGCTATGCTAAAATGCTGGAACTTAGGTAACATTGGGCCAATTCTTTGGAACTGGCTAGTCAAAGGCACAGCAGAACATCCATGTTTTTAAGTTCTTGCAGAAGGTGGACAGGGTAGGTGCCAGTCTGATCTCCCTAGGAAGAGAGATCCAGAGCCAGAGAGCTACCACCGAGAAGGCCCTTTTTCTTGTCCCCACTAACAGCGCTTGAAACAGAGATGGAAGCAAGAGAAGGGCCTCCCCAGATGATCTTAGGGCTCTTGTTGGTTTGTATGGAAAGATGCGATCACGAAGATACATGCAGTTTAGAAGATACATGCAATTTCCGTTTTTATTCATTATTTTATAGAACAACTTATGTAATGGCTGCTTAGAGGTAAGTCTTATTGTACTGACTGTAAAAAATTCTCATCTAAATCTATATCCCTTCCCACATTATCGGAGAATTCACCTGAACACAATGCTGTAAGACATTCTTCTGAGTTGCTATGTATAAGATTTCCATTCTGACTATCATTTTAGATTAGAGGAAATATCCTGCGCATATCATCCTCCTTACTATGGGCTGCTTCATTATGATTTTGGCCACACTAGGCTGAAAATATAGAACCTGGACTCAATTTCTCATTTCTACTTCTGGAGTTTCAGTGAGTTTTGGATGATGTGGGGAGATTTTGAGGATGAAAGTTAAAAGATAAATTGCCACTCTAGAAGACATGTGTTTCCATTTTTTAAAATGCCAGATTCCTGATGTGTCAAATAAAATAATGCTGGCTTGTGGTGTAGCAAAAGGAGTTAGGAACTGCATGCAGACTGTGGGGAGTATTCTCCACATATCTGTTTCAAACTGTGACCAATATCTAAGGTACCATCTCTTCTAACTTCCCTTTCTTTAGAAGAAAAAAAAACCCCCAGATATTTTCTCAAAATGTCTGCATTTGCACATTATTCCCTGTTTATTCTCAGTTCTTTCTCCATCTTCTGAAAACAAATGGAAAACCATGTAGAACCTAAGTTATTGATTTTTGAGTCACCTCCATAGCCATTAGACAGCTGCTACACTACCATATGGTATATATGTTCAATTCTATAGACCAATTTTATAATCAAGAGGAGTTGGAAAACAATAAGGTCAAAGAAGCAATTAGTGAAGAAATAGTAATCAGAAGCAAAACACAAAAACACTTTGCTACCGTGTCTGCTGACACTAGCATGAATTGTAATATCGGAGCCATTAAGGTGACCTGCAGCATTCTATCATGCTTAGGTTGACCCCAGCAGACTTTGACCAGCTATTTGTTGTCATATTTTTCTGATTGAGCAACATGACAAATATACACAAACTCTGATGCTCAAATTGCACTCTTTTGTGCGATGGCACAGATCTCGACCTTTAAGTGGTAAAGGTCATGAGGTCATGTGGCGGCACATCTGCTACCTTCATTGTTTTGAGGCAGCAATTTTGTTAACTAATATAGAACAACCCTTCATTCCAAGGCGATGACATTCATTCACTGCTCAACTATGTCAAATTTTGATATCATAGACCAAATATTTGCAGGGTCCCCACAACCTTCTTGGTGATTATATGCATTGTCAGTGATATTCTTTGTCTCAATCACTCAGTGACTTCATGAGATAGTGAATTCCAAATTAATTTTGAGTTCTGCATTCAGTCCAGCTTTACATTCTGCTGGGGCATAGATGAAGAGATTTTGGCAGGGATTACTATTCACATCTGCATGGCAAACACACCTGCCAACATTCTTCCAACTGCAAAATTATTAAAGTGACAGAAATGTTTTCTTTATTTGCCTTTGGCTTCTCCATGGCCCAGTTCAGATGGAAGAAGAAACCATGATTTTAAAAAAGATATCATAAAATTTCTTAAGTTTTTCTTTCCAAAAAAGATACATATGTTAATACATGCCTACAAATTCAATTTGCCTGTGTTAATAAACAATTAAAGGTAAAATGACATCCATTTCCACAACTGCAGGTTGACAGTGATGAGGAAAACCTGTAAAGTATTGTTATATGAGTGAGTGGAAACACATCTTTGGCGTATTCATTAGGGTTGTGCATTTGGGGTAAACCCTGACTCGTTTAGAGTCCTGGCTTTTAGGGGGAGGGAAGATTCCCACCCAGGCTCCCCTTCCTGGCATGTGTTTTAGGAGGCTTCTTCTTACCTGCTGTTTCTACTCTAAAGGAGGCACTTGGCTGCAGGCACAGACAGGTGCAGCTGCTCCTGCACGCCACACATGCACACTCATTGGACTAGCCCAGAAGAACCTGTGGAGGCCCTACCTCCTCCCCTGAAGCCCCCAGACCTCTTTGAAAAGTAATGAAAATTTACCCAGCCTCCATTCCAGGTTTCAAACAGCTCTCCCGGCACATAGAAATGATGCGCCAGGAGAGGGGGGGGAGGAGTGATTTTCCTCCCTCCCCTCTCCACTCTCCTGGTGCATCATTTCTACACACCAGGAGAACTGCTCAAAACCTGTAATGGAGGCCAGGTAAATTTTCATTACTTTTCAAAGGGTTCTGGGCACTTCAGAGGAGAGGGGTGGGTATTCCCACAGTTTACCGGGCTTATTTAGCCTGGTAAACTGTGGGAATGGTGTCTGGACTGTAGTCCAGATACTGGAAGTAGTGAGTTTATCCCACACCTTCCAAGAAGGCACAGAATAAATCCACTATTTAATTAATTTGGCACAAACCAGGGTTTTCCTGGTTTGTAGCGAATTAATTATGGACTCTCCAGAATGTTGTCTGGACAGCCCCTACTTTATTGCAGTAGATACCACAATAAAGGTTCTGTCTAGACAGGCCCTTGGAGACACTACAAACTACATCAATTCTTGGGTGGTGGAGTAGGGTCAGAGTTTTACAAGGTCTTTAGCCTTCCCTGCCAAAGAATGCTGGTGCTTCAATGAAACTCCAAGTCCCAGGATACCATGGCATTGAACTATGACAGCTAAAGTTGTGTCAAACTGCATTAATTCTATATTAACCCCGAGTTAACATGAATTTCATTTTTATAATGCCATGGACCATATTGATTTTGGAACATTGGGGTAAGGGTAAGCAAAGCATTTTCATCTGTTTTAAACAATCATTAAATGTGTAAGATTGCTGAATATATATGTGCTGTATATCTCCAAAATTGCAGGGGTATTGAGCAGAAGACTTTGATGAGCCACATTTTTCTTTATCCCTACCAGATGGTGGCATTCTAGCATCACAGCATCTTTCTAAAGTTTGCACATGCCATTCAAGGTATTCATTTGGGTTTTGGCAGTCAGAAACTAGGTTTTGCATCTGGGATTTTTAGGGAATTTAACACACCTGTGCTGAAGCTATGATGTTGCTAACATTGTTGATCAGTCATTGAACAGAATTCAAGTAACAAGTCCCTAGAACATATAAACCTGCAGGGGGTGGGGGGGGGTGGGGGGGTGGGGGGAGGAGCAAAAATGGTTATTCCTCCAGTATTTTTTTAAAAAGGAAAAACAATATTGGGGTATGGAAGAGAATATAATAATTTAAGAATGTGGCTTTATTTATACCTTGCAAACATTGTCACTGAGTGAGAATATGACAATCACTCAGTTAGGAGACATCTTAGCACACCTTCTAGTATTGAAGCTATAGCTACATTACAATGCCGACTGAGGGATAACATCACTCTTTTAGTGGTATCTTTATTTTTAGACTTAGCTCTGGCTTATGAACTCACTATTGTTAGTAGAACATCTTACGGTTCATAAAATGTCGATTGCTGCTGTGTTTTGTACCACAGGCTAACAGCTTCTAGATGTTTAAGTAAGTAAAAAAAAAGAAAAGAAACAATTTTAGAAATGAAAGAATCACTTTGGGTGCATCTTCTTTGTAGAATGAATGCAGTTTGACACCACTTTAACTGCCATGGTTCAATGCTATATGATGATGGGAGTTGTTATATTAGAAGACGCATAAAAATATATGTCAGAAGCTTTCCCCAAGGGGCCTGAGGTCACAGCCAGGTCCCCTTGTTAAGTTTAAAGGGGAAATGTGGGGCTGGGAGGGGAGAGTGGGGTGCTATCCCACTCCTTTGGACTCTTAGAGCCCAAAGAACTGGGCTGGCAATGAAGATTGACTCCCAGGATTGTGGAAGGCCATCCCAAGAGTCAATTTCCATGGCCCCAACACCTGAAAAGAGCCAGACCTTACTTGCAGTGTGGACCTTTTCAGCTGTTGGGTTTTAGGCCTGTATGGAAAGGCCCCTAGATTAACTCCGGGCTCTTCCACATAGCCATATAACCCAGAATATCAAGATAGATAATCCACAATATTTGCTTTGAGCTGGGTTATCTGAGTCCACACTGCCATATAATCCAGTTCAATCTGGATTTTATAAAGCTGTGTGGAAGGGGCCTCCATTGTGCCCACTACAGCCAATTAGATAAGGCTATCACATACTCATTAACAATTGCCACACCAACTTGTTTTCTGATTGCACCCCTCTTGGGGGCAGATAAATAAACAAAATGACCTTTCAAATGATCCAATGACAGTTTACTAAATTCCTTTCTACCACAAAGAGTCAACCAGTGATGACATCAGAGCCATTTAGAGTGCAGATTCTAGCTGGACAGTTATCTATCCAATAAAGGGCAAGTGTGGGTATCTTGAAAAGCTGTCAAAATGAATAAACTTGCTCTTTGGAGTACTTTCTCCACTGACATCCTCCCTGGCCATTGTGAATAAACCTCTGATTATGCCTTTAAACCCACCTGTGTCTCATTTAGTTTTCTGGAAAGCTGGGCACACTGGTCCTCTGAACCTTTGGTTCTCGCAGTAGCTGAAATCATTTGAAAGGACTGGAACTTTGGGAAACATAGATTTGAATTTCTGCTCAGACACGAAAACTCAGTGGAAGTCTTGAGAAAGTCACACTTTTTTGGCCTAAGAAAAGGGCAATGGCAAACATCTTTTGAATAAGGACACATTTAAGATAGTTGCCATAAGTCAGAAAGTGCATCTACACTGTAGAATGAATGACACCACTGTAACTGCCATGGCTTAATGTTATGGAACAATGGGAACTAGTTTTCCACTATCTTTAGTCTTCTCTGCCAAAGAATGTTGGTACCTCATAAAATTACAATAGCATTGAGCCATGGCAATTAAAGTGGTATCAAACTGCATTCATTCTACAGTGTAGATGCTTATATAGTCAGCTTGGAGACCCTTAAAAATCAACAATAACATCGCCTACATTTTTCCAATCTCCTTTTATTCTGCTGTATCCTGTTTACATCCTACATATAATTGATTTGAGCTGTTGTTTGTTAGCGGGTGTTCTTATGAAATTGCAGGCACTATGTGGTGTCTATCAGTTTCCAGGGAGCTTAACACACATTTAAAAGCGCTCTCATAAGTGCTGTATAGTTCTGAGAGAAATCACTCTTATATGTATAGTTTTAGTTTTGGAAAGTGCCATTTGGAACTGAACGCACAAAATCCCATTCCCCCAAATCTCATTTGTCAAACAGTGAAAATTGGTGTCACATAAACACTGTTTACTCCAAGCACAAATTTTTGACATGGAAAATAAAACTGGTAAAAAATGACTTTAAAAAAATGTGAGGCAACATTTTGGTTTGTGTAACAGTGTTACACAATATCTGTGATTACTCCCCCATGTTGTCAGTATATAATAGAGTAATACCTGTAACATTTTTTTGAATGAAGCAGAGAGGATCAGGACATTTGTAGAGAGACCAATGTGCTTGTTTATAAAGCTATTGTCCTCTCAGCCCTGTTATATGTCTGCAAAACTTAAACCATCTATAGATGTTACAGTCAACTCCTGGAATGATTCCATCAGCATTGCCTCAAAAAAAAAAAATCCTGCAAATCTCTTGATAAGACAGGTGGATAAATGTCAGCATGCTGCAAGAAGAAAAGACCACCAGCATTGAAGTGATGATCCTCCATTATCAACTTTGCTGGACTGGCCACGTTGTCCTAATGCCTGATCACCATTTCCCAAAACAGTTATCTGCTCTCAACTCAAGAATGGAAAATGAAATGTTGGGGGTCAGGAAAAGAGATTTAAATATGGACTTAAAGATAACCTTAAAAACACTCAAGCCCTGACCCTTGAGTGTTCTAACTGGAGATCAGCTATTACCAACTGTGCTGTGGAATTTGAAGAGGCATGAATGGAGGAGAAATGCATCAAGAGGAAAGTGCATCAAGCCAACCCTGATTGAGACCACCTTCCACCTGGAAATTGATGTCCTCACTGTGGAAGAATATGCAGATCAAGAATAAGTCTCTACAGTCACCAATGGACCCACTGCCAAGACACTTCACTAGGAAGACAATCATACTTGGATACGAGTGATCACCAATGAATGCCTTCTTCAAAGCACAGTAAAAGAAACAAGGCAAAGATCACCACCCACATTAATTAAATATTGTACCACAATGTATATTTCAAATTATGCTCATAGGGATGGGCTAATTTTCTTAATATCCATCCACATTATGATCCACAAAACAAATTCATTTAGACCTGGATTAGTTTAGATTAAATCAGGTTAAACTTGTTCATCTTGATACCATGTCAAAGCAAATCTAAAGGCCCTTCCAGATATGACAAAAATATGGGGATAGACCTGGATTAGTTTAGATTAAATCAGGTTAAACTTGTTCACCTTGATACCATGTCAAAGCAAATCTAAAGGCCCTTCCAGATATGACAAAAATATGGGGACCCCCCCATCCAAATGATGTCTCAGGTAAAAGTGAATTAATGCAGAGGAAGCTGGGTTTTCCCAGTTTATTATGCATTAATTAAACACCTGGAAAGAGCCGGACCTTAAGGTAGGTTCTGGATCTTTCCAGGTATGAGCTCTGTGGGTTATTGACTTCCGGGATTGCTTCTGCAGTCCGGGGGTCAGTCCCCACAGCCATTCCAGTTCTTCAGGCTTCTGAAGCCCAAAGGAGCAGGTGGGTGCCCACCCCTCCCCTTCAGCCCCCCATTTCCCCCCAAATTTACTGGAAGGGCCTGCTGGCAGTGCAGGCCCCTCTGTACAGGACTCCTGATCCAAAAAAATGGTGTACCAGGAGGTGGGTGAGGGGGGGGGATTTCTTGTGCCAGGAGTCCTTATAGAGGGGTCTGTACTGTTGCCAGGCCTCTCCGGTAATTTTTTTTGTGGAGGGGGTATGAGGTTTGGGTTAGGGGCTGAAACCTGAGAAGAAGTGAATTATTTTAACCAGTTTCATCTCAGGTTTTAGGTTAGTGTAGTTTTTGTTACTGTGATGAGAGGAGTCAGCTTAGGATTCAGGTGTATCTATCAACCACAACACTTTCTAAAGTAATAGCTAATTGTACTATTGTGAATATTGTTTGTCCACTCTCTCTTTCTTTGTCTCTGTTTCTCATCTGGCAAAATCCAATTAAATTAGTGTAATTGGTTCATTGCCACAGATATAGGACATTCAAAAAAATTATGGTGAGAGAAGAATATAGGACTTGGACTTGGCATTGATAGAGATGCATGGACCATGTAACACTTCACTTCAAAAATGCATTTCCCCAACAATGGCAAAGCACATGTTCAGATAATGTGCTGCATCTCAAAGCACTGACTTCTGTTTGGAATATACACCAAAACTTGGTATTCAGGCAGAAGAATACCATGAAATTTCTCTGAAGCAGTCTTAAGATGCTTGCCTTTGGGCCAAAGAATTTATTTGTAAATATTATGTAATGAAAAACATACGTTTTAAATTTAACACAGGAAGTCTATAATTCCTTGAGATAGTAGATCGAACTGGGCCCAGGACAGAACCCTGAAGCACCTCACTAGTCACTTATCTTCACAATGAAGAAGAACCATTGTTGAACATTCTTTGGGTTTGGCCATTCAACCAACTACCAACACACAAAATGGTAGCTCTGTCTAGCCCATGTTTTACAAGCTTGTTTGCAGGAATATCATAGAAGAACTTGTCAAACCCCTTACTAAAATCAAGATACACCACATTCACAGCACTCACCTCATTTACTGAGCTTGTAATTCTACCAAAGGAAAGAGATAAAATTAGTCTGGCATGACTTGTTTTCAGAAACCACGTTGAATTTTAATGATTATGGTATTTCTTTCTAAGTGCTTACAGACTGTTCAATGATCTGCTCTAATATCTTTCCTGTTATCGATGTCAGAATGACAAAACAGCCCCTTTTATTGTTTGAAGCCGTGTAGAAGCAGCTTTGGTATTCTAGATTCAGGATTCCTTTAAGTTATTGAAATATGCTTTATTAAAGTCTAGAATATGTATCTGATGAAGCTTGGCTTCCCCCTTTCTATTGGAACAACTTGCCATAACATGTACAGAACAGCTCGCATTTAATTGATTTCCGAAAAGGGTTACAAGACACTTCTAGAGAGGAAGACATTTGGTTGGGTGTCCAATTCCTCCTCACACAGGCCATTTCCTTGTGTTACAACTGACTGTAGCACTTTTAGTCTAACACTTGGGGATCGAGTTCAGGATAGCAACCTGCTTTCATGCCACAATTCTGTGAAGCTCCACCACCAGTTCACAATAGTTCTCAATCAGCATTGCTGTTTCATAAAACTTATTTTTAATCTTCCCTTGTTTTTAAACCATATGCCACTTTAAATACCAAGGAAGCATAAGGATTTTATTTCAGCCCATTTTAAAATAAGAATTTAAGAATATTTGTAAATTTCTGTATGTTTTGAATGGAAATAATTTAACAGTTTAAAAGATCCACACTGTGAGATTAATTAAAACTGACAGATTAAGGTGTCCAGCCCAAGGCCTTATGCATTCAATTTGGCAAGTCTGGCTGTGAATCTCTGCATTTTAATCTTATTCTTACTGAATTAGAATTACTACTTCCTTTTGCTGAGAGGTGAAAAAGACATAGAAGTACCTTTAGAATTTAGCCAGTACAGATATGTGGGAATTTAATAAGAGCACATATTTGAAGAATGTATTATTCTTCTCTTCTCAATCCCCAATATTTTTTCAACTTTGGCACAGAAAAGTTGAGGTTTAAAACATTTTTTAAAATAAGGAAAATGAAACTTATTTTCCCATCCCCGCTGAATATTGGAAAAATAGCCTATCATTTTTTGAGATTACGCAGCCAATTGATCCATAGATTGGTGGGGACAATGTTTGAATGTTTTTATACTGTTTTTATATTGTTTTTATTTAAATTGTATATTTATGCTTTTGGTTGTGGGCACCATGGTGTGCCAGTTGTTAGCCGCCCTGAGTCCCTCTGTGGAGGTCAAGATAGGATGGGATAAAAATGTCTGAAATAAATAAATAAATAAATACATGGATTGCTAAATACATAGGTGGAATCGTAGAATCAAAGAGTTGGAAGAGACCTTGTGGGCTGCCCAGTCCAATCCTCTGCCAAGAAACAGGAACATCACATTCAAATCACCCCCGAAAGATGGCCATCAAGTCTCGGCTTAAAAGGAGCCTCTGCCACACTCCGGTGCAGAGAGTTCCACTGCAGACAAAGTCTGACTCTGTATTAACTTTAACATTAATTCTTCCTATCCTATCCTATGATTGCAAGTGAGGTGTTACCTTGTTTGCTGATCTAGTTCAAAGAATAATGATTGTCAGTGGTTTGTAATGGAGAGTCTTTCACCAGCTCCCATTAAATGGAAAAAAACAGCCTCAGGACAAACAAACAAGCAAGCAGTGTCCCTTGAAACACAAAAACTGGATAATTTTATAGCCCAAGAATGCAAGAAAGGGTGTTGCATTCATGCAGGAAATTGATGAGAGAAGTCTTTTCTCTTTCCATTCTTTGATATTTTCATCTTAACCCAAGAATTTATTGTAGCCATTAGTCTTCTGAATGAAAAATTCTCTCTCCCATTTTGATTTTATGATAAATCTGGGGAAGTATATTACTAACATATGAAAGGATGTATTAAAAGTTGTTTGTATCAAGAAAGAAAATAGCTACAGGCCTTACAATAGGGAAGTGATGATATATTTGTTGTCACTGAGGGAATTGTTGGTTTATATGCACTGCAGATAAAAATCGCATCTAGATCAGAAAAGCTATTTCCTTTTTGCAACAGTGAGTTTTACCCAGATTGCTGGGTTTTTGCCCCCAAAGCTAAACCTGACAAACAGCCAAAACGAACAAACCAGCAACAAACAATATCAACAACAAAGAGTTGAAATCTGGCAGTTTTTCATTTAGCTCTTGCATATTTCATGCAATAAATGTAAGAGACACCGTATAGCTTCATATTTGTAGAAAAAGAATACCACACATTACTGCTGAGATCTATTTTAAATATGGAAGGACTAACATGATACATGCACTTACCCAATTCCTATACTTATTCCTGATCAACTAGCAAACTTATCTAACTTCATTCAAGTTCAAAATCTTTTATTTCAGCTTCAAACCAACATTATATTCAAGTCTGCCATGAGAACCATGGGTCTGTCTCAATTGGTATCTGGCTCCACACATGCTGCTGGACACACTCTAGACCTTGTATTTTGTATAGAGGGTGGGGGCGATGATGATCTGGGAATGGAGGAGCTCTCTGTGGTTCTGTTGTCATGGACAGATCACTATCTGATCAGGTTTAGATTGGATGGTATTCAGAACCTCTGCAGGGGTGGGGGACCCATTAAGATGGTCCACCCCAGGAGGCTTATGGATCTGGGTGGATTCCTGATGGCTCTTGGGAAATTTCCCACTAACTGGGCAGGTGATCCTGTGGAAACCCTGGTCGATCTCTGGAATATGGAAATGACCAGGATGGCAGACATGATTGCTCTAAAGCATCCCTTCTCAGGAAGCAAAGCTAAACCAGCCCCTTGGTTTACTAAAGACCTGGCAGCAATGAAACACGTGAGACAGAGACTAGAGAGACAGTGGCAGAGAACTCCCACATTATCTGAGTGTGGACTCTGTTAACCCAGTTCAAAGCACATATTGTGGGATTTTCTGGCTTGATAGTCTGGGATATAGGGCTGTGTGGAAGGGCCCCCAGAATATCAAGACAGATATAGGTCTGAGATGATCTGTGCTATTTCTAATATAATTGCATAAATAGCCCCAGTTCCTGGGCAGATCATGTCAACTCGGAAAATCTGGATCATTCATTACATACACATTGCCTTATCAGTGATGGAAATAATACTGTGATATTGTATATCATTAGCAATGAGTATCCATGCATGAACCAGCCCATGGAAGGCTTTAGACATTCTAAGTATCTTCCACCAATCATAGCAGAGTTCTGAGAGATAAGGCAGTCAAACAGTGGTTGGATCATACTATTTAGACTCAGGGCATGTGTACTCCATAAGTTAATATGCTCAATAGAAAATATTCCCTATATGCTAAAATAGAGATTTTTAATTTCTTCCCTTTTGGACAGAAGAGCTTATGAGCCTCTGCTTTTCACTCTGATGTGGTGTATCTCAGTAGCAGGTTTTCCCACACCACCTGTTATTTGTGAGAAGTAGTCCAGAGGGCTATTTTGACAACAGAGGCTCAACATTTACAGATTGTAACATCAAATGCTAAGTTCCATGTAGAAGTGAACAATCACAAATGCAATATAATATAGTTTCAATATCACATAATATTAATGAGATGGATGCAGAGTTCATATAAATGAGTTTTTAAAATGTATATTCCACTTTTACATATAAAAAAAGTCTGGATGATGTTCTGCAGTCATAAAATGCTTCAAGCTATTTCCTATCCTTTCCCACAGGATTACAAAGTACAATGTTCCTACCTAAAGCATGAGGTTTGCATTCAAAAGACACATTTGGTTGAGTTGGGACAATTGAAGTAGGTGTGCTCAATCTATTTTCAGGGTGTTTCCACTCAGTTTTCCATTTTACACATCTCCCCCATGCATTCCTTAGGTATTTTTAGCTTTTAAGAAAGCCTGGCGTATTCATGATAAAGCAGGGAGATCACCACCCACTGGTCAATTTCAAATTAGGTTGAAACTTTGAGTGTGGTGAGCATGTAACTGAAAGGTTACACCTTCTCAGAGTGAATAGTGTGTGCTTGTATGTGTGTGTGCATGCACACACTTATGCAGAGGACAATTGGTCCAGATCTCAGGAGTTCTCCAGGGCTATAGTGCTAGAGTGGTGAACTGTAATGTAGTGCTTTTCATATCATTACTCTGGCACAAGATCATTTTTATACACTCCCTTGCTGGTAAGTTGTTGGTGACATTATATGTAGCTTATGCATGTTAAGTCCTGCTTTGGATAGGGTGTAGTGGTCTATTCTTCTTCTCCATCCAAAAACCTCGGGTTAGGGCACTTGTCTCCTAAAAAGAAGGGAAGAAGGGAAGAAATCCAGATGATGAAGGTATGGCTTCTTAGGTTGGATCCAGACAGTCCTTTGTTCTAGAATCATCCATGTTTAAAAAAACCCGCAAAAGTTTCTGGGGGCCTGTCCATATCCACCCCAGAAAGCACGCACTTTCTGGGGTGGTTTTCTAGATGTTTCCTCAGGACTAGCCCGAAAGAATGCCAGACGCCCTACCCCCCTCCCCCAAGCCCCCAGACCCTTTTGAAAAGTAAAAAGAACTTACCAGGCCTGCAGTACACCCTCAGAGCTGCTCTTCTAGCACATTCAAATGATGTGCCAGGAAGGGGGGGGGGGATTTTCCAAGAAGGCACAGAATAAATCCGCTATCAAATTAATTCACTACAAACCAAGGTTTTCCTGGTTTGTAGCGAATTAATTTGGGACTGTTCAGAACGTTGTCTGGAGAGCTCCTCCATTATTGCAGGAGTTCCTGCAATAAAGGTGCTGTCTGAATGGGCCCTTAGACATCTAGGGAGCCCTCATTTCTTCACTTCGATTGAGCTTAGACTAGTTTGAGTAGCCCATTATGGGTCTTCATTGTTTCAGTTTTATTCTGAAGGTGTCCATACTTCTTTAATTTACAAGAATAAGCATTTTATTTGAGGTAGTGTTTTTGGAGGCTGTGTTGTATGTCAATCTGTTCAGCCTGTGTTTGTGTCTCATATTCATGTTGATATTCATGATGGGAATGGGGATGATGTTCATGTTTATGTTTCTGAAGGGAATGGGGATGTTGATTTGGCTTCTGAACCTGGGTGTGGGGATGAGAGGCCAAAGAGCCCTGAGTTGCTGCAAGGGCCTTGTTGTGGTTCAGCCTGTGATTGTACCAATGTCTGAGGTGTCAGAGGAGATTGTGCCAACATCTGAGGACTCACAGGAGTCCTCAGATGGGGCTGGGGATTCTGGGGATGCTAGGCCAGAATGGATTTGCAGTTGGAGACAGATTCAGAGGCTAACAGGCCTGAGTTAGATTTCTCAAGGGAACCAAGGTCAGTCTGTGATCGGAATGTAGCAATTGCAGATGTGTCTCCTCCTGACTCCTCTGTTTCTCCTGAGTTAGATAGAAGAAGAGCAATTTGTCAACAAAGGCAAGCAGCTGAAAGGAGGTGCCATTCTCAGCGCCTGTTAATGAGAAAGGGTCCTGCAGAGAGTTTCCAAGGGAAGCGCCATAGTTTCTTAGGTATAAAGAAGGTTTGATTTGGGTTATTTCTTAAAGGAGTCAACATCTGCATTCAAGTTACATGCTTCAGGTTCCTCTCTTAAGTTTTCTCATGTGTATGGGATTATGGACTCAAGTCTTAGATTTTCCTATGTGTTTATTCGTGGACTCATGCTTCAAGTATCAAGTGGTTTTCTGGTCTCTTGTATTTTTGGATTTATGTTATAGCTGCTGTGTACTTTTGATCTTCTGGGTTGCTGTGTTTTGTTAGACTCCAGTTTAAAGATCTTGCCTGTATCCTAGTCCTATGGATTATTGCTTTCAACTTTCTTCAAGTGCCTTGTTTTACATGGATTATATTTTGTATTGACTTTGATCTTTTAACCATTTTTTTTTGCTGAAGCTACATTTATTCCTTAATAAACTGCTTTGCTTATAAACGGAGTTCTGGAGTGTGGGATTGGTTTAAAGGTGTCTTCTCAGCTCTGGTGTGTGACAGGCTTTAATAGAGTTTAAAGGAGAGGCCTGAGTTGCTGCAAGAGAATTCTTAAGGCCTCAAGCTTGGGAATGCCTTTTCGTCGCAGTTCCCTGATCAGTTATCTGAGAATGAAATTGATTCTGCTCTGGAGTATGACAGTCTGATTCTTGTGAAATGTGTTTCCCAGCCAATAGCAAGTGTTCTCCCCATGGCACAATATTCTACATAAAAAACAGAACAATATTTCAACAGTATTTATAAGATTTAACCTTTGTTGCTCTTAGAAAAGCCTTTACTGCCCTCCATTTTCAAACAAGGTCATCAGCTCATCTAGAGAAAAGGTATAAAGGGATGCCCTATCCACACTGACTATGTATTTGTGGTTTTGTAGAGGTGGAAATCCTAGCTCTATATTTATTATATTGCCTGCTATATTGTGATCCTCGGAGACCTCTTGAGAACGACAATGGGTTGGATGTTGCCTGATATTATTTCCAACCTTTTGGCAGATCATTCCAAACCTATTATACTCCATTTTGCCACTGTCACAGTAGCATCCCAAAAGATTGGCTTCCTAAAGACATCAGAAGGGAATTGCAAAGATGCTGTCGTGGCCAATATTATTGCTGGTATGACATTTTATACAGTAAAATCTTGTTTTGTTCTTTTAGCTCTAATTTTTCCTCATGTTCCTTTGTTTTATACACACATCAGTACCTAGCCTATTTGAATCAATGAGACAACAACAAATCAAATAGGGGCTTAGAATAGAAAGTTTTAGGAATCCTTAAACTATAGGTGTCATCGCCAGTTCATCCTTTCAAAATAATACTAAATAGTCATTAATCTAGTTTAATGAAAACTGCCAACTGAGGATGTCCTTGTGCATTACTTTTTTTCTTCTAATTTGATACTAATCCAAATGTTCAGGAAGAAAGAGCTATCATTACTCAGTGATTAAGTTTTAGGTGCTCACAAAAGTACAAAATGATAAAATATGTTTTCATGCTAGATTCATTTGCTATGCCCTTGTGGCTTTGTAATAATCAAACAATTTAATTTTTTCTTCCTTCTCCATAAAGAATGGCTGCTATTGCATTTTTGAAAAAAAAATAGCATTTCTGACTGATTGTAGTAGAGACAGCTTTTCACACAAAGCCTGGAGAAATATAATAATCTTAAGTGGAAGAAGCAATAAGGCAATGGGGAGACATTCTGAAGAGTTCGGCTTAAGCTGCTGATTATGGAGAATGCTAATTTGTGTGTGTGTGCCAGAATGTTATGTTAATGCTATTGAACAAAAGGCTAAAGCATTTTTAATTTAAAATTACTGAACTATAAAATTGAAGTATTTGAATTTTTCTCCCTTAGGCTGAGGTGGACAAAAGGAGACACGATGTCAAAAGCGCAGTTCTGTCACCTTCATTCAAACTAAATTTTCCAGTGCAGCGCTTTATTATTTTGTTAAAATTATACTAGCTGCTGTTCTAATGAATGCCCATCAGTGAATGATTAATATTACACTCTCTTTGACTGAAATTATTATCTGTTTAGAATGAACTCTGGAGTAGCATTTTGTAAATACCATCTCAACATCACTGTAAGGACTTCACATATAATCTATGCATCCATATGCAGTATAAAAACCTAGCATATTTACAGTCTGTGGAATGAGACTGTTATCCAGCTGATTTCCTCTGATGTCACAGTAAGGTACTTAAAGTAAAGGGTTCACAGATTATCTTCCTGCTATTCACTTATAGACTAATGATGACACAAGGAGACACAGCATTTCACCAATATTGACAGCACCAGTATTATTTCCACTGTGGCAGGAAATATTTTTTTGTTATCACAGCATAAAATTAGATAATGAAAAATTATTGAATGGATTTATGGGTTTATCTTAAAATAGACACATTCTATAAAGCAGAACTTCTTAAACCTTTCCACTTGAGATAATAATAAAATCAAACATTTACTTATAATAAACCAGCATTTGCAAGGATTGTTAAACAGACTAACTTTTCTTTTTATGAAGTACAGCTGAAGCATCGTCTGCAATGTCCACTATAAACACAACAGATCCATGTAAATGTCTAAAACAGCCACTAGGTGATGCTCAGAAAACCTAGTGATGCTAAATGTTGAGTTTAGGGGACCCCACTTGGGGTCTGAACCCACGGTTTAAGGAGCAGTGCTACAGAACACTTTGAACTTGAGGAGGACAACTCCAGTGGGACAATCCATATTTCTATTAGAAAAACAAAACACAATATCTTTTGAAAATAGATATACAAAAAGATTTTGCCTTTATCTGAAAAGCAGAACCTCTCTCTTGCAATTTACAAGATAAAGTTACAAAACATGAACTGCCAAGGAAGATAAGACAGGAACATATACCAGGCATAAGCAATTCTTATTCTCCTGTGCATATATACACTGAAGCTTGGAAAATCAGCCCCGAATTATGAAATCTGGAGTTACACATCACTATGGTCGGTGCTTCCAAACAAGCTGAGTTACACATCACTATGGTCGGTGCTTCCTGACAGAAGCTCTTTTTAAATAGCTTATCTTCCATATCTTCAAGTCAGATGTAGGCATTTAGACCAAACTGTAGGACTTCCTGCTCTTGTATAGACCTATTATTTTTTTATGTTTCAATAATTTTTATTGGTTTTCGTTTAATTTGTGACATCGAAAGAGGGGGAACAATACAGTTATAGGAAAGCTTGAAAAGGGGGAATTGGGATTAGAGGGGAAGGGGTGTACGGGAGGGGGGGAGGGGTAAGTGGGATAGGGAGGAAGGGATATGTGAGGATAGGTAGGGAAGGGTTGGTAGGGAAGTTTGGAAGAAGGGGTAGTTCTTGACACTTCCGTTTGGTCCACAGTAGGATTGTTTGCTAACTGGTACCTTGGATCTTTGTTCTCTAGTTTTGTTTGGTTAATAGTTATTGTTTGGGTACTTTTAAATATTTTTCAAGTATTCTTTACAGGTATTCCAATTTGTCTGGTTATGCTTGTTTTGACTCTCCATCAGGTTCGATAGTCTTTCTAGATCTATAAATTCAATTACTTTTTCTATCCAGTTCTCCGCCGTTGGAGTTTCTTGGGTTTTCCATTTTTGAGCTATCAGCATCCTTGCTGCGGATGCTAAATAGAAGAAAATTTTTTCCTCATTTTTCTTTGTAATAGGTACTGACATGTTAAGAAGGTAATATTCCGGTTTCATTTGGAATTTTATTTTTATTATTTTTTGTGTGTGGTTGTGTACTATTGACCAGAACTTTTGTATTTTTTTACATCTCCAAAACATATGGAAATACGTTCCAATCTCTTTCTTGCATTTCCAGCACAAATTATTGTGGTTTTTATTTAGTCTGGATAGTAGAGCCGGCGTTAGGTGCCACCTGTAGAACATTTTGTGGCAGTTTTCTATTATAGATGTGGCTTTTGTGAAATGGGTTTTTTGTTTCCAAATTTGCTCCCATTCCCTCAGCCATATGGTCCTGCCAATATCTCTCGCCCATTTATTCATGCACTCTTTGATGAGGTCCCTTTCGTTGTTCCATTCTAATAAGGTTTTGTATATTGTTGTTATCACTTTTTTTTCCTTTTTCATTATATTTTCCCATAGGGATCCTGTCTCGGAGAAGCCCTTTTTGCAGTCTTCTTTGTAGCATTCCTTTGTTTGTAGATAATGGAACCAATCTAATTCTTCTTCTGTTTCACGAAGTTCTTCCATTGTCCTGAGGCGCCATTTGGCATTTTCTTTTATGAGAAGTTGGTTGTAGTTAAGCCATTTTTTTCTGGGCAATTCTTTTTTATGGTAGGCCTCCGAGGGCGATATCCACCTGGGCGTTTTTGGATGGAAATAGCTTTTGTATTTTTTCCATACCCTCAAAAGGGCGGATCTTATATAATGATTATTAAATGATTTTTCGATTTGGTCCTTCTCATACCAGAGGTATGCATGCCATCCTCTTCTGTTGTTCCATCCCTCTAATGTTAGTATCCTTTTTGGTTCAAGGTTCGCCCAAGGTATTGTCCAGGATAGGGCGCAGGCCTCGAAGTACAGTTGTAAGTCCGGCATTGCAAGTCCTCCTCTTTCCTTTATATCAGTCAAAGCTTTGAATCTAACCCTAGGTTTCTTCCCGTCCCATATGAATCTTGTGATTTCTCTATTCCAACTCCTGAAGCAAACGTTGTTTTTGATGATTGGAATTGATTGAAATAGGAAAATCATCCTAGGCAATATACTCATTTTGATCGCGGAGATCCTTCCTACCCATGATAAGTTGAGATGTTTCCAATTCTTGAGCTTCTTTTGGATGTTACCCCACATTTTTTCATAATTGTCCTTGTATAGGTTAGCGTTTGATGTTGACACATTTATCCCCAAATATTTGACTTTTTTGACAATCTCTAGTCCTGTTTCTTTGCTGATCTTAATTTTTTTATCTTCCTTAACATTTTTTGTTAGTATTTTGGATTTATTTCTGTTTATTTTTAGTCCTGCTAGCTTCCCAAATTTTTCTATTTTCTCTAGCCATTTTGCAATCGACTCAGCCGGATTTTCTACAATGCACACCACATCATCGGCGAAAGCCTGGATCTTATATTCTTCGGCAGCAATTTTTGTTCCTTTTAGTGTATTGTCGGTTCTTATATCTTCTAAAAGGGTTTCTAGCATCATTATAAATAATAGTGGGGACATTGGAC
Organism: Anolis sagrei; assembly: GCF_037176765.1. Taxonomy (NCBI): domain Eukaryota; kingdom Metazoa; phylum Chordata; class Lepidosauria; order Squamata; family Anolidae; genus Anolis; species Anolis sagrei. The sequence goes on along the minus strand of NC_090025.1, from coordinate 124,090,600 downwards.
ATCCTTGTCTGACTCCCTTCTGTATGTAAATATCTTCCGTAAGTTGATCATTCACTATTATTTTCGCGGATTGTTTTGTATAGACAGATTGGATTGCATTTATGATATGATGACCAGCGTCTACCTCTTTTAATAACGATATTAAAAAGTCCCAACTCGCGTTATCGAACGCTTTCTCTGCGTCTACAAAGAGGAGGCCTACTTCTTTTTGTCTGTTTTGCTCATAATATTCGATTACATTGAGGATGCATCTTATATTGTCCTTTAACTGTCTTTTAGGAAGAAATCCTCTTTGGTCCTCCTTAATTCTGGTTTGTAGTACTTCCTTGAGCCTGTTGGCAATGACTGTGGCAAAGATCTTATAATCGCAGTTCAATAAAGAGATTGGGCGATAATTTCGTACATTTGTTGGATCAGTGCTTTCTTTATGTAATAGCGTTATGTATGCTTCTTTCCATGAATCTGGTGTCTTACTTCCTTCTCTTATGTTGTTCATAATTTCTTTTAGGAACACTGTTAGCTCTTCTTTGTGTGTTTTGTAGTATAGAGCTGGTAGTCCGTCGGGTCCTGGAGCCTTGTTGCTTGGCATGTCCGTGATTGCTTTGTTTATTTCCTCCTCTTTGATTGTGGCATTCAATAGCTCTCTTTCACTGTCGTTGAGTCGAGGTATTTTTTGCTCTGATATGTATGCGATGATATCTTCTTTCTTTGTTAAATCTTTTTTATACAACTTCTTGTAAAATTCTCTAAATTGGCCGACAATTTCTTTCTCCGTGGTGTAATTTTTCCCTTCTTCCGTTATCTGTGTTATAATCCTTCGTTGTTTTTTCTTAGCTAGTTTTCTGGCAAGGAATTTCCCCGGTTTATTTGCTTCTGTGAAGTACTGGGCTTTTATGTATTTCAGATTACGGGCCATTATTTCTAGCTGGGCTGCACTCACTTCTTTTCTTAGGAGTTCTACTTCCCGATGAATCTTTTTGTTTTTGGGGTATTTCTTTAATAGACTTTCTTTCTCTAATAATTTGGTTTCGAGTTTTGCTCTCTCCTCTCTCCTTCTTTTGTTTTTTATAGCTGCTTGCTGGATATAATGGCCACGTATGACAGCCTTACTGGCCTCCCACACTGTCTCTAACTTAGTGCCTTTGTCTATATTTTCTTCGAAATAGGTTTTAATTGTTTTTTTGCTAAGCGCTATATCTTCTTTCCGCTTAATTAAAGCCTCATTCAATTTCCATCTTCTAATCCGTGTACCGATTTTTATATCTATTTTAAGTGGACAGTGATCTGAGGTAGATCTTGTGAGTATCTTTACCTTCCTAACCTTAGTTGATAATAATTTAGTTACCCAGCACATATCTATTCGGGTCCAAGTATGGTGCCTCGCCGAATAGAAGGTATAATCTTTGGCCATTGGATTTTTAAGACGCCAGATGTCTTGCAGCCCTAGCTCTTTTTTCATTTGGAAGAAATTTTGTGGGAGAATCCCACATTTGGCTTTTTTCCCGGATTTATCAATTTTGCCATCTAACACTCCGTTAAAATCACCCACTATTACCAGGTTGTCGCTCATATGATCTGCTAGCTTCCCTCTCAGTTGTTTAACAAAGTCTGTTTTGGCTCCGTTGGGGGCATATATGTTAATAATAAGTATATTCATGCAGTTAATCAGGATTTTTACCCCTATCATCCTGCCCTCGCTATCCTTGAAAGCTAGTTCAGGATTTAAATTTTCTTTAATATATAGTGCAACTCCTCTCTTTTTTTCAGGGGAGGATGAATGGAATAGTTTCCCTAAATATTTATTGTCTAAGTGCGAGCTATGTTTTTGGGCTATGTGCGTTTCTTGAATCGCTATGATATCACACTTCAGACTCTTAAGTTGGTTGAAGATAAGTTTCCTTTTATTGGGGCTGTTCAGCCCATTTACATTATTGGATACAATTCTCAATTCCATCTTTAAGGTTTAAATCAATCAAGTCCTTTGGGGTCTGGCTTCTGTGGAGTTGTTTGGCATAATCCTCTGGTGAGGTATGTCTTGCTCTTTTTTCTCCTTTTTTCATTCCGGATTCCTGTGTGATTTCCATCCCATTCTCCTCCGTCTCTGAATGGTCACTTTCGGGTGGTGTTCGTCTTTGTTTGTTGGTCTCCTGATCTTGTTTGTTTGTAATTTTTTGGAAGAGGTCTTTCGCTTTTTCTACTGATGTTATCCACACCCTTTCTCCTTTTATGGTTGCCATTATCCCCTCTTTTTTCTCCCATCGGAATTTGATTTGTTGTTTCTTGAGCTCGTCCGTAAGAAAATAGTAAGGTTTTCTTTTACTCATGCTAGAGGCTGGTACTTCTTTTATGATGGCAATTTTCCTGTCTTTATAATATGTCGGCTGTTTGGCGTTGATTCTCAATATCTGATCCCTAAGATGTTTTCTTGTTAAATGGGCTACTATATCTTGTGGTGTTCCATTTTTTTTGGCGTAGCTAGTTTGTACTCGATACACCTTATCTATATTCGATTCCATCTCCTCGGTTGGTATATTTAAAATTTTTGCTGTTATTTCAATTGTTATGCTTCTTAGGTTTTCTTGCTTTTCCTCTACAATATTCCTTAGTCTTAGTTGATATTCTGACTCCTTTAATTCCATCTTCTCTTGTTGTCTAGAAAGTCTGGCTGAGATTTCTTCTAGTGCGTCTAGCCTTTTTTTTGACTTCTCTTGTGTTTTTTTCAGTACTTTATTGTCAGCTTTCATTACAGTGACTTCTTCTTGTATTCCATCTATTTCTTTTTTGAAAGAGGAAAGCTCTTCCTTGATTTCTTCTTTCATTTTTCCCATTTCCTCTTGAATCATCTTTTCCAGTCTTGCCTGTTGTTTTTCCTGGGAGGTTCTTATTTTTTCCTGGGTTTCTTGTAATTTAGTTTGCGTCTCTTGCATTTTAGTTTGTGATTCCTGTATCTTTGTTAACTCGGCCATTAGGTCTTTTAAGGTCGGTTCATTTTCTTTCGGGGGTTCTTTCGGTGGTTGAGGTAGTTCCCCTTGAATCGAATGTCTTCTTGTTGTCAATAGTTTGCTTTGTTTTAGAATATTGGATTTTTCCATTTTGGACTCTTTGTTTCCTTGAGTTACAGTTCTTTTTATTCTTTTGAGTTTGATTCTGGATTTGCCTCAATCCTGTTCGATTTAGTTGAGTCTTCTTTGATTTTATTCTTGCTACTCCACCCTATATTCTAGGCACTTCCTGTTATCTGGTTTACTTTACTAATTAGTATTACAGGTAGTATTCATCAAAGTTTTACTAATGTAGCCAATATTTTCACAAGTAATCTTATACAGTACGTTCCAAGTAATATCAAGTAATACAATGTTTTAATTCTAACAAAATTACAATTCTTAACACCTACATACTACAATTCGTATCATTAAGCGTGTACTACCGTTACTTTTAAGGTATTTGTCTCCAGTGTCTGTTTACAACTTTTATTACAAGCCCACCAAATACATTAGATAAATACTAGAAGTTAATATTATCTTTTACAATTATAAATGAAGTTTACTCACATAGTCTGTGTGCCGTATGTTGTGGCTATGCCCTTCCTTCTCTACTTTCACTTGCTTCGGTGGTTGAGGTATTTTCACCACTTCTTGGCTCCAATTGCATAGAAGAAGAGAGAAAAAAAAAAAAAAAACAAAAAAAAACAAAAAAAAAAACGGGGGGGGGGGGAGGGGGAAACGGACTGGGGGGACAAGGAAGGCAAGTCTTCTTTGCGTTACCAAAGTCACTGGGAAAGGGATTGCAGGCAGTTCCTTCTTTGCCTCCAGGAGGGTAGAGGAGTGTATAAATGAGTGTATAAGTGAGGAGTGGGTACCTTCGCGGGGCGGCGTGGGTCTGGTGGATTGAGGATTCTCTCCTCTGCCTGTGGCCGCTGCTGCCTGCCCCTATGGATGTGGCTTCCTCCTTTCCCCTTCCTCACCTTCTCCCCCTCTTCCCTCTCCCTCTCTCCCTCTCCCCTCGCTTCTCTTCCTCGGCTTGATCTTCTCACTTCTCACTCTTCTCACTCTGCTCGTCCTTCCTACTGTCTTTTGCTTTTACTTCTTTTCCTCGCTTTTCGGTTACTTACGACGTTTCTCCTTACTTTACGGCATGGGGCCTTTCCTTTAGTATTTTATTTTTCCCCTTTCATTTCAGTTTCATTTTCATTCCAGCCCTCGCTGCAATAGGGGTCAGTGGAGGGCGGCGCCCGGCAGAGGCTCAGCGTCCTGCGGGGGGCTCCCGCTGCGCTCGAAAGCCCGGCGACCCTCTCGTCGGTAGTAGGTAGCCACGTCCTCTTCTCTCGCCGCCGCCGCCGCCTGCCCTCCACAGGTGGATGCTCTTCCCAATGGAGTTTTTCCGCTCCCCGTTCAGGTAGCTGGGTTTAAATTTAGTTAGACTTTGTCTCTTAACTCTTTGTCTCTTTTCCTCTGTGGCCTTTAATTGTTGTGCATTTCAGTTCATTTGTTTATATTAATCTTGTCTTAGCTTAAAATGAGGCAGAAGGCTGCTTGCCGTCCTTGTTGTCCGGCGTCTTCCTCCGGGGTCCTTCCTCAGGGCTTCGGGGGGATGTTTCGTCGGGGCGTTTTGCCCCTTCCCGCAACCCCCCGGAGACTGGCCCTGGGGTTTATTACCAACACGACTCCTTCTGTCGATGTCGGGGAGATTTGAGCTCTCCCTGACCCCTTGGCTGGTGGAAGAATCAGTCCTGAGCTCCGAGAGCTCAGCGTTCTGCTGCTGCCTCCATCTTGCCTCACCCGGAAGTCCCAAGACCTATTATTTTTGAGTAGGCTTATTTTTGAGGAGTCCTATTAGTCCTAAAGATCTTCTGACTGGCACAAAGTGGCCCAAATATCAATGTCATTTAGTAAATGAGATTAAATTTTATTAACTAAGATTAATTTAGCCATTAAAACCAAAATAACCTGATAACCACACCTGGGGTGGTGATGGTGGTGTTCTGCATGCCAAAGTTCAGCAGTCTAGGTTTTCTGGCTCCTTTCCCCTCTTCAGTATGGGGACTGCCGAGTGCCATTGGAACAGTGGTTCTCAACCTGGGGTCCCCAGATGTTTTTGGCCTACAACGCCCAGAAATCCCAGCCAGTTTACCAGCTGTTAGGATTTCTGGGAGTTGAAGGCCAAAAACATCTGGGGACCCCAGGTTGTGAACCACTGCATTAGAAGATGCTGCTTATCCCTGCCCCATAAGATACTTCTTCACCCATGACAGTGAAGTATATGGGTTTGAGGTAGCTTCAACAGAGCTACCTGCATTTTTGGTGCCTTTCTCCCATCTGATGGGGGAAAGGTCAATGCGGCAACATGTGTTGCCACCCATTCCCCCATCTGACGGGGACAGGAACAGGGCGCTAATGCACCTTGTGATGTTGTCACCCTATGATGGTGAAAGGAGGAAGGCTGTGCGAGGTGATTGCCAGTGAAACTGAGGTTAGTGTGAAGTGGTCCTTACTGAGAATGGGTAGGGGAACAAAAATTAGAGATGGAAGAGAACATGGCTGGAAGCTGAAATAGCTGCAACCTTCAATGTAGTATTTTCCAATATTGTTGGACGGTGTCTGTCAGCATTTCTCACCATTGGCTATACTGGGTATGACTACAGTGTCATAGTGCCCTGTCTCTTTACCATCCCACCTATATTTAGGTAAGATGATGAAAAGAAGAATAAGATAGTGCTCAGGCACTTGTAGAAGAGGTATGTCAGAAAGAGAATTTTAGTTAGCATAGATCCCCTGCCCCCCACAGCATGCCATGAAACCTAGACTGGATGGAATTGCCATTTTGGCATAACTATTTCGGGTAAGGTAGCCTCCAACTCTTCTTTACCCATCTACCTCTGTTTCTGATGCTAATAACCCATAAACAGTAAATTACAGACTTGGCAACAGGATTAGAATTATTATTGTTGAGAAAATAACTGACATTCAATTAATTTTTTTAGTCCTAGGTGATAATTGTATCTAAAGGTGGTCACAATCACCAACACTTCCTTAGATGCTGGAATTTGGATACTGAGATTATTTCAGAATTTTGGTAGGATCACTCCATGTATAGAGCATTTCGGACTTTGACTTTCCAGGGTTAAGAATATTAAAGGCATGTTTTAAATCCCCCTCACTTCAAAGGGAATCTTTTTGGCATCAACTCCTAAAATCCCCTAGCCAGCATGTCCAATGTTTCCTGGGAGTTGTTTGCGCATGGGGGTAATGTTTCCAAGCTGTGCTATTCACCTTCACAGTCATTTTTTCCCTTTGGCTGAATCAAGATGGAAAGATAGCAAGTGAGGTTGGGCTGTGTGAATGTAAGAGGCCAATTTTTGTGTGCTCCAAATGAAACATTTACAATGCCCCCTGAAAACATATTCTTGTTCAATTAGAACAAGAGTAAATTGGTGTCAGACCTTGAAATCCAGCTGAGCTTCCTCAGCTGAAGCTGCAATTAGCTCCAGCTGAGCAGTGAATGAGCTTGAGGTCAGCAGCTGACTGAATGGCATGAGAACCTCTCACTCAGGGCTGTTTTGTAAGTAACCTGCTTTTCAACATATGAGGATTTGAATTTTTCTTCCTTTCAGAAAATGATGGCCTGAATAGCCCCAAATGATGCCCCACTAAACTACTGTTTTTTAAATTGTTGGTTCCAACCCCAAATGGTGTTCCCTTAGCTCAAAGTTGGGATCATGAAATTTTTTGCAACAGTAAAAGCTTTTAGAATGCCACCTAAATATTTACATGGCATTAAATCAGCCTTGCAAATGATGATTTATTATCAGGAAACATTTGATTTGTATACCTGCTTTATATACCTATTAGGGCTGTGTGGTCGATGATAAAAATGTTTCAAAACTCATTAATAAATTAGGGGATCCTGCATTTCATATCGAAAGTGTTTCTAAAGTATTGTTAGCGAAAATTTCATTACTATAATGAGAGTAATGAAATGTTGTTACTTTTTCATTCTAGTAATGGCGCAAGTGGAGAAACTTCAAGGGCTCCTTTCTCCATCATTTTACAGCTATTGGGGTGAGACTTGCTACAAGGGTGGAACTCATTTACCACTGTTAGCCCATCAAGTTTCAGATTGTTTCACTTGTAAACAAATCTTTTGGTGATTTTCAAAATTTTTATAAACAACATTTTTTTAAAAAAACAATGGCAAAAGCAATCTCCATGAATTTTCTATACAATGACATAACAGGGGACCATTCCCCCCAACTTTCTGAAATATTCATACATCTACTGATGTTAGGGAATTTTTAAAAGTTTTGACAAAAATGTTTTTAAAGCCACAAAGCTATCTCATTGCATGTCTCCCATATTAACCAATAGAACTTCCATTTAGGGATTTCTTCACAGCACATAGATTTACTTACAAGAAATATCAATCACTTCTCCTCTTTGCAGATTCAACAATGCATTGGAACTTTGGCTGGCTTCTGCTACGGAGGGACAAATATCTCCCCTATTCTGATTGATGCTGAGCAAAATTCTGGGAAATGTAGTTCGAGGTGGGACCTTTTGAATTATCTGACAAAGTCCTCCTTGCCTTCCAAAACTGCAATTCCCAGAATGTTGTACTTTCTTTCCCAGTGAACTCTGCTTTCTCCCTGCTGCTTCCCTCTCCTAATGGTGAGAGGCCATTAATTTAAAGAGGAACTGCAGCCTTTTTGGCTTTGTTTTGCTTGCTTGCACTGAGAATGAAACCGACTTTGGGAGGTTTCCGAGGTTTACAAAATTAAAACAAAAAAGCGTTGGGTAAGTTTAGATTCTTATGTTTTTTGGCGCAGGCCACATTCACATGTCACATATTGCATCGTAAGTACAAATTTAATGAATTTGATCCAACTTATGAGGACTAACAATATTTTGCACAGCCCTAATATCTATATACCCAGGGTTGGGTAACCCTGTCTTAGGCAGAAAGGTGTTATGAAAATCTTTCTTAGACGGAAGGTCTCACAAGTGGAAAACATTTAAGATTCTCATCTGATGGGTGTAGGATTCAGTTTCCATGTGCTGCTTATCCAGAATCCCATGGGAGTCCTGTGGAGAACATCACATGATGTAAAGGCACTTCTGATGGGACTCTTTTTGGCTCTTTTCCCACAATGCATGTAAACAGAGCCCTACACCCATTTTCAGATGCGTAAGGTCATGGGGAAAGATGGGTAAGGACATGAGATGGCTGGCCATCCCTTCAGATGGGGGAAATACAGGAGGAAATGGGGAAGACATTTCCCTCCCCTTTCCTCTACTTTCCCCCATTTCCCCTCACTCCATCTGATGAGGGTCTAAGAAGCCCTATTCTAATCATCCAAGTCAAGGCAGGCAGTAACAAAACCCATGGCATTATTTGCCTATAAGTGTGTGTAAGGGGTGTTTCACAAATCTCCTAATCCATATCCCTTTACTGTCCCAGTTTGCCTAGGACTCCCCTGCTTGATTTTCCAGTATCCCAATTTCTCAGATGCTTTTTGAATGTCCTGGATTATGTTCCCTTCTTTCATCTCTAGCCTTGATACTCAACTTATTTCAAAACACTTTAACTGTCCCAATTTGCCAGGGCGGTCCCAGTTAATCCTCTGTCATCCTACATTTTCAGCTGCTTTTTAAAAATCCCAGTTTCTCTCTCTTCCTTTATAATTTAGATTTTAATTTAATTTTAAAATAATGTACCTCCACATTCACTAGGTTAGGGATACAGGATCCCCGCAAAAGTAGAAAAAACTATGAATAAAAAAGCTCTCTAGGAATCTCTAGATTTTCCAGGATGACTTTATGCTTAACTTCTGCTTGAATAGAATCACACTGAAGCATCTGCAAATGCCTAGAGAAGTGTTCTCTCTGGGAATCTCTAGGTCAGTGGTTCTCAACCTGGGGTCCCCAGATGTTTTTGGCCTTCAACTCCCAGAAATCCTAACAGCTGGTAAACTGGCTGGGATTTCTAGGAATTGTAGGCCAAAAACATCTGGGGATCCCAGGTTGAGAACCACTGCTCTAGGTCTTCAGCACAACTCTATAATAGAAGTTTACAATAGAATGGAGGACCTAGAGATTCCTAGAAAGAACATAATAATAGAATCCGCAAAAGTGAAACCTACAGATGTGGAGGGTTGCCTATGCATAATATTATATTTAGAAATAATAATGATGTATGTATTCATATATACATGCAGAATTCTGTTTATCAATTTGTTTTTGGTTTTTTTTTAGCATTTTCTGAACTCAGTTGATACATTTCTGGATTTATCTGCACGGAATCATAAACCTATGTACTCTTCCTCATTGTAACTTTTGCTTTCTTGTTGCCTGGTCATTTTGACCAAACCTCTGATTTTCCTGGACCATAAATTGTCCCAGCATTTATCTATGAAATACTAGAATGTATATGACTCTTTGGAAACAGAAATACAGTAACAACAAACCAAAACATGATCTAGGTTGCTGTGAGTTTTCCGAGCTGTATGGCCATGGTCCAGAAGCATTCTCTCCTGATGTCTTGTTTGCTTGAGGCAAGTGTGAATGTTGCAATTGGCCACCTTGATTAGCATTTAATGGCCTTGTCACTTCAAAGCTTGGCTGATTGCTGCCTGGGAGAATCCTTTGTTTGGAAGTGTTAGCTGGCCTTTATTGAATCTTGTCTGGAATTCCTCTGTTTTTGTTGCTCTTTATTTACTGTCCTGATTTTAGATTTTTTTTTTCAAAAAATGGTAGCCAGATTTTGTTCATTTTCATGGTTTCATCCTTTCTGTTGAAATTGTTCAAATGCTTGTGGATTTCAATAGCCTTTCCGTTTAGTCAGACATGATAGTTGTTGAAGTGGTCTAGCATTTCTGTATTCTCAAATAATATGCTGTGTACAGGTCCTGTTCTTACCTCAAGCTGGCAATAGTTCTTTCTCCCACCCTGGACATTCCACAGATATATAAACCTCACTGGTCTAGTTTCCAACAGACCCATCAACCTCTGAGGATGCCTGCCATAGATGTGGGTGAAACATCAGGAGATAATGCTTCTAGACATGACTATACAGCCCAGAAAATTCACAGCAACCCAGTGATTCCTGCCATGAAAGCCTTCGACAACACCCAAAACATGATCCAGCCAATGACCTCTCACGACACCTGAAATATGCTGCCTGATGCGACTGCTTCAACCCTCCTAATGTGGGAGTGGGCAAAGTGCATCCCTACGATACACAAACGTCATGCTCTATTTGCAAACTGAAGGCTCACTGGGTTGCAATCAGAATATTGGGACAAAATAGCCTTGATGGATTATGGAGTTCGTTATATAGCATGTTCTTAACATTTTCGTTATGAAACTCTTGCATTGATCAGTTCTGCGTGTCCTACATTTTTTTCTTGAGATAATAGTACCAGGAGCCATTTGTTTTACATTGCTGAGTGAAAGATAGATTAGATGCATGAAAAAGAAGACAACACTACTATTCCTTTTATATGAGGGTAGGAATAATTTAACCAGTGAACTACAACTATAAATAATCAGAAGAAAGGGGCTACAACAGGGTTTGTTGAATAAAGACTCTTTTTGCCATCTCTTCATTCTTCTTTGTATATTCATAATTCTCTTTCCTTCTTTCCTTTAACCCCTTCTTCTTTTGCAACCTATTTAATAATTGTCATAGTTTAATCTACTAATAATAACTCCACCTCCCCACTTTTTTTGTCTTTGCTGTTTTCCATTTTCTTCCTTTTTGTTCTATAAGTTGAAAAAAATTAATAAAAATCTACACAGAAAAAGTACTTTCTTCAATCCTGCATTCAATGGTCAGTATCGATGGGGCAATAGTTTTTGTTTTAAAAGAATCAGCATATAGATAATATGTTGATTCATCTACTGCTTCATCTATTTGTCTAAGTTTTGGAAGGTATAACGACTTCCTAAGGTGCTACTATGCCAGCACATTACATCTATTTAGGGCAAACAGGAGGAAAAGTGTCCTTACCATTCACTGAACTTAATTTTTTTGTGTGTGTCAGGAGCGACTTGTGAAATTGCAAGTTGCTTCTGGTGTGAGAGAATTGGCCATCTGCAAGGATGTTACCCAGGACCGCTCAGATGTTTTGATGTTTTACCATTCTTGTGGGAGGCTTCTATCATGTCCCCGCATAGGGAGCTGGAGCTGACAGAGGAAGCTCATCCATGCACTCCCCTGGATTTGAACCTGTGTCCTGTCAGTCTTCAGTCCTGCTGGTACAAGGGTTTAACCAATTGCACCACCAGGGGCTCCTACTGAACTACAGTAATAGTAACAAGTTTCTAACAGCAATTGAATTTGAACCAGGAATGTTGAATTGTGTGACTTCCAAATTATTTTGAGCAAAATCAGGTTGTTTTCTGAATCACCAGAATGGGATCTGACTCGAATTATGTATATAGTGCATAGGATCTTATTGAAAGTATTGTCTCCAATGGCTAATTGTAATTATTCCCTCCCTTGCCCTCCCTCTAACTTTGGAGTAGTGATGAAATACTCTCAGAGTTTTCAAAAGCTCCTTGCTATGTATTCTTGGCTACAAAATGAAATGGATTGCTAGTGTCTAAGACCAAAATTCTACTCATGTGAGATGAGTAGCAATAAGATGGCCATCTGTCATGTGTTATTTTAGTGTTAACCTGTGTCTCATAAAGCAGACCCTTCTCGTGTCTCCTGTAGCAATGTAAAACAGTTTGCAATTCTGTTTGCACCCTCTGGGCATCAGCATGATTTGGAAACCTAATAAAGTAAGTCATCAAAGAACAACTGATGTGCCCAGAATTTGTATTACTACACTACAGGGAACCCAACTGGTGTTATCTTTTAACTGAATGTCTTTTAAATCTTCATTTATTGCCACAAAATCAATATGACTTTTTTTAAAGTAGAAAGCTTTGCTGAACAAGAAATGATGCACAAAAATTAGAATAGTCATATTGTGTTGAAATGCTTTTCCCCGAGAAACAGCTGTATATTTCACCACAAACGTTATTTGCTATTTATTGCTTTTTAATCCTTCTCGTCTTTCCCCTTAAGGGGTTTAGAATTGTCTTTTAGCCTTGCTACAACATCCTGAATAGGTTAAACTATCAGATAATGCATTGCTGAAGTTTTCTCAGAGATCTTCATTGCAAGATGTTACTTACATCTGGGCTTCTTTTATTCAAGAAGTACTGCTCACTATTCCATAACTGTGGGCATATAATCATAATAGCAAAATACATCTTGAGACCTTATCCCAGGAGGGAGTGAAGCAGGGTGGGGAAGGGGGGGATACTGTCTTCTTATCATAGTGTTTTGTTCTCTCCTGTTTTTAAGGAAAATGGATAATATATTCATCTTGATCGCACAAAATGTACTGTTGTCTGTTTCTCTGAAATCCTCTACTTTCTGAGCTTTCTTTGGGCCCGTCCAGACAGGACCTTTATTGCAGTATCTACTGCAATAAAGGAGGGGCTGTCCAGACAATGTTCAGAACAGTCCCAAATTAATTCACCACAAACCAGGAAAACTATGGTTTGTAGCAAATTAATTTGATAGTGGATTTATTTTGTGCCTTCTTGGAAGGTATGGGATAAATCCATTATTTATGGTGTCATTCCCACAGTTTACCGGGCTAAATAATCTCAGTAAACTGTGGGAATACCCACTCCCTTCCCTCCTAAGCCCCCGGATCCCTTAGAAAAGTTATAAAAATTTACCCATCCTCCATTACAAGCCTCTCTTAGTCCGCAGAAATGATGTGCCAGGAATGGGGGGGGGGGGGGAGGAGGGAGGGAAATCGCTCCCCCCTCCCCCACTCTTCTGGTGCATCATTTCTACATACTGGGAGAGCCGGCTGAGGCTTGTAATGGCGGCTGGGTAGGTTTTAATTACTTTTCTAAAGGGTCTGCGGGCTTGAGGGAACGGTGGGTAGGGCCTCCAGACGTTCTCTCGGGCTAGTCCTGAGAGAACGTCTGGACACCCACCCCAGAAAGTGCACACTTTCTGGGATGGGTGTAGACAGGCCCCCAGAAACATCTGCGTTTTTTTTAACGCGTATGCTTTTGGATAAAGACCTGTCTGGTTCTGACCTTCTTTTTCTTCTTTTAAATAAGTGAAGCTTTGCAATTTTGGAAGTCTGAAATCTAGGTCTAAAAAGTGTGTGTGTGTGTGTGTGTGGGGGGGGGATATAGCCATAGCAAAGTGGTGATATATCAAAATTGTGCAATTCCTGAAGAATATATTTTATTTTAAAAATTACCACTTTCAATGTGGGGGAGGGTATATTAGAGGGTACCAACCAGCGCCAGGCACTCTCAGCTTTCTGAATGTCCATGTTTCCAGTAGTAAAGTTCTCAGTGATACCAAAGTGTGGTCCTGTGTTTTCATTTGGGAGCAGCTGCTGTGAGCCAACATGAGGAAGAGAAGAAAACAATTGCTATGCATTAAGAGAAGAAAAAGCAAGAGAAGGAGAGAAATGTAACATAGGTAAAGGTAAAGGTTTTCCCCTGACATTAAGTCCAGTCGTGTCTGACTCTGGGGTGTGGTGCTCATCTCCATTTCTAAGCCAAAGAGCCGGTGTTGTCTGTAGACACCTCCAAGGTCATGTGGCCGGCATGACTGCATGGAGCACTGTTACCTTCCCACCAGAGTGGTACCTATTGATCTACCCACATTTGCATGTTTTTGAACTTCTAGGTTGGCAGAAGCTGGGGCTAATAGCAGAAGCTCACTCTGCTCCCCGGATTCAAACCTGCGACCTTTTGGTCAACAAGCTCAGCAGCTCAGCAGGTTAACCCACTGCGCCACCGGGGGTTCCTAATGTAACATAGGCAGTGCCAAATAATGGTTGGTCAGACATCTCAAATACTGCAATGGTTGTTGTTGTAGCCATATGCATGTCCTTCTTCCTTCAAGTGAGGATATGCAAACCACAAGTCTTTCTCAGGAAATGGGCCATTTTTACCAAAACTGCTTTGGGCTTCCTTAAAAATGTGCAGATGTAGGAAAAGGTTTTGCATTCTCACTGACTCTCACTGATCTTTTTCATGACAGTATGATCCTGGACTTATCTACATAGATTTAAATAATTGAACTGACCTCATAACCATTGCAAACTGGACAATTTGATTGGAATGTAATTCTTGAACTTTAATTCATTTTTTTAAAATTCGCTTTTAACCTGCAATTTTTCAGAAAATCAAGATTTTTTTTGTATGGCATTCTTTTGGGGAGGGGTTGGGAGAATATGATGGAGTGATAGAAGCATGTAGGGTGAAGAAAATAGGGGGTTGTTTATTTTTTTTTAAAAAAAATTAATGTGAGGATTTTAATTGTTAAATTGTATCTATTGATTATTTTTATGATCAATATGAGAGAAAGGCAGCATATAAATGAAATTAGTAAAAACCACCCAACCAATGACACAATCAGTATGCACACAGATATTCTGCAAAATAAAAATGCCTAATACTTTTTTAGCTATTTTTATTTTGCAGAATGCTCTGTGTGCATGGTGATTGTGTCATGGGGAATATTTATTATCTGCCTTGGATAGTTTTGGAAAGATGGGATTAAAATAAGTAAAAAAAAGAACGTAAGTAAAGGTTTGCAGGTAAAGTGGGAAACCTAGCTGTAAGAACACATTGATGTGAATTAAATGTTCATGTTTGATGCTCACACTAGATTCCCAGGGTTCAAACACATAGAATAAAATTCAAGCTGTTTTTTGTCACACTGAAATGAGCAACTGCTGGTGATGAATGGGTGATCCAGCAGGAGCCATATTAATATTAATAAAAAGGGGTTTCCCAGTGATTAATCCCTATGGGGTGATTCAGCCATTGAAGGAAGAATCTATGACCCATGCCAGAGCTCTTCCAGCTGGGATGCTGCAGCTTGAACTATGACCTTCCAGCTGGATCTTCTCTTCAAAAAGAGAGAGAGAGAGAGTGTTCTTTTACACTTGACCAGTCAGACAACTGTGAAATTGTCCTCATCTAAACATACACACATTGTACAATAGATGTTCAAATACAAGCAACCATGAAATGGCCTCTAGGGTCCACTAATCAAAACTACAATTTTATAAAGGGGAAGATGGTATGAATATGTAGTCCTCAGTTGCTATATGTGCTGAAAAACAACTTGAAGAATGATTGGTAGGCTATATACAGACTATTGAAATATATATAGTCTGTATATAGCCCTTTCTTAAAACTTTGTGGCCTACAATCCAATACATGTGATATACAAATGGCTGGTGTCTTTCTATGGCTATATTTTATATGAGTGGAAAACATTTTTTTAGGTTGTAAATTCTTAGTGAAGATATTCACTGTGGATTAAAATATACATTTAAAATAATTCCCTTGTCAGAAAAAAGCAACGTTTCCATATGATATGACACAAGGATGGGATAAGAATGCAGATGGGATGTGAAGAAATAGCAACAAAGTGCAACAGGCTATCATACATTGGATATATCATGAGAAGATCAATGTAACTGAAAAAACTAATGCTGGGGAAAGTATTATGGTTGGACTGACTCAATCAAGGAAGCCACTGTTCTGAATCTGGAAGACCTGAAGATGGCTGGTCATAACAATTTCCTTGAAAATTTCTCATTCATAAGTTGTCAAAGGGCTCATCTACATAGTCAACTAAATCCGGCTTAGATCTGGAGCATTCCTTCTTTGGATTGACCCCAGATTCAGCAAAGGTGTTTACATGTTATGCTCCCAAACTATGGTAGTGGCAAGAACAAAATCCAGACTATCCAGCTGGATGGTCACTTACCTTTTCTGTCCTTTGCTACTTCAGCAGCTAGCCTCCGAGAGTTCCTGTCCATCACAGGGTGCCTTCACACTTGGCCAAGAGCTTTTTGAAGTTCTGTGGCTAGCTGTAATAGTGACAAAAGACAGTCCAGAGTAAGTTCCATCCCCTTTTCACAACACTGCACAGCCCAGTGAAAATGTGATGACAGCACTGGTCCATGTGGACAACTAGACCATTTTGAATTAGATCCAGTCCAACTGTTCAAACTAACTCCAAAGTGTGGGCTTGCTCTGGAATTTCAGGGACAATCTGGAGCATTTCCTGACTTCTCCTAATGAGGAGTAAAACTGGGGTGACCAGTTCTACCCTGCATTAGGGACCAGAAGTCCCAGTAATATTGTGGGTGTCTAGAATTGACCTGGCCCAATTTGGTGTCCGTAGTCCAAAGTCAGCTTGATGGACACGAAAGTGGCAACAATTAACAAAATCTGGATAGCTAACCTCTGATTCTTACCCTAGTTGGGATCAGTACATTTGATCAGGAATTCATAGACAGAACCCTTGGTAAAATTAATAAGTGGTCAGTCATATTTCATAATGTATGAGTCTGACGTAAGTAATTATGTTACCCAAGGAAATACTACATAACATGGCGAAATTGTAGGATGCAGAGAGAAGATTATTCCTTAAACAATATAGTCTTGGAATATTCCAGAAGTCAATTAAAATTGAAGGGTCCAATTTAAGGTGAAGGAAACTTGCTAAAAATAGCTTTGAATTATTATTTCTGGAAGGGAAAAGTTTTATGTGAATTACTACCTCTACCTATTAATTTGGTAAAGCACCTCAGTACTGTAAGAAGGTGCCACCCCAACCTTTGGTATGTATATAACAACTAAACATGGTAGTGCCATTCTGATGAGATGCAAGAGCTTTATGAAGTCCAAACCACTTCCCTTTCCAAAAAATGTTTTGGTGGTCTTTTATATAACATTATGCCTGATGTTAGCTTTCCCCTACAAATGTAGTTTTCAGTAGAAACATGGGGTCCTTATTTAAATAAGTGCAGCTTGGTGCTGTTGTTTGTTGATCAGTGTTGAAACGCAATTTAGTGAAATGTAATTTTATCCCTATTGTTAAATCCCTAAGGATAGAAGCATGTGTTGTGGAGTGTAATGAAAGAATATGCCGCACCTAACATATGTGTGCATGTGTGCAAATTGGTGTGATCTGGTAAAGAATAATAAAAAAAGAGATGAAGATCTAATGAAGCCCAACAGAGAGCAAGGACCAGAAATTTGAACAGATGGTACACAGGGACCCACTGGCCTCTTGAAAGCCAGGGAGTGCCGAGAAATGGCAGACAATAATTAGCAAGACATTGTTTTAAACAATAGATTGTCCGTGATCTCCTAGAACATCTGTTTTTTAGAAAACCCCAAAGGGGTCTTCTGACCCCGAGAGTTAATGAGCACAATAAAAATATACTGTTTAAGGAAAAAAAGGAAACCTTGTAGTGTTTGGAATTCTAGTGACTTCTGAAATCATTTGGTTTTAGATAGATCTTTGGACAGCTTCAAATCCGCAAAAAGGCAGAATAGTAATGAAAATGCCAGCTGCTTTGTAATGGACCTGGCAAGTTCTTTCCTTTCCTTTTCTGTTTCATTGGGGCCAGGAATAGTATGGCATGTTTACAGCATGTGTATACAGACATAATGATGTTTGCACATTTGAGGTTGGGAAAAATAATTTTGTCACAGTTTCTTTGTGTGGCAGATGAATGTGCAAATCATTCCAAAGTTTAACACACTTAAAAGAAAATGGCTTGAGGCATCATTTTTATTCATGTCCAGACTTGAGCTACATATCAAACCACCAATAATTGTAAAATCACGCAGTGGGCTTTTTTTTTTTAAGTGTATCATAAATTTGTGGAACTATTAACAGTTCTTCATCAAAGTAATGTGGAAAACCACAATCACAGACTAAATTTTATTGGTTTTCATATGTTTCTAGCATTAGTTTTCATATTTTAATTAGAATGAAATAAAAAGCAGAAAATTGGTTTCTTAATGTTGAATTGACTATGCCAAGAAATAAAAATCAGGGTTTGTTTATTAGGTCAAAGGTAAAGGTTGTCCCCTGACATTTTTTATGGAAAAAAAAATCTTATTTGAGAGGGGAATGTCCTCCTCCCTTGTAGTTACATCCCTAAGATCATCCCCCTTGTTGACGATTCATCAAATTCAACTGCATGTTATGCACAACAACCAAATGTTTGGATAGTGTATTGCTTTTCTTATATGAGTATTTGTTTTAGCACTTCCATTGTAATAGAGACCAGGCTTGTCCTAAAACAATGGTGGGGAATCTTTGGGCCTCTGGGTGTTTTCAGCTACAGTCCCTTAATATTGGACATTACAGATGGAGGAGATAGAAACTGTAAGGAGAGTTAGGTTTTCTTTCACCCATACTCCCAAAGAAATGCAATAAAATGAAAAAAGGTAAAGGTTTCCCTTTGACATTAAGGCTAGTTGTGTCCAACTCTGGGGGTTGGTGCTCATCTCCATTTCTAAGCCAAAGAGCCGGTATTGTCCGTAGAGACCTCCAAGGTTATGTGGCCAGCATGACTGCATGGAGCACTGTTACCTTCCCGCCAGAGTGGTACTTATTGATCACTCACATTGACATGTTTTTGAACTGCTAGGTTGGCAGAAGTTGGGGCTGACGCTGGAAGCTCACGCCGCTTCCCAGATTTGAACCTGCGACTTTTAGAATCAGCAGCTCAGCGGGTTAATCCGCTGCACCACAGGTCTTTTTTATTTTCTGGAGATGTCAGATAATGAAGACTGTAGATGTCAAGAACATTATTGCAGCTATAAGTAATAATTCTATCATTCTTGAACAGAGGACGATTGTACTTTTATTGGTACAGGAAGTAAAATGTAATCCATGGTGTGCTTCTGTACTCTTATTCAAAGAAACCTTTCACACTGGCACAAAATGCAGAATGAACCAGCATTAAAAATGCCAGTTCATCACTGCATCTTGGCCAGAAGTAGGTGCAAAACCCCACCTAACTGGTTGGAAACCAACCATACTGGCCAGCCATGCAGGAACTATTTTGGCTTGGATGGGTATAGGGAGTGATTCCTTATCCTTCCTGTCCCCCCACCAACAAAGTAAAAGTCTCCTTATTGTTGCAGGATTCTCCCTATTCCCTGGATCAACTTCAGTGATGATGCAATGGAGTTTTGGAGAGAGATGTCTCTCTCCTCTCCAATGCATCCTCAGCAATGCAAAACCAGAAAAATGGCAGCCTCCAGCAAGAGTAAGAAGGCTTCCAGTTTGTTTGGGGAAGAAATAGGGGTGGGGGGGGAAGGGTAGTGAGGAACTGCTATCCCACCTCCCCAGGCTGCCTGAACTCAGGAAATGCAGGATGAGTGTGAAGACACCACTTGTGGTCACGGATGGCAATCCCAGATGGCAGTCTCCACTGCCTCAGCACCTGCAAAGATTTGGATCTTCATGAAATATTGGAGCTTTACAGTTTTTTTTTTAAAAAAACTCAGATATAAACAGGATTTTAAAAATTACCCTGCATTCACCTGCATTAGCCTGAATGTAAAATTTGCATGTCCCAGGCTAATGTGAGACCTACACCACACTATATGGGCATTGCCAGGTATGAGGAAAATCCACACTGAAAATGGTTTTAAAAACCCACTTCAGTGTGAGTTTTTGTCCCTGGACCCAACCAAAAACCCAGTAACTTCTGGGATGGCATGTTCTCCCCCAAAGCCCTTAAAATAGGCAAAAACTTACCAGGTCATCATTACTCCTCTCTGGCAAGCCTCCTGGTGCATAGAAATGGCACAGTAGGAGGCCGGGAGGGAGATGGGACGGGACGGTACGATTTGCAGGTCATCTTAGCCTAAACTTCATATTTCTAGCCAGAAAAAAAGTATGATAGAGAAATAGATTGCCTTTCAATGTGTTAGGCTCACAACTTTTGGATCCACCAATCAGCATAGGTTGGCTTTGTTTGTTTTATGAAAAAGAGGGCTCTTTCACACTACACAATGTTATAGTTATGTAGAGTCAAAGAGCCCCTTTTTCATATAACAGAAAAATAATTGTGTAATTATAAATTAACTGCCATGTCTGTACCCTATGAAATCCTGGGTTTGTAGTTTGATGAAACATTACACTCTTGGCTAAACTGCAAATCCCAGGATTCCAAAGCATTTTGCCATGGCCGTTAAAGGGGAAATCATAGTGCCATAATTGCATAGCATGAAAAGAGCTCCCAGTGTGGTATCACATTGATATAAATTTCTCCTGTCAACATAATGAGATAAATTAGACCTTTGACCTAGAGAAGACCAGCAAAAACATATGGATCACTGCATTTCCTTTCCTTTTACTCTCATGGGACATTTTACCCAATGGAAATAATCAGCACATTTAAGCACTTATATCCTGATACGCACACCAGCTTTTCCTTACTTATTGTATTGGGTATTTTTAAAAGAACATCTATTTTCATTAGAAAGATTAAAGGAATTCTCTAAAAATGTATGAATTAACTGTGTTAAAACCACCCTAAAATTACAGAACGGGGAACTTCATAAATACAGAAGAAAATCCTATAATTTGTTTTTAAAACTAGTCCAAATTATGCATGTTTTGAGTAGGGAAACTGAAAAGATTTACTTTTTAAATAATTTACCTTTTTAAAATGTAAATGTTACCTTTTTATAACTTAGATAATGATATGAGCTGAAACTTCTGGACTAGTATAAATCCATCAGTCCTCAAGTGTCGTGGATCTAACACAGTTCTTTGTTCAGATGACATATCTATGCATATGGATGAATGTGTGTACATATTTTGATGTATTCCATTTTCATTTTAAATATTGCAGATTGATCTGAAAATTAGTGAGTCTCCTTGGTAAATATGTGAAAATATGAATAGACCAATATAACCTGAGCTTTTGATCAGAGTTTGGGAAAATTATTGTTCAGATTAGAGCTGCCATAATTCCCCAGCCAGTAGTGGCCATATTGGTTGTCAGATACTGGAAGTTGTAATAGCAAAATGTCTAAAATCAGATTGGATAACAATATCATCCTTGTTCCCTGGAGGCATTTGTTTTCTATTTGAGAAGTCCTGTCTCTTATGGAAAAAGACATAGTGCATCACCCAGGGGCTTAGTTATGGGACAGAGGAGACAAAAGGAGACCATCACCTTCCTCAGTAAGTACTCTGTCCTTTCCATGAAATTTTCCTTCAGTCTCCAGGCTGCTAGTGTTGCAAATAATAATATGGAAAAGCACTCACACCTAGAACGTTTACATGTTTTCTATTTCCCGAGTCCTCTTGGTAACTTTGCCTTCACCTTTCCTGGACCTGCCTGAACTGTATTTCTAAATGTTCAACTGAAAATTTAAATTACTACACTGTTAGAAATTAGGGGACCAAAGAAACATTTCTTTGATGGAAAAAATTCTTATTTGAGAGGGGAATGTCCCCCTCCCCTGTAGTTACATCCTTAAGATCATCCCCTTTGTTGACGATTCATCAAATTCAACTACACATTATGCACAACAAACAAATGTTTGGATAGTGTATTGCTTTTCTTATATGAGTATTTGTTTTAGCACTTCCATTGTAATAGAGACCAGGCTTGTCCTAAAACAATGGTGGGGAATCTTTGGGCCTCTGGGTGTTTTCAGCTACAGATGGAGGAGATAGAAACTGTAAGGAGAATTAGGTTTTCTTGAACCCATACTCCCAAATGCAATCAAATGAAAAAAAGGTAAAGGTTTCCCTTTGACATTAAGGCTAGTTGTGTCCAACTCTGGGGGTTGGTGCTCATCTCCATTTCTAAGCCAAAGAGCCAGTGTTGTCCATAGAGACCTCTAAGGTATTGCTTTTATTGTATGGGTATTTGTTTTAGCACTTCCATTGTAATAGAGACCAGGCTTGTCTTAAAACAACTGGGCCTCTGGGTGTCCCTTAATGCTAGACATTACAGATGGAGAAGATAGG
Organism: Anolis sagrei; assembly: GCF_037176765.1. Classification (NCBI taxonomy): domain Eukaryota; kingdom Metazoa; phylum Chordata; class Lepidosauria; order Squamata; family Anolidae; genus Anolis; species Anolis sagrei. The sequence continues at coordinate 124,068,748 of NC_090025.1, read as the reverse complement.
AACTGTAAGGGGAGTTAGGTTTTCCTTCAACGATACTCCTAAAGAAATGCAATCAAATGAAAAAAAGGTAGGCATTAAGTCTAGCTCAGTTCAACTCTGGGTGGTGGTGCTCATCTCCATTTCTAAGAGCCGGCGTTGTCCGTAGATGCCTCCAAGGTCATGTAGCTCGCATGACTGCTTGGAGCACTGTTACCTTCCTGCCATAGTGGTACCTATTGATCTACTCACATTTGCTACTTCATCACACTAGAGAAAAAAAATCCACTTAAAATCTAGTTTCTGTTAAAGGCTCATTCCTAAACTACAAACCCCAGAATTCTGCAGGAGGCAGAAACTGGATTTTAAGTGGATTTTTTCTCTAGTGTGATGAGGCCCTTATATGTTTTTGAACTGCTAGGTTCACAGAAGCTGGGACTAACAGCGGAAGCTCACCCTGCTCCCTAGATTTGAACCACCAACCTTTTGGTCAAAAAGACAGATATATAAATAAGCTCTAAGGTTTTCTTCAGTATCAGAAATGGGCAAAGGTTGCTCTTTCTGGTTTACCTTGCTTTATTTAGTGGCTTTACCCTGACTATTTGCTTCTTATGTCCTTTGCTTCTTCTGCCCTGTCTCTTAGTGGAATCTGAGAGATTAACTTCTTTTCTGCAGGCAATATTTCCCTCTGAGCAGCAGCTCTTTCACTTTAAGGAACAGATGCCAATCAGCACTGTATTAGCACAAAGTTGTACTTGTTTGAGCTCTGTACCCTGGAGATGTTTAATGAGAAAGCAAAGGGGCTCCAGCTCAGAAGCAAGTGAGAAATGATTTATGCAAGATTTATGCATGAGAACCTAAAGAAAAAACACACTGATTACATCTTAGTTTAGAAAAAAATTACAATTATTTCTTTTATAGAAAACACTGCACTTTTGTGAATGATCATTTCACACTGTGATTTTTAAACAACACAAGGTTGCATGTCCACATTCATGCTTATAGGACAAATTCTTTGGCTTGTGGTAGGGACATGGAACCTGCAACCCATCCAGCGTTAGATTTAACTCCTACCAGCCTTGACCAGTCTATGGATTTCATCACATGTATGAGGTCCAATACCATGACTTGCCAGCCTCCATGGGAAGTCATGATAGCAGCGAGGCAATTCTGGTCCCCCAGTCGCCAGCTGATGCTTCCCAATCCCATGTTGAGAAGTGTTGCCACTCCACCAAAGCCCCACTGTTCCTTATGAAACTTTCCCCACTGTTCCTTATGAGGTGGCTTCTGCATTGGTGACAGCAGCGTCCCACCATGCGGCTGCCCCAGTTTGCCCACGAAGCCCCACTGGAAGTTGCCATACACCATTTTATGGGCAGCGTGGGGCTCAATGGGTGAACCTAGGATGCTTCAATTGCCCTGTGTGATAAGTTTGTTTGACAGGGACATGGAACCACTGATGTTCCCAATGTTGTAAAAACATTAACTCCTCTCACCCTTGGATAGCATAGCCAATGAAAAGGGATGATGGGAGTTGCAACCCCAAAACTTCTATTTCACATTTCCAGTGTATGGCCTATACATGTGTGAGCCACCAACGTTAGAGTCATGACCAATGAAGTGGGACAGAAGGTAATTTCTAGTGCTCAGTGATCGAGAAGGAAGGAACTGCATCCTTACTGTTGGATATCAACCTCAAAGTGTGGCAGGGTCTTCTTATTTAAACAGTAATTGTATGGTTATCTGTTGGAAGTGCTTTGATTGTCCATTCCTTTATGACTGGGGGTTGTACTGAATGGCCCTTGTGGTCACTGCCATTTCTATGATTCTATGATTTAATAGTAATGCAGATAGGAGATGACCAGGGAAGCACAATGCAGTCAACAGGGACCTCATTTACACTGTCATATAATGCAGTTTGAAACAACATTAAATGACCAGTGTAGACTGATACAATGCAGTTCAGTGCAGTTAAATTGAATTATATGAGTCTACACTGATCATACAAGTATGATCAAACTGCATTATATGGCAGTGTAGATGGGGTCTGAGAGTCCAACAGTGTTCTAGTTAAGTTCAAGATGCCCCCTTTTTATTTGCCACTTGGTCATAGGGGTAAAACATTGGTATACATCAACCCTAAAAAGCATGACTGGAAAAATGTATTATGACTTCATTAGCAATAGCTAGCTTCCTTCTCCTTTGGGATAGCAGGAATCCCAAAGTGTGGTCTCCTCTGAATTCAAAATGACAGTGCATTGATGGCTTGTGTGATTGTTAGTGGATTATAAGAATTATAGGAATATTATAGTACAGCATATTGAACATAGTATTTGATGCTGTTGAAAAATGGTTACAGCTAAAGTTCTGCCTTGATTGCCAGAAGGCAATGGCTTGGGATTTGTTCTGGGGGTATATGTTGGCCCAATAAATCAACATCAAGTAAAATTCTATACTATAGAAGAAAATGAGGCAAGTGAAATTGAAAATATAATGTAATATTGTCAAATTATATCCACCAACTTCAATTCTTACAATATGGTCATGTATTTACTGAACTAGCAATCTCTGTGTGGATTTCTGGGCTAGAAAGAAATCACCCGTCACAACATCTGGGGGTGTATCCATACTGTAGAATTAATGCAGTTTGACACCACTTTCAACCTTATCAGATGGGTTGATTTGCTCGTTGTACACCACTTGCTCTCCACTTTCAACGTGGAGCTTATTATACAATGCACAGGGAATCCATCCAAGCTCCATGTCAAAAGAGGAGAGCATATGGCATTTGCTACATTGGTGGCAACATGGAAGGCTTTCTGTGTTGCCTTAGGAGCAATGTGGGAAAACCCGGTTGACCCTGTGGAATAGAGGTCAAGGTAAGGCAGGAGATGCAGGATGTTGAGCAATGGGCAAATCCATGGGCCTTTGTGATAAGGACCTAAAACTGCCATGACTCAGTGGTATGGGATTTATAGTTTATAGGCGTTCCCTACCAAATAGTGCTGGTGCCTCATCTGAATATAAACTCCCATTAAACTGCATAAATTCTAAAGTGTGGTTGTGCCCTGGGAGGCCACAGAGTTAACAGCTCTAAAAACCTTCGTATAGACCACTATCTTTTGTGAAGTACAATGCACTGCATAAGCAAAACTTTGGAAAGTTTCAGATTACTGTTCCCTGAAATCTCTTGTCAGTATGGCCATGCTGGATGGATATTGTGGAGTTGTGGTCAGGAAGGGGGAAAAGGGCAACTTTTTCTCTGCATGGCCACCCAACTTCTGTAATATCCCAGGCTTGTAAAGTGTCCTTGTGCATTGTGAAGAGAGGAAAGTAAAAACATAGGGCAATCAATTAGAAATGTATCCAGGCCCCTGTTTGGTTTACATTTGCATTAAGCAGCCCAGAAGAAGGAGGCCCTGTGCCCAAGATAGGTGGAGACGTCACCTCTTTGGGGAGGCATAGTAGACACCAAGGCTCCATTGAAACCTCACTGTGACATCAAGGCATGTTTTCTTAAGTCACTTGTTTGTGGTTCAGAACTGTAATAATGTAATCCATGGAACTTCCAGATTTTTTAAATAATAATAATAATAATAATAATAATAATAATAATAATTGTATACTTCCCGCCCTGAAAAAAATTAAACTTATTAAAAACAAATTGACTTTGTAACTTTTTTTATTTAAATGAAGAACCCCTTCTTTTAATGTTAGGATTCCTGTATAAGTTAAGGTGATTATATTCAGAAGCTCATTTAGGTGGCTTCTTATGTTTTCTTTTTTCTTCTCCCCAATTCCTTTACTTGTCGAGTGGAAAAGTTTGCAGACCGTTTTTCAATTAATTTGTGGACTATTACTCATGAGGCCCACTATGACAGAATCACAAGAACAAAGAGAATTGTATTACTGTAAAAGCAAAAGCTAAATGGTATTTCCTTTCTGTCATTTATATTACTTCAGAGAACAAGGAACCCCTATGCTATTTACCATTTGCTTCTCTGACCAAAGGCGCCTAATACCAGAGAGGCCAGATTGCCTACTTTATTCTGTCAAGCGGTAAGAAGGGATTTAATACAACTCTGGTACGGATGTGTATTAAAATGGTCATCTCGTCTTTGTGGGTTTCCACTGAAATTAGTGATGAAACTTCCATTGATTGTAACAGAACTGGCATCCATTAGAGTTGGGAGAAACCCATAGGGATGTAATTCATCACTCATTTTCTTCTCAGTGGAAGCAAGAAGTCATTTTCACACTTTTCTTCTCACTGCAAAAAAGACTTTGAACAACAGTTTTATTTTTTAAAAAATAATTTTATTAAGATATTTCAATATACATAAATAAAAATCAACAAATAACAAAACAGGGCTATCTTAACGGCCGGGGAGAGGGAAAGGAGTGAAGAGAGGTAAAAATGAGGATGAAAGGAAGGAAAAAGGAAAATAAGGCATAGTTTGAGACAGGGGAGATATGGTGGGAGAGGGTAGGTTAACTATTGTCTTCCATTCCTCTTCCTTTAGTTTATTTCTTTTTTATTGTCCTGTATCTTAAAATCTGCAATAATCATAAAAACCTCTCTTTCCTCTATAAATCAATGTCCATTTTACAGTGACTAGCATACATGGTTTCAGTTCTTTAAATACTCTTCAAAATTTGACCAGTCTGTTGATTTCATTATTTTGCCAGTGTTTTTTCTTCATCAAAAATGTCAGTTTGTCCATATCTTTTATTTCAAATATCTTATCATGCCACTGTTCTTTGGTCGGAGTAAATTCTGATTTCCAGTATTTTGCAAATATTATCCGAGCTGTAGTAGCAAAGGAGGTAAACAATTTGTCATGATTGGCATCTGGAATGTCATACATTCCCAACAAGTAGCATTCAGGTTTCATTGGCAATTTTATTTTTAATTTTTTTTTTACATTCTTCGTGAATCATTTTCCAGTATGTAGTGGCTTTACTACAGTTCCGCCACATATGGTAGAATGAGCCCTCACATTCTTTACACTTCCAGTATTTATTGTCCATGTTTTCATACAAAAAACATTCAGTTTTAGAAGCCTATTTTGAATTTGGATCTATGGACATTATTACTCCAGGACAGTTGCACTATCATGCAACCTCATCATAAAAGGCTAAATTCGGCAGCCTGCACCAGTTTAGCCCAGGACACCCACAGAGCCTGCTGGCTCCCATTATATGATGCTACTTTGGTGAAAGAGAGGAGAGCTGACGCATGTCACCACCACAGCAACACGGGGTCTTCCTATTTTGCCATTGGAATCCATGGAGGGAAGCCAAACATTCCATTTGCATTCTGCACTTTCCCCCATGGGATCAGCTGGAAGAGGAGCTATGTGATGTGAGGCATGGGGCATGTGTTCCCCAGGCCCCCCAACAAAGTGGAGCTACTATGGTGGCCATGTGACAAGGTTGATAGATGGTAGATACATACTAGGCTGCACACTTGCAATAGCACATCTTTTTTAATTCATGCAATTGCATCAGTTTGCCAATCTGTGATCCTGCAATTGTACTTCCACACAGTATCATAACCCTGTTTTCCCATACCTCTACTGCTCCATAATTTTTTTAGCAGTTTCACAGTTTTAGCAATGAATAACAAAACAAACCAATGTAACTAATATATATATATTTAAAAAACATAAAACAGACAGTTTGAAAAACAAGAGGGAGGTGGAAGAGTGGGAGAGAAAGAGACTCAATTACGTACATTTATTTTATGGAGTTCCCCCAAATGCATTTTCTGCACAGAAAAAAAATCTTTTCTGCACAGAAAATAATATTGCCCCACATTGTAATCAGTAGATGGTGAGGGACTTCATTCTAACTGAACTAAGGTATCCAAGTTGTGTAGCATGCTAATAGTATAATATTCAGAAGGTATTGAAGTGTAGAACTGATGCTGCATTGGAGCTTGGATAGTTGGAGAAATTTTGTTATTGGATGTGTGCCACAGAAAGCCTTGCATTCAGCAAGAACACATTATAAGAAGACAGCTTGTGGTTTATGGTTTGCCTTAATTATCATTGCATTTGTCAATATTCTGAAAGCAGTTGTCATTTACTACACATAACAACATGCTAAATTAAAACAATCTTGGTACAATTGTAAAATTATCACCATTGAGCATAAGCCTATTGGGACAGCTCAGATAAATGATTTTCTGCCAGTAAAATTATGAAAGCTCACCATTATTCTTATATTTATTTGAGCAGCAGTCCTATGTACAACAGTCAGAAGGGTGTAAATCCTATTGCATTCTATGACATTTCACTTTTGCATAAATACACTTAGCAATATGCTGTTAAGTGATGGTAGATCTGACTAACTGTTTAATCCATAGCAAAGTGTCTCTGTGGGACCATCCACACTGTAGAATTAGTGACGTTTGACCAAACTTTAACTGCTGTGGCTTAACGCTATGCAATCATGGGAGTTGTAGTTTTGCAAGCACTTTAGCCTTTTCTGCTAAAGAGTACTGATGCATCACCAAACCATTCTTCCAGGATTTCACAGCACTGCATCATAGTAGTTAAAGTGATGTCAAAGTGTAGATGCAGCCTGTGGTCAATATATTAGAAATTCACAAGGATGTTCGGGTAATTTTATCAGAGTTTAATCCATATTGCATCCAATTCAAATGTATTGGAGATATGTAGATTTTTTTTTATGTCAGGAATGACTTGAGAAACTGCAAGTCGCTTCTGGTGTGAGAGAATTGGCTATCTGCAAGGATATTGCCCAGGATATGCCCGGATGTTTTGATGTTTTACCATCCTTATGGGAGGCTCTCTCATGTCCCTGCATGGGGAGCCAGAGCTGACAGAGGGAGCTTATCTGCGCTCTTCCCGGATTCGAACCTGCGACCTGTCGGTCTTCAGTCCTGCCGGCACAAGGGTTTAACCCATTGTGCCACCAGGGGCTCCTATGTAGATTAAAAACAATATTTTCTCCTAAAATGATACTGGGTTATGATTGAGTAGTGACTATTCAGTAAAGTGAAAATGTGAAGAGACAAAAATCCAGTCATCTGTCTTATGATGAAAAGTTCATGCTAGATTGGTTGTTTTTTTTATACTACTAAGCACATACCAATTTAAAGATATTTAAATGCACCTAGTTTACCTGTAAAATTAGAATCTTTTTTGTTTCCAATCAGAATCCCTGTGAGTTGGAGAAGAACTTATCCCAGACAACCTTTATTTACAAACCAGGCCAGATATATTAAATAGAACCATCATCATGATGAATTTTGCACCAACCTCTATCATAGGGTTGGATGCAGATTTAGTGATGTTCAAAATAATGAGCCCCATAAGTTAAGATTACATTTGTTCCATTGGGCTTACTCTAAGCATGACTAAGGCCGCTTCCACACGGCTGTATAAAATCCATGTTGAACTGGATTATATGGCAGTGTGGGCTCAGATAATCCAGTTCAAAGCAGATATTGTGGATTATCTCCCTTGATATTCTGGGTTATATGGCTGTGTGGAAGGGCTCTAAGACTGGATTTGATACATAGTTTGAGAATATGCATTTAAAGATTTATGCACATCATGTAGGTATATCTCCATAGCCATCTCTCAATGTTACCTCCTGAAACCGACCTTATAAGCAGTGCAGCTCCTCCAACACAATGAGTTCCATGTTGTGGAAACGGATAGGCTTAATGGGGATATGTCTTGCCCTTTCCCTGTGATAGGCATTTGCAAAGACCACCAGAGATTCTTGGAAGGCCCCTGAAGATTATATCCTTGAAGCACCTTTAGAAAAAAAATCCCCCCCCCCCCCAACACTAATCTCTTCATTCTCTGATTCTCTGATTGTGTTGGGGAAACTGTGCTGTTTACTGATTTTTTTGGAGGGGGGAAAGGGAAAATAATTTTGGTTATCGTATGATCAGAACAGAATTCTAATCTGTGCATTGACTAAAAAGGGGAGTACATATATCTGAATTTCGGCATCATAATTTTTGTCTTTAAGGCAACCCTAGGTTTGATTGGAACAGGGTTGGGAAATCTGTGGCCTTCAGATGTCATTAGATTTCCTTTCCTTCCAGCTTCTGACACTTTGGGCAGTGGTAACAGAATAGTGGTTTATAAACACCTGGAAGGTTTCAGGTTCCCAGATCTGGATTAGAAATTTGTGAGCTTCTTTAGTAGGAAGCTCAGTGGGTTGAAAACTTTGAAACCTACAATGCTTCAGGAAACTTGTTTGTATATCATCTCTCATCTGCTAGTAACAAGGGCACTCCATCCTCAGATAAAAATAAATTTTGTAGTGGTGTTTTAATGAATCTCTCCAAACAATTATCTTTGAATGATGAGGATAAAAATTAAATTGTTCGGTTCTGTTTAGAGGGGTCTTCTGCTCAATTCAACTGTCAAATCAAGTCAAATGTCAGCATAATTGGTTGCAAAGTAGTTCTTAATACGTCCTTAGTAATCAGTATTTCATCTGTCAATCTAGTTTAGTGTAAGTGCAAGATTTATAATTATCAGAAATTTTAAAGCTGTAGTTAGCAGCTTTAGAGGCAGGGGAGCCTATGGAATGCATCAGCAAGCTGTCAAGAGAGGAGAAACATTAAAAAATGTGAATGTTCTTTTAAACACTTTAGTGCATAAAAAGGAGCATATGAAATGTCATCTTTCAAGGCATCTCTTCAATAATTTTGCATGGATCCAACGAGATGTGAGTAATACAATAATTTGCTGCCATTTTACTAAGTGATATGATAATAGTACTGTGCCATTACTTGGGAATCTTCTTATTAAGTGCTTATAGATTCAATATCAGATGGCCTATTGTTCTACCTAAACAACTTATCCCTCAATTTTATGATATTTTCATCCAATAGGAAATAAAATGTTCGCACTGAGGTTACTATAGTAACTGTCATGAATGGAACACAATCCCTGTGTCAATGATGAGAAAAAGAACAAATGTTTTTAGGCTAGTATCATATGATGTCAAGCTGATTGAAGCGATTTCCTCATGGCCTTGGTGCTCCAGAGTATGGATTTGCTTTGGTTGGGCTCAGATCGCACAAAGTAGTAATGCTCATACAATCATGGCATCATGTGTATGATAGCTGCTACTTAGTATAAAGTAGAAACTCCTGTTAGTGAATATTCTCCTTATAGGTCAGCTAGCTATTCTTGCATAGGGATAAGTCTAGCACTACAATTAAGGGAGATTCCAGACAGCACCAAATAATGGGTTTTAAACAAGTGCAAAAAAAATCCTGGGACTTCAGAAGATGTCCACTACAGACCTGTTGATCCTGGGATTTCTGCCTTCGTTGCCTGGACTTGATGCTTTGTTGTGAGATGTAGAGGCTCCCAAGATGGCTGCTGCAGGACTTCTGCCAAAAATTCGGTGGTTTTTTAAAAAGTAAACTTAAGATACAAATCATTGTATAAGTTCCATTCCTGGGTTATATAAGCTACAAGGACATCTGTGCAGGCAGGATGTTGTTCCTGGGTTATACATGTTTGCTCCTGTTTGCTCTTCTTGTGAAAAGATGTACAACATTGACTAGGGGGCCATACCTTTGTCCTGGCACACAAAATAAAGTTTTTGCCTTCTACTCAAGTGTCATCTTCTTTTTAGGAACTGATAAATCAGGAACAAACATCTAAAACCTGGGAACAAACCCAGATACAAATCCCGTGATTTCCGATTGCAGGGGCATAAAGACATGCAAAGATCTGCATGTTCAACTCAAAACCACGATATTCCCACACATGGATATCTTGTGCTTTTTGCTGTTTGTAGTGATTGTTTCTGTGTTTACAGAGAATTGCATCTGGCCACCCTCTGTTTGCTGTAGACGCTCCTGGAATAAAGGTACTGTCTGGACAGGCCCTAAGTAAACAGACGACATGGCCTGCAGCAGTAAAAGCTAAAAGGTGGCAACAAGATCCGCCCTCAGACAGACAGATCAGACAGATCAGCCCTCCTTAAAATAGCCTCTCTGCTTCAGATGTTGATGTTTCATTATGACAGTAAAGGGGAAAGTTTCAACAATTAATTCAAATACACAATTGCCACCTAGCCTCTGTTTAAAAACCTCCAGAGAAGGAGACCCCACCAAGACAGATTGTTCAATTGCTGGACAGCTCTTACCATCTTCCTAATGTTTAGACTGAATCCCTCCTCCTTTTGTTTGAATCCATTGCTCCTAGTGTCCTAGGGCCTTCCACACAGCCATATAATCCAGAATATCAAGGCAGAAAATCCCACAATATCTCCTTTGAACTGGGATATCTGACTCCACACTGACATATATTCCAGTTCAAAGCAGATAATGTGGGATTTTATTCAGCTGTGTGGAAGGGGTCCCAATTTCGGGAAAAGTAGAAATCAGGTTTCCTCCATCTTCAATCTTTCAGTCTTTCAAGTATTTAAATATGGCTATTATGCCATTTCTCAACCTTCACATTCAAATAGGGTTGACTGTGGGATCGGGCACCTGACCAGAGAGATGGAATTTTTATAGACTACTGCAACTCCACCTCCCCACCCCCCAGATCTTGGCTGATGCTGCACGGCATAACCTGGAGTACAAATCTGGGTAAGATTAACCCCTCTAGCTTCATCCAACCAGGTCTCCGTTATACATGCCAGGTCTGCTTTTTCATCCAGGATTAGATCCTGGATGGTTGACGTTTTTCCATTGACAGACCTGGCATTCAGCAGCACCACCCTTAACCTAGGGGGACTGTCATCCTGGGTACACCGATTTACCATGTCAGGAGAGCGTTTTGGAATTTTAAAAGTTTTCTCATGAATTAGCTGAATTGGTTGATTGGATCTCCCTTTCCCGTATCTCCCCTTCCCATCATCACCTCAATGCCCCCCCCCCCCCCGTCCCATGGAACGTCACCCTTCAGCCTTCCTTCAGCTGCCCCTGGCTGGGCAAGGTAGAGTTTTAAAATGCAGGCTACCTAAGAGGAAGTTGAGGCAACGCCTTGCTTCAGCTGCCCCTATCTGGCTAAGGTGAAGATTTAAAGTGCCAGCTGCCTGGATGGGAGTTGGGGTGATGCCTTCCTTCAGCTGTTAGGTAATGAACCATATCTGAGGTCATTTTTGGATTTAGAGCACCAAATGCATATAAAGCCAGCACACATTTTTACAAAAGGTTTTATGACACTCAGTTTTGCAGGCCCATGTAATAGTTGAATTTTGACTCTGCTGATTCAAGTTGTCATGATGTTTTACACATAATCAAGTACTAAAGCAGAACAGTCTGGAAGAAAATGATACATATTATTTCTCCTGTGCAAAATAGATATCAGACGTTTCAAGTGGAATAGATGAATAATCACCTGCAATCTAGAATAGTTATCATAGTCATTGCTGCAGCTAAGTTTTTTTTAATAATGGTAGGCTTGCAGAATTGTTTATTTTACAGGAAGATGACTCTTAACACAGTCAGGTAACTGGAGAATGCACACAGAATGTATCACTCAACATTTTTTAAAACAAAATTGATTTGTTAAAGACTTCCTTTTGGTTTGTGCTGGATTTCCTTTTCCACTTCTGGTTTTTGCTGGTTATAGTTTATCTACCTACCTACCTATCTATCTATCTATCTATCTATCATCTATCTATCTATCTATCTATCTATCTATCTATCTATTTACTATATTTATATACCACCCCTATTAGTTTCTAATAGGGTCGATCAAAAAACAATTGTTTTATCATCAGAAGATTAGGTCTGGCTGTCAGCTTGCCTGGATTTTCACCATTTAGCAAGTTATGTTTACGTGTTAAGATAAACCAAAAATTTAATGCAACCCCAGTGCCCATGGGGTTCTTTTCTTTTTAACATCTGAGTATATTCCATCGTATTTCAGGTTACATGTGTGTGTGTGTTTTAAACTTAAAACACCTACTAAAGTATTTACAAATTGGCAAGACAATCAGTGAGCTGTCTATTAAAGTTGTAATGTAAAAATCAGCAAGGAAGCTTGATAGCTAAAGAGTACAGCAGCTGCCTCGTGGGGTGAAATGGGGATAGAGCCATTCTGGGAAGGAGGTTGTAACATACTGTTCTTCATAAAGACTGCATGGAAAAAAAAGATGGCTATCTGCATTGCTGTAGTGGGAAATGGTTTGATATATAGACACTAGGGGTGTGCACAAGTCAGAAAACCTGTCTAATTTGTCTTAATAAAATTCGTGTGACCCCCATTTTGATTCTAAAGTTTTTTTCTAGAAAAATTATAAGGGGTCTGCATCTGATTTATTATGAAGTTCCAAATTTTTGTTAGTTTTTTTGTTAAGTTATTCGTCTGTTCAAGACAATGGAGACAGTAAGGGGGGTTCATCCCTCCTTCAGTTTTAGGGCTCTCAGGGATGAAACTTGCTACAATTGTAGCACACATGTACCACTCTAAGCTCCCCAAGTTTCAGAATGTTTCACCCATCCATTAATTTTTGAAGTTTTCACAAACTTTTTTTTTTAAAAAAACAGCTATTGCCTTGAATTTCTCTACAATGACACAACATAATCACTTCCTCCAAGTTTCAGAAATATTCACACATCTACTGATTTGTATGGAATTTAAAAAGTTTTGCCCATTAAAAAAAACAAACCGAAAAGAAGAAGGGAAGGGCATCATTCCTGCCATCTTTCAGAAAGATCCACTCATCCATCAATTTATAGGAAACGTTAAAGCTTTACAAATTAATAATAATAATAATATAAAATAAAATAATAAAACAACATTCAACCAAAGAAAATGAACCTAAAAGAAATACCAGGAGTGCCTCCTCCCTTCTCCAACCCGATAGGCTGCGGAGAACATATGTTCTAACAAGTTTGCCTGTGCTGCCCAGTAGTTTCCTTGTGCTGAAAGAATAAGCTGACTCACTGGGACTTATGAGAGTTATGTACTTTCTTGCAAAGACTAAACACTGGATGTGTTCATTTGTTTGTATGGGGAGTGGCGGTCCTGCACTGTTTTCATAATGCAGGTCGAAAGTACGAAGTTAATGTATCTTCTATGACTTTCAACACTCTAAAGAGTTTTTGCATAGGCCTAATACACAGTAAGGATCGAGTGATAAGGAGAATTGAGTGTAGAGAACAAATTTTTGAGTCCTGGATCAGTTCCGAAATGCTCCCCTCCCTTTATGGGCATGAGTGAGTTATTCTCGGGGTGTGTGCGTGTACACATATACACACACTCACAAACAAGAGATAGATTGCAAGATATGTTACTATAGTCTTACCTATTGCTATCTTTGGCCACACCACTCACATGCTACTAACACATTAGCCTGTGGGAATGTGAGTCTAGACAGAAAAAAGGCCTTCCCTGTTTTGAAGCTGCATGACTATATTGTGTGCTTGACAGCATCAGCATACACACAATAAAAAGCTTCAGTGAGACTCAGTACTTTAAATTATAACACTTAATTGTCTGTTTACTAGCGAAAGCATTAATACTCTGACTTTCCTCAATGAGCTTAAAGTGAGCCAGAAATGGGTGAGCTGTCAGCCTTGCACTGGAGGAGACTTTCAAGAATCCAAATCCTTTGTAAATCAGTAAAATCATGAATCTGCTCAGTCACGAATGCTGTTCTGTGCTTCTTGCTTTCTCTTGTCTGGCTTGGTAACAATGTGAGAAATTCTATATTTCCACATGCTCTTCTTTTTGTACTTCTCTTTTTAAAAAGAAAAAACAAATATCAGTGCATTAATCAACAGAAATGATCAGTGTTTGGAGAAGATGATCCTCTTATATTTCTGAATTGACACGGAGAGTTTATCACAAGCTTTTAAGACTTCAAAAAGAAAATCAATATTAATCCCCCTGCTGAAAGCCAGATTCATTCATTTTGTCAATGGGTCTAATCTACCTTATTTGACACTAGTGCCGCTGTAACAGGAAAGCATCATTAATATCTATGAGAGCAGATGATCAGATGTCTGTTCAGACATCCTGTCTTAAAGTGGCATTTTGCATTCATGGATATTACAGAGGAGGAAACTTAGAAAAAATGACAAGACCCCTAGTATCTGGTTTAAAGCTTTTTTGAGTACTGAAAAAAGTTTAAATCAAAACATCGAAGAACAATAACAGAGCATTACAGTCATCTACTTAGCCCATTAATCAGATTGCTGAATACCAAAATGTTTACCTTGTATGGTACATGACTTGGTTGCATTTTTTAAAAAACTATTGTAATGTACTGGTAATACATTTATTATGACAGGTGAGGATCCCTTAACTGGAATTCCAAAATCCAAACTGGTCCACTTGGGTCACTGAGATAGTGACATCTTTGTTTTCTGATGCTTCGGTGTGCACAAACATTGTTTCATGCATACAATTATTTTAAAATATTGTTTAAAATTACCTGTGTTTAGATTTGGGACTCTTCTCCAAATTATTTCATAATGTACATATTTGCAAAAAAAGTGCCCCCCCCCCCCAAAATCCAAATTCAAAATACTATGGACATTCCACAGATATATAATCCCCACTTGCCTAGTTTTCAACAGACTTCACAACCTCTGAGGATGCCTGCCATAGATGTGGGCAAAACATCAGGAGAGAATGCTTCTGGAACATGACCATATAGCCTGGAAAACTCACAGCAACCCAGTGAGTCCGACCATGAAAGCCTTAGAAAACACAAAATATTTTTGTTTCTAAGCATTAAAGATAAGGCTTACTCAACTTGTGTTAGTAATATCATGTTCTTTATGGGTCTATAATACATCAATGTTCAATACTTGTTGTTTTTTATTTGTTCAGTTGTTTCCAAATATTTATGACCTCATGGACCAGCCCATGTCAGAACTCTCCAGCAAAGGATTGTTACCTTGTTGTGGTGCTGGAGCTTGAGCACCTCAATGATGCCATGAGTGAAATCGTGAAGGGACAGCTAAGATGGGAAGGTCATGGAAGAGAGGCCAGACTAAATACGATCCCTTTGGGAAGGTAATGGCAATCCATCCCAGTATTCTGGCTATCAAAACTAAATGGATCAGTTCAATACATCATCATACAATGGCTAGCATTCTGCTCATGAATTTGGTGGTGTAATTCTAACTCATATAATTGCTATAGACTTTTGTTGTGCTGGACCGAATGGCCCACAAAGTCTACTTTTAAAGCAATGTTATCTTCACCCCAATAGGGTCATTTTTGTGTTGACAGAGAATGAGGAATCAATGTGAATGGGTTCAATTTTTTGTTATAGTTAATTGCACTGCTGAGAAGTCTTTACAGATGCAGTTGGAATATGTCTATTGTGCAACCAGAAGTAATGCTCATTTTCATCCATGTGCAATCATGCAAAATGCGTAGCATTGGACAGTGGCATCCATCACCAGTGGCACCACATGCATAAATGCATTTCTACAACTTTGAAGTGATATCGGATAAAAAAGCCAAGCATCTTCTGTGGGGGAACACACACACACACACACACACACACACACACACACTACAGGTCAACAATATTCTGCCCATTGTGTGTCAACAAATTTGCAGTTCTGTGTCAACTCCTACTTTTTAATAGCCAGCCTTTCTCAATGTGAATATCAGGATTATATATGGCAGAGAATCTTCCATTCATGAACCATTTGAATGAGAAAAATGAAAAACGCATTTCTTTCATTTTTAAAAGGCCATCAGTCTGAGCAATTGACCAAAAAAGAAAGACCATGGTGGGGGATATTTCCAGGAGAGCTTCAGTGTATTGAATTCTATTCCTAAATAGCTTCAGCACTTGGGATAGTTCCTTTAAAATTCAATATCAAATTCAAAGCTCTGTCTGCATCACTTCCATGGTGAACAAGAGCTGGGCTTTTTCTTTTGCTTGTTTGTTCTTATTTACAGCAATTAGTTTCTTTAAAATGTCAAAATATGATTGAGATAGATCAAGGGGGGATAGGCAAACCCATGCATGCAAAATCATTCAGTGCCAAGAATGATATTTTGTCCTTAACTCACCCTTCTGTACTTGTCAGATCCTCTTTAAGCTAATAGGATTTTCTGTTGCTCAAGGATTTATTTTTTCTACCTGCAAATACAGTTCAAAATGACCGCTTATAATTTTAATAGAGCATCTTAGAAAAGCATCATATTTATGCAAAGCTAGACATTTTCATACAACATCGAGGACTTTTCTTCATCTTGATACTGGACTATTTAAAGTTTGACAAATCCCATGCTATGCTCAACAGTAGTGGCAATGAATAAATATGTTATAAAAAGGAAAATGAATAGTCTTGCTGTTATCGTACTATAGTACAGTACAGATATCCTTGCATTATATAGTAATCTGGTGGTCGTTGGTGTTTTTTTCTGCTAGTGAGCTAGTGAATGCATCCTAGGTTTTAGATCATACTGTAAAGGTGTTGAATCAAATCAGTCTAATATGATCAGCACTCTCGATAGCTCATTTAAATGAAGACTAAAACACATAGTGGATTCATTACCCATTAGAGCAGGAGCCTCCAGCTGATGGTGCCATGATCTTTGAAGGACCTTTCCTTGGCATGGGATTTCTTACCCCATAAAAAATCCCATGCTCCCATTGTGGCACAGGAAAGAATCACATTGCTTCATAAAAACAGCAGGAAGGAATTTCTTTTTGAGAAGGTCAGTTTCTTATCATGTTCATTTCTATCAACTGTTATTTGGGATACTCAGTGATCTAAACTGAAGTATCTTTTCCACCTCTATACCATCCATAATCCTCTCTAGAGTATAGACTGATTCGGGAAAAGGCATTTTGGTAGTACATATCAATAAATACAAACTGAGCAGAAAGAACTTTGCAAAAGAGTCTCGTGGCACAGCCAACGTCGAGCAAGAGGATACATAGAGGCTTTGGGAGTCTGCAATGGCCTGCATAGGAAAGCAGGCTTAGTCAGGAAACACCTATTACAGATGTAATGTTCTCATGTAGCTTTGCCCAAAATACAGTTTCTGGTCCAAGCTAAAGTGAAAAATTTTCTTGCATTCGATTATGGAGAATGCATGGAATTTTTTAACATTATAAAACTCTTTTTTGGGATGTTCTGGCAAAAATAAACTGCAGATTTTGTTTCAACAGAATTTTAAAAAATCTGCAGTGGTGACTATTATGTGATGAAAAGGGGGCTATTCACCGTGTAATAGTTTTCTCTGTGAGGATATAGCCAAACAGGTGAGTTCTTCACCCACCCGTTTGGCTGTACCTTCAAAGGGGATGGTTGCCACTTGCCAAAAGAGAAAGAAGGTAGGCAGGGGGAGGAATTCATTCTTCCCCCACCTGCCCTCCTTCCCTTTTGAAGCTGTCGGGCTTAATATAGCATCCAGCTGAATCAAGCCTCACATCACCTAGGAAAGAGAACGGGTGTGGGGAAATGAATTCACTCTACCCCATCCCATCCTTTTCCCTTTTGGAGCCATGGGGCTTAACTCAGCTCCTAGCTGAGTCAAGCCTCACAGCACTGGGAAAGAAAACAGGCAGTGAGAGAGTGAATTCACTCCCCACTCTCACTTGTCTTCTTTCACTTTTGACAAGGTGGCAGGAGAGTGAACTAAGAGTGCGACTATTATGTGGGGCAGGTGTGACTATTATGCGATAGTGAGTATTATGGAATGAAATATGGTACATGCTCCAGCAAGACACAGCATGCAAAATTGATAAGAATGTCCTCTATTTCATCATACATGCCATTTATAAAGATGTTGAATAGCAGTGTTCCCAGGACCAAACTTGTAGCACCTCAGTAGTCACTTCCATCCAGGTTGAAAAGAGTCCTTGGTGATCACCCTTTGGGTTTGGTCACCCCACCAATTAAAAATCCAACTAACATTAGCATTGTCCAGCCAATATTTTACAAGAATAATATGAGGAAATTCATTAAAGATCTTACTGAAATCAAGATATGCTATATTCACAACATTTCTTTCAACTACTAAGTTTTTCACTTTAACAAAAAAAAAGTGAGAAATAAGATTAGTCTATGACTTATCTTTGAGAAACACATAGCATTTCCAACCAGGTACTTGCAGACTTTCCATTCTAGAAAGTGAGAAGGACCAAATGGTAATTTTTAGGTCCCCCATTTTTATCTTTTTTGAAGATGGGGTAGCATTTGACCTCCCGCTAGATCTTGTCTTGTTCTCTGGAAATTCTCAAAGATTGTTGCCAGTGCTTATGATATTACTTCTGTGAGTTCTTTTAATGCCATTGGACGAAGTTCATCTGGTCATAGATTCATTAGGAGTAGCCAGGCATTGCTGTAATACCACTCTTCTTCTGTATAGCATTTCTCCTAAGTGCATCATCATCTCCATTTTTTCCCAGGTAGAGCACTTTTTTTCCTTTTGGGAGAAGACAGAGTCAAATGAGGTATTGGGTAATTCTGCCTGTCTCTGTGCCCTGTTAGTGTTTCACCATCTTCTCCATTTGGTGTCCCTAGAGTAGTATGGCATATCATCTCAAAGTTTTTCATTGACCTCATCACATTAGAGAATGAATCCACTTTAAATCCGGTTTAGCCTCATGTAGAATTCTGGGGTTTGTAGTTTAGGGAGCGGTCCCTGAACAGCCTCACTAAACTACAAACCCCAGCATTCTGCAAAAGGCAGAAACCGGATTTAAAGTGGATTCATTCTCTAGTGTGATGAAGAGGAGATTTTGGCAATGTCTGACTTAACATACTGGCTACATTGTGTAATTAAATTTGACCCTGGGAACCCTTGGGGCATGCAAATTACTGTTTCATTCATACTGAAAGTAGTGTATCTCTCAGTGTGTTGGAAAAAGGCCTGCTTTCTCTAGGGCAGCTGAGACTGATGTGTGCTGTAAAAAACTTCTCAGAACCCAATAATATAGACACTCATTCCTTAGGCCAGTTGAAACTAAATAGTTAATTATTCTTCCAAGCAATTCTAAATAACATTACAGTGAGTTCTAAATAGAACCAAATCAATGTGGACAAATCTAGTACATATTTTTCTTGTTTAAAAAGGAAAGGAAAAAGGAGGTGAAGAGGAAGAAATCAACAGCACAATCAATCATCAAGATGTTGGATGATCCTATGGTAGCTCTTTGCAGCAGGAGCAGCAGCAGCACCAGATCCTGCGGCTGCAGCTGCTTCTGATAAAGTCAGATAAGGATACTGCAGAGAAGCCAGTAATGGATAAATGTTTTTCATATTTGTGTACATTTTTGCAATCATTTGAAAAACAACTTATATGAGATGTCCAATGACCTCCCACATATATGGGAGATGTCCAATGACCTCCCACACCCCTCGAGGAAGTCACTTTCTTTTGTTAAGGGAGTGGAAATTTTATGACCTGTTTTTATTGCCCTTTGTCTCTGGTCCCCACATGGACAAGAATGGGAGTGTCCTTTGCCTGCATTGAGATCTCCCAGAAGTTAGTGGGGCTTTGGAAGCTTTCATGATGCATTTAGGTTGGCCTATAAACATGTCACTCTTTTGTATATTATTGTATTTTATTACATGACTACCCTGAATATATACTTCCCTGAATGACTCTTTCATGCCATATTTATAGGACAAGGATAAAAGTAAATCAAATGGGCTGTAAATGACAGAGACAAAACACCTTAAACCACTGCAGTTTTTTTGAATGTCAGGAGGCAGTTGAGAAACTGCAAGTTGCTTCTGGTGTGAGAAATTGGCTATCTGCAAAGACGTTGCCCAGGAGATGCTCACATGTTTTGCCATCCTTGTGGGAAGCTTCTCTCATGTCCCCGCATGGGGAGCTGGAGCTGGCAGAGGGAGCTCATCCATGCTTTCCCTGGATTTGAACCTCCGACGTGTCGGTCTTCAGTCCTGCTGGCACAAGGGTATAACCCACTGAACCACCGAGGGCTCCACTGAAGTGATATCTCTCAATCTCCAGGTTCATTAACAATGGCTTATATTAGTTAAAAAGCCAGCAATCAGATTGATTACCGCGTTCTAGTTCATGAGAATGTGAGATGCTTCCAGTGTTAGGTCCACACATTCTGTGCAGTCTTTTGAGGCTCAGAAAATAGGACTAAGTCTGCTACATTTCAAGTGGCCAAGGTCCAGCAGGTTTTGGATCATCCTGTAATCTTCCTTGCCCTTTTAGTAACCTGGATTAAATGTCTAAATCCTTCGAAAGCTTAGACATCTTCTCTTCGTGCCAGTTTTGTGTGTGTGCGCGCGGGGATGACTGGTATAACCAACCCTGCTAAGAGGTCAGATTATTTGTCTGTGTCTCTGGCAGAAAGACTCCTCAAGGGTATATGAGGATATCTGTGTGTTTTCTGTGCGTGTCTATATATATTTGCCACACACATCAACAAAAGTCTGGCTAGACATGCCACTTGTATTTTGGCTGACCTTTATTTTTCAAATGTTTGCTAGCTTGCCATGCAAGACACTGAGAGGATTACATAAAGAGACGCAAACCCCTGCAGCTTTCTATGCAAGGCGAATTTTAAAGCTTTATACAAACAAAAGCATGAGGACATTGGATAATACAGAGCCCTGTGATTTATTAGGGGTTTTATTGTTGCTATTATTGTTGTTATTTATTAAAGCTAGAGTAATTACTTGAGCCTGACTTTTTTGGAAGTGTGCTAATGGAGAAAACCTCCCATGACTTCACAAGGGATGTAGGCCAGCAATGTCGTCTTCTTAAAAAGCCAATAGACTGTTAATCTGGCTTGAAATGTTTGTATTATGGAAAGGTTTTAAGAACTGTTACTTGATCAGGCCAAGGGCACTTCCACACAGACATATAACCCAGAATATCAAGGCATAAAATTCCACAATATCTGTTTTGAACTGGGTTATCTGAGTCCACACTGCCATATATCCCAGTTCAAAGCAGATAATGTGGGATTTTAATCAGCTGTGTGGAAGGGGCCCAAGACAACAAACAATTTGTGATTGGCAGTTGTTGTTTATTCATTCAGTCGCTTTCACTTCTTCGTGACCTCATGGACAAGCTCACACCAGAGCTCCCTGTTGGCCATCACCACTCCCAGCTCCTTCAGGATCAAGTCAGTCATTTCAAGGATACCTTCCATCTTGCCCTTGGTCATCCCCTCTTCCTTTTTCCTTCCATTTTCCCCAGTATCATTATCTTCTCCAAGCTTTCCTGTTTTCTCATTATGTGGCCAAAGTACTTCAACTTTGCCTCTAATATACTTCCGTCCAGTGAGCAGCCAGGCATTATTTCCTGGAGTATGGACTGGTTTGATCTTCTTATGGTCCAAGGCAGTCTCAGAATTTTCCTCAACTAGTTTGGTTGCCACAATTCTGTTTTTTTTGTTTTTGTTTAACTGCAACCCAGCTTTTGCGCTATCTTCTTTCACCTTTGTTAGAAGGCTCCTCAGCTCCTCCTCAATTTCAGCCATTAAAGTGTTATCATCTGCATATCTAAGGTTGTTAATGTTTCATCCAGCAATTTTAACTTCAGCCTTGTCAAGCCCTGCATGTTGCATGATGTGTTCTGCATACAAGTTGAATAGGTAGGGTGAGAGTATTCAACTCTGTCATGATTGGCAGTGGAAGGTCTAAATCACGCATATGTTAATCTAGCCTGAAAACTACTAAGGTGATCAACAAATATGCATGAATCAACTTGGAGGTTTGCTTTAGTAATACAGGAAGAACATTATTCATATACTAACACATAGAAGCAGGGAAAAGTGTAACATCTTTGCTGGTCAGGGGCACTTTATTTTCTCCTTCTGATTTGAGGCTCAAAGTCCAAGATAAAGATTTGGTACATGGAAGGTAAATTATAAGGAAGAAAAATTCTGATGCTGCACAGCATAATTCCTGATTATGAGACAAATCTCTTAAGGCATCTCCCCGAATGAATTCTTGGCCTTTGTAGAGCTGCAACCAACACAAGACAGCCATAACTTTGATCTTCAATTAAGATGTATTTTAATCTCTAAATTTCTCTAGACTTTGATAATAGTTTATAATTATAATGCTCTGCAAAGAAAACCCATCAGAGAATGAAAAACACACAAGTCATTAATTGGGTAGATATCTGTAAAACAATAGACCTCCATTTCAGTTTTGGAAAGGTTTGCATTACTGAGTTGTAAAATGATGCATAGCTAAAAAGTGTGTCACCAACATGAAAAGTTTAGAAAGCGCTGTACTAAACTCTTCATCAGGATGTGAGAAAATGATTACCAATGAAAGGCAAGGCTTATTTTCTGTGTCAAAATTAATGGTGGGGAAAGTGGGAAGAAGCACTAGATTTTCAACCTACAAGGTGTAATAGAAATTGAATAAGCAGTATAATTTTGACATAAAATGGAAGGGTTTCCCCCTCAATTTGCCTTAACTGGCATACCTGTGCAGAGTGCACAGTTAATAAAGAATAAGGACAGTAGTTCTTGCTGTCACCTTAACTCAGCATAGCATTTTCCTTTTTGTACAGAAGTACTAGTGATCAGCTTTTAACCTGTTTGATCCCACAAACTCCTTTTAACTCTGTCTTGAATCTTATCTTCCAGCCAGGCCTGTAGCCAGGATTTTGATGGGGGGGGGGGGGTGAGTCTGAGTGAAAGAGGGTCTACCCTAGCAAACCTTTTGTATTGTTACCTCAATACCTCCATGCATATGAGATATATTGAGCATGGTGATCAGATCATGATATGACTAAATATAACAATTTAAATAATGTACTAGTAAGGCCTTTTCGCAGACCACCATGAGAATTTCGGGGGGGGGGGGGGTTAAGCCCTTCTCAGCAGACTATCTTCTTACCTTTCATTCCAACTCCAAATACCATTCCACCACTCCTCAATGCTGCCTTGCATTATAACACCAATTCTCATATTCTGTCCCGACACCTGGCTGTAATAGTTCCAAGCAGACCTTGGAAAAGTGACTTATGATATTTCAGTTCCTCAAAGTCCCTTGCAAAAAAAAAAACAACCATGCTGATGGGGCAAATTTGGGGAGTCTCAGTGATCCAAATTTTTTTTTTCATGCTCTGATTAAGAGATAGAATACCTCAGAAAACTATGGTGACAAAAATGCAAGTCTTTCGCTCTTTGTGTGGCCAGGAAATGCAGAAAATAATAATAATAATAATAATAATAATAATAATAATAATAATTTATCATGTCAGGAGCAACCAGACAGTTGCTCCTGACATGATTAATAATAATAATAATAATAATATAAAATAAATAAACTTTATTTATAACCTGCCACCATCTCCCCAAAGGGGACTCAGGGCGGCTAACATGAGCCCAAAATAATACAACATAATTAGACACAAAACAACAAAAATACATCAAACAAAATATATAAAGTCACAAATAGAATAAACAATATAAAATAGCATAATAAAATCAAACACAATGGCATTTTAAATGTTGTTTTTCTCTTTGTTTTCAACAGCCTTTTCATGCTTCCTTGAAATGTACATCTAGCTTCAAGTATTCCTACTTCTTTCAGCCTAGCCTGTCCTTTCTGGAGAGTCAAGTACATTAAAAGCAATATGCATATTTTAAAATGCAAAAGACTACAATATGTCAATTTCAGAATGCAGAAAATTCATAAACAAATCTGTTTAAGTATCGCTATGGGAAGAAAATGCATAGTACTTGCATCATCATCAGACAAGCAAAATTGCCCCTCATATGACACTTCCACTTCACTTGCAGCATGGAGCCTGCCAGCTCCCATCCCATGATGGTGATCTACTTCTGTGTTGCAAGTGAAGTGAATGTGTGGTAAGTCACCAAGGTGGCAACATGAGAGGCTTCCTGTGTTGAATAGGAAACAACGGGAGGGAAGCCAGGCAGTGGATATTTCTCCCCATGGGATGAGGTGAGGGGGAAGCCGGGCAATGTGGGGTGTGAGGTGATGGGTTCCCCATGCCCCCACCAGTCCCTGCCAGATTCTCCATGATGCGTGTCAAATCCCATTCTTAATGTGATGAGGTCCTTGATCTGAAGCAAGAAAGAGAAGAAAATCTAATTTTTGGAGAAATCTAGTTTGAGACATTTTCAAATATTTAACTTGAATGAAATCCTCAACCAGGAATGATTGACCAGATATTACATTGGGTGCATCACACACTGTTGCTGGCCTAAGAAACAATGGATCATTTAAAAATACCTGTATACAACTTTCTAAAACTCTACATATACAAAAATTGTTTTGAAAGCAGAGGCTATTTTATGGTAGACAAACCCACTTTTTTGAAATAGAATTCATAGAATCACTTACTTGATAAATAAGGGAAAAATCTGTGTAGGTTTAGCATCATTTGTAAGAAAATTTAAAATTCAAAGTACTCAAAAATCCAATGTTGTCCACATGGGTGGCTGGGATAACTTTGCTTTCTGAATGTTCAATGCACATACTCTTTGTTTCATGCACAAGATTATTAAAAAGTTGCTTATAAAATTTCTTTCAGGCTATGTGTATATAATGTGCATGAAACATAAATGAAGTTTGTGTTTCAGCTTGGGTCCAATCTCCAAAATATCTCATTATGTGCACATATTCAAATACAGGGATTCCAACCCTCTCCCCAACCCCAATCCCAAATATTTCTGGTTCAAGCATTTGGGAGATAAGGGAGACTCAACCTGTATTCTTGAAAGAGGAAGGTGCTTCTATGTAGCAATTCATTCCACATAATCAGAAAATGTCTTATGACCCTTGAAAATTGTTCTCTTCATTTATTTGATTGATGTGACTTACTCTTTAGGTGTAAATGATGAAAAGAAATATTACATTAAAACATTAAGGGAAGTTTATTGATTCATTAAAAATGTAGTAGCCATTGATTCAAATTTCAAGCGAGCCAAAGAAGAGAAGACCCCAGGCTCTACAGTTGTAAATTTTTTTGAGCCAGTGCCTATCAAAATGATTCAACCCGAGGCAAAGTCTTCCATGCAAAAAGCATTGATGTAGCAGATTTTATGGGCTACATAATAAAACATGGTAGCTTAGACAATTATTTGAAGTATTGGGGCCTATTCATGATTCAAGTACAGAGGTCTCTGTAGTGTCAAGCATCCTTATGTGCCTTTGGTTCAACTCATTCTATTCTGCCTATGCCTCTAAACTGATGCTCCATTGTGATCTGAGCACAATATTTATTTCCAGATAAAAGCAATAACTGTAAGAAAAAAGAGAATTCTGTATTTTAGTTAATGGTGGGAATTGGAACATATTCCATAAAGATACGTAAGTTTGAATAGTTAATTTTGGGGGAAAACGCTTCCAGAATCCTATTTTCTGATAGAATATGGGAGCTGTAGTCAAGAAGATGCTCCACAGAAGATGTTCTGCAGAAACCATTCTCTTTGTACCTTACTGACACTTTGTGCTTAGACCATGGCTCAAAGCCAAGTTTGTCTATAAATGGTGATTGTAGCATGTGGTTTGTCATCCTCTTCCAAACATATACTCTAGATAGAGAATGTTTTTCTTCTTTGGGTTACTAAGTTTGTATGAGTTGCTAACCAAACAAAATGTCCTTACCAAGCAACGGGGATATTGTTAGGCAACCTATCAGATTTATGAGTCATAGCTGTCAGCAATTGAGAGACAAGATTAAAGTTGCATTAAAAGTCCAAAATGACTAAAAGTGCCTTGAAACACTACAAACCAAACAGTTAGCTTCTTATTTCAGTCAAGGAGTGAAAGGAAGAGCAAATCAGACACATCCATTTACTCATTTAAAGTTCAGACTGAAATGTGTTTGGAATCCGCTTCATAATCACAAATATGGAACAGCTTTATCTCAGCGTATCAGCTCACATTCTGTTCTTATGTGAAGCAGAACTCCAGTCCAGTTTCCAAAGCATTGGATGTTTGTGGTGCATCTACACTGTAGAATTAATGCAGTTTAACACTAGACTTGTGCACAGATTCAGAGTGGTCAGTTCCCTTCTGTCACTCCAGCTTGTCCGTCTTGGTCAGATGACTGTAATGGCAAGGGCCTAGCTGTCATGTTTTTTTTTGTCTGTAACAAGACCACATGGCAGTCAATCATGGCTTCTCCTCCCCTATTCGGCACCATGCAGGGTTTCCCTGTGAGCCCGGCCTGTTGGACCAGCCTTAACGCTACTTAGCTCACTCTCAGCGTTAATTTTTGGCTTGACTTCTGACTTGGCTACTCTCTTGAATCTTTTTGATTTTCCTTTATTTTCTTGATTCTTTTTATTTAGTTGGATTGACTGGGAGTTGGGAATGTGTGGGATGAGAGGGTGAGGTGCTTGGAGGGTGACCCTTTTAGCTTCTTTTTTTCCTCCCCTTCTCTCCTTCATAAAATATACTTCTAAAAGATAACAACAATAACAATAAATCCCAGCAAACAAAAAGAAAAGCCTCATTCTCAGAAAACTACTACCACCTAGTTACCTCTCCTCTAGAGTAGAAAGTAGAAACAGCTTAAAGGAAGCATTAAACCCAAAGCAGAAAGGAGATTGAAGCATGAGGGGGAAAAGTCACAGTTCCAGGCAGGGCCTATATTGCAAATCAAGAGAAAAGAGAGGGCCTTTAAAAAGGAAGCCCAGGGTAGGATAGCTCCAGGTTGATCACTCTTCCTTCCCTGGGAAGTGGTAAATCTCCTTAAAAGGCCTTTGAAAGCCGTGTGGCGTGTGCTGCGGGGCGAGAGAGAGTGCACACCTGCAGCACCTGTCTCCTCTAGAATGGAAGGAAACAGCTTTAACAAAGCATTAAACCTGGTCTCCTCTATAGACAGAAGGGAAAGGATCACAGAAAGAGTGGTATCTTAACTCGGATGCTTTTAATCCAGGTCTTAATGAAGGATATAAGGACAAACAATACCTATAATGACGGGAAGGAGAAGTCCGCCCCCCTCCATAATTGGCCAGATAGAAAACAAGTCTTTTGGCTTCCCAGTTCAAAAACAGATTTCTGTCCTCCAAAATTCATGAGGTTCCCAAACAGATCGGGACCCCACCAAAATTCGTGATATCAAAATGGATTGCAGTTTTTCTCAGATTGCACAAGTCTATTTGACTCTCCCTTAGCTGTCATGGCTCAATGCTATGGAATCTTGGGATGTGTAGCTTGGTGAGGCATCAGCACTCTTTGACAGAGAATGCTAAACATCTACAGCTACAATGAATATGTAACATTGAACCACAGAAGTTAAAGTGGTGTGAAGCTGTATTAATTCTACAGTGTAGACACATCTTATTAATCTAGTAGGAATGTCAACAGATAGCTATAACTTACAAATAGTTCTTGTGGGTTTTTTCGGGCTATATGGCCATGTTCTAGAGGCATTTCTCCTGACGTTTCGCCTGCATCTATGGCAAGCATCCTCAGAGACCTCTGAGGATGCTTGCCATAGATGCAGGCGAAACGTCAGGAGAAATGCCTCTAGAACATGGCCATATAGCCCGAAAAAACCCACAAGAACTGAGTGATTCCGGCCATGAAAGCCTTCGACAATACAACTTACAAATATTTTATCAGAGTTGTTTGAAATGTTCTAATATGGTAGTCCTTTCTGAATAGATTAAATTTATGGAATTAGAATTAGCCTGCTTTTCATTGGATCACCTTTGAAAAGTGTTGCCTTGCTTCAGAGGGAATCTGAATTTCTCTGGGGCAATCAGATTGATTTTGGGATTCAGGAATTTCCAGAAGCATGTAGCTCATACCTATTATGTATATTGGGAAATATCTTTTAAAATCCCAAAGATATCTTAGATCAGAAGTTCCCAAGCTTATTTGGCCTACTTCCCCCTTTTCAGGGAAAAAAATGTTTGATGCCTCCCTGAAAATATACCTTCTTTAAACATAAAGATGCAGTGACTAATTTGTATTTTTATGCATCTGTAGTTCTACCTGCACCCTACAACATGGTAAAGAAATATGTTGTTGTAAATAAGACACCTTTAAGCTTGGAGTTATAACATTTCACAGCCCAATCATTTTTTTTCTTTGTGTATTTTGGTTTGTAGGTCTGTTCCTGGAGTAATTTGGCACACTGATTCAGAAAATTGCATTGGATACACCATATTAGCTCTAGTTTTTTTTAAATATGGTGATCATAATTTTCTGAGAAGAGAAGGCTGAGAGGAGACATGATAGCCATGTATAAATATGTGAAAGGAAGTCATAGGGAGGAGGAAATGGGCTTGTTTTATGAGTGTGGTGGAGGCTCCTTCTTTGGAAGCTTTTAAACAGAGGCTGGGTTCTTTGAATGCAATTTTCCTGCTTCTTGGCAGAGGGTTGGACTGGATGGCCCACGAGGTTTCATCCAACTCTTTAATTCTATGGGTCAGCAGATGGCATAGATGGCATATGTTTTGTTTCTCAAAAAACTAGCGCTGATAGGAGGAAACTGGCGCCATTTTTGGAATCGGCAAGTCAAATATAACCAGAAACAGGGCTAACATTCAAGGTACCAATATGTGCATTGGCTGGTGTTACTTATTCGATAGTAACATCTTCACCACAGACAGAAAATTATGAGAATGAAGGATATTAATATACATATAAAATAATATTAAAATAATTCCACATATCATTAAAAGTAGTCCGAAATGAGAAAGATGAACCTGGTACTCTGCTATCAATTTATTAATGTTCAGCTCTATTTTTATCAGCAGCATGAATTAACATTTTTGAACACTTATTTGTACTATTGTTACTTGTACTATTATTAACACTTGTCACACAATTCAGAAGGACTGATGACAGACAGGTTGGAGGTTCGAATCTGGGGACAGCACGAATGAGCACCCTTTGTCAGCTCCAGCTCCCATGTGGGGAAATGAGAGAAGCCTTTCACAAGGATAGTAAAACATCAAAACATCTGGGCATCCCCAACATCCTTGCAGATGGCCAATTCTCTCACACCAGAAGTGACTTGCAGTCAAGAAGATGCTCCTGACATGGGGAAAAACTTATTCATAGTATTGTATTGTAAACAAGTTATTCTATGCACATATTCCTACTGATGCATACTGGACTTCCCCACATAGCGCAGCATGCTCACCTGTAAACACTTGATTATTAAGACCTGTGAGTGGACTTGACCACTGATAGGGTTTAACTTGCATTCTGTGTGTTCATTTTGAAAATAAAGTAATCATCACAATTTTAACTCTGTGTTACACAACAGATGAAATATATGAAGGTTTGTTTCAATTTTTCTTTTTCCTTTCTGTTTTTACTGCTTCCTTATTTTTATCCATCGTCTCCCAAGTGCACTATACTAACACCCCCCCCCCCCCCGGATTGGTCCAGTGTATCTCAGGGGGGCAATATTGTCCATTTTGGGAAGCACTGTCTTAGGTGAAGATCAAAGTAAGTACTTTATTCTGATATTTCTTCATTCCACATCTTTGTCAACCAAATATAAGAATGGTATTTTACAAGCAGAACATTCCATCTTATTAGAAACATATATTTTGAGCATTTTAGTGAATGCAAGGCAGGATGAATGCTTGTTGATAAAACCTTAGATGAACCTATTCTTTGCACAAGGGGAAATCTAGGATCTGCTGATCCTTACAAGTCAATTATCATCTAAACTGCTCATTTCCTCCTTTAATTTGAGATTCATAGAATCTGAATGGAACATGCATTTTTAATGCCATGACAGGAATCATAAATATTGTTGGCCTTGATTACTAGCATGATAATACAATAAGCTCTCTTCATCCCCTGGAAGTTGGAGGAAGGGAGGTAAACTGATAGACTAAGTGCCCTAATAATTCAGGCAACATTTTTTGATATGATTAAAAACCTTTGGAGGAAGGAAGCCAAGTCCTGAAATATCAGATCAGTGTGTAGAAACCTAATGTTCTCCCCCTCCACTCTTTTAAATGATGCAGGAGCAGGTGCTGGCATTTCATTTCAGCTAATTAGCCTCTAATTTACTGTAAATATCTTAGAATTTCTTGAACAAGTCTCAGTGGAATCCAAGAGGAAACAATCTACTGGTTTGATACATCTCCCCGAAATACCATGGGGATGTCACTAAATACATGAAGTACTGAATTAGTTAATAAATCTGAACATGTATTTTAAATATATGAAAGGCACTTGGAAAACAAATTGCAACTAGTGTGTTTTTGTTGTCTCTTATCCATTGTCTATGTATAACAAAAGCTGTGGGTTTCAGAAATAATGATTTCATATGAAACTGTGTAATTTATGGCTCTGTGTGGCTCATTGCAGATTATTATCAGTAATAAATGTGAAAATAATGATAGCATTACTATAGCAAGTGCGGTGCCATAGTTTAGATATTTAATGCATGTAGCTAAACGAAATTATGGAACTACTTGATAACGCAATGGAATAACGATTTGACATGGAGATGTTCACGATAATGTTTTAAGGCTTTGTACAGTTTTTATATTTTTTGTATCATATGCTATTGTTTTTAACAGAATGTCTTGATTGTTTTTACTTGTTATAACTGTTGAGGCATCAAATTGTTGCCAATTTGTGAACTGCTCCAAGTCGCCTCTGGGCTGAGAGGGGCAGTATGTAAATATAGTAAATAAATAAATAAATAAAACTGGATGCATTTATTTATGTATGAAATATACAGTCTTTAGTCTAGATATAGAGTAAACATAGTTACACTTTGTGCCAGGTAGTTCTATTGGTTACTAGGGCTTAAAATAGTTGGCCTGAATCAATCATTGGATGGTGAGTTGACATGTAGGTATACTGCATTTAATTATCAGGTCAGGACTAATATTGATATTTAGACCTTTATTTCAATGTCATTCAATTTTCACTGCAGTTGGCTTTCTTGTCAATGGAACAGGTTTTGGATTGAACTT
Organism: Anolis sagrei; assembly: GCF_037176765.1. Taxonomy (NCBI): domain Eukaryota; kingdom Metazoa; phylum Chordata; class Lepidosauria; order Squamata; family Anolidae; genus Anolis; species Anolis sagrei. The sequence goes on along the minus strand of NC_090025.1, from coordinate 124,037,932 downwards.
TAAAGGAGCCACTACTTAAATAGGTTCAGCATTTTGGACAGCTCCTTAAAGTTCAGACTAAAACCATCTGAATTACATTACACTGCTAATGCCAGATTGTAGTTCACAATTGTCAGACAGAAGTCACTTCAGATGGTGTTGGATGGTTGGACTCTACCACTGGGTTTCTTGATAGGGATGATCAAAGTTCTTGTCCAAGAACATCTGAAGGATGTTGTTATTGTTTTTGTAATTTGCATCCAATCTTCCTAAATTGGGATCCAAGGTAGCCACAGTTTAGAAGATCAATGCAGTTAAAATAAAAAAGTTAAGAAAATAAAAATGCAATTAAAATATGAAAATGTTAACTTAAAAAGTGTTTTTCCTGCTAAAGAAAGAGCAGCTGGAACAGACCATTCCAGAATCTAAGGGCATCCACTAGAAAAGTCCTCTTTCATGTCCCTATCATGTTTGTGAGGGCAATAAACATGACCCAAAGCACTCTCCTGATGATCTCAGGACCCAAGCAGGCACATACAGGGAGATACAGTCTGCTAGATAGTCTGAACCTGAGGTCATAGCAAGTTTGTGCCCAGAAACAAACTATGGACTAAAAGGAGCTGTTTTAACAAAGGAACAATATGTTTCCCAGTTAGCACTCTGAATGCAATTATTTGATCCAGATGACATTTCTGATTATTTTCAAAGGCAGGTCTATGTAGAGATGTTACAGTAACCTGAATGGGATCAAATTAAATCATATACCATTGTGACCAGACCCAGTTTCTCAAGAAATTGGCACAGTCAGCCAATTTCAGATTTTAAATATGAAAAAGATTTTAAATATGAAAAAATCAGATTTTAAATATGAAAAAGTACATCGACTACTGGAGATATCCTGTGTTCCCAAGTTCTAAGCTGTGTCCAGTCCATGTGCTCCCTATCCCTATTTTGTTGTGTATCTTAATGATGCAAACCTTTTTGCTTCTCCAACCCATGCCAGCAAATATTATGAGCTGTGTCTGGAACATATCACATCCCCCTTTTGAGATTAAATCAGAGGTGGGAAGAATACTGCCCTCCAGAAGGTGAACCTAAACTCAATGTGAAGAAAGGTTAGCATGATCCAACTTTCAGTGGAAGCTCCTTCCTTGGAAACTTTTAAACAGAGGTTGGATGTCCATCTGTCAAGGATACTTTGTGCTTTTCCTACACAGCAGGAGGTTAAATTAGATGGCCCATGTGGTCTCTTCCATTAGTCTATGATTCTATGATAACCACTCTTGCAATAAACATTAAAAGAAAGAAATAGAGAGTGGTGAGACCTTCAAGTCTCTCATCAACCTCATGCTTGGCCCTGAAGTTATTGCACCCCATGTTTCACAACATGACTTTTGCCAATGAACTGTCTTCTTTAACCTTAACTAGACAACTGGGCATGTATTGATGTACTTTGATTCTCAGCTGCTGTGATCATTGGCCCCCCATATAAAGCACATCAGAAAGATAAATATCTTTAACAGGAGCAAACATCTGGAAGACTGAAAGAATTGTTGCCATTGAGCTGTCTGTCTTTGAAGCAGAAAAAATTCAAACCATGATAATCATGGTTTGCCTCTTGCTTTGATTAGTTGCATCGTGATGGGCCTGTTTTCCGCATCTCAATCTGTAGTCTCAACAACGAGCAATTTACTAAGGTAGGGTGATGAACTAGAGATATGTGGACTGGTGCCTTTTTATTCTGAATTGCAATGAGAATAGATTAACTTTGCCAACTTATCTGTGAATCAGAATGAAGTTAATATGTCCACAATCTTGCCTGTTAAAATTTTGCAATGCAATCAATACATTTTAAAACTACATTGAATCCCAAACGTGAAATAAAGAGGCTAGACCTAAAGCATTGAGTAACTAAGGGCCATTTGTTTGTTGTTTATTCGTTCAGTCACTTCAGTCGTTCAGCCCACGCCAGAGCTCCCATTTACTGACCCAATATATTTGTTATCTTTTTAATTCCTGGGCTGCTTGTCAAAATGCTGGTTGGGAATAATCTAAAATGGGTCTAGGCTGAAGGACAGGTATCATTCCATGACTACCTCCTCAGCTCATCCTTGGATGAAGCACCTAACCCCAAGGGGCAACCACATACACTTTTAAGTCCTGAATCTTCCCCTCAAAAACGGCCCATTCCCATGGGTCTTCTCTTTTAAGATACAATACAAAAGAGGCAATTTTCACATTGTTTCACATTGTTCACATCTGGTTGCCCAAAGTGACCAGTCATTAACTGGAAGGCCATACCAAGGGGACTCCATCAAAAACTTCAGAACTTTACAAACTCCCCAGTTTAGTCCCAAGGGCAGCCCCTTTTACAGCTCTCCCAAGTCTCAATACCTTTAGAGATGTCATTTCAGAGATTCACCCTTCACCCACAAATGTCTGTGTCTGTGCCAAAGTGTTCACTGATTAATATTCTCTCAGTAGCTTGCTAATTAAACCCAATTTTATGAGAACACCACCATAAGCCAATTTTCCACTTTCCATTTCTCCAGTAGCCTCTTGTCCTGAGCACAGGTTACACATCAAAACATTCAAATATTGCAACATATCATCTATTTAATAGTCATTTTTATGATCCAAAATCAAAGGTTTTGTTATAAATGCCATTATTTTCCTAATTTGGTTAGCAAGATAACCAAATCAGCAAGATAATTTTGAAGGTTTTGTAGGTTTTGGCCTATCTCTTCAATTTGTCAATGTCAGTTTGAATTCTGTTTCCTACCCTCTGGAGTATTTGCTATCCCCTCCTAGTCTGGTGTCAACAGCAAATTTGATAAACATCTCTTCTGTGCCATCATCTCTGTCATTTATAAAGATATGAAGGGAGTGAAGAGTCTTCTCTTCCAAGTCTTCCTGTATGTGTAGAAAGAATACAGTTCAGTGATCTTTATTTGGGGAGGGGAGTAAAGGCAGTTCTTTGCTTCTTCCTCAGTCAACTTGATACAGGATATTTTTTCCTTATTGATCACAGCAGCAGGAAAAAAAATCAATTTATAGGAAACCAGCAGGAAATTGGTAAAGCTTAGGGGGTTTTTGTAGCTGTGGAAAGGGGAAAGTGAGAGGTCTCTTGGGGAAACTGTGTTTCAATGCCATTAAGGAACGTGTGTCCACCTCCCCCCACCCCAGGCCACATTTGTGTGCAGCAGGGCTCTATTTGTGAAAGGTTTCACTGCTCACTTTGGGGTGTTAGGGTCCTTCTTTTCTCCCACATCACAGCACACCCCATTCATCACAGTCTCTTTGGCCTTTATGATGCATTGAGAGAGTTTGCAGTGGAAAGCAAAAACAGGAAATTCTTTTTCTATCATCCAGGCTGCACATGTCCATTCCATTGAATGTAAAAGTACATTTTTTTCAAAGATGTTATCCTATGCACATTGATTTGCTACTAAATTCAGCAAGCCCTGGAGGCACCACACACAAGGTCAAGCTTTAACAATGTGAAAACCATTTTCAACTTTGCGTTGTCCAGCATGCCAAAAAGAACTGTGTTTCTTTTTAGTCTTTTCTATTTCTATCCCAGTTGCACTCCAGTGTAAAAAGGCAGGGGTGGGAGGAACCACACCTAAGAAACTCAAAATCCTTTTATTTTTTTTATTGTGGCAGAGTGAGTAGTCTTCTTTCAGAAGCAAGGGAGACTGCGGGTTGAAAGGCATTCCAAACTATTTGAAGTGTGTCCATCCTTATATAACATTATTGCTTTGGTGACTGGAGAAGCCTGCCTTTTTAAAGTAGTAAAAGTGCTGATGAATACATGGAGCAAAAAGGGCGAAAAGCACAGCAGCTGTTGTGGGCGGAGAGGCATGACCTGTGTAAACCCGCATTCAGTCATTTTTCATTGTGACTGACAATCAGGTTATTTAAAGGAACTAAGTGGCAGCACAACGGAAATGGTGATGTTAAAAAAGTATGTGTGTGTCATGCATTATTCCTATTATGGCCCCCATGGGAGGGGACAGGATGGGTCTGGATGTTATTTGATCCTGCCCAAACATATTCTTTTTAAAAAGATGCAACAGCACTTAATGCGATTGCACTCCCTGTCAATTGCATGTTATGTGACTGGGGGAAATGGTAGTTGATCGGCCAGATTGGTTTTCTTTTCAGGGGTGCATAGCATATGGCGACAGACCAGCTGTGAGACCTGAATGATATTTGCTCGATAAGATCCTAACACTTAAAAAAACCCCAGATGGGGGCATTCATTTACTTTGCATTTAATGTAAACGTATCTAGTTTTGCATTTTTGATCTGAAATGTGAATTGATGCTCAGTTGTTTTTCAGGATGTGCATCTCACCAAATTTAGCAATAGAATTCTATAATCCAGATGTGTATAGAATAATATGTATATTAAAGGGTAATGCACACTAAAATGCATATGTTGAGGGTTTTTTTGAAAATGCACTTAAAATATGTATATTGGTGAAAAATGCAAGCACTGCGAGAAATGCACACAATAAAGAATATAAATGTTCATACTTTTAAAAAAATCAAATTTGGTATGAAGATTAACAAAATGAGAAACTGAGAAATTGAATATACTAATGTGGTCAGTCACAAAATAATTTATCAAAATTCCACTCTAAAGCACAGGCTCCTCGTGCTCATGAAAATTCTTTTTTCGTGCTTCATGCTATTCTTTTTGTGTGTGTGTAAATCAAAATTGTCTTTTCATGGGAAATACTGATGCATAGAAGGTAAACTTGTATGAGAGCAAAGGTTGTGTCAGTTTCCTTTTCAAGACTGGACAATCCTTTTCACTTTCCAAGGTAATGGACTTCAGGTCATTACATAGGTTCAGCACTTGTATAGCTCCTTTAAATTTCTGACTAAAACACTGATTATATAAACCAACCCAGGAGCCACTGGTTGCCACAATTGGAAAGTTGACATGGGAGACATGTACCAGCTACCTGTATCTGTTGATCGTGGTGCAGAGGCCTCAAAGAGAAGTATAAGCCTCACTTGTGGTTCCCTGAAAGCATGTGTTGCTGTTGTGTGCTTTCAAGTCATTTCTGACTTATGGTGACCCTATCACAGGATTTTCAGCAATGGTGAGTATATGATTTGCCGAAAGTCACCTAGTGGATTTCCATGGCTGAGCATGGAATTAAACCTTAGTCTCCAGAGTTGCAGTCCCACATGCAAGGTACTACACCATGCTGGCTCCTCACATATTCACCCAAAAGCAAGCTACTCGTGTTTATAGCAAGAATGAACACCTTTCTCACCTGCAGTGTTATTCACTATGCCGTATCATCACTTTGTCCCACAGGAGAGCCCCTGTTGCCCTTTTGCCAGCATGTGTGGCACAATGGCAGGTGTGCAGGGCGATTCTGTCATCGTGTGTGCCACCCAAGCACAGCGATGCCTCCCTCATCACACAGGGTAGGCATTGCCCAAATAGGGCAGAAGCATGCTGGCTCCACTGGATCCAGCACAACACAAGGAGGCCTCAGTGTTTGGAGAGAAGCGCCCAAGGATGATTCCACCCTTGTTGGGGGCATGGACTCTTCCAGAAGCCAAACAACATGGTGTTATGGATGTTATATGGCTCTGTCCCCAAGGAAGGCTTGAAGTGTTCTGGGACACTTATTTTAGTAAGTGAGGCTGGTAGTAAAGCATTTCATGTCTATAGATTAGCTCATTTTTTAAATTCACTTCTGCATAATCTTTTGTCTTTTTTTGCTGATTCCAAAAGCAGCCACCTCTCCAGCCCTAGAAGTTGTTGAACAATAACCAACTGCTGTGTGATTGTATAAAATATATATCTACAGAGATTTCTCTGTTAGGTCCTTTACACTTTCAGTAACCTGGCACAAATGTGTGCAAAGAAGTATACCTGGCATTTCCACTTCATGACATATTTACAAAGGATGCCAACAAGGGGGGGGGGGGGGGGACATGTAACCATGCTTTTAAATCATGGTTGCAAAATGGTAACGATAGCTCAAAGTGATCTTCGTGGACATTCCTTGTGACAACATTCACTGCATGTTCTTGACAGAGTCATTTTTAAATATTTCATATCAAACTTAGAATGAACTTTCCAGTCACAGTTTCTGCAGGTACTGATCCTGCAGTAAATAACGTATCTGAATGAACATTCTCCCAGCTTTGAATAGATTAGGTTAAAATCTTATACCCTTTTACATTGAACTTAGAGGCAGGTATTTCTGTATACACATGTAAAGGATTGTGTTGTTACCTTTTTAAAAAAAATATCAAAAAATAAGAGGTGAAATTATGATGATTTCTTCTTGTTCATCTGCAGCTTTCATTGAATGTACACTGTATTTTTGAAGAATTTGGAAAATCTGGACACAAAGTAATTTTGCTAATATTATATGTGTTTCAAAACTTTTAAATTTTGTTTTAGACTATTGCAATTTATCACTTATAATGACATTCTGTTACAATTGTTTTTAACATTTGTATTTAAAAGTTTTCTTAACGATCCTTTGTTTCAATTTTGAATGCTGCCTTGGGTCCTGTGCCTGAACAAAAATGGAATATAAATTAAATGACTCAATTCAATTCCATTAATATTGTCAGGGCAGCCTTATGCATTCAAATCTGAAACTTCAGTTTCAAGAGCAAAAGCCATCTGTTGGTTGTGAGTCTTTGCAGTGGTATATGTGTGTGTGTTCACTGAACATTCTTTCACCACAATCTCTCACAGCTGGGAAAAGTTTTTCCTTGTGCAGCATTTTTAGATAACCCCATTGACTGCATTGGCTGAGAGATTCTGGATGCTGTAGTACAAAAGGTAACCTTCCTGAGTGCTGTTTCTTTCAATAGTAATGGGAACTGGTGGATCCTTTATTGTAAAGGCTGTGAATCCACTTGTGAATTTACAGTCCCCCACCCTCTTCACAGCTTTTCTGCATGGTATGGGGGCTTTCACAATTCTGGAACCCATTCTGTTGTTGGTTGGTCACAAAGGGATATTCCATACAACCTGCAGCAACTACAGGAGAATGTTCATTAAATCTATAATGGATTTAACATCCCCACAGCCAAAGATTCACAAACCATGCCTGATCCATAATGTGCATTTTCCCCTTTTTCTGCCATCTCAAATAATCAAAGAGAATTGAGGTTGGATCTGCACTGCCCTATATTCCAGAATCTGATCCCAGATTATCTGCTTCTTTCAGATTATCTGACAGTGTGGACTCATATAATCCAGTTCAAAGCAGACCATCTGGGATCAGATCTGGGTATATAGGGCAGAGTAGATCCAACCTGATTGAAACTATTACAGGGCTGTCTTAAATAAATATTTTTTCACTAGGGAGAGTCTGAATAGGGGCTAGAAAGGTTGAGGATTAACCACCAGATTACTCCAACCCATCTTCTTGAATCTTTCCCTTTCTTTTCTTATTTTGGGGCTGCAATTTAGGCCCCTTCCACACTATTTGAACTGGATTATATGAGTGTACACTGTCATATAATCCAGTGCACATCCTGGGGAGCAGTAGCCTGAAGGAATCCAAGGCTGAATTTGCTCCCTTGAGATCAAACTTCTGTCTCAAAGGCTCCTATCTATAGTGCCATATAAAATCCAAATTATCTACTTTGAATTGGATTATATGCCAGTGCAGACTCAAATAATCCAGTTTGAGGTAGATAATATGGATTATCTGCTTTGATAATTTGGAGTATATGGCATTGTAGAAGGGGCCAATATCTCTGTTTCTGCCTCCTTCTCTCCCTTTCTCTCTGGACTAGCCCCAAGCCTCAAGTTTGGTTCCATCTGCATGTTGTGCAAAAGTGTTAATGTCACAGCTCAGCAGAGGAACTTGAACCTGCATCTCCGATGTCTCAGTCCTGCATTGTAACCAATACTTCACATTTATTAGCTAGGAATCTTTCATGCAGCCACGTGGCACCCTTTGTCTTAAAACATCAGCATCTTCTACTGCATGTCAATCTTCAGGATCAACCTAGCACACTGATCTTGAAATTAGGCTTTTGTTTCTGTAAATATTTTTTGTTTATGATGAGCCTATTTCAACTTGCCCATTTAAACCACAACAGAGCTTATACTTTACAGCAGACATGGGCTGGGAGGGGGAGAGAGCGTGCAACATATTGGTAATGCATTCCTTTAGAGTTTTTATCTTCTCCTTTTGAAAAAGTGGTGCCATATTTTTTTTCTCTCTCTCCATTCTCCCTTTAGAAATAATTACTCTCATTTACCATTAGGTGGTGCACATATAGTATGAAATAGTTGGTGAAAAGGAATCCCAGGATAGTAGGTGAAAGGTTAAGTAATACATTCTGTAAAAGAATACATGCACACAGAGGAATGCAATTAATACTTGATTCCACTCATAATTTCTAATTTATTAATGCCTAGGAGATCTAAGGCTGTTTCTGCCTATCTTTTCCCCTTTCTGGATTACAGAAGGGGTAATATCATACTGTTGCATTTCTGCAAAGGAGTTACTGCATCTCATCTATTCTATACCCATGTGTGAAATAATGATGATGATGATGATGATTAGTAGTATTAGTATTATTACCAAATATGATTATTAAAAGAACTGTTAAAATATAATTTAAAAATAAATTAAATAGCAATTAAAAGCAGTTCTCCTAAAATAGTTCGGTATCATATGGCCCTTTATTTTAAAATTTTGTTTCAAAAGCCTGCCTGAATAGAATAAAAAGGCATTCTTACTCTCCCTCTGGGAATGGCCTGTCTCGCCTCCTTGCAGGGGCGGCTCAACCCATTACGCAAAGTAAGCATTTGAAGTACAATTGGTTTTGCCCAGGGGTGCTCTTGAGGTGCTTTTGGGGGAAAATAGACCTTGACATATGTAAGTTGTAGTTACTGGGATGAATAGTTCACCTATAATCAAAGAACATTCTGAACGCCACCAATGATGGAATTGAACCAAATATGGCACACAGAACTCCCACGACGAACAGAAAATATATATCAGTGATTGGTTGGGGGGGGGGGGGAGGGTGCCAAAATACTGTAACTTCTTGTTTTCCACCTTAGGTGCAATAAGAAACGAAAATTATTTTAAAATAGGAAAATGAAGGTCCCATTTTTTTCCACAGCATCTAGTTATGCCTTGAATTTTCAGCTTACTTTGGTGATTCTGTCTACCACTGAACATTTGTATAACTGTTGACATTTTTTCACTATCTGAAAGCACATGTTAGACACATGGTGGTGTTATATCAGTCTTTGGCAATTTCTCTAGGAAGCCACAAGACAACTGCTCAGGACATATTGACAATATTTTATATTGAATGAGGGGCAAATGCTTTCAGATACCATTTTAGATACATTTATCAGTGATTCTCAACCGGTGGGTCCCCAGGTGTTTTGGCCTACATCTCCCAGAAATCTCAGTCAGTTTACCAGTTAGGATTTCTGGGAGTTGAAGGCCGAAACATCTTGGGACCCACAGATTGAGAACCACTGGTTTAGAGGAATGAGAGACACTAACATTATAAAAAGCAAGTGTGATGCATTTCCAAGTCTTAGGGTAAACTGTTCAATTCTAGAAAATTGTAAATGTTTGCAGTAGAATACAGCTAATGAAGGAGATGTGTTTCTGGGCATTACATCTTAACAGAAATGTTGATATTAGAGGCAGAAATAGCATGGAAAGAATAAGGATAGATTCCTACATCACAAAATGCTGATGAGTACATAAGTCTGGAAGCTGGGCAAGCGAGCCTTGAAGCTGGCAGGATGCTAAGGTTTGAAGTAGGGTGGACAGGATCTCTTGGACTGGTCTTGCTGGGAAGCTTTCCTCTTCTGCTGAGGATCAGCACATATGTCCAAGAAACAAAACTTCACTGATTTGTCTGACAATGCACTTTCTTCCACTAGTTATATGCTTTGGCTGTCTGAAAAGCAAGTGTTTGCTGTTGGCTTCCTAGATGGAGCTGCTAACAAGACCACCAATACATTCATGACTGAGATGCATCTGTAGCAAGATGAGGTTTATGTTTCATTAAAGGAAGTGGGAATGCCTCTTAAGCTGGGAAGAGATGACTAGGGCTGCATCTATAATGTAGAATGAATACAGTTTGACATTACTTTAACTGCCATAGCTCAATGCACTAGAGTCATGGGAGTTGGAGTATTACAGAAACTTTACCCCCCCCCCCCCAGTCAATAAGTGCAAACCCCAGGATATCAAAGCATTGAGCTATAGCAAGTAATGTGGTAGCAAACTGCATTAATTCTGCAATGTACATGCACAATGAGGAATGAGTGCAATATCAGAGATATTCTCAGGGAGGCTGAAATCAGGCTACAGGAAGAGCCTATTTTAGATTAAAGCTCTTACTGCTGGTAATTAGGATTTAAGCCTTAGAACTAATTTTAACTGTTATAATGGACAGAAAGGGTCACCAAACTGTGGTGTCATATGAAAGGGGAATGCAAGAAAAGATTTTGGCTCCAGGAGGGCTAGTTTCTGTCCTTGGGAAGCAAGATTCAGCCCTAGGGCCTGAGGTGCACCTCCCCAAACGCAGCACAATGAACAAATGCATCTAAAATTGTAAAAGTGAATGGCTGCTGAAATATCTTATGTTCATGTTTAGGATAATACCTGGCCATCTTCCAGACACAGCTCACCTGTAAGATAAATATTCATGCATCCAAAGTTTGACAGACGGAATGTTCAATCTTTCAACCTTTACCACTTTGCCAACACTAGACCTGGTTTTTGCAGTGATCAATCCTGTTTAAAAGGACACCATTGGAGCTAATAAGCAGGCAGTGGGCATTTCTCAGGAAGCATTCTGCGTAGAAACACTTGTAAGTCAGTAAACGGGACTGATTTCCATCATCAGGTGAAAAGGTTTGCACCTTTCCAAGCGGTTGTTTGTCTGGAGGTGTTGCTGATCCCGCTGAGCTTCTTGTTTGACTTTGAAAGAGCTTTCGGCAAGTGTTTAGAATTTCAGATCACTTCTGTCTTGAGACTGCCTTTCCTCTGCAGTGTCTTGGCTCCCCCCTTCTCTGTGAGGCATACACAGAGCACATGGCCTCTCTTCCATGAATATAAAGCAAGTCCTGTTAAAGAATTCTCTCCACACTGTGAATTCATAACTCCAGAGTGTGAGATCTGTTCCAGTCTCACACTTTGGGACACCCCGAGTTGATTTAACATAACAAGAGCAGGGGTTGCACCTAGCAAAATGTGTATTCTGAGAGACAAGGAAGAGAGATTATTTTCTCGTTCTTTCATTCCCTCTGATTCCCATCCCCTTTCCCTCTAACTTGCAAGAATTTGTTGCTGCAGCATCATAAGAATGTGTTGCTGTTATTCCAAATGCTGGGGCCAGATTGTAACCCGAGACAGAAAGGAGTGCTCACGAGGAACATATTGAATTATAATAAATCTGTCTCGTCTGGAGACGATGATGAGTTGGCACATTTTGTCAAGTGGCAGTCTCATAAAATGGCTGTGCACTGCATACATATGACTGCATTATCAGGAGGCAAGGGGCGGGAGGAAGATGGCACCAGCGAGGAACTGCTGGGAGAGAAAGGTTGATCATTTGTATTCCAGAGCTCAGCAAGTGCTCAATTCACTGATCCAAACCAAACATGTTGAAGTCAAGGCCCTGTTTCTATAACATTTTTGATATACAGCTAAGGAGTATAACTGAATCAAAACAGCATTTTATTAAAGAGGGCTCAGAAGTCGTGAAGACTACCAGCATTTTATTTGGCGTGAAGGGTGTACTGTTATGCCCAGACATGGTAGATATATAATTACATGAAGAGTATATTTCTTAGGTATATATCTCATGGTAATGTTCCCTTTATAGTTAGGATATTTATTGCTTTCAATTTGTAACCCATTAATAACCATTTAAAAACCAAACCTGGAAAAGTTACATTTTGGATTCCTGGAATTCCTTAACATAACAGTCACTTTCCCAAGTTTTGGTTAAAATCAAACTCTGAACAAAATCTAGAAATAGAAGAAAATGAGACAACAATACAATATCAGATTATTTTTTTTTTAAAAAAAGTTGACAAGAGAACAGGTTTGCATAAGTCATGATGCAAAATCTGACACACATGAGTGATACCCTCTTTAAGGACATAACTCTGGATGGGAGGTAGGTGTTTCAAGGCTCTTCCACACAGCCCTATATCCCAGAATATGAAGACAGAAAATCGTACATTATCTGAGTGTGGAGTCAAACAACCCAGTTCAAAGCAGATATTGTGGGATTTTCTGTCTTGATATTCTGGGATATAGGGCTGTATGAAAGGGCCCAAAGTGAGGACATGCCTCTCCAAACTGCATTGCAAAGAGTGAGCCATTGAAAATGCTTCACACCTACAACTCATATATTAACTATTTCTCATTGCCTCAGTAACTTCATCTGCTCCTTTTCTTTAGATATCTAAGCTGGGTTTCCAAAAGCTCATCTTACTTTGGAAGTTACACAAATGCTAGAAATGAGGGGACTGAAAAACAAATTTCATGGGAAGGCAGCAATCTTATTTGGCTGCATTTCTGATATTTATGATTTTGAGCAGAAATGCTCATTATAGTTCAGCAATTCTAGATTACTTGAAATCTTTGCCAGTGAGCCATATTTCCTTTCTCCTAAATGACTGATCAACTTTGGTAAGCAGCGCAACAAATACAAGATCAGGCTTTCTGTTCTCCCTTGAGAATCGCCATGAGGATTGGAATCTCCCACCCATGAGATTCCCATGGATGCATTGCAAAATCCACATATTTTTGCTGTTATTTCTGAGTAAAGAAAGGCTATATAAAAGCTAGGGCCCCTTCTACACGGCCATATAATCCTGATAATCAAAGCAAATAATCCACATTATCTGCTTTGGATTATATGAGTCTATCATGCCATACAATCCAATTCAAAGCAGATAATCTGGATTTTATATGGCAGTGTAGAAGGGCCCTGAGACTCTTTACCACCTCAGGTTTTGAAACTCAAGAATTAAATCAAGTTCTTCACTGGATAAGGCCATGCCATGCAAGGGCTTACTCCTGGGTAGTCAAGCAAAGGATTGAGCTGTGTTGGATGCTTGGAGGTAACACTGGAAAAATATGTAAGAATTACATTTCCTCCCCCTTCCTTTAGCTCCATTTACAACTGGAATGTACTCCAACACACCTCCCAAAGTTGATTTTGGCACTTTAGTTTTAAAAGGTTCCTCATTTCTGGTCTATGAGGAGAACATCAATTGTCTTTACAGCCAATGGTTTTAGATTAGATTCATGGCTGAAGGGAAAAACGTCTTATGCTGTCATAACTTCCCACCTCACAAAACAGCAGAAATAATCATTTGGCGTTGGGGCTAGAAACAGTTTTATGTTTTTCAAAACAGCATTCAAGAATTATCACAAAGATGTGGTTCTTAGGATATCTTGGGAAGTAAGCCCATGTCATAAACCAGTTTATGTTTATAGGTCACATCTGGTGTGGGATAAGAAATAGCTGCAACCACAGAAACTACACATATTTTTGGAGCATTTAAAAAATGGGTTGATTGCTTCTGAGGCTCTGAGCATATTGCCTGCCTCACTGGTGGTTCAACTGGGTAGTAAACAGACAGAAAGTGACTTAGTGTGTAAAATCATTTTTGCCTCTTGAGCTATATTTATGATGCCAAGTAGTTGAATAAAGATGGTAGAAAAGAGAGCAAAGATCTGTGGTGTAATGCTTCCTATTGTAGTTTGGCATTTATGCATGTAAGGGAAAGTTGGGCTTCTTAACATTTCAAAGCAGAAAGCATCCATCCATTGTTTCAACTTGTTCCTACAAATGTGGAAGTTCTGTACCTTCATAACACCAAAATGGAACATCATTCCCTTTACATAATCAGGCGTATTATGTTGTAAAAGTCCTTCAGACTGGTAGTGCATAGACATCAAGGTATGTGAGTGTTATAAAAATAGCATTGCTCCTTTCCTGCATTCCAAGTTGTCTTTCCAAGGCTGGATTCTTTCAGTGGAGGGAGAATGGACATGCTCTCATAACACATACAGTTTATGCATTTACGTCAGAAGTGATAAGAAGAACTGCTGCCCACAGTTCCATGTTAGTACTAATAACTTACAGTCACATAACATACCAGTGGTCAGGCATGTAGCCGGGGGGGGGGGGGGCTCGAGGGGCTTTAGCCCCCCCCCCCGAAATTCTCATGGTGGTTCACGAAAAGGCCTTACTGGTGCATTATTTAAACTGTTATGTTTATTCATATCATGATCTGATCACCATACTCAATATATCCCATATGCATGGGGGTATTGGGGTAATGATACAAAAGGTTTGCTAGGGTAGATCCTCTTTCACTCAGACTCAGCCCCCCCTGAAATTCAGCCCCCCCGACCCCCCCCCCCCGAAAAAATTCACCCCCCCCCCCCGAAACGAAATCCTGGCTACGTGCCTGCCAGTGGTCCAAGAAATGTAGACAGCTTGGGTGCTGGAAATGTCCAGTTCCCACCATCACTGGCCTATTTTGTTGACCAGCCTGTAATTTTGTGGGGGACAGTATTGGCACTGCTTCTGACAGACAAAACTAGGCACAAAAATCTCTGGGCCCTTCCACACAGCCATATAACCCAGAATATCCAGGCAGATAATCCTCAATATAATCAACATATTACTAATTATCCAGAGCCAACAGGCAAGTGGACAACCCTCAGTGTTTCCTCTTCTGTTTCTGTTGATTATTATTCTATGGCTTTACTTTCTTTGATCTTCTGATGTCACTTTCTGTCTTTTCTTCTACCTGCTAGAAAGAAGACAACACATGGCAGCCAGTTTCAGGAGAATCTGTAACTGAGGCCTCTTCCACACAGCTGAGTAAAATCCCACAGTATCTGCATTGAACTGGAATATATGTCAGTGTGGACTCAGATAACCCAGTTCAAAGCAGATATTGTGGGATTTTCTACCTTGATATTCTGGGATATAGGGCTGTGGGGAAGGGCCCAAAGTTTCAGGACTTTGTACTATCTTAAAATGATTTCACAAAACAATAATTGCGATTTTTTTAACCTCTTCCTATCATCATCACCACCACCACCACCACCACCATTCATCCCATGTCTTATCTCATATCCCATGTCTTATATCATAAATGAGACCCAAAGCGGTGAAAAGAGACTGCTCAGTGCAGTGAAAAGAAATTAATAGTGATTCAACGATGTCCCTGTGAGCATCCAAAGCAGTTGTTCCTGTTTTCTATCCATAAGCTTATGACACTATGCTAATGAACTGCATTAGTGTGAACTGTGAATCCCAAATGTTCTAAAATAAAACCAATTTGAATCCTGGCTACATTATGAGAGCTGCACACCAGCCATTTATTTGCTTTATAATGTATGCCGGTGATTATATGTCAAGTCTTCCTTATCTAGGGATCCGAAGTCTAAAATACCTCCCAAACTGAATTTTTTTTGCTGCCAAGTTGCTCATTTCCAACTTGAAGACAAGGGTCCAGTTCTGTTCAGTGTTTCCTCAAGTCACCCTGATAAGGGAAAGAATAGGGAAATTCGAAGGACTCCACTTACTTACACAAGACCCCTGTAAAAAAGCAAACATTCCAGATGCTTCTTACATACCTTTTACATGGCTAATAGTAGCATGCAGCCTAATGGGCACTAAAAGCATTTTGGATAAAGAAGGCTCAACCTCTTGTTGGGTCTCAGAAATAGCTTGGGCACTATTTCTTTGGGTGCATTACTCTACATAACAGGTGGGACAGTCCTGTAATAATTTTACTTTAAAATGGATGCAAGGAGAATTTATTAAGGTAGTCATAAGGGTAAATTTAATTAGATATGGAACTCAAAGTGAGCAGTGTGGGAGGTCATGGATGGTGAGTTACAAGTGGGAGACAGGAGGGAAAAGGTTTGATAGAATATTGCAATGTACCTGTTTGGGGGAACAGCATGCCTGCATTAGGTGTATTAATGAATATCTCTAGATGTTTCTCCTTACTATATTCTGTATGCAATTAATTTTACTTAATAAAAACTTTAAAATTCAAAATAATTTTTCTGGAGATAAATAGATCCGATTCAGGTTCATGCTGAGATCAGTAGAAAACACTGTGAAGGCAACCATTAGACTGATGTGGCCTTCAATGAAAATCAAACACTCCTGATATAACCAGAAATTCACATCACTGCAAGCCTTTTGGCTGTTGGTCCATTGGTTATGTGGACAGAAGACTGGAACAGATTCAGCCCAATCCAGCTGTTCACATATGCAACAATGTACTATCACTCAGAGGTTTCTAGTTGCACTATTATGGAGTAACAACCGTATACAGCAGATATAATTCACTCCCAGTTTGTGTATCGTGTGAACTCACTGCAACAACTGAGTAGTGAGCTCACATTGTTTTGAATATGTTATTTATTTATCGTGTCTGTAGCAACCACACAATTGTATTACATTTTTAACAAATTTTTAACAAACAGACAAAACAGAGTTTGCAAGCTTGGTAGTTGATTAAATGTCTTTTGACCATTGGAGTGCCTCTGGTGTTGCCGCAAGAAGGTCCTTTATTGTGCATGTGGCAGGGCTCAGGTTGCATTGCAGCAGGTGGTCTGTGGTTTGCTCTTCTCCACACTCGCATGTTGTAGATTCCACTTTGTAGCCCCATTTCTTGAGGTTGGCTCTGCATCTCTTGGTGCCAGGGTGCAGTCTGTTCAGCGCCTTCCAAGTCACCCAGTTTTCTGTGTGCCCAGGGTGGAGTCTCTCATTTGGTATCAGCCATTGATTGAGGTTCTGGGTTTGAGCCTTCCACTTTTGGACTCTCGCTTGCTGAGGTGTTCCAGCGAATGTCTCTGTAGATCTTAGAAAACTATTTCTTGATTTAAGTTGTTGACGTGCTGCCTGATACCCAAACAAGGGTTGAGCTGGAGATGTCTCTGCCTTGGTCCTTTCACTATTGGCTGCTACTTCCCGGCGAAGGTCAGGTGGTGCAATACTGGCTAAACAGTGTAATTTCTCCAGTGGTGTAGGGCGCAGATACCCCGTGATAATGCGGCATGTCTCATTAAGAGCCACATCCACTGTTTTAGTGTGGTGAGATGTGTTCCACACTGGGCATGCATACTAAGCAGCAGAGTAGCATAGCGTAAGGGCAGATGTCTTCACTGTATCTGGTTGTGATCCCCAGGTTGTGCCAGTCAGCTTTCGTATGATATTGTTTCTTGCACCCACTTTTTGCTTGATGTTCAGGCAGTGCTTCTTGTAAGTCAAAGCACGGTCCAGAGTGACTCCCAGGTATTTGGGTGTGCTGCATTGCTCCCGTGGGATTCCTTTCCAGGTGATCCTCAGAGCTCGAGATTTTTGTCTGTTCTTGAGATGAAAAGCACATGTCTTTGTTTTAGATGCGTTAGGGATCAGCTGGTTTTCCCTGTAATAGGCAGTAAGGGCACCCAGAGCTTCGGAAAGCTTCTGTTCAACCACCTCTAAGCTCCCTATGAATATGTTGAATATGTTGACATGGCGAAATACTGAGGAGGGAAAGCCCCCTAAAATGTGACAGATTCCAGAGCTACAGAATGTGCACTTTTCATATTCAATAAGAAATGATTCAGTATGCAGTGCAAAGAGGGGGGGTACAGAAACAGAAAAGGAGGAGAAACGACACAGAGTATCTTTGAAATGGACATAGCTGGGTTGCATCTTGAATAATAATGCCGCACTGTCCAACATTTTGTTGCTGTTATTACTTATCAACAGCAGCAAATACATTCAATATGGGACCTATCTGGTATTCTCATCACATCTTGTGGCTAATTATCTAAATTGGGAAGCATAGTGATTTTAATTCTCAAGGCTCTGGCAGACAGTAATGCTGACTATTTGTTTTTGAGAGAAAGGAAGCACAATGGGCAATATTCAGTGTTTGCATTTTTAGATGATCCCTGGTCTTGTTTTATAAAAATCCTGTTTGAGGCAGCGTCTGCTCCTCGACAGATACTATAATTAGCTATGTGATTAGAGTGTTCTTTGAGCATCAACAACCTTGAGAATAAATAAGAGTTTGAATACAACTGTGATGCTTGGCTTATAACAACAATTCTCTAAAAAGCTCCACTGGTTTTGAATTGAACAGGATCTTAACCAGAAATCGCAGTTTTGCCTGGAGAGCCTCTTGAAAGATACATTATTGACTTTAAATAGATAAAATTAGAAAGTGTTAACAGCAGCAAAGATAACCTTGGTGCCTTGAATATGGCAGAGCAATGTAACAGTTTAAACGCTTAACTATACTCTAAAATAGGGCTAAAACAATGTGTTTCTCCAACTATTGCACTGTAAAATTGGCCCCCCATCTTTATGGGTTTGACATTTGAGGCTCTGATTATGCACAATTTGATTAAAATGTTCTCTCTAGAAATCTCTGGGTCTTCCAGTGCAACTCTATGAGAAACTTTAGATGGAAGCTGAGTAAAGAGGAGAAGGGGAGAATTTAGACTACCATGGGTGAACCTAAAAGATACATAGAGCCTCCTCTACAGTCATTGGACCTTATCACATTAAGTAGTGCATTTGCCATGAATCATTGTGATTCCGGCATTGCCCAAGGGGGCAGGGAAATCCATCGCCCCATGCCCCACATCACCTGGCTTCCCCCTTATCCCATCCCATGGGGGGAAGCATCTGCCACCTGACACCCCCCCCCCCATTGATCCTTATGCAACATGGGAAGCCTCCTGTGTTGCTGTGGCAGCAGCCTCTTCACTTGCACCACGGAGCCTCACCAGAAGTAGATCTACGTCGTGGGATGGGAACCAGCAGACTCCATGGTTGAAGAAGGGTGGAAGCAGAGCAAGATGGGCAATTTTGAGTTTTTAGCACTTTCCCTCAAAGGACTGCTGAGATAGTAGTAGCGGTTCTTCTGAGATAGACTACGTTCTTGTCTTTCACTACTGTACTCAGATAATATATGGTTCCTTTTTTGATAAAAGTTAATATTATACCTTTGCTTTTGTCCAAAAAAGGAACCATCCTTTTGCAGTAGAGTAGCAAAAGGCTTTTTTGAATGGCTGGGTACGAAAATGGTGATAGTAGCAGCAGGTGGATCTCCTCCTCACCCCAGATAATGCTGGCACTGTCTCCTCTTTGCAGAATGATTCTCAATAATAATAATAATAATAATAATAATAATAATAATAATTTCTAGATGGCATCTCTGTCCCAAAAGGGATATCAACTTCCTGATATCCAAATCCCCCTCAACCCTTCCCTCAACATGTACATTAATGTGATGTATTCTTATGTATATACAGTAGCTGTACCCTCCAAGAGAAGAAAAAGGACAGGAAAATCTGTAAGAATATTTGGGGCTGCTATTGTAGCACACCAAACTCTGCTGCCTGAGGCAGTCACGTCTCACTTTCTAATGGCTGGCCTGGAGCAAAATCATTCTCCTGTGTTCAGAATATATTCCCTTTTTGACAAGTATAAATATTTTGCCAGACTATGTCCATGACCTATAATCTATGAGGAGCATTAATTAAAGATTTCCCCTGACTCACCTCCTGTGGACAGAGAGAGAAATGAAACTTGACATAGTTATTAGTCCTTCTCTACATAGGTGCCACCTAGGGACACACACTTCTCCCATCTTTTTAAGGCAACTGTAAGCACCTCACTTGTAGAAGACAACAGGTTGGTCCAAAAGCCATGTTGTGACTTCAGAAATCAGAGTCTCATCAGTTGAAAAATTGACATTTGTCCTTCAAAAATAACTTCATTGTTGGAAAGAGGTGGATGTCCGATGGTGCAAGTTCAGGTGAATAAAGGGAATGTGGTTGAATTTAAAGCCACAGGAGTATGCTTCCATTTGGACAACATTCCACCAAAATCCGACCCCATTTGAATTTACAATGCCAGTTCTTGACAATATCATATGATGGGGAATCATCACCATAAACCTCTTTCATCTCATCGAATGTCTCCTTTGGTGTACGACCTTTCAAGTAAAGGAACTTGATGACTGCTCTGTATTCCACTGGGTCCATTATCAAACCTCACACCACTTCATCACCTGTAAAATCAAGACCATTATCAGTTCTGAGTTGTACATTGGCATGTAACCTATCATTACACATGTGCAGTTTCAGTGTCCTGTGATAAATAGAAGTGGGACAGGGAAAATCTTTAATGAACACTTCTCATACCCCACTCTCTCACTTATTCTTTCTGTGTAGTTTTGATCTGGCAGTTGTGTTTGCTCTGCTAACCCATTTGGAAATTATGATGGTATATACTTATACTGTATTAAATAAAATTTCCTTCATTACTATCCTGTCTAGTCTTACAGAAACTTTTTTTAAAAAGGACAGCAGAATCACAATTTATTCTCCAGAAAAACACACACAACATGTTACATAACAAAAACTGGGTCTGTATCAGAGCTGCACTAATAATGAAGACAAAGTGCTTTATGTAAGTGGCCCTGCACAGTTAACAGCAAGAGAGGCTGTGGGAGGCTTTAGTCTAAATGACTAAACAGGAACCATAATCGGTGATGCTGGATTTATGAATTGCTACAGACGTCTTCTGATGACTAATGATCTGCTGATCAATAAGGACTTAACTAATGGATGGAGGAGGTTCTCCTAGCAGATAATATAAAGGGAAGAGGGAAAGGAGAAAGTACTCAGGTAGAAAGAACATTTCATTCCATTCCCTGTAGAAGGCCTTCAATGAGTTCTAAACAATGGCTTTACTCATTGTTGGTGGAGATGAAAAGAGGGAGAAAGGACTTGTTTCCCTCACTTTTGAAGTCCCACTTTATGTAGAACATATAAAATAGATTACAGGAGAGATGGTGAGCTGAACTCTTCATATATTATCTAAAAAAACTAGTATATTTGGGTACCATTCATCCTTTTGCTTTCTAAATGACTGTGTAAAACTGCCCTAAAAGAGATCAATTTTATAAGATTGGCTTAGACATTTTTCCTGAGTGACAATTACTAAGCAAAACATTGAAGTACCTTCCTTTCATTGAAGTACCTTCCTCAGAAATAAAGGGAAATATAGTTGGCAATCTGTATCCACAGATTCGGCACCCAAAGATTTAATTTTTCAGAACTTGAAAATATTTTAAAAATCCAAAAAGCAAACCTTGATTTTGCCATTTTATAAAGGGACATGATTATATAAGGGGCTGAGCAATACCACCTGTAGGATGGAGGAGCCAATTTCCTGGAATCAAACCCCAGTGGATATTAAGAACCCATCATATGATGAAAATCATGATCTGATGTTGGGACATTTGTGTTTGAAGTTTGAGCACCACAAATTCTTTTCATCAGACATTTTCCTGTTTGAAAAGATGGAAGAATGATCAATAGGACCAGCAATCCTGGATTTGATCTTTCCAAATAGGCAAGAGTTGGTCACTAAAAAACAGGGTGCGGGTACTTTGCTGTAGGGGGAAGTGACCATATAATTCTCAGTTGTGGGACTGGGTGAAGAAGAGTACAGTGAATAATAACTGAAATTCAACCCCCCCCCCCACCCTGATTTTAATAAGGAAGTAACTAGGTGGAACTCCTTGGCTAGATTCACTAAAAGACCAAATCTATCATGGGTGGGAATTCTTGAAGAAAGAGTTGCAAAAAGTACAATCACAAATAATGACATGGAAGAAGACAGTTGGGAAACATCTGAGAAAGCCAGTATGACTATACAGCAAATTCCAAGGAAAAAGTGAAATAGTAGAAAGGAGAAAGTCAAAATTCAAAGAAAATGTGACAAGAATAGGAGGAATGAGGAACCACCAAGAAAGAGTACAGGTGTGTGGCTCAGTCTTGCAGGAGTAAATAGGAGTCTAGTGCGTAGATCCAGGAAAGCCATGCTAACCCTCTATTCTGCCTTGATTGGACCACAGCGTGTCCAATTTTGGGCACTACAATTCAAGGGAGCTGTTGACAAGCTGGAATGTGTCCAGAGGAGGGTGACTAAAATTTATTAATTTATTTTATTTACAGTATTTATATTCTGCCCTTCTCACCCCTCAGGGGACTCAGGGTCGATTACAATACATGGCAAACATTCAATACCATTTAGACATACAACATATATAGACAGACACAGAGGCAATTTAACATTCCAGTTTTTCCGGTTTCATGAGGGTATGCTGGATTCTGGCCACAGGGGGAGCTGCCGCTTCACCATCCACTTGTGACACTGAGTCCTTGGAGGAATACTTCCTCATTCTTCTGCACACTGCTGGAATATTTTATGGCGCTGTAAATTAGTTAAATTAGCCTCCCCGCATAAAGTGGTACCTAAATTTTCTACTTCACAGATGCAACTGTCTTTCAGGCTGCATAGGTCAACAGCAAGTTAGACTATTAATGGTTGGGAGCAGGCCCGTAGCCAGGATTTTGTTTTGGGGGGTGGGGCTGAATTTGGTTCGGTTGGGGGGGGGCTGAGTCTGAGTGAAAGAGGGTCTACCCTAGAAAACCTTTTGTATTGTTACCCCAATACCCCCATGCATATGGGATATATTGAGCATGGTGATCAGATCATGATATGAATAAACATAACAGTCTAAATAATGTACCAGTAAGGCCTTCTCATGGACCACCATGAGAATTTTGGGGGGAGCTGAAGCCCCCCAAGCCCCTCCGCTGGCTACATGCCTGGTTGGGAGCTTACTCGATCTCATGGCCTCTCAGTCAGTAGCGATTTAATGTAGCTGGCTACTAACTAGCTGCACCACAGCCCAGTCCCAATGATCACCCCAGACCCAATGATCAAGGGTCTGGAGAACAAGCCCTATGATGAGCAGCTTAAAGAGCTGGGCATGTTTAGCTTGCAGAAGAGAGGACTGAGAGGAGACATGATGGCCATGTATAAGAGGAAGTGATAGAGAGGAGGGAGCAGGCTTTTTTTCTGCTGCCCTGGAGACTAGGACATGGAACAATGGCTTCAAACTACAGGAAAGGAGATTCCACCTGAACATTAGGAAGACCTTCTTAACTGTGACAGCTGTCCAGAAGTGGAACTCTCGGCCCCAGAGTATGGTGGAGGCTCCTTCTTTGGAGGCTTTTAAACAGAGGCTGGATGGCCATCTGTTGGGGGTGCTTTGAATGTGATATTCCTGCTTCTTGGCAGGAGGTTGGACTGGATGGTCTCTTCCAACTCTATGATTCTATTACTCTAGTACAAAGAAAGCTAAAGCTCAGAATGAGACTTGGTAGTCAAGCATGGAGGAACAAAAAGTTTTTTTTAAAAAAAATCCAGGTACATTTGATGCAAGGAGATGGGAAACCCACTATTCAGTATGGATGATTAAATGCTGACATATCACAATGAAAAGGGAGAATTGGCCAATATTTTTGCTCTGGTTTTATGGTTCTATATTTGTTTCAGTTCACTTTTGAAGAATTTACCAGTATTTGCAAATTTCATCCTATTTGTACATATGAAAAATGGAAGTAACATGTTTCCATGCTTTCTCTTTAGACACAGGTAGATAACAATGAGAAGAAAGTGGGAATGTGGTTGGTTCTTGCACACCTCTGTGTTGAGGGACTTTATCCAACTGCACAATCTACATGGGAAGCTTGTATATATAGAGGCTCCGTAGAACAACCAAACAAACAATGATTGTAGCAGACCGGGTTGATGGCACAAACCCATAGCTTGATTATCTCTGGAATCTTGATTTGTTTTTATTTGCTAGATTTCTGCAAAGTGTAAGCAGGTACCATGGATAAAAATTGGCTGCCATGCAACAACAAATACGATAGCAGCATGAGATGTTTTACAAATGAGTTGCCTGAAATTGAAGAGTTGGATTTTGTTGCTTAAATCCAGCCATGCACCATCTCAATAGAATGGCATGGAGTGTTTGGCATGATCTCTTCAAAGCTTCCAAAAGCCAAGAATCAAACACAGCCAAAGGACTCTTTTTCTTTCCAGAAGAGGCAAGCATACACATTTTCTGAGTGGCAATTCAGCCATACATCTATCACTGCAAACCATAAGATAGATCTCATTTCATTCTCTCTGGGGAACACAAAATGTTGACAATGGGAACAGCATGTTCTGAACATTAACTGGCTAGAGGCAATTCTATTATCTATGAAAGATTATGCATGCCTGCTAGTAACCATCTGCATTGTATTTACAAAAGTAACAACGGGTTTCTCTCTTATTGCCCTGCTAACAATTTAAGACAAATTAGCTTTATTCATGCACTTAAAAAAATTAAGAGCAATCTGCTTATGTCTTCAGTTATTCTTTTTCTGTTGCTCTTCTTAATAAATATAAAATAAAATGCAGCATAAATGACTAACGATTAAAAAATATCCAATGACAAATAATAAGTACTACTACCATGGTAAACAAATAATTACTCCAAGTCACTGATAATTTACTAGCAATGAAAACATGTTTGCTTTTCCAAACCAAAGCTGTGTTGGACCCAATAATGGGATTCAAGGAAACCTCCATGGACAATGCTGGATTTTAAGAAACTCTTAAAATAGGAATCAGTCAAGAAGGTCAAAGCTAGCTTTAATGCAGTAAAGGAGTTGGGCTTGCAGAGTAAAATATAGACTTTTTGTATTGTATTGTTGAAAGCTTTCACAGCCAGAATCACTGGGGTATTGTGTAGTTTAGGGGCTGTATCGCCATGTTCTAGCTGCACCTTCTCCTGATGTTTTGCCTGCCAGCCACAGATGCAAGTGAAATGTCAGGACAAAATGCTGCTAGAACATGGCCATACAGCCCGGAAACCACACAATACCCTATAGACTTTTTCTTTATGAGCATGAATTATTATTTCCTCTTCCAATCCCTTCATTCCCTCTAAGGTTAAGTGCAATCCTTGCTGTACGTGGTGGGTGAATTGAAGATTTCCCCCCGTGTATCATTACATTGGGCCCCCTGGTGGTGCAGCAGGCTAAAACGCTGAGCGAATGAACTTGCTGACCAAAATGTCAGCGGTTTGAATCTGGGGAGCAGGGTGAGCTCCAAATGTTAGCCCCAGCTTCTGTCAACCTAGCAGTTTGAAAAAAGGCAAATGTGAGTAGATCAATAGGTACCATTTCTGCAGGAAGGTAATGGCACTCCAAGCAGTCATGCTGGCCACATGACCTTGGAGGTGTCTATGGACAATGCCAGCTCTTTGGCTTAGAAATGGAGATGACTACCACCTCCTAGAGTCGGACACGACTGGACTTAATGTCAAGGGGATACTTTTACCATTTATCATTATATTGCTCTAAATTGTCATATTATAATGCCATGTATTTTGGGATGTACTTCGATGATAAATTATGACTCCTTAATTTTATTAAACTGCTCCTGGTAGAGAAGAAAGCTTCAGAAACTGGTTTGTGAAGCTGAATTAATTCAATATAGGATTTCTGGACTATCTTCAGAAATATGGCTATAGGCTTTTCATGATGAGTGACTGCACTTCAAAATTTACCACTGTCCTACTGCTTGTGACTCATAAAATATAAAACAGATATGAATTCTGGGAGGCATGTCTTCAAGCAGAAAAATTGACCAGGAGAAAATGCTTTATGGTTGAGAATGCGACTTTGAGTTCTTCAGCTGGAGGTTTTCCTGAGTATCCTTTTATCAGAATTGCAGTGATGAACTTTGACAGTTTTAGATTCTTTTGTGTGATAGAATTCCTGAGTTTAGATGAGGAATGTTGGGTCAGTGGCAATGTAGTGATTAGGGCTGTGCAAAGCTTTGGAGACTCATTTCATAATTTGGAGATTTGTATGAGTTGTGTTAATGAATCTCTGAATTACTAATTGGAAAGGGACCCCTCCAAAGAATTAAGAATCGAAACAGAGGGATCTTAAATGTTTTGGAGAGATTTGTTAAGATT
This sequence comes from Anolis sagrei, assembly GCF_037176765.1. Lineage (NCBI taxonomy): Eukaryota > Metazoa > Chordata > Lepidosauria > Squamata > Anolidae > Anolis > Anolis sagrei. Next base: position 124,012,012 of record NC_090025.1, on the reverse strand, counting down.
TGTTGTTTTGGAGCATTTGTTTTTCAATGTAACATACTCCATCTGTTTAGAAAAACATCTATTTCTGTTTTATTGACTATTCTAAAGTCTTTGACTATGTGGATCATAATAAATTGTGGCAAGTTCTTGGTGGTATGGGGATACCAAATCACCTTGTCTCTCTCCTGAGGAATCTGTATAAGGACCAAGTAGCAACAGTAAGAACTGATCATGGAACAGACTGATTAAAGATTTGGAAAGGTGTACGGTAGGGTTGTATACTCTCACCAAACCCTATATGCAGAACACATCATGCAATGTGCAGGGCTTGATGAATGCAAGGCTGGGGTAAATATTGCTGGAAGAATCATTAACAATCTTAGATATGCAGATGATACCACTTTGATGGCCAAAAGTGAGGAGGAGCTGAGGAGCCTTCTAATCTAGGTAAAAAAAGAAAGGACAGCTAAACATAAAAAAACAATATTATGGCAACAAGAATGATTGCTAACTGGGAAACAGAGGGAGAAAATGTGGAGGCAGTGACAGACTTTGTATTTCTAGGTGCAAAGATTACTGCAGATGCAGACTGCAGTCAGGAAATCAGGAGACACTTACTTCTTGGGAGGAGAGCAATGACCAATCTCAATAAAATATTGAAGAATAGAGACATCACACTGCCAACGAAAACCCACATAGTTAAAGAAATGGTAGTCCCCATAGTCACCTATGGATGTGAGAGCTGGACGATAGGGAAGGCTGAGCGAAGGAAGATAGATGCTTTTGAACTGTGGTATTTGAGGAAAGTTCTGAGAGTGCCTTGGACTGCCAGAAGATCCAACCAGTCCACACTTCAGGAAAAAAGCCCGACTGCTCATTGGAGGGAAGGATAGTAGAGGCCAAGATGAAGTACTTTGGCCACATCATGAGATACTGGAAAGCTTAGAGAAGACAATTATGCAGGGGGAAATGGAAGGAAAAAGGAAGACCAAGGGCAAGATGGATGGATGGATGGCATCCTTGAAGGAGCTGGGGGTGGTGACAGCCAACAGCGAGCTCTGGTGTGAGCTGGTCCATGAGGTCACGAAGAGTCAGAAATGATTGAACGAATGAATAACAACAATACTCCATCTAGGGTGGAAGGAGGTGAGGTGGCTGATGATTGACAAGAGCAACTGTGTGTAGGTTTTTTTTCCTTGTCAGCTAATCTGAAGAAGAGCCAAGAACTAGAAACATAGATGCTGAAGGGAGAAGACCACTGGCTTTGCAGAAAATCCTGTGATTGGCTTTCAATCACAGGATTTTTGCAAAGCCAGTGGTCTTCTCCCTTCAGCATCTATGTTTCTAGTTCTTTGTGGTGTAGTAGGAGGGGATATATATATATATATATATATATATATATATATATATACACGCGCTGTTCATTCTGTGTGTGCGCTGTTCATTCTGTGTGTTTGGTAAAACTTTAACATAGTTTTTTGATAATTCTGTTACTTTCCAGTCTATAATTATCCAACACCAAATGGATATTTCCACATCCCCATAAAAATATCCCCTCCCCAGCCTTTAACTTTCTCCCAAACCCTTATTTTATCAGTTTACAGTGTGTGCTTATTGCTTATAGTGATTGATTCCTATCACACTGGAGCTGTAATGCGGGCAGCCCCATTCTTCTGTCACGAGCAGGATTCTGGGAACTGCAATTTGGGAAGGAGAGGACTGCTATAGCAGAGTATTCAAAAATTCTGCATTTCCCAGAATTCTGCTCGTGCCAGAATGGGCTGCCTGTATTAAAGGCCTAGTGTGATAATGGGTTTAGGTTAATCACATGTGCTTAAACTGAAAAAAAAATCTTTAAAATCATTTAATAGACTTATTGTTCTGAAACGTGGCAGGCTGGTTGCTCTCCTCATGTTGTCTCACTCTGCCACAAATAAAGGCAATACCTCTTGTAGTTTTTTTAAATAACATTAATTGAAAAGAACGTTAAAAGAATTCTTAAAAATCAGTAGATGAATGGATATTTCTGAAACTTTTCAGGATTAAAAATTGTTGTTTTAATACCAGATGTACCTGTGGGATTTTTCTGCTTTACATGCCAAAACCTTGAATCACACCTAGAAATGAACTCTTATCCAGTCCAGTTCATAAAATAATATTGTTGCCATATGGTGTACTTCAATTTTGTCCATAATGATTGGTGCTTCTGAGTGGTTTTTGAGGGCAGTCTGACACAGATTGCAATTTTGTAGAAGCTTCCATTATCCCCTCAGCATAGACCCATGCAAAAAAGATTATGATGTTCTTGAGGAATCTGCCCAGGCAACTTACTTTCTTTTTCTTTCTTCCCATTTACATTCAAAATGTCTATTTCCACTATTGTTCAAAGTGCTGTTAAAAATGAAATAGAAACAAATGACCTTTTAATAATTGGGAGTGCCCTGGAGTAAGTGGTAACTGGAAAGCTAATCTTGGCTTACGATTTACGAGAACCACATAATGATTTTGGCTCTGGCCTCCTGGGCCATAACAGAAGTGTGAATTTCATATTGTTGAAGTGTGGTTTTTGGGAGATGGCAGTGGTGAGAATTATATTTAGAAGGTAAAAACTAATTTACACTCTGACTCCTATTTCTCACTCTTATTTTAAGCACATGACAGCCAGTACTTTAAAGTCTGAATAGGTACATTTCTAGCCAAAGCAAAAGCAGAGGTGATTTCAGGTGTGGAATTTTAGAAACATAACTATTAAATAACACCTCTTTTGGTACATTGATAACTATCCTGAGACTGCTGCTGTTGTTAAAAACCTTCAAGTCATTTCTGACTTATGACAACTAGAAGACAACCTGTCTCTGTCTTTGTTCAGAGAGGGTTAGCCATTGCCTTCCATTGAGGTTGAGAGGGAATGACTTGCCTAAAGTCATCCAGTAGCTTTGTGTGACTGAGCAGGGCTTTGAACCCTTATCTCCCAGTGTCCCAGTCCAACACTTGAACTGCTACACAACACTGGATCTCTACTGTGCTATTTTTTTTTAAAAAAAACTCAACCAAGTAACTCTAAACTTTAAAAGCCTAGAAAAATGGCACATTGTACTGGAAAGTCATATGAACACAGAACTTTGCATTTTTCTCTACTTAATATGGGTCGTCATCCTCACCTACTCCTTAGTCTTTCATTCCAAGAGTTTGCATCCTAAATAAATCCCATACCATTGCATTCAGCATGTATAGACACCTTTAGATATTTCAGATATGAACACTGGTTTATTTAATAAATGATTCAGATATTAATTTATATCTCCCTTCTGCTCTAGTATTCACTTTATGTCTGATGCTATTCTTCTGAATCAGTTGTTTGTGTTTATGATTTCAGTCATTCTGGTGTATATGGGGCCTATTCACACTACACAATTATAGCGATATCATTCCACTTTAACTGCCATGACACTAATGGAACCCTTGAATTTGTAGCTTGATAAGATGCTAGAACAATGTGGCTGGGAGTTCTAAATGTACTTTCCTAAACTGGCAATCGCTGGATTCCATAGAAAGGAACCATGGTAGTTAATGTGGAATAATTGTACTAGAATTCTGTAGTGTGAATGGATCCCTGCTATCACTAGTGTGGGGTCTTTATATATTATTATATATTATTGTTGGTATTGAATGTTTGCCACTGTGTATTTTGTTGTGAGCCATTCTGAGTCCCTTCAGGGAGATAGGGCAGGCTATAAATAAAGTTTCATTCATTCTTTCATTCATTCCAATCTGTTTGCCTATGTCCAGATCACAAATGTTGTAAATCTTACTTTTAAAAAAACTCCAATTCCTAGAAATCAAAAGCCAATGGCTATGTTGAAAGGGAGTTCCCAAAACATTTTCTCCCCTTCCTGTAGTCTGGTTGGTAATTTCTGGCTATAAGATCCAGGTTCAAGCTTATCTGCAATCCACGCTCAGTATTAAGTCCAAAGTAGGTTTGCAGCACTGCTGATGTGGAACCAACGGCTGCCACTATCTTATTAATCATTCAGTTATATATTCCTCAGATACAAGTCATAGTTGGTAGTCCCCATGTGGAAAAGGCAGTGCTTGCACCCTGAAACTAAACTTTAAAGGAACTTTCCACGGTGCTGAATCCCATTCCCAAAGTTAGTTCAGCACATTGGATAACTTACTTGAGGTTTAAACTGAAACTTGTGTTAGATTTATCATCCCAATACCATGGAGACACAAACTGTCCCTGTCTTTCCCTCGACAACAAGGATCTTGTCTTGTCCTGGGCCTTCTTATCCTTGTCATGGAGAAGAGAAAGAACAGTTGCCTGGGTGTCACATCTTGTTGTCAATGTATGTAATAAGCCAGGGTTGAGGATCACAATATGTTATCTAAACATGAGTTCCATTGAAATGATTTGATTTTATTCACACAGGCCTTTGCAGTTTTATGAAGAATGTCTGTGCTCAACCTGGGCAAGACCTTTGAATTATGTGTGTGTCTTATTCTGTTACACAAACACTTTTGCAACATTTGGAAAGGATATGGCGAGTCATACGTTAGACACACAGTGCAAACATTTGTATGATTGTATGAAAAATATCTCAAATCTTTAAGCATTTAGGCTTGTTAATTTCACAGTATAAAACTGTTTCAGTATACTATAGAGTGCTTTATTTTATACTGCATTCAGCACACCACTGTAGGGAAATCACTATAGTACTCACCCAGAACACCACTGGCAGTAGCTCAAAGTTCACAAACACTAAGGAAAAAGAATTAAGAATAGCATAGTTTGTAAAAATTACTTTTGTAGACTACCACTTTTAGTACCCCCAGACCTAATGGAATTCTGTGAACTGTAATCCCTCAGAAGTGAAGTCTGATAGCAGCAATTGGCCAGCAATCACATCTGACATGCTAATTGTTCTCTATCTGCCAATGAAAGGGGGAGGAAAGGGAAGTTGGGGGGCAACTGAATGGAATTTCACAGCCTGGGAGCAGCCGAGAAGGCTGTCTATGATGGTAGTGGTACGAGAGAAAACCTTCCCACAAAGATATTAAGAATCAGACCTAGAAACAGAGGAATATGGTTTGAAACACACAGAGCAGTTGCCATTGATTAGAATAGCCACACCAATTGACCTTGCTTCTCTTCTGTTTTACTTGGATAAATCTTTTAATAAGTGCAAATTTTGCTGTTCATCACTCCTCTTTGCTGACTTGGCTGCAATACTAAATGCAACACCTGCAAGGAACTCCCATTGAATTCAATGGGGTTTGATGTCCAAGTAGATTTACCCTGTTAGTTCAGATGATGGGAACTGATGGTCCCAATAGTGGGAATTAAGCATGGATTACCCCAATTCCATCAATAAAACTATAATTGACATTATGTTTTGATAATAAACTTGAAAGTCTGTAATGGAGAAATTAGTAGTGGAATAATCTAATGGAGAAATTAATAATGGGAATGTATCTGTCAGTATCCAGTCAGCCTGACATTAACACCAGGAAAGATTCTGGAGCAAATCATTAAGGAGGCAGTCTACACTCACTTAGAAAGGAATGCTGCGATTACTAAAAGTCAACATGTCTTTCTCAAAAACCAGTCATGTCAGACTAATCTTATGCCTTGTTTTGATAGAGTTACAACCTTAGTAAATGCAGGGAATGCTGTAATGTAGCTTACCTTGTAAGGCTTCTGACAAGGTCCCCCATGATCTTCTGCAAACAAACTACTCAAATGTGGGCTAGGCAACACTACTACTAAGTGGATCTGTAATTGGTCAAGTGACCAAACCCAAAGGGTGCTCACCAATGGTTCCACTTCATCCTGGAAAAAAAATGACTATTGGAGTGATGCAAGTTTCAATCCTGGGCCCAGTACTGTTCAACATCTTTATTAATGACTTGGATGAATGTTTAGAGGAAGTGCTTATCAAGTTTGCAGATGACATTAAATTAGGAGGGATTGCTAATACTCCAGAGGACAGGATCAGAATTGAAAATGACTTTAACAGATTAGAGAGCTGGGCCAAAACTAATAAAATGAATTTCAACAAGGACAAATGTAGGATACTACACCAAGACAGAAAAAAAGAAATGCAAAGATATAGAATGGGTAAAGCTTGACTCAACAACAGTCCATGTGAGAAAGTCTTTGTGGACAACATGAGCCAACAATGCGATGCAACACCTTAAAAAGTGAATGGGATCTTGGGCTGCATCAAAAGGAGTATGTCTAGATCGAGGGAAGTCATGGTGTCTCTCTGTTATGCTTCGGTTAGTCCTCACCAGGAATACTGTGTCCAATTCTGAGCTTCACAATTTAAAACAGATATTGACAAACTGGAGGGTGCCCAGAGGAGGGCAATTAAAATGATCAAAGGTCTGGAGAACATGCTCTATGAGCAGCATCTTAAAAAACTGGATCTGTTTAGTTTACAGAAGAGAAGGTTGAGGGGAGATATGATAGCTATGTATCAATACATGAAAAGATGCTATAAGGAATAAGGCTTGTTTTCTGTTACCCTGGAAACTAGGACTCAGAGCAAGGGGTTCAAATTATGGGAAAGGAGATTCCACATAAACATTAGGAAGAATTTCCTGACTAAGAGCTGTTCAGCAGTGGAACTCCGCCTCAGTGTGATGGAAGCTCCTTCCTTGGAAGCCTTTAAACAGAGACTCAGTGGTTATCTGTCAGGGGTACTTTTCCTGCATGGCAGAGGGTTTGACTAGATGCTCTATATGCAGTATCTTCCAACCCTAATTCTGTGATTCTATTCCATTCTTCATTCATATTTTTGAATTCTCAAATTCTATCTCAAAATGAAGACTATTTTTTTAATCTTTCAAAATGAACTGAAACAAAATGTTTTCCCATCTGCACTTACTAAATTCAATATGTACAGTTATTTCCAGCATGGAATGCAATGTGTTGTCCCTGGATGATATGTGTAGTAGGCATTAAAGACAAAGAGCCTTGTATTTTAACAAAGTTGATTGGAACAAACCACATTAATTTTGCAGAAAGGATGAAGTGTGAAAGCTGCTTGCCAATGATTCCTCCTTATCTGGAATAGCTTAATATCTGTTTAGAAAAGTTCATCCAACAGCGTGCTCATGGAGGAATTTTCTTCATCTTCTGTGGTTCATAAAGATGCTGTGATATTTAACTTACTTATAGTCTGAATCTTAGAATGATGAGAAAATCAAGATACTTGAACATAAAGATTCCATCATAAATATTTGATAGAGTATTTCAAGCTTCTCCAAAACATAAGTCTGAATTTTTAAAAAAGTTTCCATTTGAGCAGTGGCAAGTGTGTTCTTCATTCTTTCAGGTATGCGCTCAATAGACCCTTGCATACTGTTCTTCATTTGCCTGAATATGAATCTCAAATACTTTGGGAAATCCAGTATCAGAAGAAATCTGTAGCAAATGGACAAATGAAAAGAATGGGAAAAACCCCCTTTAATCTGTATCTCTTAAGATAGTGAAGTCAAATACCCTACCTCTCCAAAACTTTGCTTATTTATTTGCAACATTTTTTTAAAAAAACCTCTTTTTTAAAATAATGAAATTATGATGGAGATCAAATTCGTGAAAATAGTTAGATGCCACAAAGAACCACAAGAATGTATTGGGTTAATCTAATATTGTGCAAGATGATTTCTGATTCACACAACAGGAGTTTCTCTTCCACTTTATATTATCTCAAATATTCACTCAATTCAGTACATTATACACCTATACAAAGGTAATTTATGGTCCAACAGATCATTGCATACACCCTGTACCCTCATCAGATGGTACCAAAACTCCTAAGGGGCAAAGCACTACCACAATCTCCTTAACTTCAGTTCAGACCTTGGCCCCTTCCACACAACTGAATAAAATCCCACATTTTCTGCTTTGAACTGGAATATATGGCAGTGTGGAGTCAGATAAACTAGTTCAAAGCAGATATCGCAGGATTTTCTGCATTGATATTCTGGGTTATGGAGCTGAGGAGCCTTCTAACTAAGGTGAAAGAAGAAAGCGCAAAAGCTGGGTTGCAGTTAAACATAAAAAACCAAGATTATGGCAACAAGAATGATTGACAACTGAGAAATAGAGGGAGAAAACGTGGAGGCAGTGACAGGCTTTGCATTTCTAGGTGCAAAGATTACTGTAGACGCAGAATGCAGCCAGGAAATCAGGAGAGCAATGACCAATCTCGATAAAATAGTGAAGAGTGGAGACATCACACTGGCAACAAAGATCTGCATAGTTAAAGCAATGGTATTCCCCATAGTCACCTACGGATGTGAGAGCTGGACCATAGGGAAGACTCTGTACAAAGAGTTTGAGATTTATAGTGTATAAAAACATGAAATAACATTTTTATAAAATGATGCATACATAGAACCTGAATTCTATTTACTTGGGATGTTAGATGGAAACTTGACAGAAAATGTGGAAGGTTGTTGCTATACAGCAGCAAGAATTAGCTACGCTCAAAGATGGAAAGTCTCAATGATCCCATCCCAAAATGATTGGCTTATGAAAAATAAGCAAACTTGCAGAAATTGATAAACTTACTGACTTTAAGAGACGAGAAATCTCTAGCTAACTTTAAGAAAGACTGTGGCCAATTTATTGAGATCCTCCAGCAAAAATGTGGCCATATTTTCATTGCTGTTTTTTTGGACTACAGGTGTGTTATCATGTGGGGAAAAGGATATACAGTGGTTCCTTTTCACTAAACGGATATAGAAAACTAAGAGAATATAACCACCAGACAGAGAATGCAAAGCTCTTAGATTACATAACGTAGATTGTTTGTAGTTTGTACTTATTGTTTTTATATGTTTAGGATGTAGTAGTATTATTCTAGAAAAAATATTTTTAATCTTTTGTTTTTATTGATATTTTGTGTGTTTGTATATAGGTTTTGTTTTAATCTGTTTTTAATTAATCATTAAAAATACTTGACCACAAGTGATAGCCTATGATGATACACACATACAGTAAAGCTTATGCTATCACTCTTAATTCTCGCATTTCTCTCCATATCTGTACTTCAGTTCAGTGAATACTCACACAGCCATTATGACTGGTTGAAGGAGAACTTTCTCAGAATAGGCAAGCATTTGTCTTGCATTGAATTTAATTATTTGGATTTCTGGTAATAAATCACACTGTGTAAACAGTTCATACAAGGCATAGTCTTGTCTGGAGAGGCTTGTAGGCTGAATGGCTTTATTGGAATACTAACAAAGAAATAATGAATTCAGATATTGAACTGAGTGATATTTGAAGAAATCATGTCAGGATTTTTCCCTTTATGGCAGTTATTTGTAGCATCACAGGAAAGGTCTTCATAACAAAAAAGAGAAGGCTTTTTTATACTACTGATGGCACTGAAACGGAATTTCTTACTCATGTTAAAGCATGCGACACATCAGAAGAGGCTGTTCAATGAAAATGTCTCTCATAGGTAACCTAATCTGACAATGCATCTTATTAAAAATTGGCATGGATGGATATGTAGTTTGTTTTTGTATTGCTACTTTTTATGTTGTGATTATGATTTAGTGTTTATTTAATTTAAGTATGTAATGTTCACTTTACCATAATTGGCCAAGGTATCAGTAGTCATGTGAAATGTATACAATCGTGCTTCAAGGCATTAGCTCCCTGCTGTGATGTATAATATGTCATCTTACCAGTTCTGGAAGTAAACGGAGCTACCAATTGAATCTTTCTTCCATACTGACAGTGGGAGAAATATTTTCCATATCCCAAAGGTAACTCTCTTACAAGTTGTGTGGCACACAAAGCTCTCTCTAGCCCGGTCCCCAAGTTATAAACATCTGACTTTTGAATGACTCATAATTAGGAACAGGGGTGAGACAACAGGAAGTGAGAGAAATCTGTTCCTTGAAATGGAAATTCACTCCTGGAAGAATTATTATTATGGGGAAATTGTGTTTCCAATGAAGCTGTATCTCCAATCATTGTTTCCACAACAAGCCAAATTTTGCAAAATCCAATTTTCACAGGGACAGAAAGTGAGGTGAAATCTTCTGAACAGGGGTACAAACAAATACCACAGTAGTGTTAATCATTCCCTATGCTATCGAAAGTTATACATACATTTAAAAATTACCTGTTCTGATTTATATATAAATTGAAATTAAGAAAAATCCTATAGAATCTATCTTGTTTGTAACTTGGGGACTATACTTACAAAGAGAAATGAGCAGAAGCCTAAAGAGCAATGGTATGTGTGTGCATGTGTGCGGGGACTGCTACTGCTTCCCACTATGTGCTGCATGAAGTGATTTTCTCACATTGCAAAATTGTAGGGAAATCACTATATCTATACATACCAGTATTGTTCCTCTCTGCCTCTTCCTCCTTGACCGCTCTTATCATCACCATTGTGTTATTCTCTGCCCTTTTTCTGAGGATCACAGTGTATCACATGGTTGCATGATAGTCTTCCATTCTAGCTTTCTTTAGCTTCAGGCCTACTTAGTCTTAGGAAGTGAATGCACTGGCCAACACACATTTTGGCGTTTCAAATGTTAGTCCTGTTTCTGGGTATATTTGGCCTGCTGATTCAAAAAATGGCATCAGTTGTCCCCATCAGCATTTTTAGTAGAAGGTAGGAGTGAGGAGCTTTCTTCAGATAGTTGTCGTGTGACAAGGCTATGTACTAGATACAGTAAGATAAGGGCTATATGATTCAACCCTCTGCTTTGCAGGAAGACACAACCAAAGTGCTCCTGAAAGAGGCCCACCTACCATATGTATAAAGTTCTTCAAAGATAGAGAGTCCACCACCCTCTTAGGCAATCTAGTCCACTGCTGAAAGCGGCAAAAAAAGAAAAAAAGGTGCCTCCTAATGTTTAGACAGAATTTATTTTCTTATAATTTACATCAATTGGTTCATGTTCTAGTTTCAGTAAGAGCAAGAAAACAAATTGGCTCCCTCACATACCTTCAGATATTTAAAAATAGCTATCATCTCACCTGTCAGTCTCTGTCTGCAAGCTAAACATATCCAGCTACCAAAGTCATTCATGATAAAGCTTGATCATTTTGGCCTCCTTTCTTGGGATATATTCTAGCTTATCCTAATCCTTCTTCAATTGTGGTTCCCAGAATTAGAAACTGTATTCTAGGTCTGACCTGGCGAAAGCGGAATAGAATGGTTTCCCTCAACTTGTTGATGTCAACCCAAAATTACCCTCAGTTTCTTGGCTGCTGCCAAGAAACTGTTTAACTAGTTTGTGGTCTATTGAGCCCCCTAGACCCTTTTTACGTAAACTTTTCAGGCTAGGTATCACCCATCCCATATTGGTGCATTTCATTTTCCCTAGTTAAATATAGTGTCTTACATTTATCCCTATTGAAATTAATTTTGTTAGTTTTTAACCCTTTGGCTGCTCAATTTGATCTCCATGTTCTAACCCTTCATTGACAGATTCAAAATTCCCAGCGCAGTGTCTTCATATGATTCTTATTTCAAATCAGATTGAGACTGGACAGCCTTTAAGCAGCAAATGTCTATAAATAGAGGGTTGCCTTTTGCAAGTCCTTCAAACTGAGGGCAATTTTCTATCAATTAAGATGCATGGTTGCCCTACAAATCATTTTATAAACTATGGCCACACATAGAGGCTATTGACTCCATCTGTTGAAGCTGTTGAAACACGTTTATGAGTAGTTTACTCTCCAGGAAAGAGTTTTCCCAATATAAGGCAGTTGCAAGATCCTACAAGTAAATTTAAATACTGCTGCACTTTGAGAATGACTAGCATTTCTGCAGCTAAATTTAGCTACAGCACCGCTGTCAGTTGCTGATAAGCTAAAATTACATCCTTTTGATTTGCTTTCCATTTAAAAATATTTCAGAGGATTATTACATTTATAATCAGGATTATCAGTCTCTTTCCATACTGGAATTAAGTCCTGTGTTGGAAGAATGATTTCATACTTGACTATCTTTGTGTTTACAGACAATACACATCACAAGTTTACCTCCTAACAGAAGAGACCAGGGAAACAAAATCATCCAAGATATTTAAGCATGTCACTTGTCAGAATGAAAATTTGGTCTTGAATTTGAGAACACAGCCACATTTTCCAAACTCTGATTTCATTGGGTATTTTCCCCTATCAGTGGCCTCCCTAAAATGGAACACTGCATGAAGTGACACACATGGGGATAGGTTTGGATTGGCTCTTCAGAATGTATATAGTACAGATGATGTGCATCATTATGAGATGTGGAAAAGAATAGTGGAATTGAAAGGTTATCCAAGGACCATTTAAGCTAAACTCCCAGTTCAGCAATCTACACTAAAGCATCCCTCAGAAGTGACTATTGAACCTCTGCCTAACAACATTTGATCATATATAGTTGACCAACACTATTTTGTCAAGAACTCTTGTTGCAAATAAGAATAAGGTCCTAGTGATGCAATCCTGCATCCTGCTTGTCTGTGTAATTGATATATTGTACTTTGTGCATCCTGAAGATATGGATGCATAAATCCTTAGAGAGCTGAAAGGCACAACCTCTGACCTTTCTAGCTTATAAGGGTGGATCCAGACAGCCTTGTATCCCAAAAGCATCTGTGTTTAAAAAATGCAGATGTTTCTGGGAGGCTGTCTACGTCCACCCCAGAAAGTGTGTGCTTTCTGGGGTGGGTGTCTAGACATTCTCTTGGGACTAGCCTGAGAGAACATCTGGAGGCGCTAATTCCCTCACACCAAGCCCCCAGACCCCTTAGAAAAGTAATGGAAATTTACCTGGTTTCCATTACAGACTTCAGCCAGTTCTCCTGGCATGTAGAAATAACACACCACGAGAGTGGGGTGGGAGCGATTTTACTCCCTCCTCCCCCCCCCCCCTGCTTTCCTGGCGTGTTATTTCTACGTGCTGGGAGAGCTGGCTGAAGCCTGTAATGCAGACTACATAAGTTTCCATTACTTTTCTAAGGGGTCTGGGGGCTTGGGGGGAGGGTTGGGTGGGTATTCCCATAGTTTACCGGGCTTATTTAGCCCGGTAAACTGTGGGAATACTGCCTGGACTGCCTTCTAAGAAGAATAAACACACTATCTAATTAATTTGCTACAAACCAGGGTTTTCCTGGTTTGTAGTGAATTAATTTGGGACTGTCCAGATTGTTGTTTGGACAGCTCCCTTTTTACTGTGGTAGTTACCACAATAAAGGTACTGTCTGGACAGGCTCTAAAAAGAGCCAAAGGAGACTGATTGGATGAGTAAGAGGGTACTGAATTTCACACTGCAACAAAGTAGGTTTCTGTCCTGTCTAAAATAAGTTGTGCTGAGGCTATTGCTGAAAAAAACCCATGAACTTGTGCATACTGGGGAATTGCCTGTCCATCTCAAATATTAGTTTCTTGGGTGAGGTTCTGATCTTGAGGACACAGATTATCTAAATTTATTTCAACCTAGGTTGAGGCATTCTTATGAGATGGAGGCAGCTTTGACTGTCCTGGTAAATAATCTACAACAGCAATTGGGTATGGGGAGTGTGTCCCTGATGGGTATTTTCAACATATTTTGATGACATCAACTATGGTATTCTTCTGGGCCACCTTGCTGGTATGGGGTTTATGGGCACTGTTTTACAATGTTTGGGAATGTCTTGGTGGGATAAACTCAAAAAGTGGTGCTGTGGGATTCCTGTTTGACATCCTATCTGTGGGGCACTTTATGCCTGTGAGGTTCTCTGGGAACTTGCTCTGCCCACCCTCCACCTGCCCCCAACGCTGGTAAACATATACTTACAACTATTAGGAAAAATTATCTGGAATTTTGGGGTACAATGTGGCGCTGTATCTCGATGATACCAAGCTCTATCCTTTCTTATTTCAAGGGAGCTGTTTTGCTACTAAACTAGCATCTGTAGTCACCAGTGGGCTGGATGTTGGTGAATAAACCAAAACTTAAGGCAGGGATGCTCCTAGTCATTTGAATGACAGATAAGGGAACAGAAATTAAGCCTGTGTTGGGCTACTCTTCCCTGAAATCTCAACTTCATACCTGAGATTGGATCCAAACTACCTCAAAGACTGTGGGCCCTTCCACGCAGGCAGTAAAACTTGGTTTGAAGTCAGCTCATGGTGTGGTGTCTGCAAAATGTACACCCTCAATGGGAGTTGCAACATACATCCAGCTGGAAACAGAATATTTAAAAGGTCAGTGTAAATTCCGGATCAAACCATGCAATCTGCAGAAGCAACATGTGGAGTACTTATGTGGACAGAACCCCCCCCCCTCTGAAAATGTTCATGTTTTATTTAACGACTTGGTTTGTCCATGAATTTTAACTGGTTAATCAAATCCCCGTGCTAAATCTATGAGAAGCAAAATAGAGTTCCTCTAAATCTGATACATTTTGATAATTTATTCACACTATATCATTATCTATCTTTCCACCAATTTACATTGCAATTGCAGCTATTGCTGACATAGTGGACGTGACCAAGTTTTGGTGCTGTGAACGTTTAATCATCATTGTAGAATTGATGCAGCTTGAGACTTTAACTGACACTTCTCAATGCCATAGAATCATGGTAGTTACAATTTTACAAGCTCTTTAGTTTTCTCTCCCAAAGAAGGCTGGTGCCTTGCCAAACTCCAAATCTCAGGATTCCATAGAATTGAGCCATGGGTGGTGGTGGTGGTGGTAGTGCTGGTGCCGTTGCTTCTTCTTCTGTTTATTTATACCCCACTTTTTCTCTCTACCAGGAGACCAGGATGCACCCTAGGCCTTTCATTCCTGGCGTATCTCACATTTCAGACAAATTACAAGGTGTTTTCATCTGAAACGTTTCTCAGGTTGGGACAAATGCAGACGTTTCTTGGAGTACAAGAAAGGATTACAGTAACTTTACTCCACTTTGATAGAGATTCTGAAAATCCCAGGGGCAGACTAGAATCAGTAGGTAGCCCCTTGAACTGGTTTATGATCCCATTTCAAAAAACATCAATTTAACATAACTATGAGTTGCTAACAAAAGGACTGGCAAGCAATCAGATACTCCAGTCAATTACATGTGGCCTTTCATTATTAACAGGCATTCCAGCACCACCGTGTAATGGAGGTTACAGTACATTAAATGCAAATTGTTGTCTGCATGTGTGGTTGACTTAACATTCCTCAATCAGTTTTACAGTTATGCTGGAGGCTGTATGCTAAATATAGCAAACAACTGCATTCTACTGAAATGGGGAGAGTGAATAGTCTGTGAAGGATTAATTGGAAGTGGCAGAATTCCAGATAGAATTTGCAAAGCTTTTCTATCGCACTTTCGCCAGGATATATAGCTCTCATATTCTATGTAGGTAACCGTGCCAGACATTGCTAAAGCAAACTTGCTTAGGTAGACTACACACATGCATGTCTGATTTCATCATAATTATCCACACTGCATAAAACAATCAAACCCAGACTTGTACAGATGAAAAATACACTCAAAATGTCATGTTTCCCGAAAAGTCAACCACTAGGAAACATTCATTTGATAAATGTTCAGAGACTGCTTAAGGATGATAGTGGGGCAGGGTGTACAGAGGTGCTTTTGATTTAGCTTCTGAAGCATTTTTCAAATGAGCAAAGGTTCAAAAAATAAATCCTCGAGATGTCTGAAAACTGAACCAAAACTCTTTAAAGTCACAGGCAGTCTGTATGATGCAGGATTCTAACCTTTATGTAGTTTAATTAACCAGAATTATCCACCTAAATTTCTAGACATATGTCTCATCAGCATCTTCTATGATCAATACTGTTAAATGTTTATCTTAAAAAATCATTTTCTGAAAAAAATGTCATAGTAAAACACTTTCCTTCACTAACAGAATCCCATTATTGTGATAGGGGCTTAAATTGAAATCAGCATGGAATGAGTTTATAAATAGGAGCTGATCCTTTTATTAGATCCAGAGGATAGAATTAGATTGGAAGAATAACCCATCTGATATGGAGATAAAACAGTTCACACTTGGGACACTGAACACTGAAATAGAATTACATGAGAAAAGTTGTTCTGAATTTTTTTTCTATAGCAGATTTATCTTTCGGGAAGTTTCATTTCAGTTTATATACAATAGGAAACTATAGCTTCTAGCTATATGGGTGACTTGTACCAGGTTATTGAAAGTGATTTAGCTTTGGTTACTGGGAGATTTTGCATTTTCATAGTCTCCTTTAAACTGACCACAATTGAATTTCACATCTGAGACTGGAGGATTGTGGCCAAGTGATACTATGTTTAGAGAACAAGCTACAGCCTGAATACCAGTACGATTCCAGGTTGTTTTTACTAACCTGCTGTGGTCAATTTGCCACATTCCTTGTAGCTAGAATTGTTTCTACCTGCTTGGAATTGGGATATGACGGTATGTGGTATTGATTGTCCTGTCTCTTTCCATTTGTCTGGATATCTTTTTAGTTTGTTCAGTCTGAGCCTGTGGACAGACTAACCACATGTGTGTTGAGCCCTTGCCCTTCCTAGTCAATTAAAAGAGCCAGGTCAGGACTTTGTCTTTGAATGGCTGAGGATATTAATTCCTCTTTAGAAAATAGTTTTCTGTTGTTTATATCAAAAGAGGCCATGATGCTTCCATTATTTAGAAAACCATTTTAAGATCCCTTTGATATGGAGCCATTTTCAACATTATGTTTTGGGCAGTGCTTAAATGTATTGTGGAGACACAATTTCAATTTTTCCTCCATAAA
This sequence comes from Anolis sagrei, assembly GCF_037176765.1. Taxonomy (NCBI): domain Eukaryota; kingdom Metazoa; phylum Chordata; class Lepidosauria; order Squamata; family Anolidae; genus Anolis; species Anolis sagrei. The sequence continues at coordinate 123,995,266 of NC_090025.1, read as the reverse complement.
GCAGATTATATAGAATTCTTTCAGTCTTGTTTCTGCCAAGTATTAGTAATGAATGTTCTGTAATTTTCCTATTATAGGGCAGGTAACAAATACCTTCCAGTTGTTTTAGAAAACAATTGACAATGATTATTGTCAATGCTTGTTGGGGAAGACGGGAATTGTATTTCAAGTTGCCCACATTTGCCCTTGTATTCTGTATACTAGTGTATGAATGCACCAGTGTGACTTCTGTTTCTCTTGGAACACATGACTGACATATGATAGCATCAAACAGCAATTTCTTTTATACTGATTTGTGGGGTTGGGAAGCATAGTGTTTATGCAATTCAGAACTTGGAAACATTACGTGTTGGGCTAATGTGTTGACTGGGGGATTCTGTAGACCAAAAAGGTAACTTATCAGTGCTCTGGATGCCATCATACCTGCTCCACCACATGACCTTTGACATGTGACCTGCTTCGGGGCTTCATTTTGTCTTCCATTACTCTTGCATTTGTGTGAATCTGGTGGATGGAGCTAGTTAGAGATCTGAAGTCTCATGGTATGGATGTGTACTTAGTTTTTCATTTCCATCATATCTGGAACTCTGAATTGCTATCTATTGGAGGTAAGAGAAAAGATATGCAGGAATAAACAGAAACATTTGTGTAAGATTGCAAGAGAAGACTAGTTGATCCAGGTTTGGTTTGATGATCCAAGTGCATTAATGTTCAAACTGTTATGGATAGGAGTTCCTCTCTTCTAATGTCTGAGGGAAGCCAGAGGAGCTATAAATACACTAGTGAAAAACTTCAGATGTAGGTTGGTTGCATATTCCTACCAATGGCACTCAGAACACATATATTTTGAGCTGAATCTGAAATTTGCTTTTCTGGCAAAACTGATGAGGATTCTGAGGGAAATTCATAGCATAGTTTCTTACTGCTGTCCATATACACATCATCCTGGCATGAAGTCATTTATTTCCTTTTACAGATGCTTTCATTTTTGAAATAGAGACTTAATTTGAAACTTGGCCTGAAATAGTAGACTCTGCCATGCTGAAATAGTATGCTCTATCCAACTATCTGATCTGGCTAGGAGTAATAAAATGTACTTATGGAAACTTTGAATAAAGGTATACAAATTAATTATTTTTTGAAAAGGGGAGATGGTGTTGCTAGAAGAAAGAAGAGAAAAAAACAAAAAGGGAAGTAGAGAAAGTAGAAAATGTTTCCTTTTTTTCAGAACTAGCAACTAGCACAGTAGCATCTAGAAAGGTTTGGGAACACACTGAATTAAACTTTTAAGAGAAATTTAATTTCTGGCTGGCCTGGCTAGAGTGGATTTGTGGCACTCATTTGCAGTTGCTTGGTCTTTTTTTGGAGAAGATACTCTGGAGACTGCTGTTGAATTCTATGACCAAAAATCCTGTGCTTTCATTCTAATTCAAAGATACTGCTGCTCTCTCCCTTTTTTCTGGGTTGCGAACCAAATAATGTTCAGTTACATCAAATACAATGCAAGTGTTTAGATGTATCAAATCAGGACCCTTGTTATCTTATGGCTTTCATTTTCAAGATGAATATCATTAGAAGGCAAAGTGCTTGAGTTGCTTTTGCAACATTGCAAACATTTGCAACCCCACAGACCCTTGGCACTAATGTGGCAACGGTGACCTCTGGGAAATACAGGTCTCTTCCTATCCTTAAGGCAATACTAGGGCAGCCCAGAAGCAATTGGTCAGATGCTGCTAAACCTCATGGGACTAATGGAACTTGGAAGAAAGTTTCAAGGAATATGGGCAACAATGAGAAGCAATTGTTGCCCATATTCCTTGAAACTTTATGCCAAGAAGCAAGAGAGAGAAATACCACAGACAAGGAAGCAAAGGGATGCATAATTGTCTGCTGCAATGTATGCATGTTGTTTGTCTTCTTGCCAGACAACATCACCAGCTACTAGGTATGGGTGATAAATTTGGAATTACATGAAAATACAGATATGGACATATGAATTTTACTATTTTATTCCCTCTGTCATGTTTTTCATATTCAGATACAAGTAGCATCTCTTGTCTTGTTGGATGTTTTTTAAAACTATGTCATCCCCAATGAATTCCATTTTCATTCTCTTGTCAAAATTTGGTGGAGCGAAGGGAACTACCACTGAGTTCTGGCAATAATAACAACCACCTCTTACCCTAAATTGCATTTTTGCTGTTGTTGCAGTTGACATTATTTTATTATGATTTCCATAGGAGCTAAAATATGGATCCATTTATTAATAAATCCAGCTGTTGATCTGATACTCCAACCCAGATCTCTTCAAAAGGTATAGGAATGGGATCTATTCCTGATTTGGGCAAGACCCACTTCTACTTCTCCACACTCAAGTTCCATAAATTCCATAAGTGCTACAAGTTACAATGCAGGGGAATAATGACTGAGGGTACAGGTAGAGTGACTGATGAGTGCATATGCAAGCAACTGCCAAAATACTGCCACCCAATAAGGAATGAAGCCTTCTGTCATTGATAGTATGGATGAGGGTTTGCTGAGTGATGGCTTGGCTGTAGGATTAGAGCCTGTCCAGGAACAGCAACTCCCTCAACCACAGCTGGAAGATAAGACTACTCAGCTTGCTGGCTAAACACAGGAGACATTGGTTGTGTTGTCTTGGTTTTGACACCTTCATTCTAGCCATTCTGGTCAGGCCTGCCAGTCAATGAATTCAAACCAGGATTTAACTTGTCTGGAAGTTTAGGCCTTCTGCACTGAAATATGAAGGTCTCTGGGAAGAAGATGCCATGCAATCATGTAGTGGAGTAATTGACTGCCTTTGTTCCACACCAAACCGCAAATTTTCTGAATGGTAAGTCACCTTTTATGCACATCAGAGCTGCGATAATGCATACTTTAAGTATATTGGGATCACAGTTAAAAATGGGAAAGGTAAATATTTTGGCGATTCTGCAAATATGCTTGTGAGATGAAGGGTACATTACAATGACTACAAAATACATGCCACCAAAGCATTCTGCAGTGTGAATTAGAGGCTTTAATCTGCATCAAGCAAATGTGCTTCAGTGAGCTCCAACTGTGAACCACCCACCTTTTGGAGCAGTTTCTAAAATTCAGAATGGGGTGGTGGGGGCTGCTGAAAAACTCCCCAAGGGCATAGCTGGGTGGCAGGAGTCAATTAACCCTATGAGACAGGCAATTGGCTACTTCCACTGCTGTCACCCCCCCCCCCCAAATGCTTCTGGAGCGCCGATGCACATCTTAGCAGTGAAATGCAATTCCCCCCCCCCCACACACACACATTCTCCAGCTGCTGTCAAACTGCAGTCATTTTGAGGCCAGCTTCTGTGATTGTTTATTCACCTTCCTGGCCTCAAACCTGTTCCAGACATGTTAATCTAATCATTTGCATAGCTAAACTAGTTTCTGCCAAACTGATCTCGGTGGTCAGTGTAAATGAGCCTTATGATGCAATGAAAGGTAAAATCTGTGATTCTAAGATTGTGAATTCTTAAACCAGGATTTGAGAAATTTGGGATCAAATCACCATCAGCCCATGAAAGTAAGTCAGGGTGGTTCTACACAATCACATAATGTGGGCTGAAACCCGTGTCTAAAATACAATTTCTAGCCCGAAATGGTGATCTGACAAATACACCCTGAGCCTCATAATGGAGGGTTTTTTTCCCTACTGCCAAGCTGCACTGAAGTCAGATTGGTACCATTGGGAAGAGGTCCAACTGCCACCCTTTCTCCTTCCCTGTCACTGCCAACAACAGTGGCAACAAGGGAGACCTACCTCATGCCCAGTAGTCCCTTTTCCTCTTTCTGTGCTATGTGACTGGCAAAGGAGCTTGGGAGGAGCGAGAGGGCTCAGTGATCTTGGGGCACTTATTGTTCTCTTTCAAGCTTGACATATCTCACAAACTTGTGAAGATAAAATTTGGGAGGAAGCAAATATGATCTTCTTTGAGTGAAAAGGGGGTATAAATATAACACATAATGATAATAATAAAAAAGCAAAAAAATTACAATCAATGCTTGGCACACAAACAGATTCCCAGACTATGGAGGAAAGCTAAGATAATTGCCATTTAAAAACCTGGTAAAGATGCCTCCAATGCCAGGAACTACCGGCCTATCTCACTCCTATGTCATCTATATAAAGTATTTGAGAGGATAGTACTACATTGATTAGGACCTGTTATTGAACCCCAGCTTATTGCACAACAAACAGGTTTGAGCCAAGGGAAAAACTGTCCAGCCCAAATTCTTAATCTGACTGAGTACATCGAGGAAGGATACGAGAAAGGTTGCATTACTGGAACAGTTTTTGTTGACCTTACAGCAGCCTATAATATGGTGCAACATAGGAAAATGCTCTAGAAAGTCTACTATAATGAGACTATGATTTTACAAAAACTATCTAGACTTTCCTAGAAAACCATAGCTTCTATGTGGAGTTTCAAGGCAGGAAAAGTAGATGGAGGAGGCAAAAGAATGGCTTATCCCAAGGCAGCATTCTTGCACCGACCTTGTTTAATATCTTTACTAACAATCAGCCACAACCATCACTCACAAAGAGTTTTATATATGCTGATGACCTTGTCCTAACAACACAAGCAAAAGACTTTGAAACAATTGAAATCGAGCTTACTAATGCCTTGAAAGATCTCTCCAGCTACTTCAAAGATAACCACCTGAAGTTTAACCCTGCCAAGACAAGCGTGTGCTTTCCACCTACGCAACTGTGAAATCAACAGGAAATTGAAAGTCACCTGGGAAGGTCAAAAGCTTGAACACTGTTTCCATCCCAGATATCTTGGTGTCACCTTAGATCGAACACTAGCATATATGAAACACTGATAGAACACCAAGCACAAAGTAGCTGCATGCAATAACATCCTGTGAAAACTTACTGGCAGCACATGGGGTGCAGACCCAAAATTAATAAGAACATCAGCCCTGGCCTTGTCTTACTCAACTGCCGAGTATGCCTGTCCTGTTTGGCATAAGTCTGCCCATGCAAAACAGGTGAACGTAGTAGCATTGAATGAAACATGTAGAATAATCACAGGATGTCTTAAACCTACACCTGTTGATAAACTCTACAAGCTAGCTGGCATTGCCCGCCCCCCCCCCCCTCCGATGTGTGGCAGCAAGTTGCTGCTAAATGTGAAAGCAATAAGGTTGAACACTGTGAAAGCCATCCAATACATGGCTATCAGCCTCCTCCCAGCAGACTCAAATCAAGGAAAAGCTTTATGAGAACTACCACTCCTCTTGGCATCCCTCCAGCAACAGCAAGGGTATCCCTCTGGGCAGCTAAACCAGGAAATCCCAACTGGATGGCCCCCCACGAGGGTCTTCCTCCAGGGGCAAACCAAGAATGGGCATCCTGGAAGTCCCTGAATAGAGTCAAAAGTGGAGTGGGCAGATCCTGGCAAAATGTCACTACCTAAAAGAATTCCACACCTTGTGTGACTGTGGAGCAGAACAGACAACTCCGCATCTGTATGCTTATCCACTGTGCCCTGCCTCATGGAGGAATTGTTGGAGGAGGAATGGCATTGCTGTTGCCAATTTTTGGTCAAAAGATATTTAGCCGCCTGTGCGCCTTCTATTTTTATCAGTTTTATACTAATTTATGCAATGGTTTTGATACGAAATAAAAAATAAATCATAATAATCATAATAAAAAATCTCTTCCCCTATAATTTGTTTGAGTGCCTTCCTAACTCACTCACCTAATTAAATTATTAACAAGCAAATAAAATGTATCCTTTATAACAGTGGTTCTCAACCTGGGGTCCCCAGATGTTTTTGGCCTACAACTCCCAGAAATCTCAGCCAGTTTACCAGCTGTTAGGATTTCTGGGAGTTGAAGGCCAAAAACATTTGGGGACCCCAGGTTGAGAACCACTGCTTTATAAGAAGCACCAGAAATATTAAATGGTGTTCAAGGAAATGAATCGGATTTCACGTTCCAAAGTTAAGTCATGAACAAATAATCTTGGAATTCTTTCTCATACGCAAATACGGTGTACAGACCAATAAATACATGTTTGTTAAAGTTGTTCCGTAAATGTCCTTGCTTCCTTACTCAAAAGGTGTAAGGTGGTTACTCATACACACTTCACCAGCTATCAGATTAGCAAAGCCACAATAGTACCAGTGCTCCAGTGCAAATAAGGAACAAGTGAAACAGTTTTGAACGTCATTGTGTATTAGGGCCTTCTCACACGCGCTGCTGGAATCACCCTGGATCGCACAAATCGTGGCAATCTCGGTGCTGTCCACCCTGCGCCCCACACCATCTCAGCTCTCCCCACCTTATCAGACAAGGAGAAGCCTCCTTAAGCCAGCTTGACCCATCATTCCTATGGAAAGAAAGGAAATCTTCTGTTGCCTGCTGCCAGTAATTTTGTGGTGGTGGCGGCGGCATGGGGTTTGCAGCAGATTAGTCACAGAGCCACCCTAGAAGTACTTTTCCAGAATGTGATGGTAGCCATTAGGCTCCAAGGCTGAAGTAAAAAACTCCCAGCTCTGCCACCAAAAATTGGGCCATGTGAAGAGGTCCTTAAAGCTGCCTCCAAGCATGCACACTAATATCAGAATTTCCCTGTAAAAAGCAGTAGTGTTATGAACTGTTTCAAAGACTTGCCAATGAGCTAAAAACAGAAATGTTGAGTGTATGCCTTCTAGGACACATTCTTATTGTTCCTGATCCCATCTTTGTTCTGAAATACAGTGAACAATGAGGCCCAAGCAATTGACTACAGAGAACATCCAGATCCAGCCCAAACTATTAGAGTTCCTGTCCTTCTCTACACCAAGTTTTCAAAAAGTTTATAGAAATTGTTCTTGTACAATAGAGAAGTTTCCTCTTGCTTTGCACAGGGATGGATGAGATGTAAGGGGTCTAGCTATATACCAGCCGATCTGCTTGAAATAATAATATTTTGGATGGGATTTTGTAGACTTTAATTTTTGATAGCTATAACTTCCCAACTGAAGAAGTAAGCTATTAATATTCTGCCAGAGCAGTTTCCATCCCTGATGCCCATTCATGCTAGGCTATGCTAACTTGGGCTGATGGGAAATACAGTGCAACAACAGCAGCACTTAAATTTTGGATAATGGATATTGTCTATCATTGCCATCTATATCAGGACTAGGCAGGAACTGTAGACAGCTGCTTGGTGAGGAAATGACCTCTCCTTCCAAGGACAAAAACATCTGGTGCAACCTAACCTTGGTGACTAGACTACAAAAATTGACAGATGGTCCTGTTATCCCCTGTGGTCACTGTGGAAGTCTCACAGAGCTGTAGCTACATGCCACCAGCTGTTAATGGAGTCTGCTTTGAAATGTTCTTCCTCTCCTCCTCCTCCTCCTCCTTCCTCTCTTGCATAACCCATTCACGCAAATGAAGAGAGTATTCCACCCACTGAATAGCAGCTTTTTCCTTTGAGTAGGTTTCATCTAGTTGCAAACAACACCATCTGCCTTGCAGGCTTGTTCTATAATTTCTTCCATCAATGCAAAATTCAAATAAGGTAAGTCAGAAAATATATTCAATGATACTTGGCACCGTTTTCTCTTTCCCCTGAATGGAGGAGAGAAGCAAATAATTCTGCCCTTAAATGGATACAGTATGTTGAAAAGGAAATGGCAACATGAATACATACTCACATTTTATATGGAGCAATTCCACTTTTGTCTTTAAAATAAGTACCAGTATCAGAACACTTGTGTCTACCCGTTTGGGCCTTTTATGGATACAGCAAATCAAGCAGCAGACTCTACCTCAGAATTGCTTCTTTTATGAGAATGGCTCAGACAGCATTACAGTCATATCTGGGATGCTATGTGTTGCCTTTTACCTGGCTGCATGACAAGCAACACCTGCTGATATTTCTTCTCTTTCACAAACATTAAAGATAAAGGAGCCTTGTCCAATTTTCATTCTGGAACTCTACATAGCATCAAAGAAGAGGTTCTGAGTCTTATTATTATTTTTTGCCTACTGGGACTTGTAGTTCCAAGTTCTAGGGGCATTTCACACATTACTAAATTGCACTGTCTACTTCATGACAACTTTCTATGGCATCCCGGGAATTGCAGTTTAGTGTGGGGCATTTAGAATTCTCAGCTCCTTTAGTGCCTTAGCAAAGTGCAAACCTCAGGATATTGTAAGATGCACCCATGGCATTTAAAGTGGAATGATATCATTTTAATTGTACTGCACAAAGTCACTATTCTACAGTGGTCATCCTATCATAGATAGTAGATACATATCATTATGAGTACCTTTGATATCACACTTCTTTTCATTCATGCAATTGTGCCGCTTTTGTTGTCGAGCTACAGCACTACTCTCCCCAAACATTTATGAACTTCAATAATACTTCAAGCAAAAGATATGAAACTTCCTTTATTTTTTAAACGTTTTATTATCCTTCAAAATTCTGCAATGTCGAAGCCACTGGAGGATCCGGAAGGACCCAGCAGCAACTGTATCCCAAACTATATCACAACTAAACTCTTTAACAAATGCGTTAAAATCATATTTCTTGTGTAACTTCTATTGTTTGTGTACTGTATCAATTTCTAAATATATAAAACCGTATCAAATGTATCCTGAAGGCATCTGCTTCTCCAGTGCTCCTTATTTACATAAGCTGGGAATGAAGATCACTGAACAATTAAGAAAGATCCCTCCAGTGGTTTCTCAAGCCAGATAATATTAGACCCTTTGTGTATGCGTGTAAGACAGATGGTCCTTTTATCATCAAGATGGGCTTAGGATGTTTACTAGTTTAACTATGATTGGAAGCTTACCATTCCCACAGAACGGAAAACTAAAACAGATATGAATATATTAGTTTTCTCAATAGGCAGCCAAGCCTCTGGTTATCAAGAATTATCACCTTTTGTTTTCCAGGTTTGCACCTTTGTCATCATGGAACTGGAAACTTAAGTCAATTAAGGAATCATTTGCATACCCACATCATCATCCCCCTCAGTTCTGTGTCCTCCCACGGGGCATCTCTGCAATGGACACCTACCAATAATCAGCTGTTCTTCTTCCCACCCTGGGATCTCTTCCTCCCCTCAGTGACATCAGGGAAACCTCCGACCAATTTCTGCATGGATGCAAGCCAGGCTGGTTTCTCAGCCAATCAGGAGGAGGTATGGGAAGTCTGAATAGCTATCAGAAGTGTATACATTGTCTTGCATTTTTGTATGGAGTTATGTTTGTACATTTTGAATATTGGCTGGTACTTGCATCCTTTTTGGCCAAACTGTAATAAACTTCTATAGTTTGCCTTCAACCCAGAGTGCTTGGTCTCTGTCCTGGCTAATTTGATTTAGCAGAAGCTCACAGGGAATGGACCTGTTTTTCCACAGTCCTAGATGAAATCATTTCACTTTGACAATCTGTAGTCTTGCAATCATACTACCTCATACTCTCAGAACCATATCTTCCCATACTTTTGTGCTCTGTATTATTTTCATTTTAGAACAATTTTGTAGTTTCTGCCAGTGTCAGAAGATAAGCCCACAACTGCTCAGGGCTGTCCCTTATGTTCTACAAATGAGTCCGTGGCTTCAGGCAGGTTTACGGTATCATGAAAACAAAACAAATGGCAAGTCAATTTGTTATTGTTACATTTTGACTACCAAGGAAGACCACAAACATTTAAGGAAGGCGAGAAAAATAAATAAATATGGCAACACTTTTAAGACTGGTTTATTTTGTATGAATGGTATTAAGGTCTCAGGTATAAAGCATATTGTGGGATGGGAAGATGTAATGTAAATTATAGTTCTTGCCCTAATTTTTCAAAGGGTTGCCTAAGGTAATTTATGTCTTTCAGGTCTTTATAATAATCAGTTAGTGTTGATATTTGACAGCAATAAACTTGCTTATCAAAAGTCAATTTACTTGGGTTCAAAACTCTCTCTGAGAAGCTTATTTTTTTATATACAGATTTGCAAGGACTCCTGTATTAATATAAGTAGTGTGCCATGAAGTCACAAGACTACTTGTGAGACTTTCTACATAGCTTTAGGGAATATGTAACTTGATTCAGGTGAGTGGGGATAACACCATTTGATGCTTCACCTCAGGCAGTGAAATGGCAGTGTAATTTTCTGCAACTCAGTTCAAAGAAAGGGTTGATTTGCAAGATCATGACAAACACTGCTTTGCTCACATCAGACTGTGTTTGCCCTGATACTACTTCCAAGTACTAAAAGTAGAAAATTTAACTGCATTCAAATTATTGTTACAGTTCTACTTAAGGCTGTTATCCACTATTCTTGCAATGCAATGGGTTCAGAAGGGATATTTTAGTTTCTTGCTGCAATTACTATCAGCTTTTCACACATAAACCTGCACAGTTTTGATGAAATTTAATTTCTCATTATTTTATTTGTAAATAAAGAACATTCATCCAGTCAAAAGCACGTAAACTTTTGTAGAGATATTTTGGCTGACTTTAGGGTGGAAAAAAAAGACACAAGAGGGAAACAAATGTAATATGTAAACTACTAAGTCCTGTTAAAGCCAACCTTCCATAGCTATGGATTTTGTATCCACAGATTACATTACCCATGGCTTGAACACCCCTCCCTGGCAAAAAAATTCCAAAAAGTAAAGCTTGACTCTTCCATTTTATATAAGGGACCCTGTTTTGCTACACTACTGTATATAATAGGACTTCAGCATCCACCAATTTTGATATTTATAGATGGTACTGGATACAAACTCCAGCAGATACCAAGAAAATCCCGTATTAGTACCATATTCACAGGAATGAGACAAGTCTCTCTCGATCTCTCTCTTTTAAACTGATATAGAGAGTTACATTAAATTGACTCTGAAATATTGTTTGTCTTTGTTATTTTAGATTTCATTTTCTGTCTTTCAAGTGTAATTACAAAGTTTCTGAAAACAAGAGCCCAAAGTTGTAGCTTCGAAAACTGACACTGCAGCCAGCAACAAGGGGCCATCCCTTAGCTCCTTAAATTCTAAATTGACAGATCTTACCAGTTGCTGGTTTGCTTCTCAGCTAGTCTCAAGGACCTGCACAACTTAGACTTCTCTCTTCACAGGTCTATGAAAGTTGGAACAGTTAACTTTTCCTCAACTTGCTCGAAGGAATTTGCTTGCAGATATTTTGCAGGCTAATAAGTAGTAGCTCCTTCCATGGATGCTAATTCAAAGGTTGGCTGAGGAAGTTGCTGGGCAATGCTAGGCTCCAGCTCAATGACTGAACCTTCCACCAGCATCTCCTCACTCATGCTTTCCAAGCTGTCCATGGCAGGGGATGATGGAGAAGGATAGGGAGAGGCCACCTGAGAATGTGTAAGGAAGGGAACAGGAGCAAGTTGAAACTCTGTAAAGAAATCCAGCCAAGAGGAGAAGGACAGAGCTTATCCTCACCAACGTTTGCTAAGCCAAAAGAGCAAATACAGCCATTCAGCATTACTCAGCTACTTTATCTCCCATCTTGCCCATCTATCTCCCAACCACCATGCTTAATGTCACCCGCTTATAGTGTCACCCCCTCACCTAGTTTCACCCGCACCCCTTGCATCCTCGTTGTGATGCCATTGCTCTGGTTGAGCAATGTAAATTTCCCTTCTTAAATTGCAAATCTCAGGATCCCATAGGATCTTGTAATGAAAGTTAGTTGAATCACAATTCTATAATTATGTAGTGTGAGCGGGCCCTATAATAACTGAGTGAGATATTTTCCTATCTGTACCTGACATATTTTAACCTTTGCATGTTCAGTAGAAAGCCTGAATGAGGCTAATGAGCTTGACCAATTTGTGCTTATGAGAAGGCATGAACTACTTCATGCTGTGCCACATTTTCTTGGTGTCCTAATTTTCTGAGCAAAAAATTAAAGTAGTTCCTGGAAGCTCCCTCTCACATCTTATCTTGTTTCATGCCAATTACTGCTGTTCACTACTATGACTGGCCTCTGTTTTTGCGTCATTAAAAATAAATAAATATGTAAATTGGCTTTGTTCCTAGAAACAGTCAGATTTGGGCAATGGCATCATCAAGGATGAACAAAGCCATTCAGAGTAAGGGCATGGCCCTTAAGCTTCACATTCACAAAGCAATATTGCCATCTAACTGAATCTGATTGGTCAAGTGGCAAAAGAACCATCAGGCTGGCAATGGGCTGAAAGGTACTGCAGAGGCATGGGTTGAAAGGGTGTGTTTAGCCAAAGGATAGGGTCATAACCCATGCAGTGCATCATCACAGGCTGCAAGAGAACATTGACATTTAGCTTCTGTTTGTGTGTCTTGTAGGGCTGGTCAAGATATTCCCTTAAGGAGAGTATCAAATGACTTGTCAGGTTAGGACTCATAACTATGAAAGACAGCACAAGTATTTGGGTATCTGAGGCAGAAAATCCTACAGGCAATCTCCATTTTAATCTGAGGCAAGAATATTAATCGAAAATATTCCATTTTTATTTTCTTTTTATAAATCCCCAAATACATTTCCTTATGTTGCCTGATAGTATGTTTCGCCTACTAAAATTGATAAACAGAAAAGACAGCCTACTTCAAGTCAGTATTAAATGGTTCACAATTCATTTTCCGTCATTTTCCTAGACAGACTGTCTGCTTGGTTACCAACCTCCATCTGACTTCCAGATTTTGTTTTTATGGTCTCTACAACCCCTGATTGCTGACATTCTGTCCTATATGTGACAAGAATTTTTCCAAAGATTCTCAGTAGGATTGCTGGCATGGATGCCATTTTAATACGTTTCTCACCAGCTCTTGAATGCACAGATGAAGGCTGTGACTATCAGCCTCGGGGCATTCATGGGTGGCTACGAAAGGGCTGATTCTTTAGAAATGAGACTATATATGGACATAATTATTTTTTTATCTCTCTCAGAAAAGTCTTTGAACATTTTGGAGTGTACTTGTACACCCACTTTTAAGCATTCTTGCTTATACAAATCCCATTTCACCCTAGTCGCAATAGCAATCTCTTGACTAGGCATGGCCTGGAAAGCACATTTAATTGGTTATGCAAAGGAAGCTTACACCCCATAATTTGCACATCAATACTAGTATTCTCTATTGCAGGTGTGTATCACCTGGGAGAAAGGGAGTTAAGATTAGTGAGGCATTGGAAAATTATTTATTTTATGTAAGCTTCCCTAATTTTGGCTTTTTAAATGGCAAACTTCCTCTGAACAAATCTTGCCAAGAAAATCTTGTGGTGGATTCATTTTAGTAGTGTCGCAACAACCAATCAAAATTCAGCTGTCCTTCAAAATTGAAACTTCCACATGTTTTGCAAGGGATTTCTCCAGTCAAAATGCATCCTGAAATGCTGATATTAAGTGGCAATGCAGATACAACTTACATACTTGGGACAATGTTCAGAAATGGATTGTATTAGAAGAGTTGCTTTCCAAAACCTTTACATTAGGCAAAATTAGATACATTTGTGTATTTTGAGAAATGTCTTTTAGACTTGGGCTGGGATCAGTTTGAGAGAAGGTGATTTCTAAAATTTTGTGGTTTGTTTTATGTATCCCCCCTTCCCAAAACAGGACGGGTGTTGGGAACTGGCCAAAACAGATCAAGAGAGCAGGATTATTATTATTATTATTATTATTATTATTATTATTATTATTATTTGCTACTGGAGAGGATTGAGTTAACTATGCAATATATCTGAGGCAGGGATTTGCAGCGGGGGCTCCTGGAGAAGATGAGATTACTTGCAGTATCTTTTCTCCCTCCCCAGCAGTGGCAGCTATGTCCATTTCTTCTGAAAAGTTCTCTAGATTCCTCGTCTGGAGAGGGCCCTGCTGGGGAACTTGCTTTTTCAGCAGCACTTGCATGGATCAGGTATTGAAAAGTCTATGAGTTCCTGTCAGAGCAAGATGGAAGTTGAAGTTTTTCTCTCTCTGTGTGCTTCTCGGCCAGTAAAAAGCCTTGTTGTGTCTATGCTCTGATTGGCTGAGAATGGACACAACCAGTGACTACAATTCCCAGAACACTCTACCTGTTTGTCTTATTTTTAAAAAATGTTATAGTAAAACTTAAAATAATTCTAAAAAATTAGTAGATTGGCAAATTGTTCTGAAACTTGGCGGGCCTGCAGTTGTAAATGGGATCTAAAATTGATGTATGGTTCATGCAGAGAGGCCTTAAAATGACTGAGGATTGAGCCCTTAAAATTTCCCATTGTAGCCAATGGACCGAATCTTTGCCAAATGAAAACAGCAACACACTAATACGAGTAACTTCTCAGTAAACAGAATGAGGGGTCATCTGAAAACAGAACCCCAAAAAGCATACCTTTTGGCTGAATTGCACAAGTACAAACTGAGGACTGGAACAATTATTGAAGTTCAGTTTGGTTCAAGATTAAAGACTAGAAAAATGGGAAACAGAAGCTGAAACTGTCACTAAGATTCCATGCTTTTACCTTTTTACCTTTATCTTTCACTAGTCAACACACATATTGGTGCCTCAAAGGTTAGCCCTGTTTCCGGATATATTTAATGTGCTGATTCCTAAAATGGCACCGGTTTTCCCCTATCAGTACTACTTATTGAAATATAGGGCATATGCCATCTACCAGTTGCTATCCTCTCACCCATAGGAAAAAAAATCCTGATAACTATATCTAAGAAACAAGAGCTGATGCAATCTATTCAAAGTAATTTTCTGAATTAGCACATGAAATAAATCTAGGAACTGGTCTGAAAGCCAAGAAACCAATATTTTTGGTTTGCTTGAAAGTGTTATCTTTCAACTCATATGGTTGCAACTGTACACTGAACTTGGTTGCAAAAGGTCAAACCAGCAAACACCATCAGTTCTCCAAAATTTTGTCATTGCAGGTGTTTTGTCTCCTAGAGTCTCTGATCTTTGTCCATTGAGACTAGGACTTTAGGGAGTTGAAGGCCAACAATGGGCCCTTCCACAAGCAATATAACCCAGAATATCAAGTCAGATAATCCACAATATCTTATTTGAACTGGATTATCTGAGTCCATACTACCATATAATCCAGTTCAATGTGGATTTTATACAGCTGTGTGGAAGGATCCTAAAACATCCAATTGGGTGAAAGTTGAGAAATATTGGCATATATAGTGCTGTCCTAATATTTTCACAACAGCAACATGAAGCAAGTTGGGATTCCTAAGGTTGATTACTGCCATGTCTCAGAGTAAAGAGAAATACCAGGCATATCTTTGCTGCTGCTTCCACTCTCCACTGACACAGAAATTGGCATCTTTTGGACACACTGAAAATGGGATTTAGGGGGGTCTCACTGTGAGACATAACATAGTTGCCTGCTGGGAACAGGGCTCTCGATTTAGAATCTCAGCTATTATTTTCCCCTTTAATTGAATAACAAGGAGGAAGGAGAGGAGAAGTACAACAAGTAGAATAGTCACAGCAACAATAAAAGCTCAGTGTTTTAATTATGGTAATGGCTGAGAAATGCAAGCGTCGTCTGAAATTGTACAAAAAGGCAAATACTTTAGCAATCTCTACTGTACTGAAGGTGTTTGTGTTCTAAAGTACAAAAACTGTGGCTAGGAATTACCCATGTGTTAATAATCCTTTCGGCAGACACAGAGCATGAAAACTGAATTCCATGTGACAGCCGAAAACTCCCTGCAGCAGAAGCAAGCACAGCTGGCTCATGCGCTGCGTCCTCAGCTTGGTTTCCTTAGAAACCATTTGCTGTTGAATGTAATTTTCATTGCTAACAGACTGCATGTGTTTTGCTTTGGAGGCTGGGGTCAGTTGTGCAAATGCCAAGCCTTTGTAAGCTTTCTAATCAAAGGGAGCAAAGTGCTCTTATGAGTTTCCTCTACACAGATTATGTGTGTGTGCATACACACATGCTTAAAAGAACTGGTTGTGATTTCCCCTAAACCCCTCCAAGCATATTTCATGTTGGAAATAGTATCCAATTGTATTTAAATCTGTATTTATCTAATGGAAACCTTTACCATTTTAAACATTGCTTTCAGTGGTATTGGCCAATGAACTGCAAATACTATAAATTTTTATGCTGCTTTCAAGAGCTCGCAGACAACATCCAATTTCTTCTTATGAGATTTCAAGTCATCTCTCACCCATGATGAGCTTGTCATAGAATTTACTAGACAACATTGGTTCAGAATATGCCATGGCCTTCCTCTTAGGATGAGAGAATGTGACTTGTCAATGGTCACCCAGTCAGTTTGCCTGAATGAATAGGGATTCAAATTCTGGAGTGCACCTACACTGTAGAATTAATACAGTCTGACTCCACTTTAACTGCCATTGCTCAATGCTATGGAATCCTGAGATTTTTCAGTTTGGTGAGGCAGCAGCATTCTTTGGCAGAAAAGACTACACACATTGGTGAATTTACTTTGACCTGCGATCGTCGAGTCAATCTGGCATGGCATATGTTGCATCAGACCCAGTTCAGCACTGCTGGGACAGCCACCTTTACTGTCTTCTCCTGTTCTTTGTATTATGGTGGTCTTCAGTTGCAACATGGATCCTACCAGTTGGCTGTTGCTTGCCACTGATGTCAGATGTGGAAGTGCCCCCTCCTTTCCCCCTCCCTTATCAAATTGCTGTATTCCATGGTTGATGTCACTGCAGGCAATGGCCAACTGGTAGGCTGTTTCTTCCAACTGGTAGGATCCGTGTCACAGTCTGCCATGATACAGAACACGGGAGGAAACAGTTAGTTGCATCCCATGTCACTAGGCTGCCTTAGCCCAGGAAACACAAGAGCAGTGAAAACAGTTAGTGCGAGTTCTATCTTGGAACTGAACCTACTGTTTACATGGAAATAAAGTTGGGGAATAGTATGATCTCTGGCCTAAAATTTGGAGTATCTCCTGACTTTGGACTGTCCCAGTTTGTCAGCCACAGAGCTTATCTGTAGCCCTTACCCTTTCAGAGTCCTAGTTCAACATTCACACCATGACACCATGTTCACTCTCAATAGTTAAGTCATATTCTGTCATGTTTGGACTGAACAGTTTGCCTAAAACCACTTGCTGTTTTTAGGGTATAGGTAAAATCTGAATGTAAGACATCAGTCTCTTATCTCTGATGGTTATATCATCTGTGCACTAACTCATTTCTTATTTTAATTTTATCTATCTGTGTTTTAACCTCCAGTAAAGAAATAAATTAGAACGAAAAAGATAATTTTTACACAATGCATGTAGGTTAGCACTCAGCCTGATTTATTGCATGATGTTGCTATCTGGTGCAATGAACATGACCAAGGATAGTGGCCACTTACCATTGTGGGGACCCTCATTATTGCAACACTGCTGGTGTCACACAAATGCAATGTTTTGGTATCACAAGGTCTCATGGCCACACTTCCAGTGAGAGCTATATTGCCTCCTTCACTCCCGTGCTACTTTTCCATCTCTCTCTATTTTTTTTTCTTTTACAGCAAGGAGTGAGATAAAGATAATGATAATCCCATCCTACAATGTCACTGGCATACTGCCACAGAATTTCTGGGATCATCGTACCAGGTAGGTTGCAGCATTATGATGTGATCAGGGAGTATGGATGTGTTTTGCTCATTAATTGCTTGGGATGGCTTTATTGTGGAGAAGTCACCTGGACATTTGCTCCAGGATCCTCTCTTGCTCACGCTATCATTGTCCATAATGCTCAGACTGGTTTAGTAATTTCCAAAAATGAGAGAGGCAATTTGTTACAACTGTTTGTACTGTTTGTTTATTTAAACATTTATCTTCTATCTTTCCTCAGCAGAATTCAAAGCAGTTTACAAGAAAAAAAGACCAACAATTGTAATAACCCAAATGAAAACAAAGCACCAAAAAGTCAGTAGAATAAAACAAGAAAGAGTAAAAACAGCTTCTAAGACCAACTCAACCAGGACAGAACTCTAGTGGTTAAAACAGGTTCTTAAAACAGCGTAAAAATCATGTGCCTCCCAAAACCTTCTGAAAATGGAAGCTTGGCATATATGGTTGTGTCCTACATGTACAGTATTTCCATCCCACTCCATATTCCTAGATCTCTGGGTGGCTCAAAATAAGATCAAGTAGAACTATTTAAAATATAAGACAATACAAAAATATTAACAATATTTTCAACAATACACACACACTCACATATATACACACATTTAAAAGTTGCATTTGAAACAATATAATACCATGTATTCCTCATCCTCTGTATTGGGTCCTAAATAATATTATGAATGAGACCAATGCTGGTGCCTGCACAGCAACTTGCACAGATCAAAGATCCTTACTTTCACTCATTATGGTTCACTGTCTTGAAATCAGTTATAGATGGGAATAGCTTCAGACAGAGGATTGTGGTCTTTGTGACTATTCCTGCTGGGAAAAGTTACTTTTTTTGAAAGATCCCCGTGGCAAATCTGATGACCTGCCAGTTTCTCCTTTAAGATTGACAGCTTCACTTGGTGAGTCCAGCCTGTAGGTAGAATGTGAAGTGAGGCCCTCACAACAGATGCTGAGCTTGGAAGCATCTAGCAGGGTTACCAGTAACAACGGCTTAACAACCTTTGTCAAAAATGCTTTAAAAATTGCTAAAGAAAAAAAATAGTCTTCTGGCAACTTTGTCACAAATTTCACAACAAACTTCTATTTGAAAGTAAATGTGCAAGTTCTGCTTTAGTGCATGGATCACAGTATATAAAACTGAATACTGGTAAGGCTCTGGCTTTCTTTTTTGTGATCTCTTCATGAAGCGTTCTTTCTTCCTTCTGTCTTGACTCGTTTCTCCGTTCCTCATTGCTCCCCCTCCCAATAATTTTATTGTTAAATGTGTAATATTTAGAACTGAACACTTTTACATGATACAATTCCCTAAACATACAATTTGCTTCAGAAGCTTCATCTCTAAACACAAGACAGCCTTAGAGCTACAGCAGGTGACCTGGGCACTCACAAAATGTCACAAAACCCGAGGCGGTGCTGATTCCTGGCTGCCTGCCTGAATCACAAACTAAACTTGCTGCAACTGCTGGGTCTTATTGCATGCCCAGGGCACAGTGGTGAAATCTCTTTCAGCTTGGCCAGAGCTATATAAACAAACCTCTCACATGGATTGACCTGGTACTATGAAGGCACCTGAGAACTGTAAACAACTTGACTTCGTGAATCCCAGCTGAGTAGAAGATCACACCCAGCTACAATCGCCGTCCATGACTGTAACCTTCACAAAAGATGAACAGCATAGAACAAGCTATACTCTGTGTGTGTTTTAAATAATAGTTTCTTCTTGCTGAAAATTACATGCAAAAGCTGTCTGAAAATGCATCTTGTGATGTTTTAGTCCAGTAATTAAAGCTAACAGTCACTCATCTCTAGTTCTTACACTCTGCACAAAGGGAGGAGAGATTTGGGTTATCTGTTTTCTTTGTCAGCTCCTTTAAGTCTGCAAATATGTGAAGATAGAATCCATCAGCCTGCTTGCACATAATCATGTCTCCTTGGAGGATGATCAAGGTGACTCTAAGAAGTTTGCTACTTTTTTAAAAGTAAAGAAAGCCAAGCAGATAATTCTCTGTCCCTAGATTGCTTAGATAAGCATGTTTGCCTTAAAATATGTCATTGTTCAAACAGACATAACTGCATAGCAAAGAGACAAAGAGATCAGTCTATTACCTTCTGTGAGATGTGCATTTTCAGGAAAATTCAGTTGTGGCTCCCACGAACCTTGTATTGATACAGATGTAAGAACTGTGTTACATGATCATAATACTTTCTAATACTGTGCTCAAGTGAGCATATGCAAACTGTATTTTGAAAGTGAAACAAAACTCTTTAAAATAAGGTAAGCAATCATTTGCTGGTTTCATTTTTGAGAGACGCAATAAATATTTGTAGCAATTTTCTTCCGGCTGTAAGAAAGCATTTAAAATGTTATTGTTGTCAGGCTAAGGTCCATTCAGAATCTGGGAGTCATTCAGCAAAAAAAATAATTGCATGTGATTTTTTATATAGATAATATCATTTTCTGCATAAGATACAGCCATTTCTGCACATATGGATAGCTATTCACATGTGGCACAATATCTGGTGGGGAATGGTAGTGTCCATGTCTATAGGGGATCAAGCTGAAATGGATCTCATTCAGTCCACCAGACTGCTGTGAAGCCCGAGGATACTTCACAGTAAACTCAGGAGTATGATCTGACTTTACCTAAAGTGGGGCAAAGTCAGATTAAGGTGGAAAACTCTGAGAAATTCACTAGATGTCTCTGTGTCTCAGAACAACCAGTGCTGGATTTGAGGTGAGTCTGAGGGTTTCCTGTTACGACCTTATCACATAGCTCAAAATAAGTGTCTTAGGATTCTTAGAGCCAACTTCGGGGATAGAGCCCCATAGTAGGCACCAGACAATGTCACTTGTGGCGCTTCCCCTAATTGGGATAAAAGTATCGCCAGATGCTTTCCTGACAACATCCGTTTGTGCTGTCTCCAATGAAGCCAGCATGGGGCTTCCCCGCAAGGGTGATTCTTTCCCCATGCAATAGGGAAAGCATCACAAGAGGGAGCTCTGCACGGGGTGACAGATTCGCCCTGCTGCTCCCTCTTTCTTCACCCAAAGCCAGGTGAAGCAGGATGCTTCATTTGGCCTTTATGATAAGGTTGTTAGTGTAATGTAGTGTATCAAGAAGGATTTCCCATTCACTGACCTGGCACTAAGCAACAGCATTTTCAGCCTCAGGAGCCTGTATCTAAAGCTATCCAAATGATGTGAAGTAGGGAACATTTTGGGAACAACCAACTCTCCAAAAATGTCCTTCCTGCCATGATATTGCAATCAGTTTTTAATCATGAATTGTAAACTCGTGTCTTGTGTTCACTATATCTCCGTCTTTATTCTGTGTATTTTAATTAGTAGAAATACATTTCTACTAGTAGAAACACATTTTAATATGTGTATTTTATATAATGTTTATTACAATTATGTGTTTTAGCCATGTTGTAACCTGCCTCAAGCCACGAAGAGAGACTGGTTACAACATAACATAATAATAATAATAATAATAATAATAATAATAATAATAATAATAATAATTCAAATCTGAACTGACTAAGTTTTGGAACACAATACACCAGACATCACGACTGTGGAAAAGAAAAAGTTTGGATTATTGATGTCATCATACCAGATGACAGTCAAATTGATGAAAAACAACAGGAAAAACTCATCCATTATCAAAATCTCAAAACTGAACTTCAAAGTCTCTGGCATAAACCAGTACAAGTGGTCCCAGTGGTAATCGGCACACTGGGTGCCATGCCAAAAGATCTCAGCCAGCATTTGGAAACAATAAACATCACTAAAATCACAATCTGTCAGCTGCAAAAGGCCACCTTACTTGGATCTGTGCACATCATCCGAAAATATATCACACAGACCTAAATGCTAGGAAAGTGTTAGACTTGTGATTTTGTGATACGAAATCCAGCATATATATCTCGTTTGCTGTGTCATACTGCGTTTTTGTGTCAGTAAAATAATAATAATAATTTTAACACTGTTTCTCTAGGGATCCCCTCACATGCGCTGCCAGAATCTCTGAGAATTGCTGCTCATTGTGGTGATTACGGTGGTGCCCTCCCAAAGGGTTTGGGAATCTGTTGCCCCACGCCCCACACCATCCTGGCTTCCCCCTCACAGAGGGTAAAGCATCAGGCAGCTGGCTCAAGCAGTAGATTTCTATGGAAGGATGGGATGGCTTCGATCTTTCACTGCTGGCTGTTTTTTGGTGGCAGCAGCTTTTTTTTTTTTGCAGTTTTGTCTTGGAGCTGTTTGGAAGTACTTCTCCAGGGTGTAATGGGAGCCAGCGAGCTCTGTGGCAAAACTGCTAAAAACCTGTTGCCACTGCCGAAAAATTACTCGTGTAATTACTTTTATCTCCTTGTAAAGGGAATAGGTAGTCCTATGGCTTATTAGCCAGTACCTGGACTCTGGCTGTGGAAGAAGCAGTTGAATAGCCAACAGTCCACCAGGAGAGATGAGAGTCGCATTGTAATAGCTCACAGCTAGCGCTTGATTGAGACTAACAGTAGGAGAGTGTGTTGCTGCAATAAAACAAATCAGCAAACTCAAATCTTGCATCCATTTTCATTTTCTATACTTGGCTCAAGCACAGAGGAGGAGAGATGTAAAAACCAATCTGATTTCCATTCACTTTTATTTTTAAACACTCTCTCATGCCAAGGATTTCATGAAAGCAAAAGCATGTGTAGTAGAACTGCTATATAAGGCCTATCAGTCGTGACAAAATCCATCTGCAAGTCATTGTGGGGGAGGGGGAAAGCAAGCAACATAAAATTAATGGGCTATTTTCTCCTTTGCATTTCATGACGGGCCAGCTGTAGTGGGAAATAACAGGGTTCTTTTTTTAAAAGTTCAAATTCAGGAAACATATTCAGAGATAGCTGTGTTGGCTATGCAGTAAAATAGAAGAAAATCCAACATCCACAAAAGAGTGATAACTTTATTGGCTGACCAAAATGTGCAAAATACACCATGCAAGTTGTTTTTTTTTTTTAGCTCCACTGATTGTTCATCAGGAGAAGAGTAGAACTACATTGTTTATCAGATGTTGTTTCTGTTGTGGAGCCCCCAGTGGCACAGTGGGTTAAACCACTGAGCTTCTGTACTTGCTAACTGAGGTCGCAGATTTGAATCCAGAGAGTGGGGTGAGCTCCTGCTGTTAGCCCCAGCTTCTACCAAACTTGCAGTTTGAAAACATGCAAATGTGAGTAGATATAAGTACCGCTCCGACGGGAAGGTAACGGCACTCCATTTTGTCATGCCAGCCACATGACCTTGGAGGTGTCTATGGACAACGCCGGCTCTTCGGCTTAGAAATGGAGATTAGTATCAACTTCCAGAGTTGGGCACAACTGGATTTAATGTCAGGGGAAAACCTTTACCTTTTACCTGATTATGTTGTAAATAATTTGTACTGGAGGGATCTCAATGCAGGCAGATACCATTCCCCTTCTTGGCCATGTGAGGACTGTCATCTAATGCATTTTCAGAATGCAGACTAATTGAATTGAACTGGATTATATGAGTATAATTCAGATCAATGAAGTTAAACTGTGTTCTGAAACTGCATTCTAATGCAATGTAGATGGTGAAAGAGACAGTATTTATCATGTATCCTTCAACCACAAGGGTTGTCAGAACAAAATACACAATTAACTAAAGATAAGGCTCTATCCTGAGAAATAATTATTTCACTGAATTATTCACCAAACTGTATAAAAGTATCTTGAATTATAAGTAACTCTAGAAGGCTCTGATTACATTTTCTTGCCCTGGTGAAGAGAGTTGGACTGGATGGCCTTAAGTATTTTCTGTTGGTCATGGGGGTTCTGTGTGGGAAGTTTGCCCCACTTCTGTCGTTTGTGGGTTTCAGAATGCTCTTTAATTGTAGTGAACTATAAATCCCAATAACTACAAATCCCAAATGTGAAGGTCTATTTCCTCCGAACTCCATCTGTGTTTAGGCATATGGAATTTTTGTGTCAAGTTCAGTCCAGATCCATCATTGTTTGAGTCCACAGTGCTCTCTGGATGTGGGTGAACTATAATTCCCAAACTCAAGGTCAATGTCCACCAAACCTTTCCAGTTTTTTCTGTTGGTCATGGGAGCCCTGTGTGCTAAGTTTTGCCCAATTCCATCATTGGTGGAGTTCAGAATGCTTTTTGATTGTAGGTAAACTATAAATCCCAGCAACGACAATTCCCAAATGACAAAATCATTTTTTTTAGTGGAGGCCATAAATTGGACTGTTAGGTGTCTTGTGTCCAAATTTGGTGTCAATTCCCCCAGTGGTTTTTGAGTTCTGATGGTAGCACGAACTAACATTACATGTTTATTTATATAGATTAAACTTTCTTTGCTCACAAATGTCAAATAAATGTTATGGCAACACTTTTGCCCTGCTTCCAGATATCTGGGTTGTTTTGCCAATGTGGTGTTGACTATTGGTTCAGTTGCTATTGGGAAAGGCCTTTTTCTTGGTCTTAAACTCATGTAGAGATTGCTGAAAATATGATATCATTGCCCACATGCATTTTTAGGACATTGTGGTAGGCATTTTAGTTTGAAATATCAATAAGTTCTCATGGGAACCTTAAGCCAGAACAGTTGCCTATCACCTCTGTAGACTCAACCTTAAATGAGGTCAAAATAATTTTTTTAGCTGTGACTTGCTAAAATCTAGAATCTAAGCCTGTTTAGTCTAATATGTGACTTTTTCTTTGCACCTGAAAATCCAATTATACATTTTTTGAAAGCCCACTAGTTTCAAGAAGTATTGGACAGTGCCTTTGTGCCTCCCGAGCAAAACTAAGAGGGAGCTCCCTGAGCACCCTGCACCCCAAACTTGGGTGCCCATGCCAGGGGTATTAATCTCATTGGATAGTGTTAATTGCAGTAGGTGCTTGGAAATTCAAGCCCTATCCCAATCTTATTCTTTGCAGTACTGTAGGTTAGAAATTGGGTCCCAGATGAGGCAGGACTCTTGGTTTGGAAAATCTTGGCCTATTAAGAATCATTGCAATATGGGACTTAGTCTACACAAAGCCTATATGTAGTAGATACTCTTGCATCATGACAGTTCCTCCCTTTGAAGAACAAGGGTGTGTATCCCACGTCGGCTGATCTTGGTCTCCAAACTAGTCCTGTTTTTCAGCTAATGATGGAAGAGCATGTCCTAGCACATGTGTTGAAACAGTATTCACCACCAGTCAAGTTGGCTTTTGTTAGGTATTTTTTTTAATTCATGCTCACATATAAGAATAAAGAATTTCAAAATTGTAGGATGCTTAACATTCAAGAGGGGTGTTGTGGTGTCTTACCTTTAAAGTACCAGCTTGTCCTTGTTTCAAACTGCCCAAACCAAAGAGTGCTCTAGGGTAGTATCTCCACATTACTTTGGGTAATTTCTTACTTATCCATTTAATTATGTTCACTTATGACAAAGCCTGCTTTCTAACAGTGGGTAGTGCTCTACTTTATCCTAATTAATGAATCAGTTAATGGCCAGCCTGCAGAGCCTGAATATGCTAATTTAGATTGATTCTCGTTAATTCCTCCTTTTTTAAAAAAGTATTGATGTCAGTAAAGCGACCTGCAGTTTGAAACCCTTGAAGTAATGAGTGTATTCCCAATTACACCAGTGACCGCTGTGATTAAAGATAAGGACTTCAGAAAACCATGGCTCATCTTAGAGTGTGTATTCAGATGACCTATTAAAGTCTTGTTGCGTGGTGACAATCTCATCATGTAGTACCTGGTTGGTTACTCTTATCTGGGGCAGAATCATCTTGTGATAAAAGTTGCACCCAGCTAAGTTGTCATGTGTTAATGGTCATCTTCTTTGTCAGACTAGCACCTTGCACATCTTCTTAAGAGCTTAGAACAATATTTTAGAATCACAGTGTTTCTTTGGATTGGATCATATCAAGAGTTTGGAAGCTATATATTTAAAGTAGTTAATTTATCGTAATAGTTTTATAGCCTTCTGATTATAAATGCCAAAAATAATCAAAGAGTTTATTAGGGCAAGCAACAGTGCTTAGAAAATGGCACTAAGGGTATATCTATGCTGCTACCTATTTCAGGGCTGATCTGGCATGCTACACGCTGAATCACACCCAATAAGATACTGTATTTTCATCAGATACTGTATTTTCTCATTTCTATATATGTAAAAAAAGAGTTCAGTAGAGCACATCAGACTATTCAAGAGCTTTCCTTGGGTTGCCCATGTAACTCCATTTTTGAAGGGTAAAGGGCCGGAGGTTTAGCACAGCTGGTAAATCATCAGCAATTATAAGTTTGAAGCCTCGGGTTGGCGTGAGCTGCCAACTGTCAGCCTAGCTCATTGTTTATCTAAGCAATTCAAAAATGGCTTTAGCGAAATTAGGTACTGCTAAAAGCGGGGGAAGTTTTACGACGCCATAAAGAAAGATGATCAGAAAATGCTGGGTGACCAAAAGGAAGGAGGAAGTCCTGATGGCTCTTCATCATAGAGGATAGAGCAACAGCATCCCCTGAACTTGAGCCCAACCTTCCATGGCACCTCCTTCTGTTCTGTCTGTCTGCGTATTGTCCAACCTCCCTTTTCTGGGCAAGGTGCTGGAGTGGGTGGTTGCCTCGCAGCTCCAGGGGTTCCTAGATGACACCAATTTTCTAGATAGATCACAGTCTGGTTTCAGACCCGGGCACAGTACTGAGACAGCTTTGGTCACCTTGGTGGATGACCTCCACAGGGAGCTGGACAGGGGGAGTGTGACCCTGCTGGTTCTCTTGGATATCTCAGTGGCTTTTGATACCATTGACCATGGTATCCTTCTGGGTTGGCTTTCCGGAATGGGACTTGGGGGCACAGTTTTACTGTGGCTTCGGTCCTTTCTGGAGGGTCATTCCCAGATGGTAAAGCTGGGTGACACCTGCTCAGACCCCTGGCCATTGACCTGTGGGGTCCCGCAAGGTTCCATTCTGTCCCTCATGCTCTTTAACATCTATATGAAACCGCTGGGAGAGGTCATCCGGAGTTTTGGAGTTGGGTGCCATCTCTATGCGGATGGTGCCCAACTTCACTACTCTTTTCCACCGGAATCCAAGGAAGCCCCTCGGACGCTGGACCTGTGCCTGGCTGCTGTGTCAATCTGGATGAGGGAAACAAGCTGAAGATTAATCCTGACAAGACAGAGGTCCTCCAGGTCAGTCGTACGCTTGACCGGAGTATTGGGTGGCAACCTGTGCTGGATGGGGTTGCACTCCCCCTGAAGGTGCAGGTCCGCAGTTTGGGGGTCCTCCTGGACTCAAGGAAAAGTTTGATGAGAACCACCGCTCCTCTTAGAGTTTCCCCAGTAAAAGCTAGACAGATAAACCAGGAAATTTCAAATGAATGCCTCCCACAAAGGTCTGCTTCCAGGGGTAAACCAAGAATATGCAACTTGGAAGTCCCTGATCAGACTGAGAAGTGGAGTGGGCAGATCAAAAGACAACCTGGTGAAATAGCACTATCTAAAAGAATCCCACACCTTGTGTGACTGTGGAGCAGAACAGACAACTCAGCATCTGTATGTTTGCCCACATGTACAGAGGATGAACTGTTTGAAACTACAGACAATCCAGTCGCTGTTGCCCATTTTTGTCTAAAATTATTTGGTTGCTTGTGCTCCTTCTATTTTATTAGTTTTATACTTGTTTATCTCTGCAGTGCTCTTGACACGAAATAAAAAAACTAGGCAGTACAAAGGAGTAGTATGAAGCATGATCTTTGAAGTGTGCTAGGATCAGTACCAAGTTCAGGAATGCTGAGAACAAGGAACAGGAGAAATGGTGAGTTACCCTGTCTTCAGTAGTCTGCTGTTTGAATAGAACATGTTGCTGATGTTGATAGATTGCTATGAAAGATATTCTTAATTGGAGCAGAGCAGTTTTCCCCACTTGGGTACAGTTTTTCCAGACACCATCTCTTTTTAGTACTTCAGAGCACAACAGCTTTGGCTTTTTTCTGAGGGAGATCAGTCCTTTCTGAATGGCTCACAC
Organism: Anolis sagrei; assembly: GCF_037176765.1. Lineage (NCBI taxonomy): Eukaryota > Metazoa > Chordata > Lepidosauria > Squamata > Anolidae > Anolis > Anolis sagrei. The sequence continues at coordinate 123,967,613 of NC_090025.1, read as the reverse complement.
TCACTTTTGGCTTCCAGTGGTTGTGGAAGGCAGCTGTTAGCTGAAACCTCAAATTCATCCTGTCATGAAGAGTCTAGTTGAGCCCTATCTTCATGGCTTTCATCTTCTTAAAAGAACTGGTTGAGAGCCAAGCATTTCTCTGCTTTCTATGTACTATTGTAAAAAAGTATTCTTAAATGTCTTTTCTTTGAGAAAATGTCCCTCCTTTTCATGAGATTTTTTTTTCACCCATGCGTCTTACTGAAGACTTATGCTTTTTACCTGGGGTTTTTTGTCCTAAATAAAATAAAGAGTTTGAGTATTTCTGACCCCCAACGATAAAATTATTTTCATTGCTACTTCATAACTGTAATGTTGCTACTGTTATGAATCATAATGTAAATATCTGGTATGCAGGGATGGATTTTCATTGGGACCAAATTTGGTACAAATATTTATTTATTTATTTCGGGCATTTCTATCCTGTCCTTCTCACCTCTGAAGAGGGACTCAGGATGACTTGCCTTACAGCATGCAGTCATTAGATGCCAAAAACAATTCATTAAAACACACAGTAGCAACTCACACAATTAAAACAATTATAAGCATTCAATTAAAAACAAATACCCAATATGCCCAAATTTGAATACTGGTGGAGTTGGGTGGGATTGATTTTGTCATTTGAGAGGTGTAGTTGCTGGGATTTATAGTTAGCCTACAATCAAAGAGCATTCTGAACCCCACCAACAATAGAATTGGATCAAACTTCCCACACTGAACTCCCATGACCAACAGAAAATACTGGAGGGATTTGGGAGGAATTGACAGTGATTTAGAGGAGAGCACACCTGCTCTTCCCTCCCCGCTTGGAGTCTCAGAAACAGCTCTTCCCTTGGCTGGGAGGCCAGCTGAGAGATCGGCTGGGAAGTCAGTTGAGAAACACTGCTATAGAGTGTTTTAATAAGAAGAATAAGGAGATATTCTCTGGTATATTTTAAAGCTGGGAAAACTGGAGAGGGAAAAATAGCTAATTTACCCACAAATGAAGCAACTAGTTTCAAGAGCAATGAGAAATTCCCTCTTGAAGTAACAGCTCAGCCTGGAGATATTCCTTCCTCCAAAGCTGTGAATTTGTGCTTATGTCATGCCCATTCAAGAATGCATTTTTTTAAAAAATCTATTCTTGGGTGAAATTATGGATGCTCTTTTACATGTTGCAACCTTTTGCCAAAATTTCATCTGTGCAAAAAAAAAAAAAAAAGAAAGAAAGAAAAAGAAAAAGAAAAGACAGCGCTACTCATGTAAAACAGTCATATTTTATTTTATTTATTTATTTGCCATACTTGTACCTCACCCTTCTCTATCCCGACAGGAGGACTCAAGGCGGCTTACAGTGGAACAAACAAAATAGAGGGTTTTTTCTTTTTTGCATAACTTCCTTTTTGTGAAGGAAAATACATCTTGTGACATCTTTTTGTTTTTTGAACAGGGTATTCTGAGAATTCAAAAACCAGAAAGTTCTAAATATTCATTATGTCCCTACTTCCACCAACTCTTTTTAAAAGAAGGGAAAGCACATCTTCCCTCAGAATATAACTTTCTGGAAGCTCTGCTGGCTCAATTTCTAGAGGCATTTCTGAAGGCTTTTCTGGAAATAGAAAATCTGGAAGGTTAATGACTCATGGATGAAATTAGAGGTTGAAGATATACCACAGTGTTCCTTGTCATATATAGACCAGCTATCTTGTCTGTTCTTCCCTTCCCATCATTCTTTGTGAAGGAACGGGAGTGAAGACAACTGTATCTAACCCCCTGTGCACTTGCCTACAAAGTTTATACACAGCAAAGCTCTCTCCTCACCCCTGTGCTGCAACTGATGACATTTGTACTCAGTAAGAGCAGCAGCTGCTGATTAAAGGCAATGAGATAAGGCAGGATGAGTAAAGGATGAGTAAGCAAGCTTTAAGCGATACCTTCAAGCGTGACACGATGAATGACAAATTGGTGGCACTTGGTTTGTATAACCAGGAGAAAAGCTCTTTCTGTTCTTTAAGAAAGGTTGCATGAATTAAGCTATGTGTGTCTCTGCTAATTGCATGTTTAGCTGTCAAGCTGAATCTGAATTTAGATGCAAAGAAGAAGAAAATACATTTCCCCCTTTTAGTTTTCTGTTGCCACTGGGGTCACTGTATTTGCAAGGTTCAAAGTGAAATCGAACTCCAAAACTTCAGGTGATCTCTCCCATGTTAAACAGCATGGGGGACAAAACTGAAACCTAAACCACCAGCCAGGGAGTCAAACAAGAGTCCCCCAGCTCCACCATCTGGGTCCGCCCTTCCAAGAAGGACTGGAGCCACTGCAAAACAGTGCTGCCAAGCCCCATCCCGGAGAGACGGCATATCATAGAATAGCACTGGTTGATTTACACCGGTTCACAAACAAGAGGGAATATTTTTGCAGTGTTAGTAAAGGAAACTATGGATATCAAGCCCATACACAATGGAGTTGTACTGCAGTTTCAGTCCATTACTCAGTTAAGTGCATTTATTGGTTTGGCTCTATGCTGAATTTTGCTATTGTTAGGAGGATATTTCAGGAAGCAGCTCTATTCCCTTTGGGAACTTAGTTCTATGAAGGATTATGAAGTATATGTTCTTACATTTTATCTAAAGTGTTGATTCCAAACCAAGAAGCACATTTTTCTCCGAGATGATCAGAACAAATTTCTAAGCACTTGTACACTTACCAGGATTTAATCAGGGGTTTTATATGAAGGAAATGCAGGAAATTGGGCCATAATGCTCCATAACATCAATTGGGTTGAACTCTCTGAAAAGAAAAGAAACATTTAACCGAGAACAGAGCTGAGGAAGCTATGATCTCTCAGATGTTATATTAAAAGCCCAATTGTCCTTGATAACAGACAGTGCTGTCTGTGGCTGATGGGAATGGTATCCCAACATGGAGTACCTGTGTTTTCAATGCCTGATTTAAGAGATTCTGCTTTGAAATTTATAATGTTAAGGGACAAAAGAAATAACTTATCTGATACCTATGGATCTTTTATCCTACAGATGTAAACATTTGTTTTGAGTATGGTTACATAGGTTTAGTTCAGGATTTACAGAGGAGGGAGCATTTATATAAAGAAAATGCCTGTCTATACTGAGTAGTTATTACATTGGCTGGCTCTACTAAATGCTAGTGTCAGTGAAGCTTGTAAAATCGCATCACAACACAGTGGTATCTGCTCTTCTGAACAAAGGCTCCCTGTAGAACTGGATTTATCCTCCCTGCCATTTTCACTGTCATCTGATTATCTGCTTGTACTTCCTGGCTGTGTTAATGTGGTCTCTTAATACTGCTGTCATAGGATCCCTAGGGTTTTTTATCTCATGGTACTGGATAGATCACTATATGCTTGAGAGATCTGTTAAATGTATACATATGTGTCTATTTCTGTATGTAGTGCTTTGACCATCAACCTTTGTTATGTTATAAATTGAAATATGAATGGATCTAACTGGCATTTAATCAACACAATATATTTAAAGGTTAAGTAAAAGTTTACTATTGGCACAAAAGGAAAGTAAACAGTAATCCTTTGGTTTTGCTTACTTTACATTTGTACCACAGTTTTCAGAAAAAGTACCATTGCAGTGTTGCACATTTTGAGTACATCAAGTGGTAACAATACCAGTTAAATGCACTTACATTCCATGTTGTAACAAAGCAAAATGAGGAAAACCCAAAAAGGAAAAAGTCTGAATACTTCTGCAAGATGCACATGCTCTCTCTCTCACTTTGTAGGAATATAATTGTATTTCATTTTCATTCATTATTCATTGAGACTTTTTTTTAAAAAAAGCAAATGAACCACCCACCTGTGCTTTGGACCCTCCCAATGAAAGCAAACTTATCAAATCTGCCTGAAATTGATGCATGCATTATTCAAAGTTTTCAGAGGTTGGACTAATTCTTCTGTTACTCATTAAGGTATTTAAAAACGATCCTATAACTCTATTTAATGATGAAAACATTAATTCATTACATAGCTTGTGTTAACCTCTGTTACTTTTCTAAGGGGGGGGGGGAAATCTTATGCTTGATTAAAAAAATGGCATAAAACCTGAAAACCTCCCTTGGATTTTTTTCTTACATCAGTAAAATAAGATTGCTTCTTATGTGTTACATTTCTTTCAAAATGCAACTTTATTATATACTGATCTTCCAAAGAAATTAGTTATAGGTTAAGAAGATTAGTTCAGAGTTTTGAATATTATAGTTAGCATGATACAGAACAGCCTACCACATACGTGATATGGTGTATGTGTGTATCAAATGATAGGATGTTAGGGTAAGGAACTGCATTACTGTCTAATGTTGTCACAGCAGTATTGAAATATGAAAAATATGCCATGAAGGCCAATGCATGCGCTAGAGACAAATGAACACCCTGTGTATAATATTAGATTAGGAAATCATGAATTGGATTGTGTTGTTTGTTTAATAAATTGTCAAGATCATGGGATGAATGGAAAAGTAGTCATATTTAAAGTAAAAATGTGGAACTCAATGAGACAAGTCAGACTAAGGGTACATGTGCACTGGTAAAAGTAATGCAGGTCAACACCACTTAGTTTACTGAGGTACCAGCACCCTTTGGGATGGAAGGGTAAAGGCCTTATAAAACTACATCCCATACTTCCAAAGCTTTGAGTCATGGGTGTTTAAGTGATGTCAAACTCTATTAATTCTACAATGTAAATGCACTCTCAGTGAAATGTCATTAAGTTCAATGGTTCTGCTGTAAGCATGATAAGGTTTGGAAGTAATCCATTATTTCTCTGACAGCAGTTGGGGAGAAGTAGTTGATGGCTTCCATGCCAGGTTTACTTAGAATATCAGTGGAGCTCTCCAAGTTGTGGGTCTTCTTTGAAAACAGGGTTTTGCACCATCCCTAACCCATCAAAGGTCTGTGTTAAAAGCAGAGCAGATCCATCATCCCAAGGCCACCAGTCACCAAGAATAAGAATAATAACAACAATAAATTCTTTCCCACCTCTCCTTGAAGTGGGGCACAACTATACAATTAGTAGTTTATCCAAAGATTCCATAAAGCCAAAATGTCCTTATGTTGGTAAGGAGATTGTATACAATTTAATTTATAACAAAGGATCAAATAAGGCAAACAAAAACCTTTTTGTGTCCTATCATTATATATCATAAGCCCTCAATATCCACTGGGATTTGGTTCCAGGACCCTCTTGGACACCCACATCCCTGGATGTGCAAGTCCCACTATGTACAGGGGCATATGAAAATTGTATCCTTTATATAAAATGGCGAATAACTCAAGTTAGTGCTGGAGAGACATTACGGATCTGTGAACTAGTGGGAGGCTACAAAAGGGCATGTGTCTACATCAGCACACAGCAAAAATGTTTTCCTTTGTGATTTGTTCCAATACAGCCATGTTTGATTGAATCTGTGGATGCTGAACATCTAGATATAGAGAGCCACCTGTATCTACATACATAAAAAGCTATTGTAGGAAATAGGTGCTTTGCTTGTTAGCCATAAGTGCAATATAAAACAGTTTTGCCTTTCATAGTGGGAACCAGTTGTTTGTTGAATTTCATTTTAAATATCATTTGTAACTCACTTGTCTCTAGGATTGCAAATAAAGCAAAAGGGAAAAACTCACTGTCATTGGCAAGCATTTCCATTTGCATAACACTGTTAGCTATAAAAAACATAATTGCTTACAATAGTTTAGCATTTAATTTTATTATTTCAGCAACAGTTAACATAATTGGATTATTCTAATTAGCATCCCTCTCCTCTTTCTTCTCTCCCTTGTTAGGATTCTACAGATAGAATGCCTTATATTGTAGTTATTCTCTTCCTTCAAGCTGTTTTTGACTTATGGTGACCCTAAGGTGAACTTATCATACTTGGCCACCATTTGACAATATTTTTACTCTGGCTTAATAAATTACTATATAGCTTTTCTCATCTTAGTTCCCAGATGTATTGGAATCCCATTTTTGTCAGTCAGGGTCATCATGGCCAAGACATAATCATAGTTGAATAGAGATACCATGTTTCTAAATATGTTAGGCACCCTCCTCATCACTTATTTCATTTCTGCTCTCAAGATGATTTTTGTGAAAAAATTGAAGTTTTCATAAAATTTTCTCAGCATACAAAACCTACAAAATATAAGTTTAAATGGTTGAAAATGAAAACAGCACGTGTGTTTTCAATGATGTAAGCCTAGATTTGAATCCTTTATCAAGATATTGTCTTGATTGGTTTTGGGCAAGTGGTTAGTTAGTAAGCATCGGCATCAGAAAGCACCAATCAGGATAGTGGAGAGAGAGATTTATCCCTCTCTAACAGTAGCCAGCTGCAAAGAGGAAGACTCATACTAATCCAGTACGTAAGTAAATCTCTGTGCTGGGATGAAATCCCTAAATGGATGGTCCTTGGGAGTCCCCTCCAAATCAATAGGGTTGATCTAGATCAGTGGTTCTCAACCTGGGGTCCCCAGATGTTTTTGACCTATAACTCCCAGAAATCCCAGCTAGTTTACCAGCTGTTAGGATTTCTGGGAGTTGTAGGCCAAAAACATCTGGGGACCCCAGGTTGAGAACCACTGGTCTAGATGATGGTGTATTTACCATATTTTTGTTCCTGGGTCATAATGTCAGTTCCCAATTGCTTCTGTCATAGAAACATGAGGAAAGTTTATTAAACTGAAAAAAAAGCTTTGTTTTTGTGGGAGGGACATTGTGCTATAGCACATTTAACTATAGTATCATTTTGCATCTCCACCAATTTAACAAAGTTTGTGCCACAAAAACAAAGCTCCTGGAGTAATCAACTACTTCCAAAGTAAGGACTACACCATTAAACAGGAAATAACAATTTCAAACCAGGAACAGATTTTCTTTATTTTAACAAAAATGTTTATAACATTTTTGAAAATTTGCCAAACATCTGTGGATAAGTGAAACATTCAAAAATTTGGTATGGTAACAGTGGTAAATGTGTTCTACAATTTTAGCAAGTTTTACCTCAATAGTTGTAATAATGAGGAAGAAAGGAACCCTGAAGTTTCCCCAATTAATTATGCATAGTTACTATAAATTAAATTTCATTATTTTCATTATAGTAACAAATTTTTCACCAATTATACTTTAGAAACAAAGTGCCAACAACCTCCCCTCCCCCCCCCCCCCCCCATTTTGTAATAACGTTTGAAACTTTTTTTTAATGATCGCACATCCCTACTATTTACATGAACCCAAGGTTGGGGGATATTCTGAATTCTGAATCAGAATTTAAACTATACTTTGACTTTGTTTAATGTGAGCGAGGGACTACACTATGCAGCATTTGGGGCCCATTCAACCTAAGTGAGCAGTGCAAATATGACCTAGAATGAACAGTTCGAGAGGTCCTGAAAACTGGTAGAAGGTTTGAAACCTTATGATCCAGTCCTGCCATATGGCAGAAATGTCTGCCTCATATAACAAATTTTAGGTAAAGGTAAAGGTTTTCCCCTGACATTAAGTCCAGCTGTGTCCAACTCTGGGGATTGCTGCTCATCTCAATTTCTAAGCCGAAGAGCCGGTGTTGTCTGTAGACGCCTCCAAGGTCATGTGGCTGGCATGACTGCATGAAGTGCCGTTACCTTCCTGCCAGAGCAGTACCAGAGCAGTATCTCACATTTGCATGTTTTCAAACTGCTCGGTTGGCAGAAGCTGGGACTAATAGTGGGAGCTCACGCCGCTCCCCAGATTTGAACCTGCGACTTTTCGGTCAGCAAGTTCAGCAGTTCAGCACTTTAACCCCCTGTACCACTGGGGGCTCCATAACAGAGTTTAGCTGGAATGAAAAGGAAACAATACATTATCTATTTCATATGCTGTTATTCCAATTATATTGCCATGGATGGAGAAAAGTGCTACTTAGATTTTCTTCCTCATATGTCAAGTTACCGTGGCTGACTTTGGATAAAATATTCCTTGACAAAGGTGGGTAGATGATGCCATGTGCTCCCCTGCAGGTGGTATAATGTCGTGGATCAGTCCTGATGGGGGCAAGCAGAATGTGACTCACTCACTTCTTTGTCATGCCCTAAATGAAATTCCTCCCCGTGTTCTCTTTTGGTTGACATATTTAGTCATCCCTGCTGCAAAAACCATGGTGACTAGCAGAATGTGTAATAATATTTTGTTAATCAGTCAAACTCATTGCGGTGTTTCTTTCATCACTCCAGCCTGTTTCCCTCCCACACCTAGGGACTTTAAATAATTTTGAGTAAGTTGAGAAAAAAGTTGCTGTTTTTACATCTTTTTGTCTATATAGTATGGTAAGCTGGCTCACTTATCTCTATCTCTAGGGGAGAAAATGAGTGACAGGGAGAGAGAATAAGAGACAAGGATACAAAATGTACTTAACTTCAGCATGATCCAAGTTCCTCCTACTTATCACAGTTTAGTGAGTCACTCTTCACTAAGCCCTCATGACTTTTTTTCATTTGATATATAGCCCTTGATGCATATATTTCTATTCTAAATTTTATAAATGCTGCTTTCATTTAAAGGATGTGAGTGGGGAGGAAGGGATATATATATATATATATATCTGAAATAATGGTAAGACTATTAACTCTCTACATCACTTGCCTGCCTTCTCTGTTAAAGATTGGACATCATTATTTTTCAGTGTGCCCTTTGCCTGTTGCTACATACACTCAACATTTTCTGGCATCCTGTTAATGATATATACTGCCATCTGTCTTTTTATGGTCATGGAAGGAAACATTTGTTACCTTCTCCTTGCAAAACAATCCTTACCCCCTTGAGGCTCACCTTTCAAGTCCTCCTTTGAGGAGAAGCCTTGTAGTAAAAGCACAACAGGCATTCATTGTTTGTTCCTGAGAAATAAATGACCAGTTAATAAATGCCAGGCAGGCTTGATAGGAAATAATAGTTATCCTTCCAATATACGAAAGGTCTGTATTAAAGGATCTCAAGGGCACCTATATTTTGACTTGTTCTTCCCCAACTGTCTGTGGGACAGATAAAATTTGCATGCTGGGATATTGACAGATCTCTGTGCAGGGAAATTGCACACATTTGAAAAAGTCCAAATAGAAACAAAAAGTGTATTTATTTCAAATGCTTATAGAGCACTTCTTCAACAAACTTCAGTCAATGGGGGAATCCTTTCAAGAAATGACTGAAGTTAAAATGTGTACTGTACAGCATATAAACTTTGTTTTGGAGGGGGGAAGATAAGTGAAGAATGGGACAGACCTTGCAAAAATGAGGTGCAATAGACATCGAAATGAGAAAGTAATGAATAAATATATACCCATGGCCAAGGGGTGTGGATCATAATAAATTGTGGCAAGTTCTTGGTGGTATGGGCATACCAAATCACCTTATCTCTCTCCTGAGGAATCTGTATAAGGACCAACCAAGTAGCAACAATAAGAACTGACCATGGAACAACAGACTGGTTCAAGATTGGCAAAGGTGTATGGCAGGGCTATATGCTCGCACCCAACCCATTCAACTTGTATGCAGAACACATGATGTGATGTGTGGGGTTTGATGAATGCAAGGCTGGGGTAAAAATTACTGGAAGAAATATTAACAACCTTAGATATGCAGATGATACCACTTTGATGGCCAAAAGCGAGGAGGAGCTGAGGAGCCTTCTAATCAAGGTGAAAGAAGAAAACGCAAGAGCTGGGTTGCAGCTAAACATAAAAAACCAAGATTTTGGCAACAAGAATGATTGATAACTGGGAAATACAAGGGAGAAAACATGGAGGCAGTGACAGACTTCGTAGTTCTGCAGCAAAGATTGCTGCAGATGCAGACTGCAGCCAGGAAATCAGGAGATGCTTACTTCTTGGGAGGAGAGCAATGATTAATCTCAATAAAATATTGAAGAATAGAGACATCATACTGGCAACAAAAATCCGCATAGTTAAAGCAATGGTATTCCCCGTAGTCATCTACAGATGTGAGAGCTGGACCATAGGGAAGGCTGAGCAAAGGAGGACAGATGCTTTTGAACTGTGGTGTTGGAGGAAAGTTATGAGAGTGCCTTGGACTGCCATAAGATTCAACCAGTCAATACTTCAGGAAATAAAGCCCGATTGCTCATTGGAGAGAAGGATATTGGAGGCAAAGATGAAGTACTTTGGCCACATCATGAGAAGAAAGGAAAGCTTAGAGAAGACAATGATGCTGGGAAAAATGAAAGGACAAAGGAAGAGGGGCTGACCAAGGGCAAGATGGATGGATGGCATCCTTGAAGTGACTGGATTGACCTTGAAGGAGCTGGGAGTGGTGATGGCTGACAAGGAGCTCTGTTGTGGACTGGTCCATGAGGTCATGAAGAGTCGGAAATGACTGAACGAATGAACAACAGATGGCCAATGGATCTTGTTACTGGAAATCCTTCAGTAATATGAAACCTGTTGCACATTTCATTCTGAACTAGTAGTTCAAGGAGATAAAAGCAACTTTGACAAACAACTTGGTGACTGGCTTAATGTGTGTCATATCTATATAATGACTGATATGTTCACATGTGTCATTATTGAATAATAACATTAATTCATGCATTACAAGGGGTTTTCAAACAGTTTCCACACTTATATATTTTCATTGGCAATGGTGAGGGTGGGAATAGTAGTAATTGGCCATGTTAGAGAGTGTCATGTGACTAATCTGTCTGGCAACTGGCCAACCTTGCAATTTAGTTATCAAAGTTGCCAGGCTGTGGTGAAGATGGTGGTGATATTTATAAATTGCACCAAAGTCAAACAGAATTCTGTCATACAATGTTTGTGAAGGTTTGCCAGGATCACAAATATATCTCTGCCTGTATCTTCATTATGGGGATGGGATTCTCTCTTGTGGAGTCATCTATGAGTGGATTAAAATGTTTGGAAATGGCTGTATTAGTGTGATGGCAGCAGGTCACTTCAGACATCCAGGTGTAGCAACAAACATGAAGAATGAGGAAAGAACGTTGGAATCATTTCATGAAAATTGAAGATTAATAATCAAAGAGGTTGTAAGAAAGCTGAGTCCTGAGTGTGAATGTTGGATCTGCCATCTGCCATTGCCCTGATTCATGACAGTCTTAAATTCATTAATATGTGTGCCAGGTGGGTGCTTAAACAACTGACAGAGAAGCAAAAGATGAGCAGCAAGCAGATGATTTCTTCTGCCTTGGTCAGACCATGCCTGGAATACTGTGTCCAATTCTGGGCACCGCAGTTGATGAGAGATGTTTACAAGCTGGAATGTGTCCAGTGGAGTGGGACTAAAATGATCAAGGGTCTGGAGAACAAGCCCTATAAGGAATGGCTTAAAGAGCTGCAGAAGAGAAGACTGAGAGGAGACATGATGGCCCTGTATAAATATGTGAGGGGAAGTCATAGGGAGGAGGGAGTCAGCTTGTTTTCTGCTGCCCTGGAGACTAGGACATGGAACAATGGCTTCAAAATATAGAAAAGGAGATTCCACCTAAACATTAGGAAGAACTTCCTAATGGTGAGAGCTGTTCACCAGTGGAACTCTCTGCCCTGGAGTGCGGTGGAGGCTCCTTCTTTGGAGGCTTTTAAGCAGAGGCTGGAAGGCCATCTGTTGTGGGTGCTTTGAATACTAGTTTCCTGCTTCTTGGCAGAATGGGGTTGGATTGGATGGTCCATTAGATCTTTTCCAACCCAATGATTCTATGATTTGAAAGCAACAGTGCATCAGTAGCTATATTGCTGATTGCATTAAAAGTTGGTACAACGGTGGGAAAAGCATTGCTGCATCACAATGGAAGATGACTATGTAGAAAAGTAATAATAATGATAAAAATAATAAATACCATCTACCTATGACAAAGAAGTGGTGGGATAACAAGCCTGAAAAGGTTACAGAAAATGAACACATCAAATTACTCTGGGACTTCTGAATTCAGATTGAGAGTTTTGGAGCACAATACTCCTGACCTCATGATTGTGTTAAAAAACCAAATATGGATAATCAAAGTTGCAATCCCACGTGACAGCAGGATTGAAGAGAAACAACTGGAAAAGCTGACACAATATGTGGATTTAAAGATCGAACTGCAAAAACTTTGGCACAAGCCAGTCAAGGTGGTCTCAGTGGTGATTGGCACACTGGGCGCAGTGCCTAAAGACCTTGGCCTGCACTTAAACACAATCGGTGCTGACAAAATTACTATCCATCAGCTGCAGAAGGCCACCCTACTCAGATCTGCATGCCAATACATCACACAGTGCTAGTCACCGGGGAAGTGTCTGACATGTGATCTAATACAACAGCCAGCATAGTGATCTTGTTTGCTGTGTACTTGTTGTGTTTCTGATGATGATAATAGTAATAGAAACAGTTTTTCATAGAAAATGTTGTCTTTATGCAAAATCCCTATTTTTAGATTTTCATAAAATATATTCCAAACTGCAAAGAGTCCTCAAAACTGTTTCTAATGGCTTTCTTGCAACTGGGAGAAATGATTAAAATATTTATTCTTGCTCATGCAAATATAATTTTCATAGACCCATATGTGGATTACAAAACTGGAAATATAGGTTGTAATGATTCCCTCTTAATTCAATAATAGATTACCATTGTGTAGTTTTTATAAAAATCTTCCATGAGGTTTTTGGGTTCATATTTAATGTTTGTATTATATCTGCCAGGGCCCAATAACTGTCAGAAAATACAAGACTATTATCTTTACAGCTAATGTCATATTATTCACAATGTATCCAGTTTAGATTATTGTAATTTGCTCTGTGTGGGGCTGGTTTAAAGACAATTTGGAAAATCAAACTAGTGCCAATTTCAGCTGCTCCAATTTTGAAATGATAAAATGGTTGGAATACATTGAATCCATGTAGTATCATTGCCTCAGTTCTTGGAACATTTTGGTGCTCAATTCTGATTTGACTTTCTAAGCCCTAAACAGTTTGCGGGTTAGATTGTTTGAAGGACCACCTGTGTCCCTGTTTCCCCAACTATCTTCTGAGCACAGCCATGAAGGCCTTGCTTATACTGTATGTCTGTTGGTGAAATTTCTTAGGCTGGTAGGGATATGAGTGAGAGCCTTATTGTTGTTGTAGTATTTTTTTTCTCTTAAATGGATTCACATAATTGACCAAACATGACTATGATATGTTTGGTCAGTTCAGTCTATTGGCTATGAGGAATTGACATCATATGAGCACTCTACAACTATTTGTTCTAGGTAATTTTTTGGAAAATATATAACGTTATGGGTCTTGAGCTGCTGAATTGTTTTAATCAGAAGATACTGCACAGAATTGAATGTCACTATGTAATTTTATTTGTGTTCTCCCGCCATTTGATTAAGCCACTTTGAGTCCCCTTTGGGGAAGATAAAACAGGGTAATAATAATAATAATAATAATAATAATAATAATAATAATAATACTGTCCACTTTTTTATAGCATTCTATGACCATTCGCTTTATTGGATTTGTTATTTTCCCAGGATGAAGACACCCAGTGGGGGTTTGAACCTTTAAAGGTGTTTTAAATGAATAATGGAAAGAAAGAATGTAGTAATATAAAGTTCCAAAAAGTGGCAGAATGCCTCCAAATATAGATTCATCTCCTTGCAGTACTTACGGTTCGGTGGATGCAGTGCTAGAAATATCAGGCTTTGTAATAAGAATACCTCTCATTTACTATCGCCTATACTGTAGGATACAGTACGTGCAATTTGTTGTGATAGCTTGTGTTCCCACATTTTCCCTTACAGATAATATGTATAAAGGATGGCCAGTAAATGGCCCAATTCAAGGTGCTGGTGTTGGCCTACAAAGCCCTAAACGGTTCCGGCCCAAAATACCTGTCTGACCGCATCTCGGCCTATGAGCCCACGAGGACTTTGAGATCGTTGGAGGAGGCCCTTCTCTCAATCCCGCCTGCCTCACAGGCACGCCTGGCGGGGACGAGGGATAGGGCCTTCTCGGTGGTGGCCCCCCGGCTGTGGAACACCCTCCCTGTAGACATCAGACAGGCGCCCTCCCTTATGACATTCCGTAAGAGACTAAAGACGTGGTTGTTTGAGAAGGCGTTTGACTAAGTGCTACAACAATTGGCAATGATGATTGGAACGGAACATGGATAACGAGATTGGTTTGTGATTCTATGATGAGACGTCGCGAATGATTTAGTGTAATTGTATTATTGATAGTGATGTTGTTATTGTTGTTTGTGATATTGCCTATATTGTAATCTGTTTTTATATGTTGTACACCGCCGTGAGTCGCCCTAGGGCTGAGAACGGCGGTCTACAAGTGCAGTAAATAAATAAATAAATAAATAAATAAATAAAATCATTGTGTTTGTGTGTGAGAGAGAGAGGGGGTGGGGGGAAGGTAATATTGAATGGTGTGGTGATTTGGCATATATGAACATTATTTGCAGGAATTAGATTTTGTAGAAGATCAAGAAATATGGTAGAGCATCTAGGTGTGCAGTGTTGGTAGATGTAACATGTATATTAATATTATAGAGATTTTCAGTTAATGTTAATGTATCCCTATTTTACTGGCAGAAAGCCCAGTGAAATAATTTAATGTGTTGGGATTCACTGAATGGCAAACTCATTAGTCATTATGCAATTGCATGGTAATCATAGAAAGTACAAGTACTGTGAATAGTAGCATAAAAGTAATTGTGGGCAAGAAAATTCAGATTTGACCTTGACTGACCTCCTTATACATAATTTTTTTTTTAAATTCCATTTTGACTCAGTGTGTGAGATGAAGTAGGAAATAAATCAAAATGATTTTAGTTTTCTTAAGGAAAGACAGATCCTTACACAGTCCGCACACCTGAGAAATTGCTCTTCAGGCCCCAAACTGTTTGTATATAATATTCATGGATAATAATCTGTCTTTGCCCTCACTCATACATGTGAAAATAGTGAAAAGCTGTGATCTTGGACTGTGTTCAGTGTCTGAGGTTACAGATCATCCAGGTCATTTTGATGCTTGAGATAGAACAGCAAATGGAATTTTCCCTTGTCATGTTCCCCCGCCTGCTCGAAATACAGGAGGATAGTACTGAAAGCCAGTCAAGCAGCAACATTTCCCTTCCTTGACTAAATCATTATCATTGTCCAGCAGACATGGCACAACAAATCTCCAGGATAGGTTAGGGAAGGAAGAAATGGTACAGGGCACACCAGTGCCTTACTGTGAGTTTGAATTTTTATTTTCTTCATTAATCTGTGAATGAAACCCGATTTCTTTACACTCAGCAGTCTCTATGAAAGTAGCATTTTTGCACCTTCTGAAATATGTTGTAATAATAATAATAATAATAATAATAATGTGATTTGGAGTAATGTCAGAGATTTATGGATGTATGTGCATCATAGTGACAGTGTTACACGGCCTTCCCAATCTTCATTTGCTAAGAAGGAGCTACTGCAATCAATGGGGGGTCTGATGCCTTGTCACATGGGGTCACACACCTTCTCAAGAGCAATCTCTGGTTGATAGGCAGAAACCAAACCCCTTTTGCAATTTCAGCAAACACTAGAGGTTGCTTGCAGAAGGAAGTGGGTGAGTCCATCAGTTAACGCAGTGGTTCTCAACCTGTGGGTCCCCAAGTGTTTTGGTATACAACTCCCAGAAATCTCAGCCAGTTTACCAGCTCTTAGGATTTCTGGGAATTGAAGGCCAAAACATCTGGGGACCCACAGGTTGATAACCACTGAGGTAGCTGCTTCCTGAACAGGGGAAGAGATTATTGTTGATTGCACCAGCTGCTTCTAGGTACATGCAGATTGGGATACACTCACTGTCCCTACACAGTCCCTGAACTAGGGATCATTGATACACAACAGCCGTTAGTGTGTAACTCCATATAGGATTCCAGTCAACAACAACAGTGGCAGCTATAATTTCAAATCACCCAACCCACCTACTTCACAGCCCAAGGTAGCTACCTCATTCTTCCTGGCTGTGTCTAAAATCTATAGAGGCTAGTGTGCTTCTCTCATGTTTTAAAGGGGGATTGCTTTTTCTCATTCTATTGTGAAGAAACATGAGGCCTGTAGGAAATTCTTCTCTGAAAAGGAAACTGAACAATATTATCATCTGTATGCACTCTGAAAACTCAATAGGCACATCCAGTCCAAGAATGGAGAAGGTTTGTCAGTAACTGCTTGCCATGTAAAACTATTAATAATGACTGCGCTAAAACTAAGAGATAGACCTGTTTGACAGTATGAACATGGGATCACTAATTATTGTTGATGTACCTAAAGTCATTTCAGAGTTATGGGGATCCTGAGGCAAATCTATCACAGGTTTCTAGGCAAGATTTGCTCAGAGGGGGCTTTGCCATTCTCCAAGGCTGAAAGAATGTGGCTTATTCAAGGTCAACAAAAGGGTTTTCATGATTTGAGTGTGATGTTCAAACTACTACATCACACTGACTCACTTGGTCGTACATATGATTTAAAGATATTCATACAAGGCATTTTTTCCCAGGAGCATAAACCCTGAAGGCATCAGAGCCCATCTGATATTGAAAGCTAAGCAAAGTCAGGCATGGGAGACCGCTGATGTAGTATAAAATCCATACTGTGATGACCACCAAGGAATGCCAAGTTCTGCAGGTTATCTTTCAGAGAAAGGAGAAGGCAAAGCATATCTGAGTATTCCTTGGATAAGGAAATCTTATAAAATTCATGGGATCAGCTTGTTGAAGGCAACTTGAAGGTGCATATACACACCCAAAGCTGTCAGTAAGTGCCAATCATGATGGATCTATATTCCCCCAGGTGTTGGAGACAATGGGGCTCCAACAAGCAATTACTAGGAAGCTTGTGAACCTCCCAGAGGCATCTAGCTGGATGCTGTACAAATAAATGCTGGACCAGATCCAGCACTTTCCTCCTGTATGTTTACATTTTTAATCTGTCAGGTTTTCTTTTGTCCCTATGTTTTTTCATTGTTTTTATTCCATTAATTAAAAAAAATCAGATTAAATTGCTATCACCCCACTTCAGCCAACTTAAATTCTCATCCATCTCTCAAATTGGTCTTACTTGGTCTTGGGATAAACTGGATTTCTATATGTCTTTCAAACATTCTCTCATCACTCTGCATCTCAAATTTAATAAAGGCAATAACATTATCATATAGGGTTTCCCCATATTTCTAAGCTGATGTAGTATAAAATCCATACTGTGATGATCCCTTTATTAGGCCTCAAAACCACAAAAAACTATACAAGCGTTGAAGATTTTATAACAGTATATCCAAGAAAGATATTGGCAAGTTGCAACATGTCCAGAGAAGGTCAACAAAGATCAAAGGTCCAAAAAATTGAAGCTTTCTGAGGAATAAATTAGGGAGTTGGATATATTTAGCTTGGAGAACAGAAGATTGATTGGTAGCTATCTTTAATGTTCTGGAGGGATGTCATGTAGAAGATGGAGCAAGCTTATTTTTTGCTCCTCTGGAGACATGAACATGAACAACAATAGATTCAAATGCCAAGAAAAAGATAAATAAAAATTGAATAATGTAAACTTTGGTGTGTGTATGTGTGTATATCTAAATCTGCCTTATCAGATGTGAAATTTGCACCACAAAATTGCAATGCAGGACTACTATTTGGTGCAGCAACATATGTTAAAATGTCAGCAATATAAAGTATATTTTTGCCTTACATCACAGTGTGCCTTGTAGTTAATGAGCAGGAATAACTTTGTAATTTCTTTCAAACCAGTTTTGAGAAGCTTGCTCAGCAGAGTTCAAAGAGCTGGCAAACAGCTCTCTGTAGCTTTTACTGTCACTATGCATCGTCTCCTTTAACCCTAGAAATTGCTTACCTGGAATTTCTAAGGCTTGGCAAATGGTTTCCTCTACTCTGTGTGGTATAATATCCTGTGAAATTGCCATTCATGATCTACTACAAGGAGGATAGATGCCAAAAATAAGATTCTTGCCTCTTAGCTGGGTTTTTACAAGTTATTGAAAAAGGGCTGTTTGCTCTTAATTGATTCATTATATATATGTACTTAAACTAATGACTCAAAGCATTCAATCAAAGAATAGCCTTCCTGGATCAAGCAAATGTGGTATTCACCTCCACACTAGCCTCATGTTTTTAGCCCTTGGCATCTCCAAAACATTAATGAGTGGGAGCTTTTAACTAAATTCTGTACGGAAGGGGGAGGAATCTATAGTGACAGCATGCAAGACTTCTAGACAGCCCCAAAATGCAAATGTTCCCAGATTTTAGTCTACACATATCCCAGAAAGTGTGTGCTTTCTGGGGCGGGTGTCCAGTTGTTTCCCTGGAAATTTCAGGGAGAACACTCAGACACTCTAACCCATTCCCCAAAAGCCTCCAAAAGCCCTTTTAAAAGTAAAAGAACTTACCAAGCCTCCATTAGAGTGGTGCTGGAGCTCTCCTGGTGTGAAGAAATGATGTGCCAGGAGAAATTTGGGGGGGTGGGGGGAGGAAAATTGCTCATGTCCCCCTTCTGTTGGCGTGTCATTTATATGTGCCAGGAGAGCACATAGAATGGTGCTCTGACACCACTCTAATGGAGGCTGGGTAAGTTCTTTTACTTTTAAAAAGGCTTTAGGGGAGGGGGTTGGTGTCCTTGCAGTTTTCTGGGATAATTTAGCCCAGAAACCGTGAGACTACTGTCTGTACTGCCCCCTCAGAAGCCCAGAACATTTGAGGGAGCAGTCCAGACAGCGGAAGTAGTGGGTTTATCCCACGCCTTCCAAAAAGGCACAGAATAAATCCACTAACAAATTAATGCCACAAACTAGAATTTGCCACAAATTTGTGTTTCTCGGGAACGTCATCTGGACAGTCCCCTTTTAATTGTGAGACATCCTACATTAAAGGGGCTGTCTGCATGGGCCCTGTGAGTAAAACTGGGATGGTGCTATGTTTCTTACTCAATTGCAAGAGAGAACAATGGGGAAACAGCCATGCTATATAGGACAGGGTGCATGGCAAATAGAGAGAGCTAGCATTATTTTTGAATTAGGGGAAAATCTATACTGGCTAGTAAATCCATAGACAGTCGTAGGAGAAATGATCCATATGGACTTGATCATTGAGACAGTGTCAACCTGCTGGGCTGCTAGCTCACTGCTGCCACTCCCAACTGGACACAGAGTTGTCTGAGCTCCTGAGCAATGTAAGTGCCCCATTCTGATATCAGCAGAGGTGAACACATAACAAGGAAGAAAGAGCGACCAATTTTACAAAAATAGGAGTGGTAGTGGCAAGAAAATGGACATGATCATCCCCTTTCCCATATGCTGATGAGTTCAGGGAAAGGGTGATGGTAACAGTGTCACATTTGGATAGCAGACCAGTTCATGTTGAACCCAATTCAGCTGTTCACACTGCTCAGAACTGTTCTATGCTCTGGACTTTCCAGAAAACTCCAGAACATTTCCCATCTTTGCTTGAAGGAAGTCAAAACTGGATAACACATGCCACGTGACTGCCAGGGAACCTGGGAAGAGCAAGTCCTCTCCACTTTGCCAGTCACATGACCCAGAAGCAGGAAAAAGCGGCTGCATACCATCTGGTAGGTGGGTTTTCTTACTTCTCCTAGGGAAAATCGGGGATGTGGAGGGCAAGAAAGGACAGCTATCTCACCTCTCTGGGCTTCCTGAGCCCCGGGTGGGGGGGGGGGGGGGGCGCAGGATGGCTATGGAGACAGCAATCTGGAATCTTGCATAGGCAAATTCAGGCAAAGCTCTGAATCTTGGAGAAGGATTTGGAACTTCTACTTTGTTTTTTAACCCAGGTTCAGCTGCATTAGCCTGTGTGCATTGTGTGGATACACACAGACTAATGCAACTCCACACTGCATTATTTGGCAATGTAGATGCAACCTAAGGTGAACTTATCATAGCGTTTTGTGGCCAAGAGTATGAGACTTGCCCAAGGTCACCCAGTAGTCTTCCATTGCTGAGCAGGGATTGGACCACTTTTTTACAGAATTGTAATTTAATGCTCAAACTATTATGCCATGCTGTCTTTCACTAGTAATTTACATGCACTGGTGATTCACCCTTCCATTTTGGGCTAAGGATTGGGGTGTCAGGTTCCTCTCCCCATAATGGAAAGGTGAACTCTCCTCTCACTTGGACTATGAGTCACCTGTGAAAGTAAATAATTTTATAATAATCTCAGAATAAGCATTGCTTTTTATCCTGTAGCATAGATAAAACCTTATACTGTCCCCTCAAAGCTCCCACTCTTTCCAAGGTTATTTCCCTCGGTTTTTGTTCCTGCATCTATATGACTTCATGTCCCTTTCATTCTGGGAAGTATCCACAGCATGTGGAACCTCTATTTGCACTTCACTCTCCTCCATCTTTATTGTTCAGTTAATCACCTTTCACTAAACCCCTTCCATTCCCAATAAAGAAAAAGCAGGTGTTCTCTTTAATATTGTTTTTTTTCTTCAATGAAGGCAAGAGCAACCATTCACCTCATCTCCATTCATGAAAACAGGAGAAGGTCTGAGGTTGCTTCTAATAACTGTCTTTGAAGTGGCAATTAGGGAATCTAAAATAACAGCAAGAGGACATCACAAAGAAGGTTGTGAAATGGCATCCTTGACCTCCATCTTGGAGATGTAAAAAAGGGCTCCCAAGAGCACAAAGCCCTTTGCAAAAGTGACTAATGCAACATATGATTGTCAGATTGGTTTGGTTTGTGTACTAATCTAGCTTGGCATTGTTAGCTTTCGAGCTCTCAAATGGCCTTACTGTATCATAGTAAAATTTAAAATATTCAATATCAAAAGTATAGTATTTCTAACCTAATGGGAGCATTAGATGTGAATATCTAAGTAATTGGAGTCTCTACTATATAATAATGTCTCTAGAATTTCCATTAAACTCCTTGTCTTTTAAATGCCCTTTTCTCTCTCTCTGCCTGTCTGTAGTTGTTTATTTTTTATTATTTTTCTGCTATCTATTCAACAAGCAAGCTACTTCCTTTCCCCTTTTAACTCATGCCTTCTTCAGACCATTCCTCGGATTAGCATTTTCACATTTTCCCACTGTCTATTATTAGTTATTCACCCACTGCCCTATTTCTGGTGATAGTCTTTGCTAGGCCCTGCTCTGTGCTTTATCCACATTAATTAGATTACAGTTCCTTAATTTATCTGAGAGGAAATCTTGTTGAGTGGATAGCTCTGCTTCAATATTCCAGGCAGCTAGTCAGCCAGGCAAGTGCTCATTTCATCCATGCCCCCCC
Source organism: Anolis sagrei (assembly GCF_037176765.1). Classification (NCBI taxonomy): domain Eukaryota; kingdom Metazoa; phylum Chordata; class Lepidosauria; order Squamata; family Anolidae; genus Anolis; species Anolis sagrei. The sequence continues at coordinate 123,946,275 of NC_090025.1, read as the reverse complement.
CCCCCCCGCTTTAAATGTTTTTTCCTAAAATAATTGTACAACCCTGAGAGTCCAAAATCTCATGAAAGTGGGACTTTGCCATTAATTACATCCACATTTTCCAAGTTGACAAGCACTGTCCCTAAAAACACTTAAAATATTAATAAAAATCAATATTTATATTGCAATTCCCTGACTTTTTCTATTTTGTGTATTCTGCAAGAGGGGGCATACTTTTGTTTAGAGCTGCATGAGCCTACATGAACTGAAACTTTAGGAAAATGGACAAAGTAAGCCTTGTAGATGTTAAAGAAACACTTAATCAAGAAGATAAAGCCATCAATGATTGGAATTACCTGCAAAACTGTGCAGTTATTTGAAGGAAAAGAAAAGGTGAAAAGGAAGCAAATTGTATATAAATGGGCAGTCATGGCTTTGCAGCAAAAGGTCCCCTCGGGCTGCTCACTGGAAGTGAAATGACAAGCAGTTTGGGTTGGAGAAGTGGTGGTTGAAAATAATACCCACAAATGCTCCCCAGACTGGAGAAGAGCCTTTTGCACTTATTGCACCACCTGAAAACACACTACAGCCTAGGGGTGTGCAAAGCTTTGGAGCTCTGCTTCATAATTTGGTGATTTGGAAAACTTGTAAATACAAATCTCCAAATTATTAATAGGAAAGGGTCCCTACAAAGTATTTATGAATTTAAGCACAAGCCTCTGAAACTTTTGGAAAGATTTGTAAAAGATATGTTGTTTTGGAGGTTTTTTTTAAAAAAATGCAGCATACGCTATCACCCCGTTACCCTTGATTTTCTGGGGTTGGAGGGGATGGGACCTGGGGTGGCGCGGTGAGGGCTAGGGCTATATGATTGACAAGGGCAGTTGCATGCCATTTTTTCCTTGTCAGCTAATCAAAAGAAGGAAGCCACATAATGTGGTTTTCTGCAAAGGTGGTCTTATATATACTCCCCTCAGTGTCTCCGCTGTGTGGTGTGACATTTGCAGGAGAGAGAGATAAGTTGTGTTCTTTGGAAGTCCATTCTGTTTCTGTGTGTTTTTTAAAACTTAAACTTATAGTAGCTTTTTGAGAATACTATTTCTTTCCATCTGTTCATATCGGTCTATATCCTTCCTCTGTTGGAATTATATTGAATTCCAAACTGCAGCCCTGTTCCTCTGACATGAGCAAAATTCTGGGAAATATAGTTTGGGAAGCTGAGGACCTCTGTAGCAGAGTATTCAAAAGGCCCACCCTAAACTATATTTCCCAGAATTTTGCTCACACCAGACAAATGGGGCTGCCTACATTAAAACCCCAGTGTTAGTAAATCACATGTGCTTTATTGGAAAAATTCTTAAAAATCAATGGATAGACTGATTGTTCTGAAACTCGGCAGGTTCACTGCCCTACTCATGTTGTCTCACTGTGCCACAATTTGAGTGGCAACCTCTTGTAGTTTTTTAAAAATTAAAAAAACATTTCTCCAAATAAGTAGATGAACAAATCTTTTTGAAACTTTGAATGATTTACTAGGTTCTTGTGGGTTTTTTCGGGCTATAGAGCCATGTTCTAGAGGCATTTCTCCTGACGTTTCGCCTGCATCTATGGCAAGCATCCTCAGAGGTTGTGAGGTCTGTTGGAATTAGGACAATGGGTATATATATATCTGTGGAATGGCTGGGGTGGGGCAAGGAGCTCTTCCCTGCTGCAGTTAGGTGTGAATGTTAGCTGATCACCTTCATTAGCATTTGAAGGCCTGCCTGCGCCTGGGAAAATCTGTTGCTGGGAGGTGTTAATCTGTGCCTGGTTTTTTTTCCTCTCTGTTGTTTAGCTGTTATAATTTTAGAGTTTTTTAATACTGGTAGCCAGATTTTGTTCATTTTCATGGTCTCTTCCTTTCTGTTGAAATTGTCCACATGCTTGTGGATTTCAATGGCTTCTCTGTGTAGTCTGACATGGTGGTTGTTGGTGTGGTCCAGCATTTCTGTGTTCTCAAACAGTATGCTGTGTCCAGGCTGGTTCATCAGGTGCTCTGCTATGGCTGACTTCTCTGGTTGAAGGAGTCTGCAGTGCCTTTCATGTTCCTTGATGCGTGTCTGGGCGCTGCGTTTGGTGGTCCCTATGTAGACTTGTCCACAGCTGCATGGTATACGGTAGACTCCTGCAGAGGTGAGAGGATCCCTCCTGTCCTTTGCTGAACGCAACATTTGTTGGATTTTCTTGGTGGGTTTGTAGATTGTTTGTATGTTGTGTTTCCTCATCAGCTTCCCTATGCGGTCAGTGGTTCCCTTGATGTATGGCAGGAACACTTTTCCTCTGGGTGGATCTTCGTCTTTACTCTCGTGGCTTGTTCTTGGTCTTGCAGCTCTTCTGATGTCTGAGGTGGAGTATCCATTGGCCTGGAGAGCCCAGTTGAGGTGGTTCAGTTCATCTTGGAGGAGGTCGGGTTCTCAGATTCTTTTTGCACGGTCTGCCAAGGCTTTAATGGTGCTTCTTTTTTGACTTGGGTGATGGTTGGAGTTTTTATGTAGATATCTATCTGTGTGTGTGGGTTTTCTGTAAACGGTGTGACCCAATTGTTGATCTGGTTTGCGGATGACTAGGACATCTAGAAAAAGCAGTCTTCCTTCATTTTCTTTTTCCATGGTGAACTGGATGTTTGGGTGGATGCTGTTAAGATGGTACAGGAACCTGTTGAGTTTTTCTTCTCCATGGCTCCAAATGGTGAAGGTGTCATCCACATATCTGAACCATATCGTGGGCTTTTTGGTTGCTGTCTCCAGGGCTTGTTCTTCAAAGTGTTCCATGTAGAAGTTAGCTATGACTGGGCTGAGAGGGCTCCCCATAGCTACTCCATCTTTCTGTTCGTAGAATTCATTGTCCCACTGAAAGTAACTGGTGGTGAGGCAATGGTGAAACAGAGCCGTGATGTCTTCTGGGAACCTCTGGTTGATGAGTGCCATGGTGTCTGCTACCGGGACCATGGTAAATAGAGATACCACATCGAAGCTGATCAGTTTGTCGTTTGTATTTAACTTGAGATTGCTGATTTTTTCTTTGAAGTGGGCTGAGTCCTTGATGTAGTTTGTAGTGAGCCCAATATGGCTTTGTAACTGTGCAGCAAGAAATTTTGCTAGGTCGTATGTGGGGGATCCAATGGCACTCACGATGGGTCTGAGTGGGGTGGAGTCCTTATGGATTTTTGGGAGTCCATAAAGCCTGGGTGGATGGGCTTCCGATTTACATAGCTGTTGTCGTATGTCAAAGTTTATTGAGGAGTTCTTAATCAGGGTGTTGGTTTTTCTGGTTATTTTGGCAGTTGGGTCTTGCTTGAGTTTTTTGTATATAGCAGGGTCCAGGAGTTTTCTGATCTTCTCCTTGTATTGTTGTGTATGCATGATAACTGTGGCATTCCCCTTGTCTGCTGGCATAACGAGGATATCAGGATCTGAATTCAGTTCTCTGATGGCTTGTCTCTCCTTCCTAGTAATGTTACTGGAGGGAAGTTTTGCCTTTTTCAGGATCCTTGCTGTTTCTGCTCGTACTTCTTCTGCTTCCTCCTCGGGGAGGCGATAAATTGCTGATTCAACATTGGCAATGATGTTTTCTACTGGGATCCTGGTGGCGGTTACAGCAAAGTTTCCTCCTTTCGCTAGTATGGATACTTGGTCTTCAGAGAGTTGTCTGTCTGTCAGGTTGATGATGGTCCGTGATGTGTCCAGTTCTGGTTTCGGCTGTTGCTTTTGGCGTTTGTGGAATTTCTGTTTTTGTCTGTTGGTGTGGACAGCCATGTTTTTCTCCATTTTCCTGTAATTGAGGTTGTCTATTTTGTCCCAGTCCTGGGAATTCATCTTCTGGCTGATGTTGATATGGAGGTGCAGCAATTCCTTGTCTGTGTTTGCGAGTTCTTTGCGGATGGTGTGAATCCTCTCTCGTAAGAGGTTGCGTTCTAGCCGGTCATAGATCCAATGAGCCTGTGGTGTTCTGAAAGTCCTTTTGGCTGCGAGAAATTGTGGGATGGTATCTGTGTCTCTGCAGCGTAGAAGGAAAGTCAGGGAGCACAGTAGATGTGCTTTCCTAGTCCTTAGTTTCTCCAATTTCCTTGTGTCTTGGAACAGTTTCTCCCCGTAGAGATGTTCAATGTATGTTCAAACATCCAGTTCACCATGGAAAAAGAAAATGAAGGAAGACTGCCTTTTCTAGATGTCCTAGTCATCCGCAAACCAGATCAACAATTGGGTCACACCGTTTACAGAAAACCCACACACACAGATAGATATCTACATAAAAACTCCAACCATCACCCAAGTCAAAAAAGAAGCACCATTAAAGCCTTGGCAGACCGTGCAAAAAGAATCTGCGAACCCCACCTCCTCCAAGATGAACTGAACCACCTCAACTGGGCTCTCCAGGCCAATGGATACTCCACCTCAGACATCAGAAGAGCTGCAAGACCAAGAACAAGCCACGAGAGTAAAGACGAAGATCCACCCAGAGGAAAAGTGTTCCTGCCATACATCAAGGGAACCACTGACCGCATAGGGAAGCTGATGAGGAAACACAACATACAAACAATCTACAAACCCACCAAGAAAATCCAACAAATGTTGCGTTCAGCAAAGGACAGGAGGGATCCTCTCACCTCTGCAGGAGTCTACCGTATACCATGCAGCTGTGGACAAGTCTACATAGGGACCACCAAACGCAGCGCCCAGACACGCATCAAGGAACATGAAAGGCACTGCAGACTCCTTCAACCAGAGAAGTCAGCCATAGCAGAGCACCTGATGAACCAGCCTGGACACAGCATACTGTTTGAGAACACAGAAATGCTGGACCACACCAACAACCACCATGTCAGACTACACAGAGAAGCCATTGAAATCCACAAGCATGTGGACAATTTCAACAGAAAGGAAGAGACCATGAAAATGAACAAAATCTGGCTACCAGTATTAAAAAACTCTAAAATTATAACAGCTAAACAACAGAGAGGAAAAAAAACCAGGCACAGATTAACACCTCCCAGCAACAGATTTTCCCAGGCGCAGGCAGGCCTTCAAATGCTAATGAAGGTGATCAGCTAACATTCACACCTAACTGCAGCAAGGAAGAGCTCCTTGCCCCACCCCAGCCATTCCACAGATATATATATACCCATTGTCCTAATTCCAACAGACCTCTACCTCTGAGGATGCTTGCCATAGATGCAGGCGAAACGTCAGGAGAAATGCCTCTAGAACATGGCTCTATAGCTCAAAAAAACCCACAAGAACCTAGTGATTCCAGCCATGAAAGCCTTCGACAATACTTTGAATGATTTATATTCTGTTTATGTGGGGAAGATTATCTTCTTTGTGTATGGAATTATCTTCTTTGTGGGGCATTTTGCTTTTAAAAAGAATTTACTTACCCCCATCACATATGATCACTTCCTCAACCATCCACTTAGAGGAGACACAAGGCATTGTTCTTAAGGCAGACACCATTTCTCTCCATGGACTCCTCTGCTTTCCCTCCCAATAGCCTTACTCTCAATCGTGGAAGTCCTGAAACCTTCCGGGGAAAAGAAAGTTTAAAAGCTAGCAGTAACACAATTTCAAAAACCGACAATTGTGGTTGTGCTGTCACGTGGTGGGTCTGTGAAAAGGTCTGTAGACAGGATGTGTTCTGTATGCCCAATGGGATGCCGGGGGTGCCTCAGATTTGAGGCCCTATAGATTTCCCTAAACAAAGTCTTTAGAAACTTGGAAAGTTTAACAAAGTTCTTTATTAGTGCTTGGGTCTTCAATAAATCAAACAAATAGTTCAAGGCTTTGAATCAACTGGTGGCTTTCTTAATCTTGTCCACAAGGGACAGGCAACTATCTTCATGAACTGTGTCTTCACTATAAAGGAAATCCTTGACCTCTACCTGTGCAATCTGTATTAGGCTCTGTTAGCATGGGCCCCTACACCCAGTCCAAATTGCATTATGGCTGCCGCAAGTAGTCCTTACCAAACAGTCCTTTTGTAGATTTCCAAGAGGAAAGAAGGTCTTCAATTCCCAGCGAAGACTGGCTGTAAAGCTGTGGGACGGGATCCCCCCGGCAAAGGCTATGCTTCTCTGTAGAGCTGTGGGACTGAATTCCCCCCAGCAAAAGCTGTAGAGCTGTGGGACTGGATCTCCCCAGCAAAAGCTGTAGAGCTGTGGGACTGGATCTCCCCAGCAAAAGCTGTAAAAGATGAAGCTTTCTACAGGTGGAACTGATTCACGTCCTGTACGAAAGGCTTCTCTGTGTGAACTGAACTAGAGGTCCCCTTTTTCCCTCCTAAACCCAGAAAAAGGGGCGGAACTAAAGAACCTAATGATGATTGATGGGTCATTGGCTCTATAATTGCAAACCAAGGGAAGCCACCTTATTGCAAAATGCATGGAACCTTGGAATACATGCAAACACTCAAAGAAAGAAAAAGAAATTAGAGTTCCTGGTACAGCCATTCCAGAACAGTGGTATTCCTTGTTGGAAATAGGCAGCCTTCTCAACCCTCTGCTGTTTAATTGTCTGTTTCAGTACTGAAGTGTATATGTGTTCTTTGGTATGCAGTTTTTCTTAACACTATGTTCTTGAGGTTGTGGTTAAAAAATGACAGTTGAGGGATGACCATTGAAGATGACAATTGGAAGTAGACAGTTATAAAGGAGAGCTGTACAGAGCTATATAGTTTTGAAGAGACTGATAAAGATTGAAAGTTAAAGACACAAACTGAAACACTTTAAAGATATTTATGGGATGACAACACTTCTGAAGATCTGCTAAAGATAGATAGATAGATAGATAGATAGATAGATAGATAGTGCATTTGCATATTTTCTGTTCCTAATAGTTTAGAGTCACCTGGAAGTCAGTCTAGAAGCTAAAAACCAATTGCCTTGCATAAATACATGCGGATGCCATTTCTTTTCTTAAAAGATATAAAGATTATGGTTTTCCCAATTGGGCATAATTCAATAGGTTATGATCCTAACATAATCCTCCATTTGGTTATGTGACCAGTGATTATCCAATACCCAATATTCCTAATGATTAAATTAAGAAATTTCCATGTCAGGCTCATGAAGCAGGATTTTGGGAGATAAATGTCAATGCTCGGATAGAGACTGCTTCACATGGACTATTTTTCATTGGTAATTGAGGTTTTTAGCAGTTTTGCCACAGAGCCCTCTGGCTTCCATCGCAAACTGGAGAAGTACTTACAGGTCGGCTTTATGATGAAACTGCCAACCCCCCGCCTACCGTTGCCACTGAAAAATAGCAGGCAGCAAAGGCAAGAGGTATTGGTCTTTCCATAGAAATCTACAAGTCAAGCCAGCTGCCTGATGCTTATCTCTCTTGTGATGACGTAGGCTGAAAGCTGAGATGGTGTGGGGCATGGGGTAACAGGTCCCCACACCTCCTGGTAGGAATGCCCATTACTCCACACCATTGAAGAGATCCAATATGGGCAAATTTGATACATCCCATCCCAATTTGTTTTACTCACTTTCTCCTGTTTCCATACACACCGGGAGTTCAAAAGACTCTTCCTAACTGGCTCTAGTTCCCCCTGTTTCCCAACACTTCAGAGAGAATTCATAGATAAAGCAGCATGGGTGACAGACAGAAGTCTCCTTGCATCATATGATTGTACCTGTGTTGTTTAGTCTATGAACTGTTTTAGAAGTGTGTGAAAATGGGGTGAAGTGCATCGATTCCTTTCCATTTCCCCAGGGCTGTAGCTGAAAATATATATAAAAGAAACTAAGCTGACATGTTGGCATACAGATAGAATGATGCCAGTAAAACTTTAACCATTGAACTATAAACTTATACTTTTGTTTTAGAAAATTAAAGAAAAATGGGTGATTTCTCAGTTTTTGGAATGAGCAAGTAGCCATATTCAATTCCTTCACTGCTTTCCATATGAGGTAGTTGGGGGTAATTTTGGTCTTTCTTTATTCATGTTTTAATTAACGCCTCACCAGTTACGATGAGCAACTCACAAATGTCTTTGCCTTGAGCAGTTTTCTCCTGACATCCTTTCAGCCATGTTATTGTTCCTCTGCCAGATCACCAGGGAAACTATGGTAGTATTGCTTTCATGGTGATCAGGGAGAGGAACAACAGTGCAGCAGGAAGGAAGTTGGAATGCTGCAGAGAGATGACCTGTCTTTTGGCAGGATTCTGACTTTCTTTCTGGGATTAGAGGGTGAGGGTGCTAATGAAAAAGAGGGGGAAAGAATTGGCAACAGAGAATGGGATGACTACACCCATTATCACCCCTGGCTGCCGTCTTAATTATCAGCATGTGGTCACCAATGGAATGTAGCCCTGGACGGTTCCTCCCCTTTGCTTTTAAGCAGTTATGACAGCCTAAGTCAACATCTGTGAGCTTCTGCATCTTCTACAGTATTCTCCTGACTTCATCATATTAATATTGCTCTAACAGTGTCAGAACACCATGGAAATAACACTAACAGTAGACTGAGAGATGAGGGAGATCAGTGCCAAAAGTGGCTCTTTTCTTTCTCTCTTTCTTTTAGCCTCTTCTTCATCTCCAAGAAGATGCCAGGGGACTGTTTTTTTGGACTATTACTGCTTGAACCTCTCAGTGAGCATCTGACCGGGACTGGGAGATTTTGAGAAGTTGAAGAAAGTAATATTTGGAAGCACTGGTTCTAGATTGTGATTTGTTTACCCCTCTTTAAAGTGTAAGAAAAAATGCTGTCAGTCTACAAACTAAAAGAATCCAGTCCTCATTTAAAAGGTTCTCAAAAATGTTTCAACCTCTCTCGATATTTGGGGCAGTTCCCTTTTTCCCCATCTTATAAATTATGAATGAGAGAAAGGGAAGGAGGGAGGGAGGAGAGGAGGTAAAAGAAGGAGGGAATATCTAAAAGAAACGCCCTTAGATTGCAATCCTACATCCTCTCAACACAGCATAAACATTCACATGCAAACCTATGCTGGACAGAGCCATATACTGCCATCCCGTGACTAACTGAAAAGTTTATGAAGCCATTCCACATGGTCATTCAATGTTTCATGGTGGGCATGCAGAAACTCAAATGCATCAGATTAGGTCCCCACTGTCAGATGTTATATGAGTGCTTTTCCAGCAGCCACTAGCCAAATTCCCCTGCAATGCCAGAAATACAGCTTAATGGTGTAACATTAGAAAATGTTGACCATTTATGCTACCTTGGCAGCCACCTCTCCACAAAAGTCAACTTTCACACTGAAATACAGCACCGCATGAGCTCTGCTAGTGCAGTATTTTTCTGAATGAAGCAGAGGGTGTTTGAGGACCAGGATATTCATAGGGAGACCAAGGTGCCTGCTTATAAAGTCATTGTCCTCCCAACCCTGCTATACGGCTGTGAAACGTGGTCTGTCTTCAGAGGTCATATGCAATTCTTGGAACAATTCCATCAGTGCTGCCTCCAAAAAATCCTGCAAATCTCTTGAAAAGACAGGTAGACAAATGTCAACATGCTGGAAGAAGCAAAGACCACCAGCATTGAAGCAATTCTCCTCTGCCACCAACTGGCCACATTGTCTGAATGCCTGATCACTGTCTCCCAAAATGGTTACTCTACTCCAAACTCAATAATAAAAAACGGAATATTGGTGGACAAGAAAAGAGATTTAAAGATGGGCTTAAAGCCAAACTTAAAAACTGTGGCATAGACACAGAGAACTGGGAACCCTTGAGCGCTCTAACTAGAGGTAAGCTGTAGCCAGCAGTGCTGCAGAATTCAAAGAGGCATGCATAGAGGGATAAAGGGAGAAACATGCCAAGAGGAAGGTGTGACAAGCCAACCCTGACCAGAACCACCTTCCTTCTGGAAATGATGTCCTCACTGCAGGAAAACATGCGGATCAAGAACAGGGCTCCACAGCCACCTACGGACCCACCGTCAAGATACCACATCTGGAAGACTATCATTCTCGAGCTATAAGGGATCACCTAAATAAGTAAGTAAGTAAAGATTACAACCATGCTGAGGCCCATGGAAGACTCAACATTGATGCCATCATTTCACATCCAGTACAGAAATATAGCTAGTAGCTAATAGACACAATTAGGAACCTTTCTGCTAACCATGAAGCATGAAATGACTGTATATGACTGTATAGGACAACTTTGGAAGCTCTTCATTAAGTTTCTGTGTAGACGGGACTTTGATGAGAGGGATGAAGGGATAACAATCCCTGCAGTGCCGAAAAATGACATTTTTATGCATGAGATATAAACTTGCACATCCAGATATCTCTAACATGTGTACTTTGCACATTTTCTTCATAGCAGACTTCCTGAAGTGGTGCACTCTTCTCAAGGTTAGTAAAGCTGAACTGAGTTGTCCGAAGCTGTCCTCACTCCAACAATATCAACCAGTGCAGCTCTCTTTAATGAGACATTATAGTGTCTTTTTCAGATCTTACTAATAGAGAATGTTCATGGCAAATGATTAATTAGTGGAGACCAAAATCCACTGATTGTGGTAATATGAAAGTATCTAAATTAACTCAATGTATACATTACAAATACACATAACAACAAAACACAGAGCTGCCACATTCACATTAAGCAAAAACAATTGGTTCTTCTCTTGAAGTATGAAACAAAACCTTCGTGTGAATAAGAATAGTCCTTGAATGATAATAAATGTCCTATTCTTTATTGCATACGAGTAGACTCCAGTAGTCACAATAGGTGTCCTATTCCCTTCGTTACACACAAGTCGACTCCAACCTGCAACCGGTTTCGACTCACAAGAGCCTTTGTCTCTTGGTGGTCCATGCCTTAGTCACCTCCAGATTGGACTACTGTAATGCACTCTACATGGGGCTTCCCTTGAAAATGGCCCGGAAATTCCAATTGGTACAATGGGCGGCGGCCAGGTAACTAACTGGTGCTTCTTATAGGGAGTAGTCAACCCTCCTGTTTAAGGAGCTCCACTGGCTGCCATTCATTTTGCTGTCCCAATTCATGGTGCAGGTTCTTACCTACAAAGCCCTGAATGGTTTGGGACCCACCTACCTGCGTGACCGCATCTCTGTATATGAACCCACATGATCTCTTCGATCATCTGGAGAGGCCCTGCTCACACTCCCGCCTCTTTCGCAGGCGCGATTGGTGGGGACGAGGGAGAGGGCCTTCTTTGTTGTGGCCCTCCGACTCTGGAACTCACTTCCGAGAGACATCAGACATGCCCCAACTCTGGCAGTCTTTAAGAGGAGCTTGAAGATGTTGTTGTTCCAATGTGCCTTCCCAGAATAAGGAAAACTCTCAGCATTATGTCCTCAAAATGCACTTTACTACTGCCTTAGGATTGACTGCATTCACTCATTCTCTCTTAAAATCCTATCCCAATTATATCCTACCTGGTTCACATCAGCACGATTTTTTAATTTTAATCGATCACATTTGGCCCGGCCTTTGGTTTTAAATGTTTATATGTTACTGTTGATTGCTTTTGTCTATTTTGTTCATGTGATTATGATTTATATTGCATTGTTTTGTTTATTGATGTTTTATTTTATTGTTGTTCTGTTTATTGATGTATTTCAAGCTTGGCCTCATGAAAGTCGCACCGAGTCCCTTGGGGAGATGGTAGCGGGGTTCAAATAAAGTGTTGTTGTTGTTATTATTATTATTATTTGTCAGGCGGTTGGGTCTACAAACAACACTTATCATGAATACACACATACAGTTGAACAATTTGTTACATCAAGTTTGTAAGTATATATATATATATATATATATATATATATATATATAAGGGCTGGGCGGTTTCGTTTGTTAATTTCGTAATTCGTTATTGATTCGTATTTAAATTAGCTTACGATCCAATATTGAGCCATGCAGGAGCAACTAAAAATCGAAACAAATTTTTCAATTTATTTCGTAATTGTTTCGTAATTGGTTTGAAATCGTTTTGAAATCGTTTCGAAATCGTTTTGAAATTGTTTCGTTATTATTTCCGTATGTCTGGTGCAAGTTTTATAGTTGTTGTTTGTTTTATCAGTGATAAAAAAATAAATTATCACACCAACAGTCAACAACAGAGGGAGAAGGAAGCTTCAGAAGTTCCCCCTGTCCCATTTGGAGGTTTTTTTAGCGTATTGCGCAATCGCGTCAGCCATTAACGAATCAATTCAAAATTTACAAAATTTCGTAAATAACAAAAAAAAATTAAAGAAAAATTCGGAATTCTTTTAAAAAATGAAACGCAATGGACCCCCTAAAAACGAAACGAGTTTAGAAACAAATGTTTCCGTTGTTACCCAGCCCTAAAATATATATATATATATATATATATATATATAGACACTCTACTTACTTACTTTTGAGGTAAGTGATTCACCAACAATGTTCTTGAGAGGTGGATCCTAAGGAGACATACATAATGGCTAAAGGTAGTATTGCATTGTGACATGAATTATAAGCCATACATAAAGATATATAATATCTATGAAATAAAAATAATAATACTATAATACAGCTAGTCTTTGTTGGTCAGTATACTCTGCAAAGCGTTTTATTCTGTAGCGAGTATAGGATAGAAATAACTCAACCCATTACTAATATAGCAAGTCCATTGGTCAGGTGATAGTGACATCATTATCAGTTCAGAATACATTGGGGAAAAACCTCCTCTGTTATAAAAAACAGTCATGTGAATTGGTGTTGTTTAACCCTTTTGGATGTTCTGTTTGCAGGGTAAAGATCCAGAAGGATCCCCGTTGTAGAAGTTTAGTTTGGAAATCAGTGTCTCCAGAAGCAGTATACATTCTTTTTTTTTATTTCCAGGCATGCCAAAGTTTATTTAAATGGGACAGCAGTGTCAGAAGAAAAGGGGAAACAATCATGAAAGGAAGGTTTACTCTTGTGTGCCCACACCCATTGCACGATACATGGCCAATAAACTATTTCATTCATCCAGACATCAAGAGAGGTAAAAGTGAACATTATACATCTCCCAAATAAGAATCTGCCAAAAGCGATCATTATAACTGGTGTTAATATACTTCTGCAGCCTGTAGAGGGCTCTCAATGTTCTTCTCTAGGATTCTTAACCCACTTTTATAGGCTGCAGCTGGAGGTTTTCTAAGGTCATGAAGGTCTTTCTTTAAAGGGCTGAACAAAAGATGCTTCAGAATAACTGTTCAGGGGTCTCTCCTCTCCTTCTTCCAAAGAACTTGTTATCTCTGCGAACTATCCCAGCCACATGTTTATGTTTTTTTTTTTCCTTTGGCAAATAGATATAGAAAGAGAGAGAAAAAGAGAGAGGCAGAACACTGATTGCCACAACTGGGATGAAATGTAGCAGTGGATTAAGCTGTTTCTGTTTTATCATCTTCCTAGGCTTAGGAAAAGTGTTTACAACAGTATGCTGAATGTAGAAAGTGCAGATGTGGTGGTTTTATAGTTTGATGTACCACTGTTTGTTACCCTTCTAGAGCAGAGTCCTTTAAATACAATGTTCAAAGAAGAAAGCCTTTTAGAGATTCAAATGGAGCTTCCAGTTGTGTCATACCAATATCCTTTTCCCACTGCATCATCTCTTGAGTCCTTTACTTCTTCTTTTTCTCATCTTGCAACTTTTCAGTTCTTTTCCTTTGATTTTTGGTTTCATCTAATAATAAAATAATGTTTTTTATAGGAATGTAATGGGGGCTATGGGGAACGGTTGTAAATGTTCATGTCATATAAATAGCCCCAAACGGCAGAGTGTATTGGGGTATGTAGGAAAATATCAGGCGACTTGAAGGAGCACACCAACACAATGGAGTCAAAGTTCCCCAAACAAACAGCCTCACTGTCCACATTTACTTTTTTCATTTTCCTCTTGGGCACATGGAAATAGCTTTCCAAATGTGGACAGTACAAACTGGTGAGTGCTATAAATAATTGTGTTAAAGTCAGCTCCATAGCACTTGGCACACATTCTTACTGAAATGGCGCAGAAAACATGCACACTTTTGGTATTATTATAAAAGTTAGAGAAACAGAAATGCCTGGCCTTCTCCTGAAGAAAATATGGAGTGGGTTTTCCATTCTTGTCTGCAAACTCCATGGCAATTCGTGACCACTTTGAGTTCATAATCATTAGGTTCCTTGTATGAATATGTCCAGGTTATAATACTTGGCTCTGTTATGAGCACATAGATTTTCCTGTTTAAAGTTCTCCCTGGCTTAGAATGTTACGTGGAATTTTGAGCATGCTCAGTCACCATTTGATGGACCGGATACCATAAGTTACATGCTTTGTAGCTAAACACATATCCAAAGTGGCTTTTTAAAAATGATTTTTAAAAATGTATTTATTGTGTTTTTAATAATAATAATAATAATAATAATAATAATAATACAATTTATTTATATTCTATTTTTCATTTATATCTACCCAGTGACATTAGATTGGCACCCTCCTTTAGAATGAAATCCAAAACCTGGCTATGGGAGCAAGCATTCAAACAGTAGAGGCAGCAATTTAGAATGAGTGTGAATGACAATGGACTAACCTGGACTATGATTAGAAACGTGTGTGATTTAAACAATGTTCTAGTAATTTTAAAGCATTAACAAATTGTTTTAACTGCTTTTATCATTTATTAGTGTTGTTGGCATTGAAGGCCTGTTGTGAAGCGGCCCTGAGTTCCCCTCCGGAGGTGAGAAAGATGGGATACAAATATGTGAAATAAATAAATAAATAAATAAATAAATAAATAAATAAATATTCCCCCTTTCTTCTCTAGGAGAGTCAGAGTGGATTACAGCATTTCACATATATAGGTAAATATTCATTGCCTTTACAATCATATACAATGAGACACACAAAAACAAACAAAGGCAGAGGCTTCTCCTTTCATTTCCGACTTATGGAGTTGGTGTTCATCTCCGGCTCTGGGGAGGTGTTTTTCTCCATTTTCAAGTCGAGGAGCCTGTGTTGTCACCTATTGGTTGTGTGGCTTGTAGTGTCTCTTTGTCTTTTCCCGCAGAAGCGGTACCTATTTGTCTACTCACACTTGCATGTTTTCAAACTGCTAGGTTAGCAGGAGCAGCAGCTGACAGAAGGGATCAACCCCGTCCCGTGGATTCGAACCACCAACCTTCAGGTTAGCAGTTCAGCAGCACAAGGGTTTAACTTATTGTGCCACCGTGGCTCCCTGACTTTCTCCTAGGATGGGACCCATTGATTTCATTTGGTTATGATATGTGACCAAAATACAATCAATCAATAGATTTGATAACACAAAGTATACTTGATGCATTTATTGCCAGAGGGGCAGCAAATCAATTTTTGGATTTTCATACCATTCTTCCTGCAGTCACGTAGGATTGTAACCAAGCTCTATTGGCACCAAACCTTTTTCAGGAATATGTTTTGTACTAACATTTTAAATGGGTTTTTTTATTTTTTTAGTATCCATGCATCATTTTGAACTAGGAAAGAATTATTGCCCAAGGTCATTCCAAGCAGAGATAAAGAGTGTCCACCTATTATAAACTTCAATACAACATTTTACCAACTCATTCATTCCTAATGTCAGGAAAATCATTTTGATGTTTGTTTCAACTGTGGACTTACATTGACCTACACTCGGACCCATCAAGATTGTGTGATAACTACCCCCTTATTTCTTACTGTGATATTTTGAACTGTCCTGCTGTGTTCCTCTGAGACCACCATCTTGAAAACACAATAAAAACAGAATTTGGATAATTTGGATAGGAGAATTTTATGACACTGGTCATTTATTTTATTTGATTTTATTTGATTTTTGCTGTTGATTTTGAATGTAGTTACATTTGGTCATCTTGTCATTAAGCACCCCAAACCTTCAAGAGGAAATGGATGGTACATTTATGAACTTATGGGCTGAAAAAGGAGGTAGACAGTGATATGCCATAATCAGAAATTTGGGACGACTGAGGGGAAGGTAATGAGGATACCAGTGTTCGTGTTCTTTTATTAGATGACTGTGAAGTACCATTTTCTGGGAGGAATTCCCCCTTAGCGTTGCAAAGAGTAGTTCATTGAACCTAAGGTTTAGAGAATTGATTATTCCCACTTTAAAGTCCATGGCATTATAAGAAGATAATTGATGCACACAATGAAAGCCTGACTGGACAGCATAGAGGACTTAATGGAAATACTTGTGTGGAAATTGCTCTGTTCACTAATAAAGGATGAATGCACACAGATGGACTCAACGTTTGCATTGAATGCCATTCACACACTTAGATACCCAGTATGGCAGCTAACCCTTAGCCTTGGGAGCTAATCACATATTCTAATTACTGGTAACCATGGTTTCCTCTTCAAAATAATGACTTGGACTAGAGGAAGGAAAATGTCCTTTTGCCCCATTTTGAAAACAGCCTGTGTTTTTAGGTACCCTGTGCACAGATGGGATTAGCTGTGAAAACAGAGCCCACCACATTAAGATATAACATAAGGGTATTAGCACATATTGAGTGAGATTCCTGTTTGCCCTTTTTTAGATAACTAGGAAAGAGGAAGGAAGCCCCATTTCCCTTTCTCCTTCGGTTTTTTAGAGAAGGTCATTTCCTACCAGTTTGTTGATGCATTTCTTTTCCATAGGACCCCAGGGTCCCTTTGTTTTGCTTATTCATAGAGTCCGGAAGAAACCTTTTGTAGTTCATGGCAGTTTACACTTCCGTTTCCTCTTTCAATCAACAAAACAGTAGCAGCTCCTTTTAGTCAAAAGAGAATGCTACCATTGGCAACATGCTGTTATTCATGTTCGCACCTGTATGAAATGCCCATCTTTGGAAATCATTGTAGGTGTTGTTTTGAAGTCAAATGAACAGAATAGTGTTTCCTTCTATTCTTTTTCTTAAAACAAAATATTACATTGAGCTTCTGAGGTGTAACTTCACATCTAGGTTTTTCACAACAGAACATGGTGGAATTTAAAGAAAAGATTCCAGGAGCATTGGAAAGATCTAATTCAAATCTCTCCATATCTTTTCATTTCCAAAGGGACAGTACATTGTTCCAACAAATGATTGGGTTTTGCTATTTCTTGAAGCAAAAAGACCTGGCCATAGAGATCTACATCTTAATTACTTTCCCTTTGGATTCCTGCAACACATACTACATAGAGTTAATATATTAATGTTTAATGGTTTTAAAGACACAAAGGGTCTTATTGGTTTTAAAGTTTTGTATTTATATTATAATGCATTTATATTATTTGGAAATGCATTATGTTATATTTATTGTTAGCCACTTTGAGTTTCTATGGACCCTTTCAGACATGCCTAAATCCCAAGATTTTTTTTGTCGTGTCAGGAGCAACTTGAGAAACTGCAAGTTGCTTCTCGTGTGAGAGAATTGGCTGTCTGAAAGGACATTGCCCCGGGGTTGCCTGGATGTTTTTGATGTTTTATCCTTGTGGGAGGCTTTTCTTATGTCCCCGCATGGGGAGCCGGAGCTGACAGAGGAAGCTCATCCGCGCTCTCCCCGGATTCGAACCTGCGACCTGTTGGTTTTCGGTCCTGCCGGCACAGGGGTTTAACCCCTGCACCACCCTGGTTCCTCTCCAGATTTAGGCCACATAGTGGACCAAAGTCCCTGAATTTTTTTTGTTGGTGGTGGCGGCTAGATGCTCTCCTGGATTGATCAAAGATCGATCTGGAAGGGTATCTAGCCAGCTCCCCATTTCCCATCTAAACTTATCAGAGAAGCCTGCCTTCTTCCTTAGGCCTGAGGATGAAGCTCCTGTCATGTTAAAATGACATGTCAGGAGCTTAGTCCTTGAGGACAGAGGCAGATCTCTCCAGTAAGTTTAGGGGGAAAATGGGGGAGGCTGGAAGGGGGTGTGGCAGTGCCATCCCTGTTCTTCAGACTTCTGGAGCCCAAAAAACTAGGATAGCAGTGGGGATTAACCCGAGACTCAGTCCGCACAGGGTCCACACCTGCAAAGATCCAGACCTTATTTGGGTGCTTTTTTAAAAACAAGAAGGATTACTACAAGGAGTGCATTATAAAGGAAGTTCAGTGTGTTAACAGTCCATGCATTAAAAAAGTCTAATACAAGATTTTTTTTAAAAAAATCCCATTGGAATTAGAATCATGTTAAAAGGTAATACTCTGGGTTTACTCTGGGTTAATCTGGATTAGCCTGCAATGTCATTTGAATGTCTGAGGTCATTTGGAACCCATCATGGGTTTTGGCCCTGTGTAGTAGGGCCCTGTATCAGAAGATAAAGATAAAGGAAGCAAAATACAATAAAAGATCGACGCAGCTAATGGTGTATGTTATTTGAAAATATAGTGCCAAATATTGCAGACAGATAGATTGATTGCTCCTTCTTCTCATGTGCTTTCTTGATCACATCTAACTATAACTAACTAAAGTTTTAAGGCTGTTTCAAACTGCTAATACTTGCCCTGTGTTGTGGCCAGAATATTTGATGGACTACCACTTCCTGTAGTGGTTTCTGATGGTTAAGAATTTGCTTCAAATTTGCTTCCTGTTGTGTACCCTCACCTCCAAGACAAACCTTGAGTTGGGAACACAAGACAGGAGACTTTTCTGGGGAAAAGAATTTGTAATGGTTCTTTAACATTATCAACAAGTTTTCATGTTCATCTTTGCATAAATAATAACGCAGAATACCCACTTTCTATCTAGTATAAAACTTGGCAAATTTTCAATAGTAAAAGTGGACATCTAACATTCTCAGCAGCAGAAAAGAACTTGGTAACATCACATTTTGTAACATTTTGAATCACCCTAGTCCCTCTGTTGTGTGCCCATTTACATTAATCACATCTGGTGATATAAAGAAAGAACAAACACTAAGTTATTTCACGGTACCGATTTATGGATATTTTTAGGGAGAGAATTAAAAACGACAACAAGCAATCTTTAAAAGCAATTATACATTGTTATTCTGGCTAGAAACTATTGAATAATCCATAAATCTGCCCTCTGTTTTAACAAAAGGCATCTTTGTCATAAATGGTTTGAGACTGTTCATGCCTCTTATGCATATACATTACTTTGGAAAGAGAAACCTAAGCAATTTTGCTATGACTCTCATTAATGATAAAATGTTTAATTAAGAACTAGAAGCATGTGTTAACTACTATTGTCTGTGTCTGCCAACACTTGCTTGACCTAAGCATGGCCAAAAATTGTGTTAGACAAGCTCCCTCAAATCAATGTCAATACAGCTTTGCATTCCCCTTTATGTTGAGATCTTATCCTTTGAAAGAATGACGTTGGGCCCAGATGATGAGTCAACACATTGGTAATTAGGATAGAAATTGCTGAATAAATGCATAATTGGTAAAAAGAACAGGACTTCCTTTTAAAATTGGCATCTTTATAGTAAGTTAAATCTTGAACATGTCTGTGGTTACAGTCCCACAGTCTGCATGTATGTATATTCTCTTTTATGTCCATCAACCATGGCTATAATATTTAAAATGTGCACACATGGTAGGCAAATTCTCTAATTATATAGGAACATTTTAAATGGACTCAAATGTACATGCTTCATAACCTTATTCATTGTCTAATCAGCCACCTTATGTCTTCAGACCTTTTAGGGTTCCATTTTCATCAGTAAAATCCTACATGAACTGGCAGAAATGTTAGTTATTGTAGTTATTGTTAGTTGTTGTAATTATTAGAATGTAACCCAAAATGTATGACTGCATTTTCAGGAAGGTTGAACAAAACCTCCAATAGCGTTTATGCTTAAGGGAGATAATCACAGAAGCATGAAGCTCACATAGATGGAAGTAGAGATTGAAAGAATTTTAAAAGAATTTGACCAAAAAGAATTTTTTTTCAAATATTGAGAAAGTCCAAATATTGAGATCATATCCTGTTCAAAATTTTTATGTGCTTGTTTTGTTCTTGAAACAGAGTTTTCTGCTCAGAACTCAACACTTTTTACACAGAGTTCTGTTCAGAAAAAGGTTTTGATTTTGCTGTTCAAGGCATATCTAAGTTATGGCAACTAAGCGTGTGCATTTTGGCTGAACCTCTATCTGTTTCTGCTGGTTGGATACTGGTAGGCCCACTATCTGTTTTTGTGTGCCTCCTGAAAATGGGTGGGTAGCTGGATAGCCATTTTCGTCCCACAGCTGGAAAATATGGCTATATCCGATCCATTGGTGGCAATTGGGGGGGGGGGGGGCTTCCCTTCCCATCATTTTAGGCAATGACATCATTTGTCCTTGTATCCTTCATTAAAACCTGGATTTAAAAGCATCAGAGTTAAGATACCACTTTTTCTGCGATCCATTCCCCTTTGGTCTGTAGAGGACACCTGGGTTTAATGCTTTGTTAAAGCTGTTTTTACTCTGTAGGAGACAGGTGCTACAGGTGCTGCAGGCATGTGTGCTCTCTTCCTGCACACAGCTTTCCAAGGCATTTTAAAGAGGCTTCCAACTTCCCAGGGAAGAGCAATAACCTGGAGCTATTCTACCCTCGGCTTCCTTTAAAAAGCCCTCTCTTTTCTCTGGATTTGCATTGAAGGCCCTGCAATGCGAATCTGCCTTTTCTCCCCTTACGCCTTTCTGCTTCAAGTTTAATGCTTCTTTAAAGCTTTTTCTACTTTAAACAGTAGTAATTTTCTGAGAATTAGACTTTTCTTTTTGTTTGCTAGGATTACTATTATTAATAACTATTATTTTTTTTAGAAGTATTTTCTGAAGGAGAGGAGGGGAGGAGAAAAAGAAGCCAAAAGGGTGACTCTCCCAAGCCCCCAAGCACACAAGTGCACCCCACCCACCTGTCCCACATGTTTCCAAGACCGAGTCCGTTCCACTAAATAAAAAGAATCAAGAAAATTAAGGAAAATAATAAAGATTCATGAGAGAGGCCAAGCCAGAAGCCAACCCAAAAAATACCAAAACTAGAATGCAACTGTGATGCCTAATAGAGTAGGAGGAGCCATGATCAGCTACCACATGGTCCCATTATGGACAGGAAAATGTGACAATCCAAACAAGCTAGATTGGCCAAAAGGAAGTGACCACTTTGAATCCATACACAAGCCTAATGCCAACCCTAAGGTAAACATATCATGAGGTTTTCTTGGAAAGATTTATTCAGAGAGGGCTTGCCTTTGCCTCCCTCTGAGACAGGGAGAGCGTGACTTGACTGTAGTCACCCATGGGTTTTCCTTGCCTCAGTGGGGATTTGAAAGCTGATCTCCAGAGTCATACATAATCTAACACTCAGATCACTGTACTAAGCCAGCTCCTTATGTGTGCAAAATTAAGATATAACTTATATGTAAGGAAACATGTTTTCACACAGGAAAAAGCTATGTATGAATTCTGCAGAGATTTAGTCCCGAATCTGAATAGGCTTTAAACATTTTCTTCCCATGGGAAGAAAATTGCTAAAAGTGCTTGTTGCCTGCTTTGAGAAGAAATGTAATACAATATTACCTCCCTGTTTCAGAACGGAAGTCCAAGTATGTAGCAAGTACATTGATGTGAATTAGTACTTATTTATTTATTTATTTATTTATTTATTTATTATTTAAACTTATTGAGACATGTGAAAAAATAGATCTTACTGTAATGAAGTATTCTCTCTTTGGAGAGATGATTGGAAAGATTCAGACCGAGTCGCTTCTAGTTCTTGTAAGACAAGATAGATCTTTTGAACTTGAGCAAGCATTGCTGAGTAGGGCTATTGGAGGTAATGATAATCAGTGAGATAGGCAATGGAGAGCTAAATAGTCTCTAGAATTTTTCCTTTCCATCTTTCCTTCTATCTAAAGATTTATATATTTTTGCTTTCTTTGTGCCTATTGAGGTAATATTTCTCCTTTCAATAGGATAAACACCCATTAACTCCAGGTCAAATAATGGTTACCAGGTTGTTTCCTCTCAACTGGAGGGGCTGTTGTCACAAAGTGGATTTTACCTCTTTTTTTGTTTTTGTTTTATTTATTTCCTCTTCTCTCTCCTTAGATGGATTTCCTGAGTTTTTTTTCTTTTGACCTTATCAGAGCATCCAGAAAAATGAATCTTATATTTTATATTAACCGGATGCAGTCTGCTTGGCATATATATTAGATTTTCTTATACTTTTTGAAAAAAGACAGATTCATTGCGGAACTTGGAATAAAGAAAATCTGGTAGACAATTGGAGCATTGAGATCAAGACTATCAAACATTGACTGTGATTCTCCAATATTTTAAATAGGAGGTTTCACAACATTACCTGGGGCTGCTAGGGATTGAATCTGGGAGCTTGAATATAAACTGCAGTTCTATCAGCTTTCACTTATGGAATGCACTGGAAGAGAGACATACCAAGCATTCTATTTGGCAATATAAATTTAAACAGGTTAGTTCATGTTGTATTTATTGATATAAAGTAAATATATCCTGCTTCCTAGTACTCTACAAAATTAATTATAGTACAGTAAAATGACAGCGTAAAACTAATTAAAACTCAATAATGTGTTAAATCTACTTTGTGGGGAAGTATTGCTTCAGATTGCCGCTTACCTTGTTTAGTATAATGGGCTCAGCTTTTTTTCAAGGAAATTGCCTGCCATGTGGAGGAGGGAGTGGGAACTCACCACTTATGTTCTGTTTTCCTGAGCCTACATCTGGATCCAACCAATTGTAGGAAACTGAGCAAAACTTACAAAAAATTTGAAGTGGGGGAGAATTGCCATGCAGCCCTACAAAAAAAATTCTCCCAGACTTAGAGGAATTAAAATTTAGAATATTTCCTCATTGGTCTTTACTTCGTTATGCTTTGTAACATTAAGCATTAAATAAAGTTGTCACTTGTTTGAATTTTGCAGTCTTTTTCTAATTGCAGCCAGTAGGATGTTCTGGCAATCTAAAGAAGTGTACTATGCAAATTAAACTGCACATTTCTTTGGTCTGATATAAGTAGTTCCTAGCTTTATCACCTGGGGTGTAAATTTCCAAAACACAAGGGCATTGTTGATGAATATTACACCACAGAATTTAAGAAAGATATGGAATCCAGATGGAGAAAGTCCTGCAGAGACCATATGTTTCCCATCAACACTTACATTAATATTTGTATAAGTCTCCAGTTGATTATGTCATCACATCATTTTGGCTTGTGATCTGAAGGGGCCCTGATGTACCACTGCTGAGGAACTCAATGTGTGCCACTGGCACACATACACAGATTGGTTCAAGGGACATATCTACATCGAACACTTAGGCCAGTGTAAAAATTGCAGAGAACAAAGTGATTTCACTGTGTGGATGATTACACCTGAAGTCCCAGAACCAGTTCAGGTACTGGATGGTTCTTATATGCAGTACAGAGACTGGGTTTGAACTGTTTCCATGATCCATAGCATTTGTGTCTTCACAACCTTGGAAGAACTGGGTTTATTCTCATTTGTTGAGCTTCAGTGTGAATTACTAATGGAATAATCTCAATGGACAAGTTATTAATGTAAAATGACTACTTAACTGCTTCTGTTATTTAATTATTTAGAAATGTTGCTCTATTTAATTATGTAAACATTTGCTATGCTCCTGTAAGTTGCATGGAGTTTGGTTTTACCATGGAAACATGACACACTAATAAACTGATAGTGGTGGTTTATTAATGTTTTGAAAGTAAATAACGGTTGTCCTACAAACTAAACCAAACTATATGCTAAAGCTTTTTTTGGTCACTGTGGAAAATTGGCATGAATGTGCCAGGAAAAAGAATGTCTTTAAGTATATGGCTTTCTATAAATTTCTAGTAACATGAGAAAATTAAGTACGGAAATGGGGTTGTTGTAGGTTTTTTCGGGCTATATGACCATGTTCTAGAGGCATTCTCTCCTGATGTTTCGCCTGCATCTATGGCAAGCATCCTCAGAAGTTGTGAGGTGTTGAAAAGCCTTCAACAATACAATTATGGAAATTAAAACACATTTAATTCACGCTACCCTTGTGAACAAAATATAATAAAAACCTGATCTGTTAATTGAAGCTAGAAATTGCATATAATACACGTGTAAATATTGCCTTTTTAAGATGGGAGAAATTACTGATTCCAGAATTGTCCCAACCAGGCTCCACCAGGAACTGTATACTTTTTTCCTGGTGGTAATAATCAATTCAAATCCTATCAGTGCTGCCTCTTCCTGTTTTATCTCAATGCTCATGTCACTAAAGTCACTGAAAATTAACCCCATTTACAATTTTGTTTTCTATTTACCTAGCTTACAACTGTTTTGGAGCTCTTCAATATCTCCCTTGGGTTTCACTATCTTTAACAATTTTGTATTCGAAGGCTTTCATGGCTGGAATCACTGGGTTGTAGGTTTTTTCGGGCTATATGGCCATGTTCTAGAAGCATTATCTCCTTACATTTTGCCTGCATCTATGGCAAACTTCCTCAGAGGTTGATATTGATTACAGGAGTGAGCCAAATGCAGATGTTGCATTATAATTTTCATCAGTCTTGGCTAGCATAGGAAATGACAAAGAATTCTTAGAGATGTTTTTAACAATATTCAAAGGGACACATTTTCACCACCTCATCTATAAACAAGGGATACTTCACTGCTTAGTACTTACCCCAAACTCTAAATTTCTTACAGTCTTACAGTCGTGATTTATTATGAATATTGCAATTTTTTTCTCCAACTCACAGATTCCAGATTTCCAAAATCTTTGTATATAATGATTGGATTATTCCAAAACCTATAGATGTACTTAATCCATTGTTGACTGATGAATGTTCATACATTCTTTGATCCAAAGGTCTACTCTGATGTGACTAGAAACAAAATTTAGACCAATGCAAATGTCTAATGGATATTTTTTTCTAACCATTCTTGTTGACATCCATAGTAATAAGGTAGGATTTTCTTTTGTAAATTCTTCCTCATTAAGCCCTGGTTCATATGCTTAATAAGTCTGTCCTAAATCTATTTAGCAGTCTCAATTAAAGTAAACCTATTAAATTAATGGCTGAACTTTAGAATAACACTTATGTCAATCTCATTGATTAAGTAAGTCTAATAAGGACTAGCAATTGGATTTAGGCCCTCATCTTTCACATGTTCTCCATCACTTTATCCCAAAAAAGACACTCCCAAGGATTCCTTTACATCAGTTTTTATAAATCAATGTCAGATTGATTACTTTCTGTTCTTTTGCAATGGAAGTTTATTTCAATGAAAAGCAAGGAATTGTTAATGTATTAAGAGTAGTGACTCTGGCTGTTTCTCTTTTGTAATTCTGGACATAAAGTAGTTTTCATTGGAACTGTTGCTGACACCATCTTTTCTGTTTCTATAATTTCTTGCCCAGGACCTCCCTATATTCAGCATGTAGCTACATGAATCAATGTAGGTCAATAAAAACCTTAAATTATGTATTTGTACATTATCATCAGGTAGCTTTCAGTGGTTTACAATGGTAGCTCTGCATATCCCAAATAGGTGAAAACTGCCCTGTTTATTTATGTAAAATATTTATATGCTTCATTTAAAAAATCACTATTCCACATCTCAAAAGGGCATAGTAGAAGTAGAACACTGAAGTTATAGTACAATCTTCTTTTCACTTTCTTTAGCTCCAAACAAATCTCACTATAGATTATTCTGTGCATTCTTTGAGTGTGAAGTGAAAATTTCACAAGATTCCATTAAGTTAATTATCAAAGGGCTTCTGAGTCTATAAAAATGCAGTATTCACATTTCATCACATCTTGGAATTAATTGCTGGTATGTAAAATTAATTTGGTTAAAAGTATGCAATTGAAATTTGCCCAGCACATTTTGCCTCTGGAAATATAATTTTCATTGGATGATATATAATATATCCTTTGAGTTACCTAAATTCATTTGATTTATTACAGAGAGATGCCTGACAGGCATTTTAAGCAAATATGGGGTGGGGAGGGGGTTTAAGAATTCTATATTTGATTTTTGAAACCTGGTTTAGACAACATAGGAGGTCATGCTGATTTAGAAAACTGATGGTTTCTGTAAACTTTATTGCAGAGTGATTCATAAGTGTTAAGCTAAAACAAACACAAACACTTCATTTGCAGTGGAATTCCATAAACTATTCCAGAACCTTTTCTAGTCTCTGTTATTTGAATAATCTCATTACAGCCTGATGTAGCTGGATATCACTATGTGATGACTGATACTAGGACTACTTAGATAAGCTTCCTTATTTCAATAGAGTAATTGTTAAGGGCTGGATTACTATACATTTTTGAATTGTCAGACTTGATCAATAAAGAGCCATATCAAGGACTGGGGAAACACTTTTTTCAAGGCAGAGCTTGGGGTGATCTTGGATCAAATATAACTCTTGGAAGTCCAGGTGGCAGTAGGCAGCATCCCCCTCTAGAGTGGAACTAGGAAGGTAATGTTTGCTTAATTGTAAACATTTCAAAAATGGTTTGCTCACATCTGAGATTATGAACATTTGTGCACATTTCCAGTGATTGCAGTTTGGGTCTCTGTTTGTTGAAAAGCTTGTCATTTTTTAAATGTAACCAAGTATGAAAGCAACATGATTTGTGTAACTTAAATGTTTTTCTTGCAAAATATTGTTTTTGTGAGAAAGCAAGATTTTTAAAAGAAATTATTTTGTCATTGAAAGTTCTCTCTCTCTCTCTCTGTATATATGTGTATATACACACACACATAATTCAAAAATGCACAAAGGGATTCACACAGCAAGTAGAAAAGTTTGAAAATAATTAAGTTTTGTGTGCATTGACCATTTTCTTAGTGGAGCATCTTTATGTGTTGAGTCTGTCTAGTTCAAGACCATTTGTGATTATTGACATCTAAATTTGAGACATATTTTTATACAACAATGATAATACATATATTATACCAATTTGCTGAGATTCTAGGTCAACTAGTTGGTCATGTAACATCTTCTGGTCCAAGCCCCTCCATCCTGACTGCTCGGCCAACAGTTGCTGAAAGAGACAGAGATGCTGAACACTGCCATTTCTACCCCTCTCCTGTGAATGATCTTTGGTACAAGGATGAACTCTTCTTCCTTTGTAAGCCTTGTTAAGACTTTGCCTTGAATGGCTGTGGGGATATATTTCAAATACAATAATATTAAAAATGCAACAGGAAAGAAGTCTGGAAAGGGATTATATTCCTTAGCTAGCTCTTGCTGTCTTGTCAAGAGTTTAACTGCTCATGAAAAGTCTGGTTAGTCATCATCCTTGTCATGTAGTTGCAATAGATTTGCATGACTTGTGTGATTCATCATATTGAAAGCAGCCCACAAGTCATGTTTCCTGGCCTCTCTGGTGCTTGGTAACCCACCCCCATCCACTCGTAACTATTACAGTCCCAGGCTAGCATTGTGGGAGATATATTTCAGTTTATTTTTTAATCAGAATACACCCCAGTTCATATGTGGGTGGGGAAAATGCATAAGAGACATTTCCCATTCCTTTGAACAGAGGTTCTCAACTTGTGGGTCACCAGTTGTGGGTCACTGCCTTAGAAGATTGGGTGAAAATATTGATTTAGACCAGTGGTTCTCAACCTGGGGTCCCCAGATGTTTTTGGCCTACAACTCCCAGAAATCTCAGCCAGTTTATCAGCTGTTAGGATGTCTGGGAGTTGTAGACCAAAAACATCTGGAGACCCCAGGCTGAGAACCACTGGTTTAGACCATTGTTTGATTAAAATTTACAAATACTGGAAACCTAGAGAGTGGGAAAAGATAAGATTTAGATATGTGTCCATCCCCAATTTTGGACAGCACCAAACCCATGAGATTCATCAACCTACAATTCGTGGTCACTGAAGCTGCTGAATAGCACTCTTTTAAATGGATTGCAGCTCACAGACCAGTCTCTTTTTGTTGGAGAAAAATAATCTGGAAATTATTCCTGTTCGGGCTTCTATATTCATGT
Organism: Anolis sagrei; assembly: GCF_037176765.1. Classification (NCBI taxonomy): domain Eukaryota; kingdom Metazoa; phylum Chordata; class Lepidosauria; order Squamata; family Anolidae; genus Anolis; species Anolis sagrei. The sequence continues at coordinate 123,918,349 of NC_090025.1, read as the reverse complement.
ATCAATACACTAAGCTTACAATGGAGTAAGCTCCACTGACTACAGAGTGGCTCAGTTTTTCAGAGATGCGGGCAGAAAATAACTACAGATACACTTTTCATTCCTGTTGAATTACTATTGTTTTTGTTTAAACAAAGCCAATGTTACAAATGTAACAAAGACATTCTTTTCATTCTATGATGCTGGATTTGATCCAAATGGCCTACATATGCCTATGCCATAAACAGAAAGTATTGTTTAAATTGCTTTCTCCTGCTGTATATAAAGCCACCAATTAAGAACCATAAGGAAGTTAGCCATGCATTTCCAAATGGTTAGAATTCTTTACTACCAAAGCCCCCTTTTTTCCTACTCACAGATCTATACATTGTTGTCTCTGTATGAGGAATGTGTGGTCTGCCTGCCAAACAAGCACTTTTAAAATGATATTTTTTAAAAATCAGTAACAATCATTGAATATAGCCAAATTAATCCGTTGAATATCTTCCTCCCTTCCTCTTTTCTCAATGAGCTCAAGAGAGGAGATTTGCCAGCCTCAGTGGTTAATTAATGAGGCAATGGGGTAATTCCAACACTCCCTGTCCTGTCCCACCTCGCAGCGACACTTCCCTATCACATGTAAGGAAGCGTTGTTACATGGCTTCCGATGCATTGGCCCCTTTGTTCTCAATGGAACATGGGAAGCCTCTTTGCTATCGATCACCCTGCCCTTTTCTGCTTAGCTTCACAGATGGAAAAAAGGTGCTCTAGACATGTCTACAACCATTGTGCAGACATGATGAGGCAGGGTGCTTGATGCAATGCAAGAACTGTGGTGGTTCTTTTTTTTTTTTTTTAAATAATTTTTATTAAAGTTTCGACAAGTCCACACAAGGAAAGAGGGGGAACAATAACAAGAAGACAGAACAGTAGGAAAGGAAAAAGAAAAAAAAGAAACAATACAAACCAAATAACCGATACATAACCAACACTCAATACAAACAATAAAACTACTTAAACTATTCTAAAATGACTTCCACTCCAGCCTCAGGATCTTCTCCATATATTTCTTCTCATTAATATCTATTCTCATCCCAGTATTTTTTCAATTTTTTTCTCATAGTCATAAATTGGGGACCAATCCGTCCTTCTTAAAGTTTTTCCATTATTCCTTCTCAACAAAAAAGTCAGTTCATCCATATCTCTTATTTCTTTAATTTTCTTCCACCAGTCTTCAATATTCGGTACATCTTCATTCTTCCAATATTTGGCAAAAACCGTCCTTGCCGCCGTTATGCAATAAGTAAATAATTTATCTTCATTCTCCTCCAATTTAAGATCGGAGTCTGTAAATCCAAGAAGATAATATTCGGGTTTCTTTTTAAATCTTTTCTTTAATATTTTTTGCAACTCCTCGTGGATAATAGACCAGAACTTACATGTCTCTTTACATGTCCACCACATGTGGTAAAAAGTACCTACTTGCTCACTACATTTCCAACATTTATCTGATACATTTTGATACATATGACTAAGTCTACTCGGTGTTAAATACCACCTATGAAACATTTTGTACCAATTTTCTTTTAAGTCCATGGCATATGTATATTTTAATTTTTTGTTCCACATCATTTCCCATTCACCGAAGTGAATGGGCCTTCTTATATTTTCAGCCCATTTGATCATACAGGCTTTCACCTGTTCAGTTTCTGTCAGCCATTGAAGCAGCTTGTTATATAGTATTGTAACCGTTTTCTTTTGTGTTTTTAAGATTTTATCCCATATATTCTCCTTCCAATCAAAACCGATTTTTTGATCTTGTTTAAAGTATTCTTTAATTTGTAGGTAATTTAACCAAGTTATATTGCCATATAAGATCTTTAACTGTTCAAATGATTTCATCTCCATTTTCCCTTTCACTAATATGTCCTTGTATCTTGGCCAAGTCCTCCATCCTAATAATCTTCTTTGATGTGCCTCCATTGCTGAAATCCATAATGGTGTTGTTTTGTAAAAAAATTCTTTATATCTCATCCATGTCCGTAATAAGGAGGCTCGCACAAAATGATTACCAAAATTTTTCTCCTTCGTCTCTCTGTTGTACCAGACATAGGCGTGCCATCCCACTCTTAAATCATAACCTTCTAGATTTAGGCACTTTTCTTTATCCAAAGTCATCCATTCCCTTATCCAAGATAGAGCACAGGCCTCATGATAGGTCTTCAGATCGGGGAATCCCAGCCCCCCTCTCGTTTTCTTATCTATTAAATTTGTATATTTAATTCTCGGTCTTTTTCCTTTCCATACAAATTTCAATAAATCTTTCTTCCACTTTTTAAAGAGAGTTTGGTTTCTTATCACCGGTATGTTTTGAAATAGAAATATAAGTTTTGGTAGCACATTCATTTTTATCAAAGCGATTCTGCCCAGGAGGGATAGTTTCAGCCGATCCCAATTCTGTATATCCTTTTGAACCATTTTCCATACTGATTCGTAATTATTCTTCAAAAGTTGTCCATTTCTGGCAGTTATCCAGACTCCTAGATATCTAATTTTCTTCACACCTTCTATTCCCGTCTGCTGTTGAATCTTTATTTGTTTCTCCTTGTTAACATTCTTGAAGAGAAGTTTAGTTTTCTTCCTATTGATTTTAAAGCCTGCCACCTTTCCAAAATCTTCAATTTTGTTTATCCAGCTTTGTAAATTTTTCTCTGGGTTTTCAATTGTACCTATTAAGTCATCCGCAAACGCTCGTATTTTATATTCAAATTTACCAATTTTTGCTCCTTTAATCTTTTCGTCATCTCTAATTTTCTTCATCAGGATCTCTACTGCCATAACAAAAATCAATGGAGAAAGTGGGCAGCCTTGTCGCGTGCCTTTTGTAATTTCAAATTCTTGAGTGACTTGATCATTCACTTTCACTTTAGCCTTTTGAAATTCATAAATAGCATTAATTGCATTATTAAATTTCTCGCCCATATCCAGCTCTTGAATCAAAATCTTGAAGAAATCCCAGTTCAAATTGTCAAATGCTTTCTCAGCATCTATTGCTAAAAGAGCAAATTCTTTCTGGTGGTTGGTCTCATAATATTCCAGAAGATCTAACACGTTGCGTATGTTTTCTTTCATGTGTCTATTTGGAAGAAAACCTGTTTGTTCTTCTCCAATCCATTTACTTAAAAAAGATTTCAATCTTGTGGCCATGATATTTGCAAACATTTTATAATCCGTATTTAACAAGGAGATCGGTCTATAATTCTTAATGTCGGTTTCCGGTGAGCCTTCTTTGTGTATCACAGTAATTTCTGCCTCCCTCCAGGAGTCTGGTATCTTCCGATATTTCAATGCTTCATTCGCTATAACCTTAAAAGTAGGTATCAATTGCTGTTTAAATATTTTATAAAATCCTGCCGTAAATCCATCCGGTCCCGGGGCCTTATCAGCATTCATTTTATTTATAGCTTTCTCTATTTCCTCTTCTGTTATCTCCTTGTTCAATTCTTCTCTCTCTTCATCTGTAATTTTATCTAGCTTCATTTGTCCAATATATTCCATAATATCCTCTTTCTTAATATTCTCCTTTGTATATAACTTTGTATAGAAAGCCCTGAATTCTTCCAAAATTTCTTTATCAGTCTTCAAATCCTTTCCTTTAGTACTTATTTTAGCAATATGGTTAATTTGCCTCTTTTTTCTCACCTGGTTTGCTAACCATTTACCCGGTTTATTAGCATTTTCAAAAGCCTGTTGTTTTAGGAATTTCATCTGTCTTGATTGTAATTCCAACTCCACATAGTTTTTTTCCTGTTTCAATGACACCAGTTGTTTCTCTACTCGTTTAGATGGGTTTTTCTTTAATTCTAGTTCTTTAGCTGCTATTTCAGCCAACAACTCGTTTATTCTTTTGTTCCTTTCTCTGTTTCTTCTTGCTCCTTGTTGGATGAAGTGCCCTCTCAAAACTGCCTTAAAGGCATCCCAAACCACTCGTGGCTCCATTACATCCAATTTATTTATTTGTAAGTAATCCTGGATTATTCTCTTAAAATATTCTTTATCCTCTTCCGTCTTTATCAAATTCTCATTCAGTCTCCATTTTCTGTGGTAGTTTTTTTGATTAATAACCATTTCCAGGGGACAGTGATCCGACAAGTCTCGTGGTAAAATGTTGATTTCTTTCAGTTTCGTAGAGAGGTTCCTAGTTATCCAGACCATATCAATCCTAGACCAGGATTGATGTCTGTTCGAAAAAAAAGTATAGTCTCTTTTATCTTTGTTTTTACTTCTCCATGCGTCTTCCAGGTCAAAATCTTTTTGTAAATCCATAAATATCTGGGGGAGTTTCCCTCCCTTAGACTTCTTTTTCTTCCAACTTTTGTCCATTTGAGAGTCGACAACCCCATTAAAGTCTCCTGCCAAGATCAGCTCATCAAACTCTGTTTCTTTTAACTTGGTATTTAAATATTCCACAAATTTCCTCTTTGGTCCATTGGGAGCATATATATTACAGACCAATATTTTGGAGTCTCCGATTGTCATTTTCACTGCTACACATCTTCCTTCTAAATCTCTAAATGCCAATTCTGAGTCTATTGAGTCTTTCACATAAGTTACGACTCCTCTTTTCTTTTTTTCGTAGGCCGAATAGTATTCCTTTCCTAGTTTTTTATTTGGGAGGTGTGCCACATGTTTATCACAGATGTGTGTTTCCTGTAACATTATTACATCAAAATCTTGTTTCTTCAGACTTCTCCATACTCTCTTTCGCTTCTGGGGGGAGTTCATACCATTGATGTTATTTGAAACACATTTTATTTGTCTCTCCATCATTTTATTCATTCTTATCTGATCCCAATCCTGTGTCGCCAAAAGCCAATTCCATTGGTGCAGTTACCGGTTGTTCCGAACTCTGACCTCCTTTTTCTTCCTTTTTCCGTGGTGTCATTCTCTGTGGTTTCGGTTCTTTTCCAAGAAGGCCATAATCTTTTGGTGATTTATATCTTGCCTTTTTTGCCTTTATTCCTTTCCTTGGTGTAGATAATCTTCTTTCTTCTCCTTCCTCTATCTCTACTTCTTCTCCTTCTTCTTCTTCTCCTGATTCCTCTTCATCTTCCTCTTCTCCATGTTCTTCTTCTCCTTCCTTCTGCTTCATAAGCTTTTCATAAAAGATCTTGGCCTTCTGTTCAGTTGTCAACCAATATCTTTCTTCATTGTATGTCACCATTATCCCTTCTTTTCTTTCCCACCTGAATCTTATCATTCTTTTCTTCAATTCATCTGTTAAAAAAAAGTATTTTCTTCTTCTTGCTAGGGTCGCCTGTGGAAATTCCTTCAATACCGCAATTTTCTTTCCTTTGTAAAAGATTGGTTTTTTGTTATTATTGTAGAGCACATCGTCTCGAACCTTCTTTCTTGTGAACTTTACTATCACGTCTCTATCTGTCTTATTTCTCCTAGAATAAAATGATGTTATCCTATAAACTTGATCAACCTCTTGTTCTAATTCATCTCCCTCACACTCCAAGCAGTCTGCCAAAATTTTGATTATCAGTAATCTTATGTCTTCTTTATCATCTTCCATTATATTTCTGAGTCTCAATTGGAAATCCATTTGCATCTGTAACAATCTTTCTTGTTCCAATTCCATTTTTTCTCTTTGTCTATCCAATCCTTTTATTTTCTTTGTCATCTCTGTTTGCGTTCCCTCCATCTTTTCTTTAGAAACTTTCAATTCTTTCACTTCTCCATCTAACTGTGATATTTCTTTTCTTATCTGTCCAAATTCCTCTTTTATTTCTGTCTTCATTGTTTTAAATTCTTCTGTCATTTTTGTAATCATTTCTTCTTGTTTCTTGTAGTATTCTTCATGTTTGGTCTTCACTTCCTCCTTCAATTCTACTTTCAGCGCATCTTGTTTTTCTGATATCTTTTTGATCTCTTTCAATAAGTTATCCATTTTTGGGTTTATGTCCAATGATCCTCTTCGTGATTCTGCTTTAGGAGTTGTCATTTCCAATTTAATTCTTATTTTCAAAAGATTTACTTTTTGCTCTCCAAAAATTTCTCCTCTAATAAAATCCAATTATCTTACTTAAATTCTAGAGCAGAGGACCATTAATCTCATAATTAATTGGTTAATTAATTCTATAATCAATAAAAGGGGGTCAAAATTAATTTCCAATTTCTTATAAATTTTCAATTTTGTTATTTACAGCTTGTAAAATCAATTCACTTTCTCGCAATATAATCTCCCACTAAGAATCAAAATAAAGTATTTTAACAGCTATATCAAACAGTCTCTTGTTAACCCAAATATTATTATTAATTCATTTAATTTATTTAAATTTGAATTGAAGTTTTCCCCCCTATTTGATAAAATGGCCTTATTTTATATAAAATCAATTCCTTGTAATAATATAATGTCTTCACTACAATTTATCTAGTTATCAAATTGTCAGTTTATCAGGAAAGATGTATAGTTTCTAACAAAAAATATTATTTTCTTCTTTTATTCCTCCACTTGGAGCTACCAAAAGTCCAATTAATCTTTTACTTATCCACTTCTCTTTTCCTCCAATGAATGTTTGTTGTCTGCTTCTCCTCCTCGTTATAATGCCTTTCGTCTACTTCTCCTCCTTGTCCGCTGTCGTCTACTTCTCTTCCTGGTCCGTCGTCGTCTTCTTCTCTTCCTGGTCCGTCGCCGTCTTCTTCTCTTCCTTGTCTGTTGTCGTCTTCTTCTCGTCCTCGTATCTCCTCTCTATTACTACTATTTATAACTCTTGTCTTACTCCTCTGTTCCTCCGGATCAATATCTCCAAAAACATAAAATTTCTTCTCTGCCGATCTATAGCGCTTTTTCTCTATGGTCCAAGATGGCGCCGTCTCTTCTTCCGCTTCGTCACTTCCTCTCTTGCATTCCCTGCCGGCCCCTCTTGGTTCCCTCTCTTTTCTCAGTCCTCCACTGCCTCCAGCCTTCCAATTGTGTCACTTCCTTCAAGCAGCTAGATTGTTTATGAAGAAGGCTGGGGTAGACTCAACAATGATGGCGCCAAGGTCGGTATTGTTTATATTATTTCTTCCGTCTCCAAATTTTAAAAGTATCTTAAACGGAATCACAGTGGAGGAGCTCTCCGTTCTCCTTACTTCTTTGTATTGAATTGTACTATATATTTAAATCATTTATTCCCATAGATCAATTTTCTAACCGAGTTCTGCCAAATTCCTCTTATCGAATTTATCCTAATTAGTCCAATTTATTAATTCACCTAGATATAAATTATGTTTCCTTAATTCCTTAGTTCTCTTTATTCTCTATTTCTTCGCTCTTTACTCTTTATTCTTTATTCTTTATCCTTATTATTTATTTTTTGTTGGCTCCCCAACCTTCTTTGTCTTCCTCCTCTTCGCACCGTTTCTCCCTCTTTCAATTGCTATCAATTGGGAGCACTCTCCCGTTACCTGGGGGTGAAGTCTTTCTTATTTCTTTCCCCTCACTGGGGATTTCTTCAATCTTCTTTTCTTCTATTTGGAGTGGGTTGGCGGCGGTAAGACAAGCCTTGCGGCTTGATCCTTGCGGGGTGGTTCGCTTCCCCTTCCCGCTCGGACCCTCTCGACCCCTCCTCCTTGAGGGGGGAGAGATCTTTGGGGTCTCGAGCTTCCTTGGGGTTCGCGACACCTTTGCACTCAATCCGGCAAAGGGGGGAGCTTTTTTGGCTCTACCTCACCACCACAACGCCGGTCCTCGTCGGGAGCTCCCTCTCGACGAGGCTACCCCGTCGCCATGTCCACCGGAAGTCGGTGGTTCTTTTGATCCTGTCCCCATCATGAATGATATAGTAGCAAATATATATTTTTTATTCTATTTAATCCTAATTGTTGCATCTATGCTTTTCATCCACTGGATTGTATAAGTAGAACTTGGAAGAGGTACTTTTTGACAGTTGAACTCCATAAAGCATATGGCAGCATTGGCCATGTTGGGAGGGAACTCCTTGGTGTTGCATGCCAAAAAGTGACTTTTCTCAGGTCTGGGAGGAAATGATTAATAGAATCCATTGGTCCATTGTCCAGTAAGTCATAAAGGCAGTCCATCGATACGACTGATCAGCCAGGTGGAACATTGGCTCATTGGCTCATGGTTAGTCCATGTATAGAGATAATGTGTACTGGGGATGGGGTAGATCGCTATAATCAGTCAGTCAGTCAGTCAGTAGCTTTTATTTCGGTCAACAAACCATCGGCTAAGAGATCGCTATAATAACACGTCACTAATCTCAGATCAAATTGCTCTTGCCTATTTTCAATATGTATTCTAACTTTCTTCTCTTGGAAATTTCAGCTGTTTCCATCTAGTCTATAATTTGTGTTTCGTAGGTGTCTTTCCATTCACTCTTTCAAAGCTATTGGCAGGGCATGCAGCATTGTTTCTTTGCATATTCTCCACAACCCAACATACCTGATAAATAGATGGGTACAATGAAGACAGTGGGTCAATTTCACTATCCTGGGATACAAGGAGATTTAATGGATGGTTTTGAATGGAGGAAGGAGGAGGAGTTGACAGTATGGTGGCATGGTGAATGTGGCTTTTAGCATATGCCCCACTTGTTGAAAGTAGCAGATAACACTGAAGAAACAAAATAGACTGCATATTTTGCAGATTCAAATAAGACAAATGAATATAAAGATGTTTAATGTGTTTACAGCCCTATTTTCAAAATGAACATTACCATTGTGTTTCCAATGTCTCCTACTTATCCTAAAATACAGTTGTTTATGTTTTGTTCAAAGGAGAATAATCCAAAGACAATCAGAATAAAATGTAAATTTATTCTGTGCTTCTGTCTTTTGTTTTCTTCAATGCACCCCTTTGCTTCTGCTGTCTTTTTCTCTTATCTCATCCCCTCTGCTATCTCATTCTGTTGTTTTTTAAGAAGTGAGTTCTTGATTAGAAGTTAAAGGATGATTTTTTTTACTTCTCTGAAGAATAATGATATTTCCAAAGTAGCATTAGGAAAATGTATCAAGTTTGCCTAATTCCACATGGTTTTTTTGAGTATCATGTTCTTTCCTCAAAGTGGTGAATTCTGGTAATTTTTTTCTAATATTAATTTAAATAAACACAATTGTTCCCCACTTATACCAAAGTCAATAGGTAAACCTCTCATCATTCTTTCATTATATCTGTTTAACATATAGGTTTTAAAGATATATAGTTAAATATGAATCCAGTCTAGCAGTCATAAATTCTGTGAATATTTCATTTACCCTAAAAAGAATGTGAGAATTTATGCTGAATCGATTACTACAGCCTCAGTAAATGCAACAGAATTTTGTTGCACTTATTTCCACATCTATTTAGTTTTTGTTTCAAATTCAATTACTTCTTTGAATGCATGGGAGCCATTTAAAACAACAACTTAAATAAAAGTGCTAAGAAACAATTGCACCCTTGGAAAGATATAATCTTTCATTTAATTTCATTCCTATTATGTCACTTCAAATGTAATTCAAGGAACATAATGTATATTTTCCTATCCCAGTTTGCAAACCTTTTAACTTGTATGACATTTTTGGCATACTTTGAAGCACATTCGCAGTATGTTACCATAGTAATTTTCCCCCTGTGTGTCTTACAAGGGGGAAAACATCTTGCAATTCAAGATGTGCTGCAGAATAAATTATTTTTATGTTTACAATAATGTCCACTCCACTGCAAAAGCCTCCAAAGACAGAATGTAGGTAGACATTGTCTTCTGAAGGAGGATTTAAGAAACTTACACATATGTGCTTGAACATACTACCTGAGACTTTTAAGGAACCAACAACTGAATGGACAATTCCTGGTGACTTTTTATCACTGTGTTATAGAGAGTGTCCTAACCTACTGTGGTTTGGAACCTATGCAGTGGCAGATAGGGTCACCACTTCTGCACAGAGAATCATTGGTTGCCCTCTCCCCTGTTTGAAAGATTTTTTTAAAGTCCTGCAGCCTTAAGAAAATTCAGCATATTCTTGGGGATCCATCTCATTCAGAATTTTCTTTTTTTGAATTATTACTATCTGTCAGATAGTACAAGGTGACATGGGCAAGGACAAACAGACTTAGAGATAGCTTTTCTCTTAGAGCTGTAACTATATTGAACTCTGTGGATTCACATTGATGTGGCATTGGGGGCTGTGCGGTGGTGATGGTGGTGGTGTGGAGAGTTGGGTATATTGTTTTGTGATGTCTGCTAGGGAAAGCATTAAATTGTGTTGTACAATGTACAATGACAATAAAATTATTCTATTCTATTCTATTCTATACACACAAAAACTCTGGAATCATTTGTGCATAGGAAACCCATCACTTTCTTCTTGTAGAATTCAAGTGTCAATCAATGGATGACCCTGGTTGACAACTTATTAGTGGCATTGGAGCAAAACCATTTTATGTCTCTTTTGTTGGTTATTGCAGAGGTTAGTATTCTCTTCCATCCACACAATGACCAAAGCCCCCTTGGAAACATTAATTAGACTCTGTAGGTGACTAATTAATTGATTATGGAGACTGGTGTGTATATGTGTGCATTAGAGGAGTGTCCAGCTATAGAACCATAGTCAGATATACATCAATGATATAATCCCATCCTTCTTATATCTGGGAAAACAGAGACTAGTTTCTCAAATTGGGCAGAAGCTATTAAAGAGGAAAAGACTAAATTCTTTTGTTTTCACACAGAATTTGAAAACCTTATCCATTTTTCATCTTGTGGCAAATATTCCTCATAACTTTAGTTTCCATTAATTATACTAATAGCTCTGTAAGCTTATAGTCTAAATGGACTGATACTACATTTTGATATTGTCTGAAAAATAATCTTTAGCTATTTAAAATTCTGGAGTAATGTAATGTTAGCTCCCCATGTTCTCAAATTTCTTTTCAAATTTGGCCAATTTTGATGTGAAGTTTTTTATTTTTATTTATATGGTTTGTTATACTTTTCTCAGATACATTAATATGGGTTTCAAAATTCATTTGAACAAGCATTTTCATTTTCCTCACTAGTCTCCTCCTTTGGGAAGCTTTGCATTGCATCATTCAAAGATCTCTGATTTGGGTCAAAGAAGTAGAACTCTATTGAATGCATATATTTGAGATGGAAAAATGTAAGATGAATTGCTCAAACTCTCAACAAATAGACAGTCTAAGGTTAAGCACACAGTTCTAATTAATGAAAGAGATTAACAAAGACCTTTGTTAATTAAATATGATTCGTTAACCCTCTAATAAATGAACGAAATCCAGTTAATTAGACCCTTTTAGAGACTTTAATTAATTAAACACATTAAAAATGATTGCACAGATCCATACTGATTGCACAGAGACAATTTGTATCTGGTATGCATTTTTTCCATTCCTTTTTCAATGCATATTTTAAAGGCACTACATTTTGCTCTTAGGGAAGACATAGAAGGAACAGAAATTCACCAGATTTTCAGATATCTGTCTCCAAGAGATACTTTTTTAAAAAGGCAAGCCTTCTACTTATAGCTGCAACAAAATTCGTAGCCAGGGCTTTTCTGTTGCCAGAATTCCCCTCTTGGAAAAAAGAAAAGAAAGAAAAGAAGAAAAAAATGAGGTGTCATGGAAGGAAATGGATCCAAATCACTTTATTTTCCTAAATATGCATGTATGTGCTTGCATATACTCTGGAAGGTTACCTGTCAATTTCTGGCAACTCCAAACATTACACAGAGTTTTCTTAGGCAAGGAAGTTCTTGGACAAATGTTAATTGAGGTTGTTACTGTCAACTATTAACACTTTTATTTTGACTTATTGTAGCCCTATGATCGAGAGACCTCCTCTAACCCAGCATGTAATCAGCACCTTCGCTTAGGTTTTGCAAACTCAGGGCCATGACTTTCTTAATTGAGTCTATTCACCAAAAATGTGGTCTTACTCTTTTCCTAATGCCTTCTTTCTTTCCAAGCATTATTATCTTTTTTAGTGAATCATGTTTTCTGATTATATGTAAGTCCCAGTTTACTCCTCTTGGCTTCTAGGGAGATCCTAGGCTTCTAGGACCCATTTATTTGTCTCTTTAGCAGTCCAGGATATCCAGAGAACACTTCTCCATCACTACATCTCAAATGAGATGATTTTCTTCCTTTCAGTTTTCTTCACTGTCCAATAGTGAAAACCCACATAGAAATAGTAAATATGGTTGCATAGACAATCCTAATTTTGGTATTCAGTGATATACGAGCACGTCACAATTTGGTCTAATTCTTCCATAGCTGCTCTTCCAAGTTCTAGTTGTTTTCTGATTTCTTGACTGTAGTCTCTATTCTTGATAATGATTGAGCAAAGGTATTGAAAACTTCGGACTATTTCAATATTGTGGGCTTTCAAGTTATGTAAATCATCGGTGGTGATACAAATCCCTGTATAGAAATTAAACAGATGAGGTAATAAAGTGTAGACTTGTCTGACTTTCTTACCAATTTAAAATCTTTTTGTTTCTCTGCATTCTATATTCAGGTAGCTTTTTGTCCAGAGCACAGGTTATGTTTTAGGACAATCAAATCTTGAGGCAGGCTGGGTTGTTTTAAGGGCGTTCAGTAGTTTTTCATGATCTACAGTTCACAATCAAAGGCTGTGCAATTATCTCTAAAGTACAGACTGATTTTCTTCTGAATTTTTATGTGCTCCATTATTCAATATATGCTTGCCTTATGGGCCTTAGTGAACCCAGCTTGGACATTTGGCATTTCTCACTCCATACATGATAAAAGTTTTTATTGTTAATTTTGACTATCACTTTTCATGCATATAACATTAATGCAATAGTCTGTTTGAACTGTAATCCTTGGTGTCTCTTTTCTTGGACACTAGAATGCATATTGAACATTTCCAATCTGTGGGCCATATTTGTTTGCAGATTTTGATAGAACAGCAGAAGATTCTGTCTCTCTAGCATGAAGTAGTTCTATTGGTATGCCATTTGTTCCTGGTGATTTATTTCTATCATGAGTCCATGATGGAAGGGGGGAAAACCAATAATATCTGATAGCACAATATCAAAGTAGAGATGCCATTGCTTTACTGGTTAGTGGTTTTTTTTAGCATTGTTTTGAGTGTCAGTGCTGCTGTTTTATGTTTTTGTGTTTTATTTATTTGTGTTTTTATCTGTATTGTTATAGTTTACCATACTTTTATTTTAATTATGTTTTTGCTTTAAATGATTGTCTTGCTTTTATGTTTTGTGGGCATTTTGTCCCATATGTAAACTTCCCTTAGTCCCTTTGGGAAGATAGTGGTGGGGCATAAAAATAAAGTTATTATTATTATTATTATGAACTAGGAAAAACATTTGGGCACATTTTGGCAATTAGGAAGACCTACATTTTTTAGCTCTTCCTAATTGCCAAATGCATGTTCCAATGATCTCACTAAATGTAACATCCAAATAAATATTGAAATTAAAATTGGATGTAATTTATGTTTTGGTGTGTCAGTTTTGCTTAGAACAGAAAGCTATGGAAGCATGATCTAGGAGTGTGAAATCTTTTGGATATATAGATGTTGAGTATGATTCCCATTAGTCACATCCACACAAACTATGGCAAGGGTTTGTGAGAGTTACAGTCTCTAACATCTGGAAGTCAGAAAGTTCCTTCTCCCTTGCTCAGCATAATGTGGAACTCTGCATCTGTCCAAATTCTATACATTTCCTATTACCCATTTTCAGAAACCAAACCAATTTGTTGAACTTCAGTATATAACAATTCTCTAGCTATTAAGACATAAGTCAATGGAATTTCTAAATGCATTGATCAATGAATGATGTGCGTAGGAGGCATTTACCGAGAGAGCAAAGCGCAGCGAATGAAGCATGTGAATAATGTAACTTAAATAGAAGAGTGTCTTTATTTTGAATCAATCCTCAAATATTGAAGTTTATGCTTAAAGAAGCTGTTAACTAGTATGGCACATTGTAACAAGAATTAGAGAGATGGTAATAGCTGTTGTCACTATAGTGTGAAATAAGCAGAAAGGGAAAAGGGGCTTGCTAATAATAATTGGTATAATGCAACTACTTAAGGACATAACATAACAAATCACTACAGATTTAACTATCTTATAATTTTCTAATAAATATAATTTGAAATAAAAGGAAACAAGTTGAACCATCACCCTTAGATATTATTGGTGGAGAATGAAGTTTTTTCCCCTAATAGCAATGGATGTTAAAACAAAATCTGCATTGAGTTCTCACATATACAAAAGCTTTGTGAGTTTTGATTGTATATTCCCCACCTGAGGAAGAGTTGCTAGAAATGCACTAATGAGATAAAACACAACCACTTCACTCTGCCTAGTGGTACAGCACACAGTGTTGTGTAGGTTTGATGGGAATACCATGACTTTATTCATGTACACAACTAAATTGAACACCCATACATAACACGGACATTTTCCCAGTATGAGAAGATAAAGAGGTATGGGGTCATTTAGCAGAGACAACTGAGTGGTCCCATTTCTCATATTTCCTACTTTTGCAATTTGATAAATCTCTGCTGCTAAATGATGGTAGAAAAATTCTGGAGACCTATGAAGAGGAACCTTTTCAGAAGAACCTTTTGGAATAAGCTGACTTTCATGCTCACAACCTATGCTGCAGCATGACAGAACAGTTGCTGTTAGGTGACCTTAGCAATATGGGAACCATGCAACCATACAATGCTGCAATTCATTCCGATCAGTCTATCAGTCCTATCAGCATTGCAATTCACCAATCTCTGTGGCAAATTGTGGCAGCAGCGGGGCAATCCTGGAGCCCCAATTGGCAGCAGACACTGGTCCATCTCTTCCTAGGCTTTTCAGATTTAAAGCCTGGGTCTGGATAGATGAACCCATCAGTTTTGGTTTATCTCTTTCCTTTCCAAAAATGAGTAACTTTGGGCATTCTGAAGAAAGTCTTTCCTATCCTTTAGGAAATGTTAAAATGGACCAATGGTCTGACTTGGTATGATGCAGCTCCCACTGTTTTTATAAAATGGAATGGTTTGATTTTATTTTGAA
The DNA here is from genome assembly GCF_037176765.1 of Anolis sagrei. Classification (NCBI taxonomy): domain Eukaryota; kingdom Metazoa; phylum Chordata; class Lepidosauria; order Squamata; family Anolidae; genus Anolis; species Anolis sagrei. The sequence goes on along the minus strand of NC_090025.1, from coordinate 123,903,299 downwards.
AAAAAAAACTGCCATAGATACCAACTTCAGGAGAGTGAGAATATTCTAATTACCTCCTCATAAATAGACAATATTGTCGGTGTCTGAATAACGCCTAAAGTAAATTTGTCCAGTCCTTTAACCACAGTCACCCTAATAAAAACCTAAAGCCCTCATGTTAGCAATCAAGGGAGCGTAATTTGAAGCACAGAATAAATGCATATAATCATTACGAATGCTAAAACAAAATCCCATTCACAGTGTCCAACTCAGACTCTGTAACTTTCTTTCTTTTCTAAGGGACAGAAGCTCTATAAGGCACCGAAGCAGAATAAAAATGATGATGATTTTTCAATGGACTCATTGAAGAAATAAAGAAAAAAAGGATGGAAAAAAGAGAGAGAACCAAGCCAGTCTTTATTATCAAAGTTAAAGGATATTTCAGTGCTGGCACTGTAATGTAATTGGGAGACACACTGTCGCCATGTAAAGTTTATATCTATTTCCTATTCACCATGTTGTCTCAAAAGCCATACAGCAGGGGGGGAAAGGTTAAAATAACGGAGAATTGTGTCCCCACCTCTACCCCTTTACCCAAAATTATGCCAGCAATTACCTCAGAGCAAATGTGTCTTTAGGTTTTGTTGCTTTTTAAAAGAGCCTTTGTGTGTGTATACGTTTGTGTGTGCTCCTGCAGCCTAAGCTCTGTTGGAACGCTGTCAGATGTTGACCTTATTATTCCTGGCTTTAGCAAGGAAAACTCCCAGCTGATTTTAAAGGCCATTCTATTATTGTCAACAAACACAGAAGACCCCATTCTTTGGGAAAAGAAAACAGCATTTCCGGCATGAACTCACTGAGTTTAAATGGAAGGGGAAGGAGATGTTTTGATTTATTTAAAATAGGAGTAGACGGCGGAACTGGTGACGAATTGGAGGATGGTCAAAACATCAGTCACAGCTAGGCACGGGGCGAGGGGTCCATACTCACAGCTGCATGAATGTGGGGAGGCTCAGGGATATGAAACAGTAAGCGTTTGTCAACAACTGGAAGCATTTAGACAAAGCAACTAATTTTTCATTGTCTACTGTTATAATGGAGTTGAGGGATGGGAGAACAGTTTGCTGATGGAAGGGTTGCTGCATTTATGAAATTCACAAAGCATCTAGAGATTTTATACATCCTTTAACACAGTGATCAAACCAAATAGATTGGTATCTGAAGACATGTTTTGAAGGACCTTTATAAAGTTGCAGTAGCTGGTTGGCATGAAGAACATAGGAACTGCCTTGCATGATAATACCACAGGTACACCCAATTCATTGCGATGTTTTTGTCCATGGATTGTCATAGTTTGAGAAAATTACAAACACAGCATAATTGCAATTACTGTCTCTTCTTTCTTGCCCTAATTCTTCTTACATAGGTCAAAGGAGTGTTATCTTATGAAAAGTAGAGGTGTGTTAAATTCTGTTTGGTGATTTGGGAATGATGATCCAGAAGCCAGATTGCCAAAAACAGACTGGGCAGAACCCAGATGAAGCCTTAACTGGAAAGGATCACAAGCAACTGGATCTTTTGGCTAATGGGGGTGATGGGGCTGAGCGGCACTCTACATGAGGCAGAGGCAGCATGTGGGCAGTGTGGCAAATCAGGCAAGAGCAGGCGTCTGATAGTGGCAACTCCTCCTCTTCTTTCTTCCCCAGCAGCCTCCTCCATCCCTTGCCAAAGCCTCTTGCCCTGGCAAAGCATCTGCTTGAGGCAAATAAGGCCAGAGAGAGAGAGAGAGAGAGAGAGAGAGAGAGAGAAGGGTGGGAAAATCTTCTTTAGGTCTCTCCTCCAGAGAGGGCCCCACCAGGAACTCACTTTCCCAGGAGCACTTTTTTGAAGAAGCCTTTGCACTTCCTCCTGGGGCATGATGGAAGTTAAGGTTTTTCTTTCTGTTTCTCATGTTTTTTCACAGCCAATCAGAGGCCTGGTTGACTGTGTCCATTCCCTCCTCTCCTCTTTAGACGTTTGCTGATTGAAACTTCATTTTCCAGATTCCCTTGTGTGTGTGTTTTTAATGTTATGGTAAATCCTTAAACAATTATCAAAAATCAGTGGATTTATAATGTGCTCCAAAACTTATAACTCATAAATGTGTTCTACAACTGAGGCACGTTTCATCCTGCAAGGACTAAAAATGACAGAGAAATGACCAATGGATCAAATCTTACCGGAACAAAAATGGCACTCCTTCTTTATTTCAGGAATTTCCTGGAAAATGGAATGGATGGGGAACTGAAAATGAAACAGGTTTTGGGCATTGTGCACACTCCTATTGGAAAGTTGTTCAACAATAAAATACTGCTACAGTGTGGTGGAGTCTCCTTCTTGGAGGTTTTTAAACAGTGGTTGGATAGCTTTGACAATGGGTTGGACTGAATGACAATGGGTTGGACTGAATAGACCTTGAGATTTCCTCCATAAATTTACAGGTTTTTTTTTACATAGTTTACTGTACATATAATTAAAAGATTTTGTCCTAGCAATGCTTTTTCCCTACTTGTTAGCATGAACTGTGCTATTGAAACATATAGTCTAGATATAAATACTAAATATCTGCCATCTTTACTATCTAGGCATACAGTGATCCATTCTTTGTATGGCTCTTTTAATTGTCCAAATGATTCCACCAATGTGTGAGGGTAGTAGGTTTAGGGAAATCCTACAATTTAACTGAAGTACAAAAATGTTTAGGGGAAAATAACTTTCACATAACCATTTGAGAGATAAGCATACTTTGTGGTTTCTGATGATAACTATCCCTTGAAAATGAAGAGAACAGAAACATTGGACAGTGGAGGTTATGAAGTATCCTGCGGACTTTCCCAATAATGCAGTCATATGATATAGAACTACTTTAAATGCTACAGCTGCATCCTATTGAATCTTGGGATTTTTGAGTTGGTGAGGGTCTAGGGCTGTCTTGTTGAACTCCATTGGCTATGTTCTATTTCATAAGGGAAAATTATAGTAATTAAAGTGGAATCATAGAATGGTAAGTGTGTAGTCTAAACAGTTAAAGGGGTAGAATTATTTGTCTGTTTATTGTACACACTGCAACATTATGTAATCATTCCATTCCCAAGTATCCTCAATTTCGTCTTTAACAAAATTATAATTCTTTAGTTGTAAGAATAACCTAGGGGCACATCTACATGAACTAAGGAATATGAGATGAAAATGGAGGAAGAAGTTAATTGAATTGCACCTGATCAGTTATCAATCTCTGGAACTGGGTCTAGGAACCTAGGTAGGGGTTATACACACTGAAGAGTTTGGTTTCAATCCAGTTTCAGGATTTACAGTATCTGTGGCTTTACGGACACTGAAGATTCAACATTTTTCATCCCCCCTCTCCTGCCTCAATGTCAGCAAATAGCTGAAGCGCTAATTTCTTATTCAGTTTTGCCATGCAATGTGGTTTACACCTGTGTTAATTTGCATTATGGGAACTATTTCAGAGTAACTTCTGATCTTGTTTATCTTAGTTTACGGTCTTTAATGCATGTTCCTGCATGCGTTTATGCTGATCATATTTAAAATATTGCATTTTGACATGCCTTCAATCCTCATTAAGTGTTTAGTGCAGATTTGCCCTGGGATAACTCCAACAATGTTAGCTTGAAATCCTTAGAGAAAATGTGCAATACATGTGTGGGATTTAGAAATGTAAAGAAGAGAGACTAAAGATTATTGTGGATGAGAGTTTTATCACATCATCACTCTCTCACTCAATGAATTCATCCTTGGCTTTGCCCAGTATCATCTGCCATTCATAGCTCTTCTTGGGATTTTGTTTTGTTTTTTACAGATTCCTCCTTTTACTATATCAAAGGTAACTTGTTATGGGGAACTCTGACAGCTTCTGTGAAGAATCTTCCATTTGGAGATGGCATTAGAATGGGTTAAAAAACACCACCAACATCAAAGCAGTTTTTCTCTTTCTTTTTACTGTTGAATCTTGTGACATGTGCATAGCAGTGAAGATATTTGATGTGTACATCCCTGCCCGCACATAGAAATAATTCTTTCCACATTGTACATTGTCCTCCTTTGCTTGTTTCTGCATCCCAAACAGTATAAGCCAGAAGAGACCTGTTTAAAATGGCACTGCATGTGATCTGAGTGCAATTGTGCAGCTAAACAGAATGCCAGCAGAGCAGAGTAAGAGCAAAGCTAGAGGCTACATTTCTGAGCTGGCGTATGTGTATGAAAACTACCATACAGTCTAATGTGAAAATAGTAACAGAATACCAATTCTTGAATGTTCTAGTTGCAATTACTCAGATTGCTCAAGTGGTTAATATAAGTGATGTGAGAATTAAAGAAAACTCAAATATGGCTAGTGCAGGAATATAAAGTTGGTGTTTTTAAATTCAATATTATTTTATTTTATTTATTTATTTCACTTTAATTTATTTTCTTTCATTGCATTTCCCATTGGAGAAAAATGTCAACTTGTGTGAGCCTCTCTTCATTTTTTTAACTGGAAAACATCTGAATGAATGGAAGATGGTGTTTTCCATTTAGAAAGTGTTGGTTTTGACCTTTAAAGCCCTACATGGTTTGCGTTCAAGTTACCTACACTCATACAATCAGCGCTGCTGGGGGATGCCTATTCTAGCCTTCCAGGACCTGACTGGCAATCGTCACCCAGTGGAACTTTTCATCAGTTGTCCAAAGATTGTGAAATCATCTCTTCCAGTAGGCCTACCCATTCAATTTTAAGATGTGAATTTTAATCTGCATTTAATCAGTGGATTTTAAATTGCATTTTAACATTATGTATTTTTTGTATGTCTTTTAATAATGTTTTATCTGCAGAGAGAGGTGGGTATTGTTGTTGTTGCTATTATTATTATTATTATTATTATTATTATTATTATTTAATTAAATGTACAAAGCAAAGTCCCAGAAAATGAAATAAAATAGAAAATTAAAAAGCTAAAAACAAGGCTACAGCCTTTTCTGTAGAGGCTCTTTACCACTCTGACAACTGGCCTGTAAATGCATGGCCAATCTGGACGAGAAATGCCCTGGACTAACCCTGAAGGAAGCCATGTGCACCCTGGCAAATCCACTGTGGCATCTGGTCGGTGTCCACACAGTCTAGCCAAGCCAAAACCATATTGATCCAACTTGACTGTCACCTCACCTTTCATGTCACCTTGCTCCTGACTGTCACAGGTGTCTTATTCTGACTTCAGAATGCTTTTGTGCTATCAGGAAGAAAGGAAGGATCTATCTCCCAACTTTACTCCTGGTCAATTGAGTGCCATGTTGATGTTAGAAGAAAAAACTTGTAATGACCAGGAGCTCGCATGGGGCTCCAAAGCTGGATGTGAGCCACCATGGTGATGATATGGACATAATACATCCCCATTTCTCTGAACTGCTGTGCATGGAAAAAGTGATAATTGTGGTGTCCCATGTGGACAGCAGACAGGTATGAATTAGATCCGAATGCTGTGATGCTGAAGGATATGTTGGACCTTCACTTGAAGTACAGAGACATTGTGAAGACAACCAGAAGCTAACTCAGGAAAACTTCAGGCTTTTATGCCCTTATAGATTTACCTATAGAGAACCTCTATGGATAAAACAATCTTTCTTTTTCAGACAGTCATTTACTACATTTATAGGATGAGGGAAATTATTATGGAAACCCAGTAGAGGAACAGCTTACTTCTGGGATAACTTAAAACACATTTGATGCAACCTGAATGAGGCTTATGCACAAAACAAAAGACTGACATAAATTATGCACAGCTGTGTGTATGTATGTGAATGCATATATCAAATGAAATATAGATTATTTTCTCCACATGAGATATTTTCAAGGAAAATAATGAATGTATATAAAGAAACCGAGTTGTGCACTGACATTAACATTAGCATTTAACACAGGGAGTGGGGAATGAGAGAGAACATCTTCAAGAATGTCTCTGAAATTGGTGTTATTTTACATCTTTAGTCATAGTCTTTTTGGATATATCTAATTTTACAAAGGCCTGTGATTCATAGATTATAAATAATTAAGAATTGAAACATATTATGGGGCAGTAATTGCTTATGATAGGAACACTAAATCTTTGGTGAAATAATGCTTAAAGCAAGTAGGGAAAACCCAAATCATATATGCTTAAATGTATTATTCATACTAGGTATCTTCTCTAATGCTGCTTATCAGCAGATTTATGACTAACACTTTGGCTTTTTCATGGCTTCAGGTCTTGCAATTTTAATATTTAGAGAACTATTAACTCTGTGGAGAATGTAGAACCACAACTCCATAGCTATGTTCATTAGTGTGTGTTTTCCTACTCAATGTGCATGTTTTTAAAATTCAGCACAAGTCAACTTCAATCATTATTTTTAGAGTTATACATTTCTTATGAGATACATTTTGATTTATTAAATTTGAAGAATTTTGCAACATAAATAAAAAAAACCACTATTTGAACATTGGAGCATAATTAAAACCAGCTAAATAAGCTATCATATTAAAATCAAGAAGTGATTTTAAATGGAAAAGGTGGGTCTTGGAAGGACTTTCCTGTTTGAAGTTCTAACTGTTATTCACCTGAATGTAATGATCTTAGCTTTATTGGTGTGTTTAATTTGTTTTCTTTTCCAACTCCTTTTTAATTAGAAGAAATATCTTAACAAAACCCAACAGAACAAAAGAATGTATACAGATTGTCAGAATACCCCACAAGTTTTCCAGTTGCTTCTTTTTGTATGAGTGGATGTGTTAAAATGTTCTTCAAGTGTAGCCCCACATTAAGAATACCATAGCAATCTAACCAGAATATAACCAAGTATGTGTGGCCACATCTCCATCATCGTTGAAGATGTTTTAAAACACTGTTGGAAAAAATTGCAACTTGCTAACAAAGGCAGCACTTAGTCCACAAGTATTCCTAGACTGTTGGCCATGTCCTGTAGGGTATGTAGGAACCTATCTAGAGTCAGATTTAAGCCTCCATCTCAATTAGTGTTTTCACTGTCTTAAACATAGCACCTTTATCCAAACTATATTCACTTGGTTATGGAATTACATAACTGTATTTCCATACAGCTGAAAATACCTAAACACATAGCTTCTAAATCAGGCTATTCAAGCATAAGCTCCATTTTTTATTAGTAATGGTTTCTTCTGAGCAAACTTCCACATTGATTCATGAACCCATCCAGAAGTGTATATTTTGAAACTTTTGAAACATTTACCTCCATAATAACCGAGGGCTGTGGTGCTGGTAATCTCTGTCAAAGGCAGCAAAGTAAGCACTGACAAAGAAAAATGACTCCATTTGTTTAAAATACCAACGGTACTTAGTTGAACTAATTATATCAGTCTCATATGGCCAATGAACAAGTCAGCAGTTGGTCTTACTGTTTCAAAGTGCATGTCAGAAATTCTTTGCATTGCTTTATGCGGCTTGTGATGAAAAGCAATTTAAACACTAATATCAAACCCAGGAGAAAAAGAAAGGAGACTTCCGTTTGGTAGCATTTAAGAATCTATATCTAGAGATTACACAAGAGGCAGATAACACCAAATTGTTGAAGAAAATATTATTGGAAATTAAGGACATGGCCCAGTAACAAGGGAACACTTCTAGGTTTCATCGACAGCTTTCCCATCAAAAATCAATGTTGTTTAAACATGCTTCAGTTTGGTTAGCTCATGTCACAAGCACTTACGGCTGGCATCATTCACAATCATTATCATCAATAATCATGAGCATTTGTGATTTTAATTCAGAATGGCTAAAAATAGTCTCAGGCAATTGAGGTGGAGCACTTAGGAAGCAATGAATTTCAGTATTAAATACTATTCAAAGAAAGTCATGTTTCAGTTTCTCAGGAATCAATATGATTTATGTGCTTAGCTATGCATTTAATCCCATTGATTTCCATAGGGTTTAAGCACGTCTATCTTTCTCTGTATTACAGCAATAATCTAGGAGTGCTGGTTCTTACATTTAAGCTGCTAAGTAGCTTGGGCCTTGATACCCAAAAAAAGATCACAGTGGGTTCTTGTGGGTTTTTTCGGGCTATAGAACCATGTTCTAGAGGCATTTCTCCTGACGTTTCGCCTGCATCTATGGCAAGCATCCTCAGAGGTAGTGAAAAGATCACAGTGGACCCGCTTGCATGTTGAGATGATCATTGGAAATTCTCAACTGGCTACTTCCACCATCTGAACTGGGAAAGGAGCTGTAATTGTGGAATATTTTCTGCAAAGCTCACCTGATGGTTATTTTGATATGTTTTGGATACTAGGCATCATTCTTCCAATTTTCTTAGTCTTTTTAACAACATGTAATAGTTATTCTATGCTGCCCATGACCCCCTTTACACCATTTTATTGTTCTTTGTTTCTTTTACCGGAGAATGCTTCAATATGCCAGTTTCATTTCTTCATTTCATATCTCATTTATGAATAATTTGCAATTTTTGATAAATTATTATAAGTAAACCAGATTCTCACACTTAACTTCTACCAGATGTGATGAATACTATACTGCACTTCCTTGACATGTTGCTGTAGAAAATGAAAACTCTAGATCTAGTTGGGATGGGATGTATGAAGCAGACTTTTTTTTTACTTACATGTACCTCATGTTTCCTCTAGATTAATTTTAAAGAGAATGGATTATGTAGGTAGCCATGCTTTCCTAGCCTTTCAAAAAGCATCAAACTATTTTCAAGGAAACCGTTTAGTTTATTTATGACTAATAATGTACATGGACCAATCTCTGCTCTGAGGAGCTAACATCCTATGGTTTGATATGGTGAACAAAGAAAAAGAAGGAAAAGGATATATTGGGTAAGGGTACACAGTGAAATCAAGCACATGTTCTTATGTTGAATGGGAGTAGTACACACGGCAGTCCAAGATTGTTGTTAGAAGCAGAATTCTAATCCCCTGCATCTTCTATTTTCCTGCCCAAGTTCAAAAATGTAACTGCATAATTCAGACAAGAGCTCCTGACTTTATATACCTACTCATCATAGTGTTATAAAATGCAGATAATTCTTGCTGACTAACTGTGCTGGGCCTTAACACTGGGAATTATACAAAAGGCAGAGAAAAGGGGAGTTTCATAAGAGATCTGAAGAAAAGTGGAAAGAGACAGGATGATGTGGGAAGCAATTTGAAGCACTCATAGTAGCAGCAGAGGAAAAATGTATTGTGGAGTGATAGACTCAAGAAAGCCACAGCCTGAATTCGCTAGACCTGAGTAGGACTGATGATGATAGACCTCTTCCACACAGCTGAATAAAATCCCACATTTTCTGCTTTAAACTGGCAGTGTGGACTCGGGTAATTCAGTTCAAAACAGATATTGTGAGATTTTCTGCCTTGATATTCTGGGTTATATGGCTGTGTGGAAAGTCACTTATAAATCTCTCATATATAGGGTCATAATAAGTCAGAGTCACTTGGGGTGTATCTATATTGCAGAATGAATGCAGCTTATCACCATTTCGACTGTCATGTAACAATGCTAAGGAATCATTTAGCCTTGGCACCTCACCAAAGTACAATCCTATGAATCCATAGCATTGAACCGTGATATTTAAAGTGGTGTCAAACTGCATAAATTGTAAACTCTAGATGCACCTTATAGATGGGATTTAGCAACATAATGAATATGTATTCCCTCTCTCTTACTGACGGTTACACAGTATGCTATTCTGTTCATGTCCTTTGTAGGAGCTTCCCTTAAACTATGTTTGCACTGACCATTTAATCCTGGGCTAGGCTGGAGTACTATGCTCTGAATTGGCTCTGGAGCTACTATGGGAGTGACACACACCCAGCAAAATTTACTGCGGCAATGTGTTGGCATTAAGATGATCCAGCAGTGCTGAGACCTTTTCCTTCTTGCTGGCCATGTTGGCTCCCTATTCTGACCAGATATCAACATCAAGTCCCATACTTGGTGGGGTGACATAAGGATGAGCACGGGGAAAAGATGATGGTGGACAGCAGATTAGTGCAAATAGAGCCCGATTGAATGATCAAGACTGCTGTGAAGTCCATGGATATGAAGTCCATGGACACTCTTGAGTTTTCTGCAGACTCTGTAGTATCTCTTAAGTGCCAAAAGCTGGGTAAAGTCAGGTTAATGGCAGAAAACCGGGATATTCTCTGGAATTCTCTGCACATTATGGAGACGGTTAGCAGTGGATTCAAGGTGTGTCTGGGTTTTTTAGTTAGTGTATACAAATCCTTACACAATTTGTTTGATCACTTTGAGAAGAGAATGCTGAACTCATTTTCATGACTTTTAAAATGTTCTAAGAGAAGTACATGGAATATTTTCTAATCAGCAAAGGACACAAGAATCCCACTCCAGAAACAACATTAATATTGGACTAACAAGTATGAAAATTTCAGCGTAGGTATGTGAAATTTCACTGTGGTTGATAAATTAACGGGAAAGGCTATACAGAAGTCTCATTTAACACTGTTTGCAACTGTGAAGTTGCTAAAGCACCAGGTGCCTCCATTAACTTAGATTAATTATTCACTGTGGATTTCACTGAATTGCTTTTGATTCTCCTTTTTGTAACTTGGAAAGCAAATCTGGTCTTGTATCAGTAAATAAAACTCTGGACTTTTGAAACAGCTTGTTCTTTAGAAATTTTGGAACAGGATGACCCAGGAATTCAATCTAATAGTGTCAAACTGTTCTACGACAAAATAGCTGTCCTCTGAAGATCTGGTTTTCTTTATTTGTTATTTGCTTGGTGGCTAGTTTGGTCTAGATTAAAACAGGAGGGGGGAAAACAAGTCTCATCACAAGTGGGATCCACATAAGTTAGTGTGATCTCCCATTCTTCCAAAGGAAAAAAAACCCCTCAGTTTTAACTCTACAGTTAAACCTAGAGACCATCCACATTGCAAAACTATAGCAGTGTGACATCACTTTTACTATCATAATTCCAATCTTTTCACCCCTATAAATTCTGTGGGTAGTAATTTATTGTCATACTGGAGCTCTCTGACAGATTGGGGTAAACATGGTAGTCCATATACAGTAGGGTTGTACATGGATCTGTTTTCCTTCGGTACCTTTGGTACCTTCGGGGGCTCTGAACAGTCAAGGGCCTCCCAGCACAAAAAACCACCTGCAATGAAAACAAGCAGGAGCCGATTTTGGCATCACAGTTTAAGCCCAGGGAGGATATCTCCTCCTTAAAGAGCCTTGGGAAAGAGTGTGTGGCATGATGCAGGCCCGGGAGAGAAAGCGCATGCATCTGCCTGCCCTGCAGCACTTCTCATCCTCAAGTGTAGCAGTTTTAAAACCTCCTTAAAGCATGTGTGCCTGTCTGCAGTCCCTCTCCTCTAGAGTAGACAGCTTTAAGAAGCCTCCTTTAAATGCCTTGGAAAGAGTGCATGGCATGGTGCAGGCCCAGGAGAGAAAGCATGTGTGCCTGCCTAGCCCTGCAGCACCTCTCCTCTGGAGTAGAAACAAGCAAGAAGCCTCCTAAAATCATGCACACCTGCTATAGTGCCTCTTCTCCTCAGAGTAGCAGCTTTAAAGTCCCCTTAAAGTGTACATGCCTGGTGGCCCTGCAGCACCTCTCCTCCTCCAGAGTAGCAGCTTTAAAGCCTCCTTAAAGCATGCATGCCTACCCTGGCCTGCAGCGCTTCTCTTCCTCCAGAGTAGCAGCTTTAAAGCCTCCTTAAAGTATGCCTGCCTGCCCTGGCCTGTTTGGGAGAAAGTGAAAGAAGACAACAAACAAATAAAGTTATCTGCTCATAAAAAATTGTTTATCAAGAAGGAAGCTTGAAGCTTAGACTCTTCCAGTCACAAGAATTTTGTATATGCTGGGATTTCTTGGCTATCTTGGGTAAGGACGGTTTAAGAATGATCTAACTTTGTGTACATGACTTCTAATTGCATGAACTGTCTTAAAGGGATCATCTACACCATTTAATGTGAGTTCAAGCTGACTCAAATCTCTAGCAGCCACAAAACACACACTGCCAATGTGTGCTTCAGCAGAGATTAGAGCAGTGTTTTTCAATCTGTGGGTCCCCAGATGTTTTGGCCTTCAAATCCCAGAAATCTTAACAGCTGGTAAATTCACTAGAATTTCTGGAGTTGTAGGACAAAACACCTCGAGACCCACAGGTTGAGAACCACTGCATTAGAAGGTACACAGTGCATTTAAGAAAAATTCAGAAAAGTCCAAGTTAAGCCTTACAACAGATCCCAATATATTCCAATATATCCCAGATCCTAGGTTGCAGGCCCCACAGAATGTATTAGAAATTTGCCCTTGCTATTTAATTTGGAAGGAAGGGGTGAGGTGACTAATGAAAAATGCTGAAAGGGCATGGCTGACTAGCAGGAAGGTAACTCACCCTGTGGGAGGAGTAATTGACCACCTCCATTTCTACAATTTGCCTAGAGGATCATAGATTTCCTACTCCTGCTTTTAGAGGCATCAAATTGCAGAAACTGTTGCTCCTGGACATGTTTTGTTGCATTGCATTTCTGATCAGATTCTGCTGTGCCAATTTCAAATTGCAAATATTGCACATAAAGTATTATTTGCTATCAGTGGCCTAATGACATGAACAAGGAAATCTGGTGTGCACTTTTTTGTTTATCAGAATATTGAGCATATGGAAGGGAACAGAGGCAATATAATTCAAGTCCTGATTTAGACGTGCAGAGCTCTGCTTGTGCAAGCTAAAGTGCAATTTTGTTTTCCTGCTCGTATGGCAATTTATGAGACTTCTTGTGGACATTAATCAATAGGTGGATATGCAGTCTTCTACCACCAGCAATTTCAGATTGCTCTTGGTATTACGGTCTGGCATCTTACTCACATATTGAAATGGTGTCTTTTGTTTAATGACAAAGGGGAAAAAAGCCCTCAAGGGTATTGTAAAAAATATTATAAGCCTTTCACAGGCAATTGTTTGGTATAAAAATGAAATCAATATTTGCAGTGGGTTTCCCTTTTATTGTTCACTTATGCCAAAATGTGTTTGGTCTCCTTTGCACAGCTAAGAATAAAAGGGACTCTTTGATTCCTTGCTGACTTTTAAAAAGTATATATCAGCCTATCTTTGAAGGCTTTAGATTTTGATTTTGAGACAGTCCATTAGCTAGCCCTTGAATTTGTTGAAGGAGTTAGTGGTGTGATATTATTGTGTCATCTAATCTCTCCAGATTAATTCTACCATAATAGATGTTGCCTATGCTGCACTTTTGTGAGATTAAACAGTGATGGGGGAGGGGGGGGGGAGAAATTCTTTTTGTTGAAAAGCAATATGATGAAAATGGAGTCAAAGTCTTTATGGATCACCTCTCATTTCATCATTTCTAAATCCATGTTTTACGTCACTAAATTATGTTCAGATCCATAGGAGAAAAAATTAATCCACACACATTTCTATTTCCATATGACCAGTGCTTTATGTGGAAAGAGATACTTTAGCGGTAAGTGTTTTTTTAAAAAAATAGGAGAGCACATTAAGCAAAACACCATTAAAATGTTAGGCAGTCAAAAACATGTATAGATTTCTCTGCATTATTCTTAAAAAGTACAGAAATATGAACAAACATTGCTTGCAAAAACATAAATATTATGGAAAGGAAAACATATATGTTTATTCTTGGTATAATCATAAAATTTATTCATCCACATTGTTATCTGTGCAAAGTCGCACTCTGTGCATAAAAGTCGAGGCATAATACTGCAGTTGGGAAAAGAGCAGCAGTAGCAATGGAGTTGGACCACAATGTTTGTTAAACTCTTTCCAAAAATGTCCTTGGAAAAGATGACAATCTCTCTTTCTCCTTATCACTATGATCCCCAGAGTGTCTAGTAAGGAATATAGCTGAGGATAGAATTCCACTTTCCTTTCATTTTCTTATTACATTTGACAAAAATCTTGGGCTTCTTAATCCAGTGCTTAAAAGAGAAAGAAAATAAAAGAGATGTTAACTTGTAGTTTCTTTTCAAGGTAGGTCAGTTTCAAAACTGGTGTAACTTGGTCTTCTCTATGTTTCTGTATGGAAATTTAATTTTTTCACTCAACCCCCCCCCTCCATTTTCAGGACAGAAAACAATGCAAATGAGAATTTAGGGACTGTCTAAACCGGCCCCAAGCACCTCATTGGACCAGAGGTTGCCCCTGGATGTTCAAACATCAAGGGACTTTCACACTCTAATAAGGGATAAAATGAGTTAAACTGGTTATTTTGCATTATGGAATGGTGGGGGACAGGCATGTAGCTGGGGGGGGGGCTTGGGGGGCTTCAGCCCCCCCCCCGAAATTCTCATGGTGGTCTGTGAAAAGGTCTTACTGGTGCATTATTTAAACTGTTATGTTTATTCAGATCATGATCTGATCACCATACTCAATATATCCCATATGCTTGGGGATATTGGGGTAACGATACAAAAGGTTTGCTAGGGTAGACCCTCTTTCACTAAGACTCAGCCACCCCCCCTCGAATCAAAATCCTGGCTATGGGCCTGGTGGGGGGTGCTCTGAAACTAGCAAAAATCCAAAGTATCCCTTTGGAGTAAGTATGAACTGCTGAATTGGTTGTAATCTGAACTGCTCCCTGTCCACACACACACACAGTAGAACATAAGGAGGATGGATCAGCCCATGTTACTGTCCTTTAACCATAGCAGATGGCTAAGGAGATCTCCTGGATGTGGATGTCTGGTAGTGGCAATAGTAGTGCTGAACAGGGATACATTTATACTGAGCACTTACAGCTCTGTCTTTGACCTAGCCAACATCACTGTAGGCAATGAACAACTACAAGAACCCATGTTGCACCTTAAGAAATGGGGCTACAAAGTGGAATTCCACGACATGTGAGTGTGGAGAAGAGCAAACTACAGACCACCTGCTGGATTGCAACCGGAGCCCTGCTACATGCACAATGGAGGATCTCCTTGCGGCAACACCAGAAGCCCTCCAAGTGACCAGCTACTGGTCAAAGGACATTTATCAACTACCAAGCTTGCAAATTCTGTGTTTTGTCTGTTTGTTTGTTTTTGTTAAAAATGTAATACAAATGTCTGGTTGCTGATGACACAATAAATAAAATAAACCTGGAGACTACTGAGACACAGAGAATGTGAAGGGGGTCATAAGATTGGCTGTCTGGTGGCTCCAAATGAGTTTCAACACCACTGGGCAGCTGAGACTCCCTCCTGCCTCTGCAGTGGCCAGGGAGAGGGTGACTTGGAAGACCATACCTGGGCCAGTCTGGCTAGCTCAGCCCTATGATAGCAGATCACCATGGATTTGGCTCTGATTTAAAAGCTGCTGAATGATCTGGACTCTGGCCCATTGAGTTTTGGAGACTGGTAATGTAGCTGCTCCTGGGACTGAGCTGGAGTACTGCTACTCCAGAATGGACTCTAACAAAGGGTATGCCCCCAGTTTACACAAATTTCTAAAATGGTTGATTTGCACAGAAAATAGACTTTTATGCACTGAAAACAGCCTTTTCTGTGGAGTGAATAATTGTTCTATGGAGAAATACTATTTTATGTCCAGAAGGAATTTTCTCAGCTGAAAATGCTATTTTCTGCATGAAGCAAACAATGAGTAAAATTCTGCACAGAAAAAACCTGAATTGTGAATAAGTGTTAAAAACCATTTGCTTCCCTTGCAGCAGGAGAAAATGACTACAATTGCTCACTGATTCCTTCAAGAAGATGATGAGTGAATATATCTATCTATAGTGTGCCATATACACACACTTTTGCCTAACAGAACTGGCATCTACACTGTATAATTAATGCACTTTGGCACCACTTTCTGTGCCATGGCTCAGTACTATGGAATCAGTACTATGGAGTTGTAGTTTTGCAAAGCCTTTAACGTTCTCTACCAAAAACTACGGGTGTCTCACCAAGCTGCAGATGTTGGGAGGGAGGCATTGCCTCAAAATCTTGGATGGACTCTGCAGTCCTGCCTAAGAGCCTGATATTCTAAATATTAGAACACCAGACCCCTTCTCTAGGAAAATACTTTTTCCAAGGGCTTCCCCCATTCCTTTGCATCTGAAATCTTACCCTATACTCATTTTATGATATCTGAATATACATGATAACCACAGTTTTTTAAAAATAATAATTCTGCTTGAAGTTCATTTTCCAATAAGGCCACAAAAATTCCTGAGAATTTTGTTTGATAAGAAACAGAAGCATGCTCTTTTGAGTCTGGATTAGATAGCAGCTGCAAACTATTTTCAAGACTTTGAGTACTGTTGCTTCTTTAATGGGTGGTGAGTCACAAAAGGCCATCTGTAACTATTTGCCATGGTATGTAATGGTGAACATTTGTAGACACTTTTTGTTTCATGGTCGAAAATGCTGTAAATGAAAGGGATGCAGTATGTGGCAAGGTCAGGAAGGTACACTTTGATCTTCAGAGACAGATGTCATGATTAGCCCCACAAACACTTCCATACACTTCCCATGGACAATTGATGCCAATTGACTGAGGTCCAAAAGGCATATTACACTCACCATGGACATGCTGAATGGAAAGAAACACACAACATCCTCCGATATCAAGCTTAGTATGACTTATCACATGTATTGATGATACTGTATTGTGATGGTGAATGTCCTCACTCTGGATAGCGGCTGTCAAGGCTGTTTAATGGGGGAGTGGAGATTCACAATGGGATGGTAGCAAACCAGGAGGCAAGTGATTGGATAGGAATCATTCACTACAGTGAAGGATTTTTAGCAGCATTCCTGTGGTGAGCATAATGGGTGCTTTAGACCTGAATGAATCCAGCTTGTCAAAATAGTTACTGGCCTCCACTGACCTCCACAGTTTGTCTCAGTGTATGAGTTGATTTTTTTTCAAAATGCTTTCATACAGTTATATAACTGACAAACCCATTTAAACACACAAGCTCATGCTGCCCTGCAAACACACACATATGTTCACATATACATATATAATGACTCAAAGTACCACATAGTATTATGTTAGGTAGACATGAAGGCAGCTACCATTTCAAATTCAGTAGTAGCTTCTGGTATTTTCCTGATTGCATTTGCCCTGTAGAATTAATGTGGTTTGGCATAACTTTAATTGCTGTGACTCTATATTATGGAATCATGGGAGCTGTAGTTTTACAAGGTCATTAGTCTTCTCTACCAAATAATACTGCTGCTTCACCAAACGACAAACCTCAGGTTTCTAAAGCAGAGGTTCTCAAAGTGTGCTCCATGGAGTGCAAAGGGCTCCACAAAGCATACTGAGGGGCCCTGCGCTTCCCTCCTCCTCCTCCTCTCCTCCAAGCTTTGCCTCCTTTGTCCTGCGCCTCTCCCTCCCTCACTCCCAAAAGCCTTTTTCTGCTTTTCCTGCATTGCACAAGCAGGTTGGACTTGATGGCCATGGGGTCTTCCACTGAAATATTGTAACATTTACATTGGTCAAAAGGTTTGCCCATGTCTGATATGATATTGTGTGTGTGTGTGTAATTAAATAATATATAAACATTTCTTGGGAATCCACAAGAAACTTTTGCTTGAAAAAGGGCTTTGTGACTGAAAAAGTTTGAGAACCCCTGTTCTAAAGCATTGAGGAATGGGAGTTAAAGTGGTGCTGAACTGCATTCATTTTACATTGTAGATGCACCTCCTGTGAAATCATGTTTTTAATTTTTGGTTTGCCTTTTATTCAATGCTTTGTTTGCATTTCTTGTCCTAAGGGTTGAGGACCCACCCATCATGTAAGTTCAACGGAGCTATACATTTATGCCAAATTTCCAAATATAGTCTGAAATTAATGTGTCTCCATGACATGACCGTGCCTATCTACTTGGAGAGGAAGTTCTAAACTTATGGAGCCACCACTGAGAAAGCCTTATGCTTAGGAACCACTAGCCTGATGCCTGTCACTACAGTGTTAAAAGAGATCAGGCTAGTTCAAGCAACTTCATACAGATGTAGCAGGCTTGTACAGATGTAGTTTATATTCCAGGGAAAATAAAATTGGCAGCCCAAATGCCAAACTCAAATATAACAATCTCCCTCTTACATACCATAATTTATCAGTCTAGGAACAAGCTACTTGTTACTATGCTCCTCCTCTTGTCTCCCCTCTTCCACTTGCACGATTTGGTCCACTGAAACTCTCTTTTTCTGATGTACAATTTCCTGTGATGTTTGAACCCTGAAACTGGTTTAATTGCTCCTGACAAATAAGAATATGAACCTAGAATCAGATCCAGCACTCATTCTAGGTTCATGATTTATTTGCATCCAGTTATTATGCCAGGCTTACTTCCCATTTACTTAATTATTTGATATCTTTGTTCCAATTAGCTGCACTGAGCTCAGGGCTGTGAACACAGCTCTCTTATTTCCTGGATTTAATGCTTTAACTATTTTGCATTTCTAATTTGTTTCAAATTGTTTAAAAACCTTCCAGGCTTGCTTTAGTGAATGCCAGCCTGAACTCCTTGGATGCAGAGTAGGCTATAAATGCTATAATAAATAAAATGAATAAACAATAAATAATTTGTTAGCCACTTTGTGTTCCTGTTTGCAGGCAGGAGTGGGGAGAGGAAGAATATAAATAAAGCTAGTAGTAATCATAATAAACACACCAATCTTGCAAAGTATCCCAGACTGGAAAAGAACAATTGGTCCAAATTCACTGAATAAATTTCAAGGCTCAGAGGGAGTTTGTTGGACTGTAATGTAGATGATAACTATTTGAACTCCCAAATTCCCTAGCCTGCGTTACTGAGTATTTGTATGGTCTTACCTCACCTCCATTTATTCCAAAAATTCTGCAAGGAAGTCAAAGATATAGTGAAGGATAAAGTCTGACCCAAGGAGCCCAGATAGAATATGATCTATATGCTTCTAGTAAAAGGTAAAGGTTTTCCCCTGACATTAAGTCCAGTCATGTCTGATTCTGGGGGTTAGTGCTCATCTCCATTTCTAAGCCAAAGAGCCGACATTGTCTGTAGACACCTCCTAGGTCATGTGGCCGGCATGACTGCATGAAGTGCCATTGCCATCCTGCTGGAATGGTACCTATTGATCTACTCACATTTGCTTGTTTTCGAACTGCTAGGTTAGCAGGAGCTGGTGCTAACAGCGGGAGCTCACCCTGCTCCCTGGATTCAAACCTGTGAATCCAGCAAGTTCTGCAGCTCAGCACTTTAACCCACTGTCACCAGGGGCTCCAGTTCTTCCAAGTGATATAAAAAAATATTGAAAACTATTCAAATGGTAGGTAAAAAATGTATCTCCTGAGCATTAGTAAATACTGGTGATGGAAATGAGAATGTTAATATTCATAGATTGGGATACATTCACTTTAAAATAATGACCATGAATTTTCTGCACAGGAATTTCTTTTCTCCAACCCAGAAATGTTCGTTTTTATGCAGAGAATCATAGGGAACATCTTTTCTATGCCGTACATGCTTCTTTCCTGTGCAAGATCCTCGTGTAATTTTTGTGGATCCAAGTTAAAAGCAGCACTGTTTTCAAGGATTGCTTTGCAATGAAGAGGTCTGCATGCAATCCACTGCACCATTCTGGATCTCTAAATGGAACAATATGAAAGAGGGAAAGGAAACATTTCTGAAGTATTTTGTCTTAATGTGTCTTAGTCCTTGCTATGAACTGGCCTACTATTTAAGGAATATATGTTTAAAATGTAAGAAGAGATACACAAGCAAGGGACCAGGTCTCCTATATCTCTCTGTCTATATAAGCATGTGTATACAACTACGGGCACATCTACACTCACACAATAATGCAGATTAATAGCTGTTTGGGGGGAACCGGTTTCACTGCATGAATGATTAGACTGACACATTTGGAACTGTTTGATGCCAGGTGGGTTATTATACTGAACATTAGGGCTGGGCGGTTTCGTTCGTTAATTTCGTAATTCGTTATTAATTCGTTATTTTTTTTTATAACGAAGCAATATTGAACCATTCAGGAGTAACTAAAAATCAAAACGAATTTTTCAATTCATTTCGTAATTGTTTCGTAATTGTTTCGAAATCGTTTCGAAATCATTTTGTTATTATTTCCGCATGTCTGGTGCAAGTTTTATAGTTGTTGTTTGTTTTATCAGTGAAAAAAAATATAATTATCACACCAACAGTCAACAACAGAGGGAGAGGGAAGCTTCAGAAGTTCCCCCTGTCCCATTTGGAGGTTTTTTTAGCGTATTGCGCGGTCGCGTCCGCCATTAACGAATCGATTCGTAATTGTTTCGTTATTGTTTCGTAATTTCCTAAATTTCGTAAATTTTGAACTTTTTTAAAGAAAAAAATTCAGAATTCTTTTAAAAATCGAAACGCAAAAACCCCCTAAAAACGAATCGAGTTTAGAAACAAATTTTTCCGTGGTTTCCCAGCCCTACTGAACATGGTACCTGGTGTCACATTGCTATGCTTTTTTTCCATTTGCAGAAGAGATGCACCTCAACATATGTGGTGGGGAAAAAGGGAAAGTCACAGGTAGAAATGAATGATAATCAATTCCCCTTCCCAGGGATATAAGTCAGCCCAATCATGCCCTTGGAGCGCTTTTTGGCAGTCCCCATTCTGGAGTTTAGAATGCACTTCCGCAGAAGTGGATGTCTACAATGCACTCTGTATTTTGTCCTGGAATTAGGGTACACTGGGATATGCTGCAGCCTATTCTTTGACTGAACCCAGACTGAGACTTTTTCTGTTGTGCTGTATACTCTGAAATACATGATGCAGCACACATTGGTGGTGTGTGTTTTGTAGTTACTGTGATTTTGAGTCATTTCAAAGCCACATTATAGTGTCAGAGTAGATAGGGCCTATGTGCAACCTATTCCTCAGGTCACAAATTTATTTTTTTTGGAAAGGTAAATTTACCAAAGCAGAAATTGCGGCCATAAAATATGAACATTTGTCATTTTGTCTGACAGTCACTGTGCAGCTTTGTGCTTACAGCTGTGTTATGGAATTTACATTCTTTTCAGAGATAATACTGCTGGTGCCAGACTACAACTACTGAGGGACAGATGGGATTAGCAGAGCATATGTGTAAGATTTAAAAGCAGCAAGAGAACTTACCATGCATTACGGAATCATAAATGCATTACCCTGCGTACTACGATTGGATTAGACTAAAGGTTTCTATAGCTAGGACACTTTAGCTGAAAGCTGTTAAAGCTAGCAACATATGCCTCTGGAATTTTGTGCCTGGGATCTCTTTGTTCTTTAATGTTAAATAATGCAACCGCTCTTGATCACTCTTTGTAACAATGAATTATATCATGCTGTTGAAACGGGATACGAGGAAAAATATCTGGCTAACTTTTATTTGGTTAAAAACCCCACTCTTACGGAGTAGGAAAATATGTATGTTTTGAATCCATGTTTCTCAGGATAAAATCAGGAGGAATGTGACAATTTTGCCTCCCATCATTGTCACATGGATGTTACTAAACAGCCATTATACCTATCGTGTAATGGTTCTCAACCTTCTTAATGCCGCGACCCCTTAATACAGTTTCTCATGTTGTGATGACCCCCAACCATAACATTATTATCGTTGCTACTTCATAATTGTAATTTTGCTACTGTTATGAATGGTATTGTAAATATTCAATATGCAGGATTTATTTTCATTCACTGGACCAAATTTGGCACAAATACCCGATATGTCCAAATTTGAATACTGGTAGGGTTGGTTTTGTCATTTGGGAGTTGTAGTTGCTGTTATTTATAGTTGACCTACAATCAAAGAGCATTCTGAACTCCACCAATGATGTAATTGAACCAAACTTGGCACACAGAACTCCCATGAGTAATAGAAAATACTGGAAGGGTTTGGTGAACATTGACCATGAGTTTTGGAGTTATAGTTCACTTACATCCAGAGTACTGTGGACTCAAACGATGATGGACTTGGACCAAACTTGGCACAAATACTCAATATGCCCAAATGTGAACACTGGTGCAATTTGGGGAAAATATACTTGACATTTGGGAGTTGCTGGGATGTATAGTACACCTACAATCAAAGAGCATTCTGAACCCCACCATTGATAGAATTGGGTCAATCTTCCCACACAGAACCCATGACCAACAGAAAATACTTTGTTTTCTGATGGTCTTTGGTGACACCTCTGACACCCTCTTTAACCCCCCCCCCCCCCGGGGACCTGACCCTCAGGTTGGGAAACACTGGTTTAAGGTGTCCCTTGCTCAATAGATTTTTCAGGTAATTATCATGTGTCATAAACCTGCAAAACCTGAGGAGATAAAATTTGCATTAGAAATAGAAAGGGAGATTGCATATCCAGAGAAGATTTTTCTCTTCTGACTATTTCTCTCCAGATGGCACTTCCTCAGCAGAAGGAAGCAGAGCAACATGCATCCTTTCTAATGTTTCTATTTAGTTTTAATTGCAGAATGTCTGAATAAAACTAAGGGCAGGTCTACAATGATCTGTTTCCTCAGGGCTGATCCGTTATGGCATCAGGCTCAGGTATGGTTTTCACAGCCATTGCTTTGGCTGCTGCAGAAGCAGGAGGAAGTCTCAACCAACCAGCCTCTGGATGACCATCCTTATTGTCCCCTCCCATTCTCCATGTGATGGACATGGGTCCTGTCAGTCAACCAACACCTGTGGTGCCATTGGTTAGAGTAATAAGAGGAGGAATTAACCCCCCTCCCCCTGCTCTGATAGATTTGCAACAATGGTTAAAATCACTGCAGGTGATGACTGACTGGCTGGACACATGTAGCATCTAGAGACCATTGTAACATACAGTATGGGAAGGGATAAAAAGTGCCATCCCATGTCTTTGGGCCACCTGAGTTTGGGACACATGGGATGGTTGTGTAAACACTTGTGAACAATTCAGTCTTTGAACCAGCCCAGCTGTTTACATGGGCCCAAAAATCTGGGTTACTCCAACTTCTGACCCAGAATTTAGAGTATCCCATGAGTTTAGTTATTGCAGGTTAAGGCCATGTCAAGGAGGGGGAAGTGGATATAAGAAATGCTCATTAGAGTATACAGCCAGGACTCTGCATCCATTGAAAATATTCTTTAGGTAGAATGAAAATATTCAAGGAACAAGAATAAAGAGGAAAGTGAATATATCAAATCAAAGGCCATGTCAAGGAGGGGAAAGTGAATATAGTCTAAGATAAATTTTTTTTGCAAATGATCTGGTTTTCTTTTTGAAGAATCCCCCATTTTCTGTCAGTTTAATGCTTATGCTTTATCTTACAATGTGAGTATTTCAAAGTAGGAAATATTTCTATCATGATGTCTTCCAGTTGCTTGATACCAAACTCCAGGCGCAATTCAGTGGTGATGCAGAAAATTCATACAGAGCTGTTCTGTTAATACTTTTCTCCTTGTAGGAAGTATTCTGATTAAGTACAAATGACACATGAATCATCGCTGTCATTCTCAATGAATGCCCCCCTCCCCCCCGTCCCTAGTAACTTTGTTACATAACAATAATCTATCTGGCTGGATAGCCCAGTTGTGAGAAATGGAAGAGAGTTTTGTTTCAGTTTGTTTTCATATTTTTTCCCCAAAATTTATTTTTGCATTATTGGAAGGGAAAGAACTTGTGAGTAAAAGCAACAACAATAGCAAAGCCAAGAGAAACTGCCTCTGACATATTCATTTATCCAGACGCAGGGTTTCAAGCAGTTAGCTCTTAAAAGACTAGGTCTCAGTCCTTGTGCATTCAACCATGTTGATTTAGCTTTGCCACCTCCTTCCCCCACAGCATATCTTTAACACCCATATGGTAGGCTAGCACAATATGGTCATCTATGTGCCAGGTACAGCTGTAGCTACTGAATATATATCTGTTGAAAAATTCAGAATGTTTAATGCTTTTGAAGAATTAGAAATAAAACTCACACAATTTACATATTAAAAATGAAATATTCCAGTGCATGTGCAAGTGAACTTGATTGATCATTCCAATCTTTAATGACATTTTTGGAGTTTTGTGAAATGCGATTCCATTCAACAGGAGGTGCCAATCGTGCAAAAAAAAAAATCCTTCATTAATCAGAACCCCCTGGTTCCTTTAGCTGGAATTTTGGGGGCTCAGGGAAGCTGCCAGGGCAAGGAGTAAAGAATGAAGTCCACTTCTACCACTTTAAATATACTGTATTTACTCAAATGCAATGCCCACCGTTTTTGGCCTCATTGCTTAGCCAAAATGCAGGTGTGCATTACATTCAATGGCTCATTAGAATCATGCACTAAAATGGGTTCAGGGTTTCTTTTTGGTTCTCCCAGGATGGATTGTGCTTTTGTCTTTTGATTTATTTTATAAGAGTTAAGGTACTATACTTGTAATGATCTGTGAATGAGTTGAGGCAGGTTTTTGGGTTAATTTTGTGACTAAAATTTCTAGATTAATAAATGAGTATAGGCTACTTTCTTATACCTCCTTTTATAGTATTACGGGCAATTTAAAGGTGGGGTGGGGAAGGTTAATTAAAGATGTCATGTTTATTTCCAACGTGAGAAAGTCAACAAGAATAAATTTTTTTATTAAGAATAGATGTTATGGCATTTATTAAGCCTATTTATGTTTTGTAACCCTTTCTGCAGACATGATCATGTTTTTGGAAGCAGATGTTATAAAACAAAGCCATTCTTTAGAATACTGGAGTTGCCAAACTGGATTAAATAAAAGTCTATCTAATATACTACTTTTTCCCAGCTGATAGTCAAGGCCATGTGCCTCAGGCAAAGGCATAAAATACAACTGGTACTTCTTATGGCTGGATACCATTATTTGCCCTTTGGAATACTTTCTCCCTCACACCAGACGGTCTACCCTGAAGCATGAAAGTATGTCTCTTTTGTCTCCAATTTTTCCCCTTTTACTTTTCTATCATTTACAATTCAGAATGTTCTTGCCTTTCCTTGCCTGTGGGTGACCTGAAAATAACCTGTGTCAACTACAGCCAATTGGATTTTATCAGTGTAACTAGAGTATCACTGGAGACTCATTGAATCAAAAAAGTTGTGCTATTTCAGATCAAAGGGATTTAGTAGGTTTTAGAAAACATTGGAAAAATTACATATGGAGATAACAGCTCCCAGCATCCTTCAGCCAAAATGGCTAGTGCATAGGAGAAGATTTATAAGCCATGGCTTTATACATAATATCACAAATTGGCTATTTTATCCCCCCCCCCCCCCAAATTCTGCATCTTTTTTGATGGTGAGATTGTTAAGCAAAAGGCTAAGCTGATGGCAGAAGTGCTGTGAGTAGAGTTTAATTGCTTGGATATCAAAGGAGTTTACACAAGAGAGGCAGTAATGGGTTTTTATAAAGGTTTGATTTTAATAATGTTTTAGCTTTTGTACTGTATGTTTTATTTTGTTGTAAGCTGCCTTGAGTCCGCTTGTAGAGAAAGGCGGGGTAGAAATATCGTAAATAAATAAATAAAGATGCTTAAGAAAGACTTGAACAACATTACCCAAAATGATAGGTTGCTCTGGATTTTCCTCAGAATCCAGCTCAAACTACAATCTTGGGCCCATGTAAACAATGGGATTGAGTCCAAGATGGAACCAGCCACAACTGTTTACACAGACATCCCATATTCATCAAGTTCAGGTAGCCTGGTGACATGAGATGGCACACATTCTTCACCCCTGTTCTTCTTGTTGTGACAGCCACTGGGAGTGACATGAGTCATACTGGCTACTTATCATCTGCAAGAATACTGGCCAGAGCAACAAGATGATCTGAGAAGTGAGAGGGGGAGAAGATGAGGTGATTCATTCTCTCCCCCTCCCTCTGGTGCACTGGACAATGTCACTTCAGGTGATGAGTGACCAGCACGACCGATGTCATGTCTAATGGAATCTGCAACAAGATGGGATGTTAAGACATTGATGTCTGGTGGCACTGAACTAGGTGTAGTGCTGCTGAATGGCCAGAACTCCTTTCTTCCTGTGCAACAGCTGTGACACAGTCTAAATCATCCCAAGTCTATTCTTGCATCCACCACTCAGGATCAATCCCAGGATAAATATTAGATGTAGATCTGTTCTACAATTAGGACTGTGGTTAATATAGCAACTGAACTAAAGATGAAAGGACTGCAGTTGTTGACATGTTCAGAAGTGAAAGGGCATTCCAAAACTGTGCAATGCATATTATAGAAACATGGGATATGAGAAGCAACAATCAGGGGGAACTAAATAAAGCAAGAAATGAAACATATAAACAGTGCAATATTTTGGGTGAATGAAATAAAGTGTATGGGATGGAATTTTTGAGTCAAATACTTACAATCTTTTACTGATAATATGAAAATACAAAACAAATGGGGTGGCATTGTTAGTGAGGGGAAGTATAGCAGAAGTGGCCAAAGAATATAATGAAAAGTTTGATTGAATCCTCTGAATAAGATATAAGGCAGAAACTGTCAATATAACCATAATCCAGATAGATACTAGGCTTGTGCATTTTGGCTGAACCTTGATCTGTTTCTGCTGGTCAAATTCCGGGAGACTCACACATCCATTTTTGCATTCCTCTTGAAAACAGGTGGGTTACCGAATAGCCCTTTCCAGTCTATAGCTGAAATATCCTGGAAGATCCGGCTCCCCTTTCCATTCAATTTCTTTCTTTCTTTCTTTCTTTCTTTCTTTCTTTCTTTCTTTCAAAGGAGTGTGGGTTTGAAGAACGGGGTTAAGGAAGCATCCTTTCTGGAACCCTTTCCTTAGATATTGCTTGCCAAGACACATCATGGCATTCTTCTATTCTGATTGGCCCAATGGGCAGATCTCACAGGGAAACCCCGTGCTAGCAGCAGATTGAAGCCTCTCTGTTCTGCATGGTGCCAAGTAGGGGAGGAGGCGCTATGATCGACAGCCGCATGGTCTTGTAATGGACAAAAATACATGATGGCTGAACCCTTACCGTTATGGCCATCCGGCCAAGCTGAACAAGCCGGATTGGCTGACCACAACATAGAAAGATTCTATGTTGACATTGAGAAGAAAACTTATCACATACCAAAATATGATTTGTTGTTAATTATAGGGAGCTGGAATGCAAAAATAGAAAATAGAGGAAAATCAAGAATTGTAGGAAAACCTGGCTTAGAATCAAGAAATGAAGCAGGGGAATAAATGCATTTTGCAGGACTGACAGATTGTACATAGCAAACACATTCTTCAAAAATAACCAAAGAGGTGACAATACATGGAAATGACCTGATGGTCAACATAAAAATCAAATAGAGTACAGGACTGAAAGCAGACTGTGTATAAGCTGTTTTCTCTCTGCAAACAAAATGATACTCAAAATTCTAAAACAAAGATTTTTATGTATAAATGAATCAAGAAAAAAAATCAAGCCTGAATTTTCTGTAGAAGCCAAGTTAACTAAATCACAACTGTCATATCTTGGCCACATCATGAGAAGATGTAAGTCACTGAAAAGACAATAAGGTTTGGGAATATAGGACACAGGAGGTAAATAGGAAGACCAAAAACAGATGGAATGACTCAATTAAGATAACCATGGCCCAAAGTCTGCAAGACCTGAGCAGGATTCTTGATGACAGGGTGCCTTGGAGGTCTCTTATTAATAGAGTCACCATAAATCAAAGGTGATGGTAGTTAACAACAACAAATTTATTTTTATAGAATAAGATTTCTACCTATTATGGTAGAATCAGATTCATTACACTATGGTAACATCGGTTTTTAGTAACATAATGTAGGTAGTTATTAACAAATTATTAATGGTACATTTAGTAGTATGGGACAGGAACTGTGCCATTGGTGGAGTGTCATTCCCATCAGATCCAGCCAGAATCACCAATGGTGAGAGATATTGTCACATTGTAGTCTAGTAGTCTGTAGGGCTACATTTCTAAGTAGGCTTACTCAGAATTAAGCATCACTGCCTACATCCAAAGTAATGCTGCTACTACAACAAAAAAGAAAACATCTGCTAGTATACAAGAAACATGACTCAGCAGACACTATGGATTTAGCTCAGAATATGTCTTGAACTGCAAAGATCCTCACCAGGATTTACTAACATTTGAGAGATGATACTTTTCATCCTTAGAACAATGACACTATTGAAAAAAGACCATTGTGTGTCTACTGATTGTAGCCTTACAATTACTTTGTGAATATCTACTATGAAGTCAATGCTGTTTCAGATGTTACTGTTGAAAGAGAAGGTATTCCCCCTTTGGCTGACTCATTATGGTAAAGCCATAATGCGTGGGAGAAAGCAAGTGCAGGGAAGGATTTCAGACAGAGTTCTAAAATCCATTCCATCTATTATGGCTCTGAGATTGATCGATAAAACAGGTGACAGTCAGGTATTTCTTTGGTGAGTGTCATCAACAGTAATGTGCAATTTCTCTTAAATTACTTTGCCACGCAGACTTTCATTGGTCTGCCGAGAAAAAGGGAGATTCATTTACCTCTGTCATACTCACTAGACCGATTGTGCTACTTGCTAGCTTCTGGTTTTGGAAATGACTGGCCTCCAAATGGGAGCATTTAGCTTGCTTATGTGGTAATCGCAAAGCTGAGCAGTGATTCAGTTTCCCATGCTCCATGAATGAATCACTCCCGGCAGTTCATGAGCTGCCCTACCTCCTGCCTCCCTCTCAATACACCATTGTGATGATATCTATTAATCTGCAGCAGCATCTAGTGCTGTACCTCTCCTGTTGTTGCGCATACTGCTGCTGCAGTCAGGCATGCCTGATCACCAGCTTCCCTGCAATAATCCACACTTTTATTTTCTCTGGCGGTTGAGAGACACACTGTCAGAGAAAGAGTTTGATATGACTGTGATGAAAGAACTCCTTTTCAAAGCATTGAAGAGCCTTGATATTATGGGGTCTAGTGCACATGGGGAATCCAGACCTTGTGACAGCCCTGAAGATAGAGGTCTGAAGGACTGTCATGTAACAAAACACGATAAGTGTTTGAACATGGATATCCATTCAAGTTGCCTTTTGACTTATGGTAACTATGTGAATTTCATAGACAAGGAATGCTTAGAATGGATTTTGCCATTTCCTTCCTCTGAAATAATAATAATAATAATAATAATAATAATAATAATAATAATATAATCCTTTATTTATACACCGCTAACATCTCCCGAATGACTCGGTGCGGCTTACAAGAGGCCGAGGCCCAACACATCAATAAAACAACAGCATAACAAATACAACAATAAATAAACTCATAAAAGAAGCAATAAACATTAAAACAATATCAATAAACATTAGACAATAACACCAAGACACATTTAAAACTAAGGCCGGGCCAAATGTAATCATTAAAATTTTAAAATGCTGAATATAGCCTATAGAAGTAGCTATTCATTGGCGGTCTCCCATGCAAGTGCCAGCAAGTGCAGACCCTTCTTTGCTTTCAAGGTCAAACAGGATTTATATGGTATTAATGCATATTCAAAAATTGTTTGTATGTATATGTGTCTTCAAGTCACTTGTTGGTTCATGGAGTTCTTTCCTTTAAAATACAACCTATAGCACTGGGTATTAATTAGCAATCTCCCATCAAAGAACTAACCCAAGTTGACCCTGCTTAACTTCTAAGATCAGACAGGATATTGTGCCTTTAGAGTATTTAGGCTTATGCAATACCTGTGAGTGTATATATGCGCCACAAGTTACTTTTTGACTTATGGCAACTCCATGAATTCCATAGGGTTATCATAAGTAAGGAATATTCAAAGGTGGTTTGGCCAGTTCCTTCCTCTGAAATATAGCCTGAAATCCAGCACACAGTATTCATTGGGGTCTTACATACACGCACTAACAATGAAAAATCTAGTGCTTTTAGGTCAAGGGTTCTTAACCAGGGGTCCACAGTTCCCTTGAGGGTTCATGTAAAGATTTCAAAGGGTCTGTGAGCTTGAACTAAAAAACAACCTAATATCTTTATTTTCTCTGTCAGCTGACTGAAATTAGCATTTCCCTCACTCATGAAAGCATGCAATAAAATACAATAGTATTCATTGTTACAGTTGCTGTGTATCTTGAAAAACTGTTTATACTTATCCATCCTTTGAAATTGCAGTAGATGGTAGACCCAATGATTGATCACATGTGATCACAGTCCTGCTGTGTTCAAACTATTTACTGAAATGGTGGGAAATTTGTAAACTGTAATTTTGAATAGTGCTGACATTTAATTTAAAGACATGAAAATGTTGAGTTTCATAAAATTAGTTGTTGTTACATTCTGAGGAAGAGTCTGGCTTTCACCTGACTGGTAAATAGGTTTATGGGACAAAAATGGTTAAGAAACCCTGCTTTAGGTTTATGTGGTAACTGTTAGGGTTGTGCACAGATTTGTTTTTTAAAATGAGATCTGGCTGGTTGGCCTCATTCTGTTCATTCAGCCAGCAGTAATGGCACAGGCACTGGCACTATTTTTCATCCACAACAGACCACACTATAGCTACTGTTGGTTTCATTTGGCTACATTTGGAGCACAGAGAGGCAACCACATACCTGCAGAGGGTTTCCCTGTGAGCCTTGCCTGTTGAGTCAATCAGAACAGAGGAAAGTGATGTGTCTTTAGCCAAACTGGTCCTCCATTTTTCTGTTGTGAGCAGCCTTCTGAGAGAGAGACAGATCATGCTCCAGTCCGCTGGTGATCTAAATTCTCAGTGCCGCTAGCAGCTCTGCATCGCTTGCCTTGCCTTTTAACTCAAAAAGCAATAAATAAGCGTTTACTTTCTACACACTTAAAAAACTGCCACCAATGGTGGCCTTCACTTGGTGCAAGCTTCAAATGTGGGGTAGAGGCATCTTGCAATTTCTAAAGCTGCCATAAAGTGAGGAGGTAATTTATATCTTTTTAAAAAGAATAGCTAATGCTCTTTCAGATCGTGTGGTTCCCACTGAAATAAGTGTTTTAAAAAAGTGCCTTAACTCAGTTTCATTGAAAGCGTGTTGAGGAGAAACAATCTCAGGAAGGGTGATTTCTTAAGTCTGATGCCTTAAACCCAGGTCTTATTGAAGGATATAAGAAGAAAGGAACCCAGAATCAGTGGTTTCTTAAGTCTGATGTCTTAAACTCAAGTCTTATTGAAGGATCTGATGAGAAATAATGCCAGAAAAGTGGTTTCTTAAGACTGATGCCCTAAAACTGATGGAAGAGGGAGCTTGGGAGGTTCCCCTATTGCCATCAATGTGCCACATCTTTCTGGAGAAAAACAGATCTTTTGTTTGCCAGATTGAAAAACATAATTTTTCCTGCCCTAATTTGGGGGACTCCCAAAAAAGGATCGAGGGGCCACCAAAATCCACAGTGTGGGGTTTAGCTGATAGATGTGTGCAATTTTTTGTTAATCCTCATAATTTGAATTAAATTTGTAAAATTCGTACTTACAAGGCGATATCCATGCTAAAAACTTTAGAATCGAAACTTACCCCATACTGTTTTGTTTGTATTTTGTAAATCTTGAAAGGCTGCCTCCCAAAGTCAGTTTGATTTTCATTTTCATGGCAAACAAGCAAAGCAAATGGGGAAAAGGCTCCCATTCCTCTGTAAATTGCCATTAGAAGTGGGAAAGGAGGGAGCAGTGTTTAATGGGAACAGCACAAAACTCTGGGAAATTTAGTTTGGGAAGGGATGGGATCTATGTCAGATAATTCAAATGACCCTGCCCTAAACTACATTTAACAGAATGCATTAGCATCAGAAAGCACCAATTAGGATAGTGGAGAGAGAGATTTGTATCCCCGCCCCCAACAGCAATCAGCCGGTTCCAATAAATTGTTGAATCTGCAAAGTGGAGGACTGACTGATTTTTTCCTAGCATGTAAGAAAAGCTCTGTGCTAGGAAGAATTCCTTAAATGGGCGACCCTTTGGAATGCCCTCCAACTCAAATGGGGTGCATTTTAATTAATAAACTTTGGTTTAGAGGATAGATGTCAGGAGAGTTTGGATGGTGCCCTTCTGCCTGTGAAATGTGGGTTGGTCTAGAAGACCCTTGGTGGTGTATTTACTATGATTTTTGTTCTTAGGTTATAAATGTCAGTTCCTAATTGACTATATTATAGAAACATGGAGAAAGTTTATTATACCACAAAAATGTCTTCGTGGGAGGACATTGTGCTATAGCACATTTAACTATAATATCTTGTGTCTCCACCAATTCAACAAAGCTTGTACCACAAATACAGAGTTCCCAGAGTAGAAACACTACTTTCAAAGTAAAGACTGCAACATTAAATAGGAAATAACACTTTTAAACCAGGAACAGATTTAGTAAAAACAACTTTAGTAAAAAAAAAAGTTGTTTATAAAAAAACTGAAAATTCCCCAAATCTGTGGATAAGTGAAACGGTCTGAAATTTGGTGTGGTAATGGTGGTCAAGGTGTTCCAGGATTGCAGCAAGTTTTACCCCAAAGCTGTAAACATGAGATAGAAAAGAGTCCCTGAAGTTCCCTCAATTCCAGTAATTTAATTATGTGCAATTACTATAACAAAATCATAATGAAATTTCATTAATCTCATTACAGTAACAATTTTTCACTAATGATACTTAAGAAATACTTTAGAAATGAAGCACCAGTGCCCGCCCCCATTTTTAATGAGTTTTGAAACTTTTTTTAATCAATCTGCATTCCTATTAGCTAAATTGCACACTCGTAGTATATATAGCTATTAAAATACTATGTGACGTTAACTTTTTTTTTGCTAGCAATAGTAGTGGTGTCAAATACTAAGTATTTCTATAGATGATCATAAACAAAAAATAAATGCAAAGCGGCCTGGATCCCTTTATCACTTGTGCTCTGCCATGTCAAATTCCAGTTTCAATGTTTCATTCTTTCTCGCCAGCCACCTAGCATACTCTTCAGTAGTGTCAATAAAACTGCTGTCTTTGATGAAGAAAAAAGAAAGAGGGGATAATTATTCTAAAAAGCAAGATCACACAGATCTCACAGATGGTGGGAGGTTTATGCAGATATTTTGGTAGCTCCGAAACTCTATTAAATCCTGGCTTGCAAAGTTGTGATATTATAAGTGAGCTGAAGCTCTTTTTAGAACTATATTTGTCATGAATATATTCAGGAGGAAGTGAGAAGTCAGATTAACTTGCTCCTCGTAGGCAGAATTGTGTTAATTGGTATTTTTCTTGCCAAATTTAAACTGTGAGTTCTGTCTGAAGAAGAAATTCTCAGTGCAACCCTGTGTGCTTATTATATTGGCTGGAGGATAATAGGGAATGTCCTTATACCTAGTTAGGTTATTTTATCCTTGCCTATAATTTGGCTACTCTGTAGAATTTTAGGCTCAGATCATTCCAACTACTGCCTAATCCTTTTAACCTGAAATGTCAGAGATTAAAACTTCTGCCCTTGAATTATGTGCTCCCTGTATTGGCACTCCACTATCAGGCAACACATAATGGCCACTTCAGAAAGGGGAGGAGGTCAGGTTTCTCCATGTCACAGCCTGACTCACATGCCCCCAACTTGCCTTCTTTCTTCAGTTGCGCTGTATTATTGTCACTGCTGGTGTTAAAAAGGGACATGGAAAAGTTACATAGTGGGGTCAACATGTCCCAGAGTTGTCAGGACTCACATGTTTTAGTTCAAAGTACTACCACTTAAGCTGTAGCGTATAAAGCATTGAAACCAAATCTCAAG
Organism: Anolis sagrei; assembly: GCF_037176765.1. Taxonomy (NCBI): domain Eukaryota; kingdom Metazoa; phylum Chordata; class Lepidosauria; order Squamata; family Anolidae; genus Anolis; species Anolis sagrei. The sequence goes on along the minus strand of NC_090025.1, from coordinate 123,869,539 downwards.
AAGAGTGGCTGAGGGAACCAGAAATGTTTAGCTGAGGGCATATATAGACAAACACATAAACATTTAGACTCAACTCGAAACTAGCACTGGCAGGCTTCATGATGCACAGTGGCTTCCAATGAATTTCCCAAGTTTTCTGCTCTTAGCCTGACTTTTCTCTACTTTAGGCAACATTGGAGAATACTCTATAGCAGGGCTTCTTAAACGTTTTCCACCCACAACCCCTTTAAGCCCAAATTTATTTTTACAGCCCTGGGTATATAGGTATATATAATATGTGTAAAAACCAAATGTTTACTGAAAATAAATCAGTATTTGTAAAGTTTGCTAAACAGGTTGATTTTTCTTTCAATGATATACAGCTGAAACATTTTCTGTGGAGCCTACTGTAAAAACTACACATTGGGTTGTTGTACATTTTTGGGCTGTATGACCATGTTCCAGAAGCATTCTCTCCTAACGTTTTGCCTGCATCTATTGCAGGTATCCTCAGAGGCTGTGAGGTTGTGAGACCTCACAATCTCTGAGGATGCCTGCTATAGATGCAGGCGCAATGTCAGGAGATAATGCTTTTGGAACATGGCCATTCAGCCCAAAAAACTTACAACAACCCAGTGATTCCAGCCATGAAAGCCTTCAACAAAACTATACATTGTTGCTAACAGATTTGTGTAAATGTCTAAGTGGCATTTATACATCTTTTACTATTGCCAAACGTTTTGTGATCACAACATTGATCTGAGGGGATTGCATTTGGTGTTGGGACCCACAGTTTAAGAACTTTACAGGAAACTCTGGGTCTTTCCTGAGGTTTTGTAGTCATCTGGACAGCTGGACTGTGACTTTTTTGGCCTGATCCATCACCCTTCTATTGTTCGGATCAGCAGAGGAAAAGGAATGAATTATCCCCATGTCACTGTCCACATTCCCTGCTGGCCACAAGACTTATTGCAAGTGTCTGGATATCGTTTCTGCTGATGTCAGCATGAGGAATTTGTAGGGCCAGAAAGAAGGAGGGGGCCACTCTAGAATCCTCTTTACTGATCCCATGTTCACACCAATCTCACATCAGCAGATGTAACAAGCGATGGGGAGGTAGGAAAGGAATGGCAGTGGTAATCAAGGACGAGACAACAGGCCAGTTCAGCTGGACCATCTGGACACTGGATCTAGATTCAGAAGGAGCAGCTGGATCCAGGGTAGCTCTGTTCTCAGAAATATCCTGGGGTAACATGCCCTATGTTGGGAAGAAAAGACAGAGGTGATATTTTTAAATGTCCCAAGTTTCCTCTTCTGATAGATGGAGCAAGCTTATTTTTCTCCTGTTCCAAAGCAAAATCAGAACAAATAGATTCAATTTATATGATAGGACATTCTGACTGAATGATTTTCTGATGGTAAAAGCCATTTGACAGTGGACTGTACTTCCACCACAGAGTGCTGGTCTCTCCTTCACTGGAGGCTTTTAAATAATTGTTGGATAGCCATCTGTCAGGAAGTTTTGTCCATGTATTAATTAATTGGCAAGAAGTTGGGCAAGATGACTTTTTACACTATTTGAACCCTACAATTCTATGAATTCCCACAGCTGCATAGCCACTGCCATATTGACTACGAATTCTAGGAAATATAGTCCTGAAATGTTTTTAAAGCTATGAAATCAAGTAAGAAAAACTGCCAATCTGGTCAGTTTTGGAAAATGGAAAAAGTGTGGAAGTAATTCTCAGGGTTACGCTGACAACTTTGCAAAAACCAGTATTGCTATTGGTAGCATAAGGCATTAGGCTTCTGTTCTAGCACTCTGTGGCTATTTCTGCTACTGAACCATAACTCATCCTTCTCTCTGCTCCAGTAATTCTGATCACTGCTTTACCACCATCATTTGCTATTACAATGCACTATTTTAATCAGCAATTAATGCTATCTTTTCACATTAGTGACAGGTTTGGACTGGGGGAGCGCAATGGGATTTATGGAGCTGACTGTTGGCCACAGTCTATGTATTCCTATTATCTATCAACCTTTATGCACCACTTCTATGGTTGGGAATTGTGAGAGGTAGTAGTGAATTCAGTTGGCAAGGCAGAAGCTGAACAAGAAGCATTCTCAACTTAACCACCACACAAGGTCTAGCAAGGAGATAAATACTCTTACACTTCTTTGCAACATATAAAAAATACCTTTACTTACAAATTACTAAAGCAACTATTCTGCATTCTTTTAAAACTCTGCTGAAGTTGCTTTATTGAAGGCTCTCATATATGCAACATCATGAACCATGAATAAAGTTGATGTTTAGAGGTACCTATGATGAGATGTAAGAAAGGATTTAAAGGAGGAAGACAGGGGTCTAAGGTTAAATAATAATGAATAGCCTGAAATTGGTTGTCCATCACAGTATTAAACTACTTCTCTGTTCACTCAGTCCTTTTATGTAGTTCATGGCTTTCATGTTTTCACAGCCTCAGTTTTTTTATTAGTTGTGCTAATAGGGTTTCTGGCAGCTTTATTTCTTGTCACCTTTTATTTTATGTTTGCTTTTCTATTTTGTATCTAAACTATTTTTACATTTATTTTCGTATGTCATCTGGGGAGGTCTGTGGAGAGCGTATGTACAAAATGCTTAATGAATTCATATATATGAATAAATAGTATTAACTGAAAATGGCATGGATTATAGAATGCTGAAAAAACTGTTAAGGACTAATAGTTCATTATAGTTTTCAAACCACAAAGGTTTAAGATTGTATACTCAAAAACTGCCCCCATTTATAACAAAATGCAAGACTGAATGTTCACTGTGCCTTTTTTTTATTGGTGAGAGCAATTGGTTCCTATGATGAAGAGAGTCCCCCTCCCGCAAATTAGTAGGTTGAAATATTTTGTTTAAATGGAAAGCAGCATAAGAAGCAGCTCTATTTCATTTCCTCATGAAAATTAAAATGTGCATGCCAGTGTAGAGCACATGTGGTGAAAATAAATTTGCATCTTGTATGCCAAAATCCATCCCATAGCAAATTATTATGGCAGAGTTCCGAAGAAGTAAGACAAGAGGTTTATAATGGAAATGCTGATGAGCAACTGAAGTAAATACTACTTATACAAATGACTGGCTATAAAACCCACCAAAAATGAAATTATAAACCTCTCTGGGGGTCAAAGGGGGGAATAAAATGTTAATGAGTTCAATTTTATGTGTAACCTTACAGGGATGAAAGGTATTCCCTGCCAATTTTTTTTTAAAAAATATATTTCTTCATGAAGTATTTTTTAAAATCCACAAGATCAGTTTTCACTGCAATGGGGAATTTCTGAGGCTCCTTTTTGTCATTTTTAGGGTAAGCAGGACAGAAATGGTCACACTTGGAGGACACATTTACCATTCCAAACCCACCAAGTTTCAGAACGTTTGGGTCATCCACTGAATTTTAGGAAATTCTTAAAATTTTTAGAAATAAAATCTCCTTAAAAAAAAACCCAAAAAGTATTCTGTGGGAGATTGATTAGTAATTCTCTCTCCCTCTCTGAATTTCATTCCCATGAAAGCCAGACCACTTGACCCAGAAGGACCCACACCATGGCCACAACTCTCTCTATATAGAGAGAACTGGAGGGGGGGGGGTTGAATTCTCATAGTCAAGAGTTACACTAGCACAATTCCTCAAGATTCCAACTTTTGTGTCAAAATATAGGATACTGCACATCAACCAGGAAATGAATTCAATATGGGATTGCCTTTCTTTTTAAATAACACGTTGTTTCCTAGAATGTTTAGTCATAGATTGTTCAGATCTCTCTCATTCATCCTCAAGTACTATTGAGAACATGGACCTTCTTGCTCATGAAAGTCAAGTAGATTATTTTGGGATGAGAAGAGTCCTGCAGTTTCCCCTCCTTCAAATCATGTCACAAATTATTTTATACATAATAGTCATTATATCTGGTTGTTATGACATATAAAGAAAAAAATCTCACACCAAATGCTTTTAGAATACACTGCCTTTTAAAGAGAGTGGGTGGGCAATTTTGAAGACATTCAAAAGCAGAGCTTTGAACCTTGCTGTCTTCCCTGTTTCCCTGACAATGACATGATGAAGCCTACTTGAAAAGTATGTAACAGTATTTTTGATGAAAGCTACCTGGCTTGCTTATAATGGACTCCCATATATTATGGAGATCAGATACAATGTTTAACTTATGACCTGCCCACCTAATTTCTAACTGTATGGAAATCTACAATAGCTTGGTAATTGCCACCATTAATTTGTTCTTGGCATGCAGCAAGTGTGCTTTTATTTCCCTAACTTTGCCAAAAGAGCAATTTAGCAATTAATGAGGGATTGCAGAAGATGTTTCAGAATAAAATTAGAGGCATTGCTTGCTGAAGTTAGAAATAAACTAGGGGGGAGGGGATTAATTCCCAATTCAATATATTTGGCCACTGTGTATTTTTTAAAAAAAATAAGAAAGTATATACCTTTTCTCTGGTTTAACAAGTAAAATATTGATTCTGGAACTTTTTAAAAGTGTAAAATTTTACAATGGTTTAAAATTATTGTTGCTTCTTAATTCAGGTTTTCAATGGACCAGCCAATTGAATACCTGGTTACCAATGCAGACTGACTGTGTCCTATCACAAAACTCTTTAATTTAAATTGCAATGCTAAAAGAATTAGAATGTAAGTAAACACATCCGAGATAAAAGGTCCAAGAGAAATTCACCCTGTTAAGTTTTAATTTTTGGAAAACACCATTTTACATTTCTTAGGTAGAACATGGAAAACTTTGTTCAATAAACTAAGGCCCCTTCTATATTGCCTTATAACAAGATCAGATAATCCAGATTATCTGCTTTGAACTGGATTATATGAGTCTACACTGTCATATTAGCCAGTTCAAAGCAGATAATCTGGATTTTATATGGCAGTGTAAAAAGGGCTACGGGTCTCAAAACATTTGAATGTGTGGCACATATATTTCAACACCATATGGATGCTGAATCTATAGAGTCATTAGGCTGTAGTTATCTAAAGTGTAGACTTGTTGTGAATGGCACGTCTGTATGGATCTTTATCCTAAGGGGCCAAATCAGCTCCATGGCTGATTTTGGTTAATATGGGACAAATTCACTTAACACTACTTAACATTGCATTGACAAGTTGCTCCATTTACACTTTCAGTTCAGTTGGTTGCAGGACCTCCACCTGATTTCACACAGCGTCTTGTGATGGGGCTCCACCCAGAAGCCGAGGTGAAAGTGTCCTTGGATGCTCAATTCCTTCTGCCTGACGAGGCCCTTAGACACAACCATTTACATGGCCATCTCATATTTCCTGGGCTTGGTGGTTTGGGAGACTGGATGGCACTTATTACTCCCTTTAGTTTTTATTATAGTCATGACTACTGCGAATGACATAGTGGATGGCCATTGTTTGTCACCTGGGGTGCAAGGGTGATTTGAGAAGTGAACAGAAAGGAGGGCTAATATCACTCCAGGTGATAGCCATTCACACTCAGTGACTGCTGTTGAAATGAGAACAGGAGGAGGATGGCAAGGGTGACCCTTTAGCAGTGCTGAACTGGGTTCAGTACCACTTGTCCTGGGGCACTGATGACACTAATCACCCTGGGACGAATTCCAGAGTTTGCCACTCCAGATCAATGCTAGGATAAAGTGCCCATGAAGAATGCCCAATGTTGTATTTTAATTTCTATATGGATATTCTTTACTAAGGGTATTTGTTTTTCACTTTCTCTATTTTTTCTGTTCAGCTCCTCACATTTTCCCCTTTGTATTTACTTATGCATACATAATGAGATACCTAAACACAAAATTGATTTGTTTAATATATACCTTAGCAATATAGCCTAAAGTAATGTAAAACACATAACAATAATAATTTTGTATGTAACCAAAGTTTGTCTACATTCTACCATCCAAAAGCAAAAATGTCAATATGTCAGCCACCCATGTGGACAACTTTGGATTTTGAACTATTTTGGATTTCAGAAGGGATGCTCAGCTTGTATCATGACCACCACTACTATAATGATTTTTTCAACTAAGTTCTATCTTATCTGAAACATGAAACTCCCTAGTTAATCTTGGCCTTATCATTCTTTTCTGGTTTCAGTGTGACCTAGTTCATAGAAAGAAAGACAATTATGTACAATAGTTCAAATTCATCACAGATAAGGAGAGGTGCAAAAGGGACAATTGAATAAATGGATAAACCCAAATGAGTTGTCAATAGTTTAGGGTAACACTGAGATATCCAGATATCCATAAATAAGTCTTTGAAAAACATCAAACAAACATGATCAGTAATATGTAGGAAGAATCATGGAATGTTGTTGTTGTTTTTTTAAAGAAAAAATGCTAAAATCTGGTTGGGATGGGAAACAAGAGTGAAATAAATACTGAAGCTCTTACGCTTAATTGAACACAGCAATATTGATTGGGTAGAACCTTATTAGATAGTAAGGCTATGCTACATCAGTGGGTATAAGTCCCATATTGGAGCACTGACTTCAATGCAAGCATTGTGCTCAGGTTGTCTATGAAAAAGGGTTCTACATACAAAGAACAAAGTCTTGATCTAAAGTAGCAACATGGGCTGTTCAGTATGTTATCTAGGTTGGGCTATGGAAATTCTTTAGCAGAAAAGCATTGCCAAAGTAGGGAGGGAATCAGCAGGGGTTCATAAATACTTAAATTAGCTTATGCAGCATTTGGTTTTAAAGACAAGAGAGGGAGTTAAAGAACAGATGATATTTACAGGAGAAAGAGCATCAAGTAGATGGAGCAATGGAAGCTAATTGGGGGGAAAACCCCAGATGATGTGGTGAGGATTACTCCTTCTTTTTGATATATGGAATTTGCTCACCATCTGTTACCATAATTTACTTAGCTTTGAGCTGATGAAGTAGCAGCTTTGGCCAAGACAGCCTTTTAACATCTTCATCTGTCCAGGAGATTACAACTGCACCTTCCACTTGTTGACCAAGATGGATTTATGTCTTAGTCCCTTTACAACACTACACACTAGATCTTTGTCTTATATGCTGTGCTGTAAATAGACTGTGAGTAAAGTGCTTGCTTAAAAATCAGAAGGGTGTTCTGGGTATTGTCCTATACTTTGGGATGAATACTGTTAGTAAACCCCCATTCTAAAACTTACAAAATACTTTTTTAGCATACCACCAGATTTTGGTGAAAACGATTAAAATAGATAAGTTTTATTTCCTGTAAGTATAGTATCAAAATTCAGTGGCATAAAAGGGAACAAGTGGAAAACAGACTTGTAGTGGTATGTGTTTCCCACCCTTGCAATAAAAAGCAGCCTATCAGACTCTTAAACACTACATAATTCTAATGCAATATTGTACATTAACTACCATGGTTCCATCCTATGGAATCCTGAGATTTGCCATTTTGGGAAAGATACTTAGAAGTATCAGCCAGAGAGCTCCTTTATTGCTTCATCAAACTACAGACCCAAGGATAGTGCTATGGCACTTAAAATGGGATCATTGTAATGTATTATGGAAGGGATAGGCAGTGCTGAATGTAATAATACTTGCATCTGAGTAGAGAGTGAATGAATTGCTTGTGAAAAATGTTCTGATTCTCATTTGTACAGTTTGTCATTTTCATGTTTCCCATAATAGACAAGAGGGTGTGTTTGTATCCACCTCAACAGCTTAAATGAACAACAGTGTGATTATCTTGGCTCCAGAGAAACGATTCCATGTTTTATGTGGGTTGCTCAAAAGATGTTGTCTAGGCCGGCTGAGTCTGTCTAGTCCCATTGAGAGGTCTAGAACAATGAAGCAGTCTCCACATTCTGTTTACTTCTAGGGCTTTTTGATTGTTTGAGAGACACATTTGTAAGTGCAGCCTGCATTTGATTTTTCTTTTAAAATGTTTAAAAATCTAGTCCTTTTTTCAATTATAGAAGTTTTGGCATTTACTTTAAGAATCTAAGTGCTATGGGTGAAAGAAATAGTATAACTAGCAGGACTTTCCCTCAGTTGCTGATTTGGTTGAGCAAGTCCTAATCCACCAAAGGAGATCATCTTAATGATTGCATATTTGTATATTTTGCTTTTTATGTCAAGCTGCTTTGAGTCCCTTTGGGAAGATAAAGCAGGGTATACATTATTATCATTATTATTAATAATAACAATAACAACAACAACAACAACAACAACAAGTTTGGATTATTGATGTCACCATACCGGGTGACAGTCGCATTGAGGAAAAACAACAGGAAAAACTTAGCCATTATCAGGACCTCAAAATCGAACTGCAAAGGCTCTGGCATAAACCAGTACAGGTGGTCCCAGTGGTCATCAGCACACTGGGTGCCATGCCAAAAGCCATTGGTTTTGGATTTATAAATGGACCAGTTAGAAAATAGATGAACTATAACTACCATTATGCTGGGTCACCCCCCCCCCCCCCAAAAAAACCTGCTATTATTTTATGATGGAAATGTTGGATATGTGGGCCAGGTTTGTTCCAAATCCATTGTTAGTGGAGTTTACACGGCTGTTTGCATATGGGTGAACTATAAGTTGCATTGTTCTCTGTCATTGCCCCAAAACCACGCCAATGGTTAAAGTTGGCCATGTTGGGTATGTTTGCCAAGTTTAATCCAGAACCATGGTTGGTTGGGCTCACAGTGCTCTTTGATTGTGAGTGAACTACAACTCCTATCATCCAGGATCAATCTTCAGCAAAATCCACCAGTATGTCAAATCGATCATGGTTGGTATATGTGCCAACTTTGGTCTGGATCCATTGTGGGTTAGGTTCAGATTGTGAGTGAACTATAACACCCATTTTTCACTGTCATTATCCCACTCCCAATACTTAGAAGGTGTTAGATGGGGTTCACGCTCTGTGGAAGTTTTCCCTGGATGTGGAGTGAACTACAGTTCTCATCATCCAAGGTCAATCCCCCCCCCACCAAAAGAACCAACCCATCTCCAGTGTTTTCTATTGGTCATGATGGGTATATATGCCAAGTTTTGTTGAGCGCCATCGCTGGTGGGATTTACAGTGCTCTCTGGCAGTAGAAGCCATCTTGGAAAACACACACACACACACACACACAGAGAGAGATTAAAGAGGACAGTGCTTGTGAACATGCAGAAATATTTAATTGAAAATTCTTGCAAGAATTTGAACCCACAAAGTAATACAATTTTTCAGTTAAAGGGTGGTGGTGGATGAATTGGGGTAATACATGGATTGATAGGAGACAAGTTGTAGAAGTTGTGGTAAGTGTTTGAGGAATGGATTGGTGCAATAAGAAAAGTGGTTATCCTGGCATGCTCCAGCTCAAACCTAGATGGATTTGCAATACCAGACCCATTTTAGTGCCCCACGTAATAATGTCCTTGTCCTCAGTCTCTTCTGCGGTTAGTTGGACAAGGTAACCTCTGTGCAAATTGCCATTATTAAATCTTCAAAAACTTGCCAATTGAGACAGTCTATGTAAGTTGTCCCAGATATTGGCAACTTGAATACAGTCACTTTTTGAGGAGTTGCAGATCCCTCATATATACAAACAAACCAAAGAAAAAATCTAAGTAAGAAGGGAACCAAGAAGTCTCTTTTAGAAAAATTACAGCTGATATAGCAATTATATAATTTGTGTATGTGCATGTTTAGAAATTCTTTATAACCCTGCTGAATGGGTCTTCTGAGCTGTTCTGGTCTTTTACGTAGCTATGTAATTAAGACATACTCTATACATAGGAAAATATTTACAAAATTTCAGAAAAAAAAACACATCCCTATACTGCTTATGCTCAGAACAGTTCCAAGAACTACTCGCTTGTGGTTTTCAGTATCACCCAAACCACACATGAGAACTCAGTAATTCAAGCGACAGACAGGCAGAGGAGCCATTATAATTATAGAAGGAACCTGGCAATGCCTGCTATTCAATAGTCCCTTTTTTTGGTTTCTCATCATTTTCTCAAAAGTTAATGCTTGAGATTAAAATGTTCATGTTTAGCTTCCCAGTCTTAGTGTATTAGGGTGCAATATAAAAAACCGTACAAGAAAGTTTGAATGTCATAATTTCCTTCAATTTGCAAGTTACCGAAGAAGCAGCATTTCACGCTCATTTCTCTCCCATGAGATCCAATATGTATGCTTTACTTTTCCATTTTTCAAAGTATTTAGGAAATATGAAGCATGGGTCACATATGGCCCCTTGCATGAATGTCTTTAGAGTTTCTGGAGCTACAAGGTGTTTAACTTTATGGATTAACTTGCGGCAATAAAGGAAATCTCTGCTTTTTGCTCTGTTGAATGCTTGCCATTCAGAACTAGATTCATATAAGAGTTTAATTGATTCATTTTTCATGTGCTACAATTCCATTGTGCATTTTCATCAATTTTCCTATGCTTTGGGCTTTTGAAAACATCTTTCTACCCAGTATCTACAGTATTAATCAGTTTAGACATTTGCCACCATGATTGATAGAGGGATGCAGACAGAGGGAGAAGGAGAAAGAGCATATCAATCTGGTTTGGATGGAGTTTTAGTATATGCAATTAAGACCATGTCTACATGAGAAAAAATACAGACATACCCTGAAGCCAAAGGTCCTTCCTCACAGGGCAAACTATGACGGGGCTGTGCACTAAGTCAAATCAGGGGATACCCCCAAATTTGCAGGCAACTCCAGAGTACCCCCAGGCTTTGCAGCTCTTAGACCCAGTACAGCTGTATTGGGTCTATTTTTGCCCAATCTGTTGTTCCATGCACCAGTACCATTACCCTTTCCCTGCATTTATAAGTTACCTTCAAACCCACCATCCCCATATTAGCTCTTCATGTCCCAGACATTTACAGAGAGACTGGAGAATAGGATAGAAGGAGGAAAGGGAAATTCTCCCCCAAATTGGCATAAGGCAGTGATTCTCAACCTATGGGTCCCCAGGTATTTTGACCTACAACTCCCAGAAATCCCATCCAGTTTACTAGCTGTTAGGATTTCTGGGAGTTGAAGGCCAAAACATTTGGGGACCCATAGGTTGAGAACCACCAATCTACGGGATCTTCTATGGATGGAAATATTTTGTTGGTGGCAGAAGTCAAATCCTGGATCCAGTAATCTCCCAAACTGTGTCCCGGGGGGGGGGGGGGGGAGGAGGAAAATAGAAATTTGAGACATCATTTTATAAGGTGCTTATGAACAACAACACCCCCTCTTGTTCATGCTCAGCATCTGCTACACATCTGCTAGTGGAATCATATCTTCATGGACAAGTTACCAATTCTTTAGAAGAATCACTCCAGATTTGGCAATCTCTCAAATTGTTCTTAACGTCATTCCATTCTCCTGCTCAAACTCGTTCCCACTTCCTGTGCCATTGAAATGATCTTCTTCCTAAAATATTCTGCAGCTGTATTTGAAGAAGAGGAAAATAAAGAAGATAAACCAATGTTTGTTTCAGTTATTTTGGTGTCACTGTGATCCTTGATGTTAAATCAGCATTCATTTTAATTAGGCTGCCTTAGGCTTGCAACACTTGTCTGGATTACATGGGACAGATGAAACAAGAGTGGAGGGAAGGAGTCATTTTGCTCACCAAGCAGATTTTTTTTCAGATTCTTAACACTTTAATTATTTTTCAGAAGTGTTTACTGGAGGGAAAAAATAAAATAATCACAGATGGTAAATTAGTAGAAGAATGTTTCTAAAAATAGTATGTGGAAGTGGTTACAAATGAACTCTTGATTATTCAGTGCACAGACAAGAGGCTAAATATGAAAATTGGCATTCCCTCCTCACATCTAATTCTGTAACTTCCTTTTCAGTTTATGATCAGGAATCTGTAGGCAACTGACAAAACTGGAAATGGAACCACCTCCCACAGTAGTATGTATTTTTTCCACATTCATTCTGGTGGATTTAAGGCTGTTTTCTATAACATGAAATCTCATTTACAATGTCACTTTGCATTGATGAGAATCGTTCTTTAATGTGTTCTATATCTGCTGTGCTTAGCATTACTGAATTCGTTGTAGTTTGTTCTTATTCAGCATCATCAATCATTTATATGTATTTTGTACTTTATGGCTACACACACACACACACACACACACACACACACAGCCTGTGCGATGAGTGAAAAAGTATTTCAGAACTCATTCCAAAATTGGGGAGAGGGTATTGTTTTTGAGGGTGTTTCCAAAATTATTGACCTAATTTTTTTGTAACTAGAAGTAAGCAATGAAATTTTTGTTACTTTTTCATTAAGTAATTGAGCAAGTGGGGAAACTTCAAGGACTCATTTCTCCCTAATTTTTGAGCGATTATGATGAAACTTGCTGTAATTATATCACACATTTTTCACTGTTTGCCCATCGAGTTTCAGAGCATTACACTTATTCACTAATTTTTGGGGAATTATTGAATTTTTTTAACAAATAACACCAGAAGCTACACACATACACAATCCTCTGTATGTAGAGATTATTCCAAGCTTTCAAAGTCCATTAGTGATAAATACCCATTTTTTCCAGTCTGGATAATAAGGTGCACTCCCTCAGAGTTGTGCACAACAACAAACCTTTAATTTTGAACCCCATCAATCTCAACTATTCTCTCCTCCTCTCCACCTTAGTCTGTCATGTCAGGAGGAAGTCTCAGCTAATGAGAGGACGGACCTTAGGAGACATGTCTCCTGACCAATCAGTGGAGGGAGTGGGAGGTTTGAATAGCTGCCAAACTTTATAAAATGTGCTATACTTTTCTGTTTGAGTTATCAGTTCTTTTGGTGATTGAACTGTTCTGTCATCCAGCAGAGTCTCGCTTATCCAACCTTCACTCATCCAACATTCTGTATTATCCAATGCAGTCTGCCTCCTGCCTGGATCCACAGCTGTTTCAATAAATTGTGATGTTATGATGCTAAATTTGTAAATGCAGTAATTACTACATTACATTACCATGTATTGAACTGCTTTTTCTGTTGATTTCTGGTAAAACTTGATGTTTTGGTGCTTAATTTATAAAATCATAATGTAATTTGATGTTTAATAGGCTTTTCCTCACTCCTAAGCCACCTTCTCCCCTCATCTATCTGTCTGTATGTCTATCTGTCTGTCTATCTTTTGGTCAGGCAAGATATCAGGACAGAATAAATTTTATAATCCAAGGAAAAAGAGTTGAGAACTCCCTCTTACCCCCCATTCCACATACAGAAGCTGTCAGCACTGTCAGTGGAACCTCCTTTAAGCAGTCTACCATGCTCTTGAGGGAGGCTGTGTTTACACAGGTCACTCCGGGGCAATCTGGAAAATTATGCTCTGGATTGGCCCCAGATTAGCCATGATGGTGGCCACATGAAAATATCCAAAAGATCCTTAGACTTTATTCATCTCTGTTCTATTTTCATTCGGACATGTACATAGGCCAGTAGGACTAGATTCATAGACCTCTTCCCATTGCATTGCATAATCTAGTCCTATTTTCCCCACTATTCACACATTGACAAAATACCAGAAAGAGACTTAAATATGTTTCTTTGAAGGGGATTTCCAAATAATATTTTTCTACAGCTTCTAGAGTAGATAAATTGTTCGGTGTTCATTGAACATCTTTCCATTGTTTTGCAGAAGATGAAAATTCTACTCATATCTCCAAGTCAAGCCAAACTGATGTGCTTCTTTTATAATTGACAGAAATAAGCTATTGAACACCTTATGCTAGTTGAGTATAATTTTCCCCGTTTGTTTTCCTCCTTTAGGGATATGGAGTATTAAAGGAAAGGCAGAGCCATCAAAGAAAGGAAATTATTTTAACAATAACAAGCCTTGATTAAATTCTAGTCAAATACACTAATAAAATCATTATGTTCAATTAGAAACTGTCAGACAGTGGTGGTTTTAGTGGGAAACCGATAATTTATTCCTCTATTCAATTGTTCATTAAAAATTCACTGAGATAAGAAGAACAGCATACAGAAACAGCAACATTAATGGATGATTTACAGCAGGCGTAAAATTTCTCTGTGCAGGAAAAGAACAATAGGAAAAAATAAAATACAACATTAATATTACATGGACTTCTTATATATATATATATATATATATATATATATATATATATATATATAATGCTGTAAGCCTGGAATGACATCAGGTTGGAGGAGATTACTGGTCAAAACATTTTCTTTTTATAGTTGATGCCCTGTCTAATCCCAATGAGATCCAAGCCAACATTATAATTTAATGCCCTTATCCATAGGAGTAAATTAGTTTAACCATTTTGGCATTTACAGTTTTGAACTTTTGGTAATATGTGCCCCTTCTCTCATTTCACCCTATTACTTTGAAAAACATCACACATGTGCACCTGCATTTTGTTTGCATTTCTCTTAATGTATGTGTCTTTGTGCATGATCTTTTCTAATTTTATGTATTTTTATTCTACATTGTTTCATATATATTGGAGAACTAAATCACCATACTAACAAGTGTATGACAACGGAAAAGCATTTGTATTCTTCTTCATATATTGCTTGGAGGCAGTGACAGTCTGGATGAGGACAAACAGACTGAAATTGAATCTAGACAAGACAGAGGTACTGCTGGTCAGGTGGAAGGCAAAGCAGGTTATAGAGTTACAGCCTGTGTTGGATGGAGTTGCACTCCCTCTGAAGGCACAGGTTCACAGCTTGTGAGTGATCCTGGATTCATCGTTGAGCCTGGAGTCCCAGGTTTCAGTGGTGGCCAGGGGAGCTTTTGTACAATTAAGACATGGGTGCCAGTTGCACCAGTACCTTGGGAATTCAGACTTGGCCACAGTGGTCCATGCTCTTGTTACATCTCTCATACATTACTGCAACATGCTCTACATGGGGTTGCCTTTGAAGACAGCTTCAACTAAGCCAACGGGTGGCAGCCAAATTTCTAACTGGAGTTGTGTACAGAGAGCACACAACTTCACTGTTGTGTCAGCCCCACCGGTTGCCAATATGCTACCAAGCCCAAGTGCTGGTCTTGGCCTATAAAGACCTAAATGGTTCTTGTCCAACATATCTGTCCAAACGCACCCTCTCCTATGAGCCTATTAGAACTTTATGATAATCTGTGGAGGCCCTGCTCTCGGTCTCACCGTTTTTGCAAGCGTGATTGGTGGGAATGATAGACAGGGTTTTTTCAGTGGTGGCTCCTCAGCTGTGGAACTCCCCAGTGGCATCAAGCAGGTCCCATCCCTTCTGGTTTTCGGGGGGGGGGGGGGAGGAGCTAAAGACCTGGCTTTGCACACAAGCATTCAAAGAATAAGTTACTACGGATTTCAACACATTCTGAATTAAAGAATATGAGCAAGGATTTTGGATGAATTGAACTATGTACTTTATATGTTTTAAATTTGTATACTATATTATGTGTTTTATTGTTTGACAGTTAATTATTTTAATTGTGGGGATACGTTTTACTGTTTATTATTAATTTTTACTGGCATTTAATTGTTGCTGGAGCTGTAAACCATCTTGAGTCCCCTACAAGGTGAAAAAGATAGTTATAAAAATGAAGTAAGTAAATTAATTAATTAATTAATTAATTGTGTAAGGATGTACACATCAGGTCACTATGCACTGAAACACAAATTAATCCCTCTCCCTTTTTTTGCAGGCTTACTTATCAACCAATGCTCATAGACATCTGCAGCAAATGAATGTCATGTACTTTTGGTGACCACAGTCAACAAATATGGCTGTATTGCGTAAGAGAGAGAGCCACCATTTTAAATATGACAAAAAGTCCCATTGCAGCTCTAGTCTATCAAGTGCCAGCATGCAAGTGTGCTGGGGTGGGGTTGGGGATCGCTGAAATTGTCATCCAAGGATTAATTTGTCTTTGCTCTGACACAACTAGAGTCCTGAAATAATGCTCCCCTTACCCTGGGATAATCATTTCTCTCATCTCTTTGTCAATCTGCAGATTCTATTAAGAAAGTATGGCATTCACAGTAAGATGCTATGATGACCACTAGCTTAGATTGCAAGTGATTGGGTGTTAGACAAAGAAGTTAGACTAGTTTTAGAACAAAGTCAAACTGTCTCCTGAATTCTGGGGGAAAATGTTAAGCTCATTTTCAAGTGAAAGCTAAGGCAAGTTATGGGAGGTCCTATATCTTGAATTAAAATGAATGGGAAATATAGCAAAAGGGGCATAAGTCAGTGGTAGAGTGTGCATACTTTGAAAAGATTTCTGAGAAAATGCATGGCTTTACTTACTGAGCCAGGGTCGTTGTGGAGCACGGCATCCGCCGCCGCCATCTTGGCCTCAGGGGGCTTCTTCTTCCCAGAAGCCCCCTCGGTGGTGGGAAAATTTCCTGCCACCTTGGCTGGCCTGCCAATCAGGAGCAGGCCCTGCCCCATCTATGGAGTGGCCGAGGCCAGCCTTTCCTTCCACCTGGGCAGCCTACTTAAGGCTTCCTTGGGCTCAGGCAGTTGTCTGCTTCATCTGATCCATCCAATCCACCCTGCATGTTGGTTATGTTTTTCTGTTCCTGTTAGTTTGTTCTGGTTAGCTGGTTTTGTGTGTAAAGTGGTATCTTTCAGCAGCAGGCTGCCCAATCCCGATCCAGGGCCCATGCATGGCTGCCAACCCTTGTTCCTGTAATAAATAAACAAGTTGTGGCCATTTTTTTATCCCAACTTTGTGTGAGCATCTTCTTTGGTTGGCTGGTGGGAGGTGTATCGCCCATGCACATGCAAAGACTATATTTGAAACTCTGGAGAGCTCTAGCCAATCTGTGTATGTAATACTGATCTAGATTGACCAGTGGTCTGATAGAATATCAAGCAGTTTCTTTTGACATGGCTCCCCATTTCCATAATGGAAGATGCACATATTCTGAGGACACCTTATAAAGATGACAGTTTTTAAGCCATGAGAGAAAACAGGGTGAATCATTTAGCAACATTAAATAAAGTATTTTTGTTTAATGTCTAGGAGCTGTTCTTTTCCTTTCAACAAGCCAAAAAACATAAACTCGTGTTATATAGAACATTAAGTCATTTATCCAAGAGTAGCATGAGAAATTATGATTCCCTGGTGGATTCTTAGTAGTGTTACTAGAGTTCTAATAACTTGAACTGATAAGTAAGTTTACTGAAAGGTTTTCTTATAAAGCTAGGAAATAGCTCCTTTCAATATAAATAATCAGGGCTGGAAGGAGAAAAACTGTTGGAGAAATCTATGAAGCAGCTGACTTTTAAGAGAGAAATGCTGTAGAATTCCCTCTTCATTCTGGTAGCTGCCAGATGTATGTGACAGCAGTAACATTATGGAACTAGTGCAACACATCTGGGGGGCAAGAGGCTGAGGAAGGGTAGAATAGAAACTAGAGTGGTACTCTCCAGATGTGTTATACTACAACTCCAGTCATCCACAGTTATTGTGGCCCAACAGAAACTGAAACTTAACACATCTGGAAGTCATCATAGGACATCAGCTAATGCAGTGGTTCTCAGCCTGTGGGTCCCCAGATGTTTTGGCCTTCAACTCTCAGAAATCCTAACAGCTAGTAAACTGGCTGGGGTTTCTGGGAGTTGTAGGCCAAAACACCTAGGGACCCACAGGTTGAGAACCACTGGGCTAAAGGCGGTGTTAGTAACTCTGCTAATCAACAAAGGAGTCTATTGCTTGAATTCCCCTTGATGGATTGTCACCTTGTCATGGTGAAGGGGCTTGCGTGTTCCAATGAACTTGTGGGTGCAACCACTGGAGTCATACATTACCAGGAGGGGCCGCAGGGGAGGTTCCAGACCAAGCATAATCCAAAGACCCAAAGACATCAATGATGGAGCAGGCAGAAGATAACATAGTACATGTTACAATGGCTGTGAAGGCGGAAGAAGGCTGCAACAGATTGAGAAGCCACCGTCGTCATGTTAACCATACCACTGGATGGGACCTCACTCTGTGAAGACTGTGTGTTGATCAGTTGTGCTCTGACCTCCACACATTAAAAAAACTCACGCACAGGCGTCTACTAATTGAATATTAATGATGGGATGCCTTCCTAAAGCTATGTTGTTATATGTTTTGGAAACACCTTGGAGTACTATCATTATGAATGGAGAAAGAGGCATATAGTATACTTTCTTATAAAAAGCCAAATAAAAAGCACTTGTGAATAATGGCTGCACTCAAAAAGATTTGTTCAATAAAAATATCAAGGCACAAGGCCTTTTATTTCAAAATATTTAAATCAGAACGTATTTTACATCAAGTGCATAGTGCCCTTTCTCTAAATATTGAATCACAGAAATTCATGTACCGGGAGATGAACAGGAGTTAGCTGTCTCTTCAGATTCTTTAGATTCATCCACAAAGACTAATAAGGGCTCTTGAAATGTACTTCAATAGAATAGAATCTCTTTCTTTCCCTCTCTCTACCTCTCCCCTGAAATGTATAAAATACTCTATATTTTATGACAACTACAAAATATCAATATTTGTGTGTCAAAAAAATACTTCAGTACAACAGGAATCCTTTCATGGCACATTTTCAGGTGCAAATATCTACCCTTTTGATTCAGTTCCACCAGATTCTGGCCAAGAGGAGATCCTCACACTACCCTGAACAGTTTCACTAGAAGTGCCACTTGATTCTCTTTCCCCTCAGAGATGGATTTGTTGGCACTTTCGGGAACTGCACACTTCACGGAGCACTTTGAATTGACAAAGCTCTGTGGTTGTAATTGAACTTTGTGAAGCATGTTTTATTGGCTGGGCTTTATCTCTCCGGCTGGAAGGAAAGTTTATTTTTATTCCGTTTAAAGTGTGTTGTGTACTGTTATGTGTTTGAAAATGTCTATCAGTTCATTTGAGTGGATGCCAACAGTTGTCAGAATCATGCGTAGTTGGCAGTGTGAGTACCAACTGAGGGACTGGTGGGCAGAATATATGGAGCCACCTAGCAGCAACCTAGAATGATTAGAGTTTTAATGGACTAGCCAGCTAATTGGCCTGATTGATTGGGAACCACATCCATTGACTGGTATGGTGTGTTATTATTATTGTTTTATTTCATTATTGTCTTGTGATAAAAACAGCATATTGGATTATACTGGTCACTCTGGAACTGTTACCCCAGTGGTTGTGAAAGAGCCAGCTGAAGAACTGGGTAGCAGTGAGAGGGCTATCCAGAACCATCTAGTTGTCTATAAGGTATTTATTTATTTATTTATTTAAAAGTTTTATATACCGACCTTCTCACCTCTCTTGAGGGACTCAGACCGGTTTCCAACCATAATATCACATACAGTCAATAAAACATCATAATTCATATTACAATAAAACATTAAAACAGCAATTAGTACCCTGGTTGGAGTAGGGTGCTGCTGGACTAGCTAACTAATCATCCTGGTCTATTGGGAATACACCTATTGACTGTGTGTTAAGTGTTGTTGTATTAACGTCTTATAATCTCTTTTTTTTTTTTTTGTCGAAGGCTTTCATGGTCAGAATCACTGAGTTGCGGTGAGTTTTTTTGGGCTGTATGGCTATGTTCCAGTAGCATTCTCTCCTGATGTTTCACCTGCATTTGTGGCAAGGTTTGTTCAGAGGTCTGTTGGAAATGAGGCAAGTGGACTGTATATATATGTATATCTGTGGAATGTCCAGCGTGGGAGAAAGAACCCTTGTCTGTTTGAAGCAAGTCTGAATGTTGTAATTAGCAGGCTTGATTAGCATTGAAAAGTCAATCAGTGAACATATTTGCAGTGAACATAGAGGTAGCCTGGTTGTTGTGCCTGGAGGCATCCTTTGTTTGGAAGGTGTTAACTGGCATTTGAGTGTTTGCTGTCTGGAATTCCACTGTTTTTGATTGGTACAGGTTCTTAATCTGGGGATGGAGGAATGTCAACCAGTTCTGGATGGGGTTACAGTCCCCCTGAAAGACTGTGTTCACAGCTTGGGAGTGCTCTTGGATCCATTTCTCCAAATGTCAGCCCAGGTAGATGTGTCTGTCAGGAGTGCTTATTATAGGCGTTGGCTGATGTGCCAGCTGCATCCCTTCTTGGATTTGGAGGACCTGAAGATGGTAGTGCATGCATCTCAAGGTTGGACTTCTGCAATGTACTTTACATTGGGCTACCTTTGTATCAAGTTTAGAAACTCCAGTTCACAAACTTTATTTATATCCTGCCCTATCTACCCATAGGGACTCAGGGTGGTTTACAACAAGTTGTGGAAAACATTCAATGCCATATGGTAAAAGAGGGAACACCACTCAATTCTTGATAATGCTTATGAATTTTGTTTGCATGCTTTTAGAAATGCAACTTTGACTGAGGTGCCTCTAAAATGTAGAATCAATGCAGTTTGACACCACTTTAACTGCCATGGCTAAATACTGTGGAACAGGGATTTGTATTGTGGCAGTGATGGTTGCAGACTTTATAAAAACTACATGATTCCATCGCATTGAGCATGGGAGTTAATGTGAGGTCAAACTACATTAATTATGCACCCTTAGTGACAGTGCACCCTTAGTGACAGTGATGCACTCTTAGGGACAGTGTCCAGTAGTGGGGAGCTGAGTTCACAAATGCCCATTGGAAGCCACAGGAGACCTTTGCCTACTATGTATACATGAACAGTGAAGCCTTTGGAATAGTTTTCTTCTGAATGAAAGAGCTCTGCATGAGCAATGAAGCTCTCATGCCATAAGACACATTATATTGTTGTGTTAATATTTGTTCTCTTGTAAATGTCTACACTATCCAATCCAGTCACCAATAGCTTAGCCATGGGTAGTGTTTCAAGCCCTGATTGTTGTAGTCCAACCTTTGATCATGCCTGTGCCTGATCTCACTGGGGATCCTGTGCCTGCTAGACAGCTTGATGGCATTAGGGATTCTGGGTCTGCAAGCCAGCAGGAGAGCCAAGGGATTTTTAAGCCCTGAAACTTAGTGGTCTCTGTCTGAGGGAAACATTTCAGAAAGGCAGTTCACTTGGGAAGCAAGGTCAGAAACAAACCTGAACTCAGAAGATGAAAATGAAAGCCAGGTGGACAGACTGATGAGCAGTTAGATAGGAGATTTATGTTATGTCAACACAGGGCTTCTCGGGAGAGTTTACAAAGGTCAAGACACCTATAGGCCAAGAAGTCCTTATCAGTTTCCCAGGGGAGAAGGCATGGTTTTCTGTCTATATTAGCGAGACCAGCAGGTTTTCTTGCCAGTCTAGGCAATGTTGGTGTTTGAGTATAGAACTTCTGTCAAGTCAAAGGATTTCTCATTCATGGTCCAGGTTTCCTTTTGTTCATCTTTCATGCTTCCAAGTTTTTGAAGACTGTTTCTGAATCTCATGTTTTGGATTTATTCTGCTTTTGTATTTCTGTTTTTTTTTTTTGATGCTACTCATGTATTTTGAATTCTGTGGATTATCCTTGATATTTGGACTTTGTTTTTTATATACTATTTTGCTGAATTCCTTTTCATATATATTCTTCAATAAACTGCTTTGCTATTTTTACATTAGACAGAAGTGTGTGTTAAGTACTTAGGTTATTCCCAGCCCTGAAGTGCAACACTGACCTTATACCCCTCAGCTTTTTCATGTGAAGAAGAATTCTGCTGTCATCTGTATAACTCATTGCTGCCAGATAAAGTCATATTTGATTCAAGATTGAGATATCAAACAAGTAGCAGCTTTAAAACACCCGGATGATAAACAGCACATTCTGTTAGAACCGCATGATCACACACCATATAAAGCTTTTGTTTTCTGCCTCATGTCAGGTTTTATGCACCTAACATAGCTCAGCTAGTGTTCCTATCCCAAGTACAGTAGCAATATTAGATTATGGAAATGCTATTTATCACCATGAACTGAAACCACAGGTGCAAGAGACTGGAAATTCTCTTATGATAGATCATGCTGGCTTATACTGCACTGACATTCTCCTCGATGTATCTCTCCTGGATGTGTGATAGTTTGGATGATTAAACACTGAGAATATACATAAATTGCATCTGCATCAAGATCTATTTAAATGCATGAAGAGGAATTCACTCATTTATTGCTGCACAACTTGGCTGTTGGAAGAACAAGGATAATTATTCATGGAGGTCAAACACACACACATTTCTCAAGGACTATAAAAGAGTTTGGAAGACAACATCAATTTTCACATGGACCAGAAACCAGAAAAGATCATTTGAGTCCTAGCTAATACAAATGAAGATAGCCCAATTAACTTCATTGCTTTGCCCATTTCCTTCTAATCCCCATATATTCTTTAAATACTGTGTATTGTGCTTAATTTATGCTGTCAGAACCTCAACTGTCATGCTGGAAAAACTGTAGATTATGGTAACAGGGTGGCATTTGATGAATGGGTGAGATAGGGCACATGTGTCAAAGTCAAGACCCGGGACCTGAATCCAGTCCGGCACATCATTGTACATGGCCCACAAGGTCTGGACTCCCTGGGCTAGCATTGCCCCTCTTCCAAGACCTGTGGTGTCTCAGTTATTATGCCATATGGTAAGGAGTAGTTACATTTATACACTTACAATAACAAATGTGGTCCTCAGTGAACATTAGTATGACACCTCTGAGAAAGGGTAAAGTAACGTGCTTCAGACAATGTCAAAAGCAAAAAGGGTTGGGCAAAGTGTGGCCCTATGATAACATATGGCCCTTAACACCACTTAGTCAACCTTTTACTGAAAAAAAGGAAGGATGAATGGGTGTTCTTGGAAACTTCCAGGTCTCAGGATGGCCATACAGTTCCTACTCCTCTGTAGACTATTACGTGAAAATAGGGAGGGGGGCATGTTAATTAAAATGTGTGTTTTATCCTAGACGAACAAGATGTGGAAGACACAAATATAATTTCAACAGTTCAGGATTCAATAGAGTACATATACTTTCTTGGTGCTGTGCACATTTGAGTCATTTCTGACTTATGGTGCCTGTAAGGTAAACCTGTCTCAGGGTTTTCTTGGTAAGATTTGTTTTGAGAAGATTTGTTTTTTGCTTTCCTCTGAGGTTTAGAAGGGGTTTGCTTCTGTTTTCCTCTGAGAGTGTGATTTGCCTAAGGTCTCCCAGTGGATTTCCATGCCTGAATGAGGATCCGAACAGTGGCCTCCAGAACCTTGACCTCTTGATACACTTTTTATCCATTCTGATTTTAGTCAGAATGTATTTGTTCTATTAGTTAGGAACTATGTAACTTTCTTTAAAAATCTTGTTAAAAATGGTTCACTTTTCATAGGCTGGTTGAACACTGCTATATAATCCAGATTATCTGATTATATGGCAGCGTAGATTCATATAATCCAATTCCAATCTGTTAATGTGGATTATCTGCTTTGATAATATGGATTTTATGGCTGTTTAGGGCCCCTTCCACACAGCTGTATAAAATCCACATTGAACTGGAAATACAGCAGTTTGGACTCACATAATCCAGTTCAAAGCAGATATTGTGGATTATCTGCTTTGATCTTCTAGGTTATATGGCTGTGTGGAAGGCCCCTAGAAAGGACCTTAGTCCACATTAGCTAAGGTGAGGCCTCTTCCACACTGCCCTATATCTCAGGATCCGATCCCAGATTATCTGCTTATTCCAGATTATCTGGCAGTGGAGACTCATATAATCCAGTTTAAAGCAGATAACCTGGGATCAGATCCTGGTATGTAGGGCAGTGTAGGGGGCAGAAGCTGAGTTCAATGAACAATTTAGCTGCCTTCCAGTTCATATAGGCATTATTTTAAATAAAAATGCTATACACACACAAACAGGTTCTAGGATGGTTTGTAGACTGCTTCTAGGAAATTTTAATGAATCTTTCAATGTGTTTTCATCTCTGTATTGTTTTAATTATTTTTATTAGTCCATTGTTTCAGCAGCTCTTTGTGGACTGGGAAATGATATGGAAATACTACAAACAGGTTAATAAATGAATAAATAGATAAATAGATAAAGATTGTTTCCGTTAAGAGATAGTAACTGACCCAAGATCACATGCTGAGCTTCATAACTGGTGGGGATATTTTTCCCCAGGATATTTCTGCCTCAAAGAGTTGGAAGGGCCTCAAAAACAAAATCATCCACTCCTCTGCTGAATTATAAAAGAAAAGCAATTGTTACAGTATTCCTTAGCTTTCCCTATCAACAACTGCTTTTAAAGAAAGACTCCAATGAACCACCTTTTGAGGCAGTCTGTTCCACAGTTGAACAGCTCGTACTATTAGGAAGTTCTCTGCCAGTGTTCAAACCTTGTCTGTTCCTGACAGCTTCTGTACATGGTGTGCTTAACATCCACTGACCCTTACATCCAGTACAATTAATAGCACATAGTGCTGATTTTTCCCTCTTGTCTAACTTCTTTGGTACATATGTCTAGAAGAATCCAAACATATTTACAAAACCCACGGAAATCTAGTTTGAAAGAAATAACTTGTTTTAGTTCATGCAAAAAGAAAATAAATGGTGACTCATTAATGACCGTAAGATTTTTTTTATTTTTCAAGAAAAGTGTTTTGGAATGCTAAAACATTGGTCTCTTGGGATATTTTCTTGCATTGGAAACTGTGAGTTACATAGCAGAGGTGGCTGGCATATTTTTTAACCATTTTAAGGAAAAGATCATGCTGTTCTTTGCTCTCATAACTGAAGTCTATTCTCCTCCAGGGACTGGGGATCTCCTTGCAATTTTCATGTGACAGTTAAAGGCCTTGTTCCTGGAAAACAGGAGGCTAGAGCCAGCATGTGTCTCATAATATTACAAGGGAAAAAAAAACCTAAACTAAAACCATGACATAGATCACCAAGATGTGAAAATTTTGTGTGTTCTATAGCAAGATCTGTTCTGTTCTATAGCAAGAACTGTCTGATTCTGAGCCAACAGAGATTAAATGAACTCAATAGCATGGTATACTTTAAGAAAGAGTATGTTTTTGCACACATGAATAGTGTCATTTTTAAGCTACAACAAATTTATATTGGGATGATATCTGTAAAAGGATTCAAGTCAGGTTGCCCTGTCCAGCCTACATATCATCCTCCTTCCCTTCCCTTCCCTTCCCTTCCCTTCCCTTCCCTTCCCTTCCCTTCCCTTCCCTTCCCTTCCCTTCCCTTCCCTTCCTCGTCCTTCTCCAATACTAGTGGCTTACAAAAACTAAAATGAAAACAGATTAGGACAGCAATACCTGGTGTTTCCCATGCCAAAAGGCAGTAAATCCACTCCAGGTTTTAATCAGGGTTTTGAAAGAGCTGTCCAAGGTGATGAATCTTAAGGGCAGAAGATAAAAAGCAGTCAAACAATCTTCTGTCTGTACAGTACTACCTGCCATCTGCTCCATAACCCCTATCTTTTTAGCAGCCCCAGACAGCTGCCTCTTGGTGGTCTTTGGTGTTTTCTTTTTGATGCAGTGAATTGATGTGGCAGCCCTGACAAAACCAGGACTACATTAAGAAAGAAAGGTATTGTATCCTCCCACCATATTTCCACTGTCTTTTTTTTTAGCAAAAACCCATCTACTGTAAAAAAAATATTAAAAACCTATTTACACTAAACACATTTTTTTTTGTTAATACTATGAATATGGATATGGAGATATGTCAGTATCATTTTTGGCAGGATTTCTTGCCATCACACCAGCATCCTGTTCTGTTCAATGGAGAGGCTGAAAAACTTAATCTCAATCAGATCTCTATCTGCCTCTCTCTGTAATATCATCTATCTGTCTCTTTGCAACCCTACCTAGGGCCTTACTGTTATTAACACCACAGTCTAAAAGGCTGCAGATGCCAAGGACAACCAGTTGCAAAATGATGCCGAAAGGCTAGAGCATGTTACAAAACAGAAGTACATGGAGGCAGGATTTGCCATTAGTTTCTGGCAGCTACTGGTACATTTTTATATTGATATCTAATTTTTCTTTATTTTCTAGCTTATTTCCCAGAGTGTTACATATTGCATAGATATGCACTGATTTCAAGGAGTGCCTCAAAGAGAAGTCATGACACTAAGATATTAAAACCACCATATTCAAAGACGGTATGATTCTAAACCATTTGGCTGCATGATAGTCTTTAGATCGGTGGTTCTCAACTTTCCTAATGCTGCAACCCCTTAATATAGTTCCTCATGTTGTGATGACCCCAACCAAAAATTATTTTCTTTGCTACTCCATAACTATAATTGTTCTACTGTTATGAATCATAATGTCAATATCTGATATGCAGGATGTATTTTAATTCACTGGACCCCATTTGGCACAAATACCCGATACACCCAAATTTGAATACTGGTGGGGTTAAAGAGGGGATTGATTTTGACATTTGGGAGTTGTAGTTGCTGGGATTTATAGTTCACCTACGATCAAAGAGCATTCTGAACTCCACCAGGGATAGTATTGAACCAGACTTGGCACACAGAATTCCCATGACCAACAGAAAATACTGGAAGGGTTTGGTGGGCATTGACCTTCACTTTTGGAGTTGTAGTTCACTTACATCCAATCAACAAGCATTCTGCACTCCACCAATGATGGAATTGAAGCTAACTTGGCACACAGAACTCCCATGACCAAGAGAAAATACTGGAAGGGTTTGGGGGGCATTGACTTTGAGTTTTGAGGTTGTAGTTCACCTATATCCAGAGAGCACCGTGGACTCAAATAATGTTGGATCTGGACCAAACTTGGCATGAATACTCAATATGCCCAAATGTGTATGCTGGTGGAGTTTGGGGAAAATAGATCTTGACATTTGGAAGTTGTAGTTGCTGGGATTTATAGTTCACCTGCAATCAAAGAGCATTCTGAACCCCACCAATGATAGAATTGGGACAAACTTCCAACACAGAACCCCTATGAACAACAGTAAATACTATGTTTTCTGATGGTCTTTGGAGACCCCTCTGACAATCCCTCGTGACCCCCCCCCCCCCCCCCGGGCCCCAACCCACAGGTTGAGAAAGGCTGGTTTAGATAAATGTTGTGCTTCTTTTTTCTTTCTTCTCTTCTTGGCTTCTCAGAGTATAGATATCTTCATTTTGTCCTGAATAGCATGTATGGTGAGACATCTGGAGTGGCAAATGCATTGACCATCCAAATGTTTTGGAATGCAACTCTCATTATATTCTATAATTGACTGTCTTGACTACAGGTATTTGATGTCCAAAGGTTCCCAATTCTGTTTTAACATGAATCAAATTCTTCTTGGGAATTGACTGTGAAATTGCAAAGGAAAGCTTAAAATATTGACATGGGAAAATGATCAGACCTTGTTAATTATTACATGAAGAGGAGTTTGGCTTCATATCCTTTCTTTTTTTCTCCTTTAAGGCTAATGTCACCCAGATGGTCGTGTGGGCATCTGGTACTGAAAGAGATTGAAGGAGGCGTCTTGTAATGAGAACAGCTTGGGAAGGGCTGAATCCTGGCTTATGGTAACTGCAGTACAAATGCTTCGTTTGTGCAAGTCTCTCACATTTCACTTTTGGCCTCCCCTTCTGCTTTTTTTTTCACACCACAGCAAAAAAAAAAATTGGCTGTGTAAAAATGGCATCCTCCTCCTTCTCTGCAATGTGTCTTTCCTCCCTCCTACACTTAGTGCTGTGAAGAGGCAGAGTCCAGGAGGGATTATGATGATTCAGAAAGAGTGGAGGCTCCTCAGGGTAGACATCAACTAGATTGCTTTGAATCAGAAGCAGCGCCTTGTTTTCCTGTCTCCCATGGCTTGTAAATTGGCTGTGAGGAGGCCCCTGTGTGTCAGCTTTGCCTACTCACACTCCAAAATGCTGCCAGCATGCTGTGAACGCAAAGGAGAAAACAGTCGTGCAGCAAACTGCCTTGACCAGAGGGCTTCGTCTATTGTCAGTATCCGCTGTGGTGTGGTTATACACAACAGCTAGATCTGTTGTTACTTTTGTCCTTAAGGTCTCCCAGAGCCAGATTCAGATTCATACATGTGAATGCTCAAAATTATGGCTCGTTAAAGAGACCCTGTAGCATGCCTTTAGGAAGAGTCGTGCATGTCTGGACAAGTACTATTGTAACAGAATGAGACTTTTAGTTATTTTTATTACAATTGTTTAGAGGCCCCTCATAGATTGTGGCCTTAAACCTTAGCACTTAAGGGCTCATGTACACTGACTCCTCAATCTACTGCAGCCCCAAAGGCAGCCACACACTTCAACCTCAATATGCACGAGCCAAAGAGAGGAGTCCAGGGGATCTAAAGGGTCCAATACTGCTTTGGTTTTTATGGACTGTCACCTTACCATCCCTCTCACCGGTGCTGCTGCAAGATTGCCACAGATCTTCATTTTTTCCTCATGTCAGGAGCGACTTGAGAAACTGCAAGTCGCTTCTGTTGTGAGAGAATTGGCCATCTGCAAGGACATTGCTCAGGGGATGCCCGGATGTTTTGATGTTTTACCATCCTTGTGGGAGGCCTCTCTCATGTCCCCACATGGGGAGCTGGAGCTGATAGAGGAAGCTCATCCATGCTCTCCCTGGATTCGAACCTTCAACCTGTGGGTCTTCAATCCTGCTGGCACAAGGGTTTGATCCACTGAGCCACCGGGGGCTCCACAGAGCTTCATGAGAGTCCCTGACCGCCATGGGTGCCATATGCTGACATCAGCAAAGACATCCATGTATCCAGGGAGATGTAGGGAGGGTTTATTTTGTGATAAGGACCAGAAGGTTTTGGATATCATGGGAACAGTCAGGAGTTACTATATGGTTGCTATTAAGCCTCCAGTTTGTGTGTAAATCTGTCATGAGGCATCTCCTCATGGAACGTGGAGGAAGTTCATCAAAACCATTCCAAAAGTACACAACTTAGGGAGCTATGGGAAGGAACACCCCATTAACTCTTTTAAAAGATGATCTTTCTTTCCTTGACTGTCATCACGCATCAGCCATTCTGTCCAGTAGAATAAAAGCAGAAAGATGGGGGATTCTTTCATGTCTGCAGAGAGGATATCATTCCAGGAGGCTATTGCAAAAATTATTAAGGAACTGTAGGAATTGGTGCCCAAAATGAGTAGTTTTTTTTAATCTTTTGTGCCTGTTTTCTTTATGTTGTGTTTTTTATGTTGTAAAGCATCCAGCTTTCCGTCTCACTCAAGCTCATAAAGTTAATTTTAAAAGATAACTTGTTATATATGCAATGGTCAAAGTTTTTGTTGTTGCTGTGTTACATTTTTGGATATTAAAGCCTGTTTAAGCTAGAATGTCCAGCTCTGCACAATTACAAGTTTCACTTTTACAGATTTGATTATTAGCAGATAATTGATTAATATCTTCTTTCTCGGAATTGCTCATCCTCCAGCATGATTCCATGGTCAACATCCTGCATAGGGTTATACTGTGGGAGCTAGAGATTTCTAGATAATACACTTCTATGGACATTTGTAGGTCCTCCAGTGTGATTCTATAGTCGTTCTCAGCAAAAGTTGACCACAGAATTCTGCTGGAAGACCTAGAGATTCCAAGAAAACTATTATTTTGATTGTTTGGGTCCATAGGTGACTGTAAAGAACTATTTCTTGATCTGCTTGTTCTTTCGTAGTGAGGACATTGATTTCCAGATCATCACTTCAATGCTTTCCACTCAATGCTGGTGGTCTTTGCTTCTTTGGTTCTACACTGACAGGAAAAGTGGGCTCTATCCAGCATCCCAGATGCCAGATTGAGCTCACTTGGTGGTTCAAAAGAAGACTCCCTGAGGGTCCATCCAGACAGGGTCCAAAATGTAAGAGTACTCATGCTTTTACCTGAGGCATCCAAACAAGTAAAAGAGGTATAATTCGTGACAAAGCAGAAATCCTGCTTTGTCATGAGTTATTTAGATACTTAATTAGACCCGGGTCTTCCTGAAAGACCCGGGTCTAATGGAGTATGGGCTCTATGGGGCCAGTCTGCACAGTCCAATTCATTTATTTCGGCCCTGTGGGCCCGGAGAGGTGAAGAGGTAAACCACCTCTTCCCCAAATCCCCCCTAAAACCTTTAAAATAAAATAAAAACTTACCAGACCATCATAATGCCTCTCTGGAAGCTCTTGGAACATACCATTGTTGTGATAGGAGATAGGGAGAAATTAGTCAACTCCCCCCCCCCCCCCACCTGCTTCCTGGTGCAACATTGGTATGTGCCAGGAGCCTCCAGAGAGGCATAATTGTGGCCTGGTAAGTTTTTATTTTATTTTAAAGGCTTTTGTGCTGCAATGGGGACAACACTTGGGAAAGCCATTTGTTTTCCCAAGGTGTGGAAACTTAAGCCCACTCCAAAGCAGGTGTAATATATGTCTGGAAGTGCCCTAAGACACTTTAATACTATAACTTTATTCTTGTATACTACCATCATCTCCCCAAAGGGACTTGGGGCAGCTCACACACGGCACAAAAGTGCCTAAAAATAGGGCATAAAATAAATACAATATAAAATTCCATTAGATAAAACAAATAGGCAAATAAAACAACAAGTAAGACTTAATTAAAATAGCACTCATCTGGAGGTAAGCTTCTCAAAGCATGGCCAGGCTGCAAACAATGGGCAAAGAAATGTTGTAAGTGCAAACAGTAAGGAGTATTCATTGCCTAGTACTACCAAAGTGGCTCTGTCTGACCACCAAACAAGCTCAATCAAAGGTCTGGGGTTCAACCCAGCCTGCTTTTCAAATCAGTGTAGAACCTTCCTAAAACTAATAGTCGGCCTTTTACATTTGCTGGGGCTAAGGGTGTCTGAGGTTGATCGTAAACTCAAGCTGAAAGACCTAGAGATTCCTGGAGAAGTGTTCTGTCAGGTTTAAAATAAAAAGCAGTATTTTCTTTACACCTTTTCCTATTTGGTGGTGGCTCTGCACTCCTCACCCCTGTGAATATGGAGGACTGACTGTCATTCCTTTTAAAATTCAATAATTTCAGCACCAATAAGTCTACTCTTTGGAGGCAGTTGCCAATTTCTTGTCATGTAGACAGAGCACTTTCTGTGAACTGTTTCATCAATATACTCCATTTGACTTTTCTGATAATCCAGTGGATCATTGGTTGGACCTATCTGCCTTGATTCTTGACTTGGAAGAGTGTGCAAGACCACGTAGGCATAATATCACTACACTGATTGATATATACACAATGAGGCTTTTAATGCATTTGGACATTAAACAGCTGTATATGCCATAAATGTTACTCTTTTGCAGGCAGAAACTGAGGATATTGTTGTTGACTGTAGGGGTTGGTTTTTAAAGTGCATTTAAAGGTACTCATTTTTTTTACTTTAATCCACACTGTATTATTTAATTGTAATAATAATAATAATAATAATAATAATAATAATAATCTTTATTTGTACCCCACTCCATCTCCCCGATGGAGACTCGGTGCGGCTTACATGAGGCCAAGCCCAAAACAAAAATTACATGAAATAAAACAAAACCAAAAATGCAAATAATAAACAATAATAACGCAATTACATAAAACAAAGGACAACAGAGCAATATAAAATTACAATACACACAATAAACACAATCACAGTAACATGGGCGGGCTACATGTAATGGATAAAAGAAAACTGGGTAGAAACAGATTAAAAAGTTTTACTTTTTGTATTGTACTTATTAAACTATAATCTGTGTGTGAGATTGTTAGCCACCTTGAATCCCCATGAGGAGAAAGGTGGGGTAAAAATAAACTAAAGAATAAATAATAATGGTCTGTTTTTAATCACTTTTTGCTTTTACAAATGATTGATTTTGATTTTATCCTGTTTGTTAATATTTTTAAAATGAAGTGGTAACTTATCTTTCCTTCATAGAGTTGTGGACATTTCCAAACAACACGTATCAGAAAGGTTCAAGCACAATGACTTTTTTCCTGATTAGTTCATTTACTTGGCACTTTACTCAAAGCTGCTTACTCTGATTTTTAAAAAAGGTAAAACCCATTTCATCTTAATGGCACAGTTTAAAACATTTGGAATGCTCATTGATCACTTTTGCACCAAGCTGAGCAGATATTTATGCCTCTGTGCTTTAGTTTTGCCTCAATTTCCCTGTAATAAATCATGGTATCACTTTCTAATTCCATGCATCCTTTGTTTCCATTACACAGTCAGCTTCCTTTTCTGAGCTTCCTCTGTTATTTCACTAACAGCCAACATTTAGAAAAGACCATTCTATAGTGTGTGTGGGGTTTATGTGCATGTGTGAATGGCTAATTTCTATAGCCCTTTTCAGTTGTTTCGTGTCAACTCTGTCCCTTGTCCCTATGTAGACTCGACCTCATTTCCCCTCCGCAGCTGCTGATAGCATTGGAGCACAAACACAACGGATTAGTTGTGATATGGGCAGCCAGATGCAAATTCTTTCACATGTGAGGTTGAGCTGTGCATATGCTCCTCTGCTATTTCAGGCTGCCTCTGAATCAGCACTGGTATATTATGATCCACCCACACAAGTTTTTTGGTAAGTTTCTTCAAGTTGGCTGGTTTAAGACAAGACACACATTTCCAATTTTCATAGATAGAATACTGGTTTTTCACTGCTTAGGGCTCAGTAATAGCAAATGGCAGGACAAGTTCTTTTGTTGCTTTAGCTAAAACAGTGGTTCCCAACCTTTTTTCAAAACCAGGGACCACTTGACCAGGGACCACTTTGAGCAGGGACCACTCAACAACATGAGCACCAAAAGGGTTACGAATCAGTTTTTGGTCAACTTTAGATTCAGTTTGGTTATTCCGAAAATTGCATAAGATAAACCACATCAGCTCTAGTTACTGATACACAACAGATGCCATCCAGTAGTCACCATCTGTTCACCCATAGAAAACCATATTTAATAAGCTTTGGCACTACAAGAGGGTTTCGTGAGACCAGTTGCTCTTGTTGCAATAGTGTAATAATGGTGAGGCCATGGACCATATTTTAGTTCTTACAGACCACTTGTGGTCCATGGACCACAGGTTGGGAATCACTGAGCTAAAGCAATAGATGTATCTTGCTTCAAAATCCCATCAGTGGCAGCATGAAGGGAATTATAACAACTTAGCCATTACTTCACTTAGAAATATACTGTCTGGTGTAGTTCCTTCAGTTTGTTAAATAATATGGCTGAGTCTAACAAGTGATATTGCAAGTGGAAAGATCAGACAATAGGTGAAGGAGTGCCTCTCTTCATTTATTTCTCCATAAATAGGTTCCTTCATATATCCTGCATGTCAAAGGTGCTTCTCCATAAGCTGGTTCCTTCACATATTCTGCATGTCAAAGGGAAGAGAAAGCAAGATAATTTCAGAAACAAGGGTCCATTTTGTTCAGCCACACCTAGATTGTGGAATGACCTGCTGGAAGAGTCAACGGAATTCACTGTCTGAATTTAAGACAGGAATAAAGACCTGTGTCTTCTAGTGAACCTATCCAGATGAATTTTAAATTTTGAATAATGGATAGATAGTTTTACCATGCATTGATATTTTGGCTGGTTTATGTGTTTTTAATTGATGATTAATGTTGTGCTTTAATGTGTGTTCCCTGCCTTGATCAATGGAGAGAAACTGGTAAGAAGAGAGGATGATGATGAGGAAGAGGAGGATGAGGAGGATGAGGATGATTTCTCCAGGACAGACTGTCTACAGTAGGCATAGGGAAACTTTGGAAGTTGCTGGGATGTATAGTTCCCCTGCCATCAAAGAACACCCTGAAATCCAACAAAAATGCAATTGAACCAGACATGGCCTACATGACCAACAGAAAATACTGGAGAGGTTTGGGGAAAATAGACCTTGGCATTTGGGAGTTGCTGGGATGTTAAATTAACTCATATGATGAGGCAAATTAACTCGTATGATGAGGTTGTAAGTTTTCAGAGATGCTAGAGTAGTCTATCAGAGTCTCTTGGTTTTATTTTATTTCTATCCTGCTTCTGAAAATTTCAGATAACAGTAATGGAGGAATGTTAATTTATTCCAGAGTTTAAACAATTAAATGTTTAAAGTGTAAATAATAATAATAGACTTTATTTGTATCCCGACTCCTCTCCAAAAGGTCTTGGGGCAGCTTACAACAAAATTAAATCACAACACATACATAAGCAAAAGTGAAAAGGGTTATCATTATAGACAAATAGAGAGAGATTACATTCCACCAGAACTATGTAGGAACTCAGTCTGACTCTTAAAGGAATCGCTTTTTCTGTTGCCCACTCATTGTTCTTACAATCTGGGCAAAATGTAGCTTAAGTCATCCTTATTCCAGGAAAGGTCCCCAACCAAATACCAGCTAGAATGTAAAAAGTGAAAAAAGACTGAGATATTAAGAATTCAGATCTGAATTGTTTGTGAGAGAATCTGTTTACCTGTATGAATTACTTCAAAAGACTCCTTTGTTAAAAGAGAGCAAACACTTAGAATAGCCTGTTCTGTCACTGAATGATGTTGTTTTGAATGCAGAGAAAAATGTCAACATGTAACAGTACATTTGCATCCTTTAATAGTACAGTTTAGAATTAGACCATTTCATTCTGAGCAAGTTTTGAAACCATCCATGCTCAGATGAATAGCTGCTTCAGCCCACTTCCACTTTCAAAACTATGGCTGTTTTGTTTCTGTATTGGTAGTGGAGACATGCATTTAACACCATTTTACTGAAGTGCTAAATGAAGCACAACTTGTAAGGAGGAGCCAGCACAATAAGTTTATTTTTCATGCTGCTGTGAGTGCTTTATGAAAATTTAAACAGGCAGTGTCAGAGGGTTGTAATTTTTTTACTTTCTTTATTTACAGCTCCCAAGATGATTTTGTTTAAAAGATGTGTAGACACAGCAAATCACTGCCAGCAACTCATAATCTCAGCAAGCTGTAAAACAAGGTTTTAAAATTCATGGAAGCCCATTGACTAGACCTTGTTTCACTTTGTAACAGATGTGCACATAGACTCAAATAACAAACAATCATCACTTCTACATTAAATACAACCAGAACTTATTCAAGAGATTACCAAAAGCTCTGAGATAAAATCAATGTGTATGCCATGATGTCCACAAATTAACAAATAATTTTCAAAAAATGACCCAGTTATGGGCAATATAGTCTCTTAAATAAAAAGACCTCAAGATTTGGGTGAAGTGCTATCTTGAAATACTGACAAAACTTGAGTTACTGGACACTTCTGAAACTCCTCCCAAGGCAAGAAGTTCCATAAGTGAGATCATTCTTGCTTCTCCAGAGCATCTCTCATATGAGGTGGAATCCCTCCGAAGATCTACAAAACAAGGACTCCAACAAGTAACTACAGGGCATGGACAAATGGTTAAAGTGGTGTTGATAAAACATTGCCTCAACATGGGGGAAGAATGTAGGAATTTGGTATAGACCTTGACACCTCCTTTGTGATGAATGTTGGGATTCTGGAATAACCTCTTTAGGTCCTGAAACCTGTGGGGTTGCAAAGGAGGTTGCCCTTGGAGCTAACCTATATAGTTTCTCTCTCTTATGGAAGAACGTGCCCCCAATAAATGACTGTCTGGATTAAGCAACCCATAGCTTTGGTTTGCCCTTGGAGTCAAGCGTTCCACCCAATGGATAGTCTGAAAAAGTGATTGCAAGTAGGGTCAAATATACTTGCATCAGGTTGCTTCTCCTATTGCTCACCCCCAGGAACAACTCATTTAAATAGATTGTGGGTTAAATAAATGTCCCCTTTTAACCCAGTTTTCTATGTCTGGTCTCATTATTCAGGCTTGATCATAAACTAGTCAGAAACAATAAAAGACAATTATTTACTTTTCATACAGTATTCAAACACATTCATTTTTGTGCAAAATTGGTATTGTTTACACAGTATAGATGACTTTTTTGAGGAAAAATACACATTTCTGGACATACATTTTTTGTACAAAAATTGTGAGCCTTGCACAGACACGATGATTTTCATTTACTCTCATGTGGATTCCTGCACAGAATAATTCCCACAAATACTTCAGAATGTGTGACGACTGGGGTGGGGGTGGGTGGTGATTAGTGGTAGGGAGGCACAGAAATAATTGTGTTCTCCTCAAATGAGGAGAGTACTATGTAAATTCCTATAAATGGTGTATTTTAATATTGAGATAAATGTTTTTAATGTTTATATATGCGTACATGAATTCTTGTCCTGGCATTGAATATTTGCTGTATATATGCTGTTCTCCACCCTGAGTCCCCTTTGGGGTGAGAAGGGCGGGATATAAATGTTTTAAATAAAATAAATAAATAATAATAAATTATTCGGCTCTCATGTGAGGACCTAATAGTCAAAGCTTATATTCATACAAGAGATTCCAAGTTCAATTCATGCTATCTCCAAATAGGACTGGGAAAGATTGATGCCCCAAAAATGGGAGAACAGCTGCCAGTTAGTACAACTAATAATGTCTTAAACATAACAATGTTTGCTAATCTGACTATAATGCCGACTCATGTGTTGTTATGATGGACAAATGAGTATATAAAAGATCTCCATGTGTATAGGGTAGCACTACTTGATGTTATATTTAGTAGCTGTTTGCGGAGCTTGTGAGCTAGATTTCTGTCATGGTTAAAAAAGTAAGAAAAAGACAGTTGCCAGACTGCTGATATATTTCAGAATTTTTAAAACTTCATTCCTTAATCTTTCAAGTCAAACACACTGGCATCAAAATAACATAGAGGCCTAGTCCACCATGTGCTTAAAGTATGAAAAATTGTGTTGTCGAAAGCTTTCATTGCTGGAATCACTGGGTTGCTGTGAGTTTTTCAGGATGTATGGTCATGTTCCAATCTCATTCTCTCCTGATGTTTAGTCTGTATCTATGGCAAGCATCCAGAGGTTTGTTCAGAGATCTGTTGGAAATGAGGCAAGTGTGGTGTGTGTGCATGTGTATATATATGTATGTGTATATATATATATGTATATGTATATATATATGGAATGTCCAGGGTGTGAGAAAGAACTCCTTATCTGTTTGAAGCATGTGTGAAGTTCTGGATGTTGAACATCCATTTCCTGTTCTTATACAGGTTTCTTGATCCTTTCTATAGTATATTAAATGGCTGGAAAGCTTGGCATGCTGACAGGGAACCACAAAGTCCAGCTCTACCCGCTCTGGTTCCAACCTTACAGGTAAATAAATATAACATTGGTCAGGAAAATGTGTTTCATTTTCCAGTAGTATTTTTTTTCACCCCTGACATTTGTTTTTTTTTTTTCCTATACACAAATGTTCACCTTTCATTGATGGATTCTGTGTAATGTATCACAGGTTTCATGTTCACTCTATCTTCTGTGAGTAAATAGAAGACTGGTCTTTGTGACTGTTTCTATAAATAAACAGCTCCAGTTTCTCTAAGGGTTTGTGATGTCAACATATCCCTTTTCATTGAATTGGGCCTTGTATACTTACAGCTTACCTTTGGAAACATGTTACAAAAACAGTCTTTAAAATATGGCTGTATATAGAAAAGAGTATGAAATGAAATGAAAGTTTTCAAGAAAAGATCTAGATGTTGATGTCAGTATATTCTCACAATAGAGACTTCTGGAAATATTTTCTTCTGTATATAATTTTGATCAGACCTGTGACTAGATAAATTTCCACCATGCCAGTCTAGGTATAGGGCTTGTCATGTATTAAGAGGTTATTGAAGTTTGCCATGCTTGGGTTTCTTTGTTACTTTATATATTTGGATATCCAGATGGCATTTCTATTGTCCCAGACTCTTTTCTGACAATTATCAACATGTTGTTCCAACTCTCAAATAGGTTTATTTTTCATTTTGAAATACTGTATTTTCTGGTCTATAAGGTGACTTTTTAACCCTGGAAAATCCTCACAGAAATCAGGGGTCATCTTATATTCTGGGTATAAAAGTTGGGATATACACAAGTCTTCCAGGTGGCTCCTCCTCCTCTCTGTCACCCAGTGGCTCCCAGCCTTGCGTCGCCTCCTCCTCCTCCGCCGCCGCCGCACTGACAGCTTAGGCAGGCATAGAGTGGAGGAGTCCCTTGGGGAGGCTGAAGCCAGTAGCGGGAGTCTGGGGAGTCAAGCAGTGCCGGAGGGGCACAGCAGGAGCAGCTACATTATATGAATTCTTACTGACCATATAATTCAGTTTTACACTGCATTGTCTAGCAGTGCTGATGGCACCAGGGTTACATCTCTGAAACTTTCCCAAAGGAAGTGACAATATGCCCTCATAATGCACTTTAATATTAGGATGGATTGCGTTCCCTCGTTTCTCTCTGAAAAATCCTATCCCAGTTACATTTTACCTGTTCACATCAGCATATTCTCAATTTTAATCTATTACATTTGACCCGGCCATTTTTAATATGTCATTATTGATTGTTGTTTTTGTTATGTGATTTATATGATTTATATTTTATTGATTGTTTGTTACTGTTGTGTTATTGATGTTTATTTGATGTACTTCGGGCTTGGCCTCATGTAAGCTGCACCGAGTCCCTTGGGGACAAATAAAGTTTATTATTAAGTTTATTATTATCCCCTCTTTGGCAAGCCACTCTTCTCAATGCTGGGTCGCACAAGCCCTCTGCCTTTCCGCACCCAGCCCCTTTAAGGAAAACTCTGGCAGATTTGGAGGCCGATTTCATGTGCCCTCCATCCACCCATCTTTTCTCCGCCAGGCTTTGGAAGATGGGAGTTTTTGGTGAGATGGGGAGACTGTATGTAGGAGAGGAGTGAGGGCTGCTCCCTCAGGCTTCCCTTGGCACCTGCATTGACCAAAGACATGCTGCTGAGGTAACCTTGCCTCCGCATCACCCATGAATAAAGGAAGGAAAGAAGAACCTGCATCCCCCCCCCCTCTCTTTGGGCCCAGAGCAGTGGGCTGTGAGGGGCCTCTTCTACCTGAGAATGATTACAGCTCCCCAGAGGCCTCATCCAGCAAGGCTTCTGGTAGGAGGATTGGTGCAAAACAGAGAAGGAAAATTCTGTAGATTTCATGCCATTTGGCACCACTTTCTGAGTCGTGGTTCAGTGCTATCCAGTCCTGGTAGATGTAGATCTAAAGAAAGTGCAGGGGCTGGCAAGAGGGGTAGCCTTATATGCCAAGTATATCCTAAACCCTATATTTTAATTGAAAAATTGGGAGACGCCTTATACGCCCAGTTGTCTTCCATGCCGGAAAATACGATATATCAAAGTAAAATAGCAGCTGTCTATTCTTTTCTGTCTCACCCCTCCCCTCCCCATCTTTCTGGGGTTTATAGTTTCATAGTGCAAAAGTGCTATTTCACTGATGACATAGTGTGTCAGCAAAATGACACTGCTCTACTATAACACTATCAATCTCTGCTTTCTTTTATAAAAACATTGAGAATAAATTTGTCCTTCACAACACAGGAAAAGATCAGCAACCCAACTTTTAAAAATAGCTTTTGAAAAACCCTACTGCAGATCCAAGAAACAGCTATAACCAGCCACCAAAAATAATGAAAAATGTGGACACAGAGGTGATGATAGCCAGAAAAGTCCAGGAAGCTACATTTCAAGTATTCACACTTCTCTAGACCATTCTGGAAGAGCCTTTGACTTTGTCTATTGGATCGTTTTGCTGAATTCTTACTGAAATAATTATCTTAGGATAATTCTTCTTGGGTTCAGCTTCAGCCCTCTGGAACTCGCTCTCTGAAGAACTAAGAGCAGTTCCATCTTTGCTCAGATTTAAGAAGGGGGTCAAGATTTCCTTATTTAACAAGGTCTTTAACTGAGCCATGGGAGGAGTTGGGTATTTTATGATCAGGATGGAGGAGGTTATACAGAAGAGTTCTCTTCTGTTTATGGTTTAACTGAAATGTGGGATTTTATTGATTGTTGTTTTACCATGTTTTTATCCATTTTGTTCCTCTGATTGAAGGATTTTAATATTTGTATTCTGTTTGTAAGCTGCCTTGGGTCCATGTTGTGGGGAAAGGCAGCATAGAACTATCCTAGATAGATAGATAGATAGATAGATAGATAGATAGATAGATAGATAGATAGACAGACAGTAGCGGTAAATTTAAACATTAAAAAAAACCTCAACCATTTAAAGCTATTTTTTCTCTAGTGTGATGAGGCCCTGGATCCATATCCAGGCAGAAATGTATAGCCCAACTAAAACAATGTTTCTTGGTGTCTTGGTTTTTATACCTGTTCCTAGGGTTATTTGAGGCATTGAGTCAGAAAATTCCATTGGGCAGACTGCACCGGCTCTAGTTTCGTAGATATGGTTATCATGATTTTATATGTGTAAGCAAATGAAGACTGGTATAGGGCATATAATCTGTATTTCAAAAACAAGGTACCATTTCTGGAATCAAGAGGACAAATATACATGGAAACATGTCTAACAGTTGAGGGACCAAAATGTGTGTTGGCCAGTGTTATGTAACTTGCTGGTTGGGCCTTGTCTCCTTCAACAAGCTCTTCTCCCTGTTTCAATGTAAAGTCAAATACTGGGGACGACCATACAAAAAAAAATCCTTTGCCCAGATTGTGAGGCAAAAGTCAATTCTTTTTAAAGACCTTCAAGGGCCAAAGAACTGGCTGGGATGTGACTCATCACATATGCTGTATGTCAGAATAGCAGCCAATATAAAATCTGTCCAATGAACATAACTTAGCTTTGATTCAATTGCTCCATGGTACATAATTACTTTTCCTCCCTCCCTCTCTGTACATACGATACATTGCTAATTTTCCTCTGGCAAATGAAATATGAGCTGTGGAGAACATTCAGTTTTTGTTGTAAGGAAATCTGTTGTAGAAATGGCAAGTGCCTGCATCTCTGTACATTATCTAACTTAACAGAATTTTGGTTTTCTTTTTCAGAATTTAATTTTGGTAGGGTATATTTTTTCTTCACAAAGACAGATACTAAGAAGGCAGTTCCTAATGAGAATAAACACTGCCAAGAAGAGAAAGAGAGAGGGAGTATAATTAAGGTTGCATATTGAATGTACATATCAAAATAAATGAACAATAACACAAACATTAAAAAAATATGCTGTCTGTTTCTCCCTGAGGAAATATTGTCTCCTTGCCTTTCTTTGGATGGTGCCTCACACAATAATTACATTAGTGAGTATCTGGTGGGCCCAGAAGGCTCTTATTTTAAAGACAATCTGTATTACTTCCTGTGGTGAATGCCGATAACAAGACTTCATTCCTGCTTGCATTGTTTAGCCTAATTAAATAAGTCTAGACTCAGAGAAAAGTCAGCTGAAGAATGCAAGTGACACAAGCTTGAATCGGAACAGCCTGACTTCTTATAATATGGTGCTCTGATGTCTCAGTTTTCCTAGGCTCCCATTAATTCCTGCTTTCTTTTCAAGTCACACTGCCATAGGGAGAAAATGTCATTTATAACTGTCAGACCACTGTTCTTTCATCAATTTAGAGCTGCTAAAACAGCTGGGACTGTTCACATTGAAGAACAAAAATGTATTGTCTGAACTGGCCCCATTGTTTTTTTTGGGGGGGGGGGGGGTTAGTTACCAATGTGATGTAGAAGCTGTGGTAGGAAACTATGAAAAAGCACTTGAATATGTAGATGATCCAGTGGATGTGATATAAAACGTAAAAAAGTTATTTTTATAAATCAACCCATAGGCATGGCAGAGGTATGTTGCCTAAACATGGATCACATCGGTATGTAGATGCTTCTGAAAGATGGGTTATCTGTCAACAATAATAACATATCTAACCAGAGTTGATTTTCCAGATAGATATAACAGTGTCTCAGAGAACTCAAAACTGTATGTTTTCTGGTCATATTATTTCTATTATATTATATTATAGTATAATGGGCCGGTAACTTACAAACAAACTGTAGGTCCATCAACCTTCATTGCTGACTTCCTGTATAGGATTTTGGGACACTGTTTTACAGTGATTCCAGTTCAGCCTGAAAGAACAAACTGAAAAGGTCACTGAGGGATATCTACTGTGTTGCCTGGCCACTGGTCTGTACACTCTGGGCTTAGTTTCAAAGTTTCAAAGCACAATTCAAAGTGATGGCTTTAGCCTATAAATGGTTCCGGCCCAGCTTATCTGTCCAAACGTATCTCTCCTTATGAGCCATCTAGGAATTTAAGATTTAAGAATTTAAGATCGTCTGGGGAGGCCCTGCTCTCGGTCCCACCTCCTTCGCAGGTGCATCTGGCAGGGATGAGAGACAGGGCCTTCTCAGTGGTGCCCCCTCAACTGTGGAATGCCCTCCCTATTAGATTGGCCCCTCCCTCTCTCGTCGAGCAAGGTTTTGCAAATGCAGCGTAATAGGTAAATATAGAACTACAGAATGGCTTAGATGATGCAACTGGAAAATGAGTTTAGTAAGAAGACACTGATTATTTATGTTTTTAATTGTTGTTTTTTTGTATGAATTTATATTATATGCTAAATGTTTTTAAACTGTATTTTATGTCTGCAGGGATATCAAATTGCTGCCAACTGTAAGCCGCCTTGAGTCGCCTTTGGGCTGAGAAAGGCAGGATATAAATACCGCAAATAAATAAATAAATAAATAAATAAATAAATAGTTTTGTCCACCTTGCTGTTTAACAAATACATGAAATTGGTGGGAGAGGTTGCTTGCAGTTTGGGGTTTGGGAGAGAGCAGTATGTTGATCACACACACCTCTTTCTCATTCCTTTCCATATAATTCCAAGAAAGCCATTTTGGTGCTAACTTTGTCATATCCTACGCAGAGATGACCTAATCAGATGAAGAAAAGGAAGTCAGTGGAGGCAGGCAGTTCTGTCATGGTCCATTCCAGGTAGGACCTGAAGATCATACCATTCTCATAAGTAGAGATTGCCAAGAATTTGCAGAGGTGCTTCATTCTGTGATTATAAATTAAAATATCAGTTGCAAATGGTCAGGAAACACCTTATACTACTAAGGAGGGTTTAGCTATGTTGACTTACTGCTGCCTAATGCCTATAACTTAGATCAGCCTAGGTCATTCCCTTGCTGAGGACAAGCAACCCCAAACACTTTCTTGCAATCCTGTCTGATGTCTGTGGCTTTGCGAATCTCAGTATATTGCAGAGTAATCTGTTTGGCAGCTCCTCAGCTTTGGACTCTGCTTTTCCCCTTAAGACCTCAAACTGCTGAAATACTCCTTTTGCTACGAAATCTCCATGTGTGTTCTAGGACTGGTCTAATTTCTTCCCTGGTCTAATTCACTTCTGTGGACTATAGGTGCATTCACTGCGCATTTGCAAACTTAAAAAAAAACACAAAACTGTTGTCTGCTGTCAATAATAGATTGAATGAGTGTGAACAAATTGAAGCTTAATTGAGACAAGGAAGAGGTGCTCCTAGTTAGTCAAGAGGCTGATCAGGGAAGAGGGATGCATTCTGTTTTAGATCAGGTCACATTCTGTGGAAATCGTATGTTTGTAGCTAGAGGGGGTCCAAGTTTCAGTTATGACCATGAATGTATTTGTGA
This sequence comes from Anolis sagrei, assembly GCF_037176765.1. Taxonomy (NCBI): domain Eukaryota; kingdom Metazoa; phylum Chordata; class Lepidosauria; order Squamata; family Anolidae; genus Anolis; species Anolis sagrei. The sequence continues at coordinate 123,826,044 of NC_090025.1, read as the reverse complement.
GGAAAAGCTAGCATAGCGGCTGTGGTTATTCCTAGAGACATTACATCTGGTTACAGTGACATGAAGCTTGATTGCATTCCGTTTAAGTTATAAGAATACTCTCTGGCTGTGGCCAGACAGTCAAGTGAATAGCAATGCAGGGAAGCTCCTTCTATGGACGCTTTTAAAGAGAGGCTGGATGGCCATCTATTGGGGGTGCTTTGAATGCAATTGTCCTGCTTCTTGGCAGGGGGTTGGACTGGATGGCCCATGAGGTCTCTTCCAACTCTATGATTCTATGTTTCTAAGTGGGACAGGTTATAGAGAAAACATAACTTTCGTGTTGCAACAGCTCATAGTGGGCTTTCTTTTAGTCCTATCAACATCACAAACATATTTGGTTATTTCATGACACTCAGGATATAGATCAGGAGTATTGTGGTTACCATGGCAGTATTAAAACAGATCAAGGCTTATCCTTCCATTAGAGATTATGACAGATTTAAAGCACTACTCTGCAGTGCTTCCCCCTTAGATAACTTCCTTTCTTTTTCAAATATTCCTGCATTTTTCATCTGCTTTATGGGTATGATCAAACTTCTCTTTCCTCCCTCCGGCTCTTGTTTTGTGTCTCACATTATGTACAAGTCTCCTGAGAGCTTTAAGAGCTGGTCAAACTTCCTCGACAAAATGCAGTAGTAACCTTGAAAATAGGTTTGTGAGACCTGGCAAATGGCTTATTCTAGTTTTATCTAATACTCCAATCCACTTCCTCTCTCCAGTGACTTGAGGGGGGGGGGGTTGATGGGAAGAGGGAGGTTATTATTACAAAAGCATAAATTGGCATGGATTCTTTCAGGCTTAGATGAGAGAATCGTCTCAAGTTTCTTGAGCACCGGACTGATATTTTGTCTACTTTGATCACCATTCTAGACAGACGGCATGTGCTTTTAATGTTTCAAGGACTTGGCTAGAATCCAGAAGACCTGAGGTAAAATCTTCCAGTTCCTTTCAGTTGTGTATCTAAGTAAAAGCTTTACCTTAGATCACCTGATATGTGTGTGTGCAAAAGATGATAGATAGATGACATCTTTCCCCACTCTGGAAACAAAAACCTTAAAAATAAAAAGCAGAGTATTTTAAGATCCTGCATTCCAGTCTGGCTCAAAAACATGTTGATAGGAAAATGCCATAGTGGAAATGAACCCTGTGAACTCCCAAAGAAAAACAATAGCATTGGACAATGTTGACTAGTTTCCTGCTCATGCCTTTAAATCCCACTAGAGCCAGTGAGGGCAAACAACTTTTTTATAAAACAAACACAGAAGTCTGGGCTTTTCCTGTTTTTTCCATAATGAGGTCACTTTGCGAATGAGCGGGATATAGCTCAGGTGTTTGTTTTTTGTCATCTGCTGCAGCTGTTATGCGGAAAAAGGAAGAAAATTCTTTCCTGTTATTTGAGTTTTATAACATGTCAGAAGGAAAGGGAGGGGGGAAAAATACATGAAACGTCCACATTAGTGAAAACAATTTCCTTTCGTTATAGGCACGAGTCTCAAAACAACAAAATAGAATGCAGGATGTTGAGCAAATGTTAAAAGTAGGCAGCCATGAATTAGAAATGGTTTGGTTACACACCTGACAATGGGTAGGATAGGAAAAGCTCAAAACCATTCAATAATGGCCAGTTTATGGATTATATGGTGAGAGCGGTTTTTTTGTTTTGTGCATCAGGAGTGACATGAAAAACTCAAGTCACTTCTGTTGTAAGAGAATTGGCCATCTGCAAGGACATTGCCCTTGTTGTTTTGATGTTCTGATGTTCTGATGTTTTGCCATCCTTGTGGAGGCTTTTCTCATGTCCCTGCATGGGGAGCTGGAGTTGACAGAGTGAGCTCATCTGCGCTCTCCCCAGATTCGATCGTCCGATCTGTCAGTCTTCAGTCCTGCTGGCACCCATTGTACTACCAGAGGCCCCGATGGGAGTGGTAAATTTTATTCAAAGGAAAAAGATTGATATTGGGTGAAGACTGATACCAATCTTCCCAACACTTTTCTTGGGAGGTGAAGAAGAATCAATAAACAGAAGTATGACTTTGTGTGGTTGTGCTTTCTCACCTCCTCTGGAGTTCATAAACTGTTAACTCAGACATAACAGGTCTGTATTCAATATGCATCTCCATACCAAACAGTGTTAAACATTTGCATTTGACTTCTAAATTAACTAAGAATAGCATTAACACCTCCAATTAGGCTCCATTCTAAAACTTTCTCAGCAGTTCTCCTTTGACATGCAAAATTCCCATTCATATCCTTGCATATATTTATGCACACTAAGCTCTCAGATGCATAACCTACTTTTTATTCTCCTAGCGGTCTGCTCATGATGCAAAGTCAGTCTTTTCATTCACAATCCTCCATTTCCTATGCTTCTTGAGCCAGGTCAGCTTTTCTCTCTACCCCCCCCCCTCCCCACACCGTTTTTTGGATTTTGTGACTACTGGTAGCTTTATTCCTTCTTCATATGCTGTCATGTCCGAATCTCTCTCTATTTGAAAACTCCAGGATTCCTTGAACCAACTGAACAGTGCCATCTTTTTGAGTGTGTGTTATTCAGTTTAGGGATCCAGGTTACAAAAAAATGACAATTTAAAAATGTATAATCTATATATTTAAAAGAATGCATTATTGGAAGTGCTACTGGTTGAAGGGGCACTTAAATTGTTTCTATAAATGATATTTTTAGTTTAGAATTTTAAACAAACACCATGACAAAAATCAAACTCCAACGTAACAGATATAGCAGGTGAGCATGCACAGCAAGAAAATGGAGCAGAGATAACAACAGTGCCTCATGGCATTAAATCAATTTTCAGGAAAAAAAGAAGTATCTCTATCTATGTGCATATCTTCACTGAGTCTTTATCCCAAAGGAGTGGGGGGTCAAATCAACTCCATGCTGGCTGCATGATTCATGGAACTGATTTGGGTTAATATGGGCCAAGTCCACTTATTGTGCTCTTGTTGTAGTGATGGCCACTGGACATGACATGGTGAGTGTCCATCACTTGTCACCTGTAATGACATTGGCTGGGATGCAAAAGTGATCAGAGAAGAGAAGAGAGAAAGGAGGTGGTGATTCCTCATCGCCCCCCTCACCCATCACCCCAGCATCCTGGCTAATGTTATTCCAGGTGATGACTGACGGACACTAGCCATGTCACACATGGTGGCTGCCTCTACAATAAGAACAAAGGGGAACTGTGAGAGTGGCCGTCTGTCAGTGCTTAAGCAGGTTCAGCACCACTGGATGATCAGGATTCCTTCCCACCTCTGCAACAGCTCAAGAACTGGCAGTCAAAATTGTTCTGTGGCTGATCTAGGGTTTAAACTTGGGATCTACCCCAGGATAAAGCATCAGTGTAGAACTGCCCTGGGAGATGTACACATTATATAGGCAGAAAAAAAACAACTGACTTGTATTCATTGTCCCAATGTCACAATTTATACCAGATATCACTCCTGAACATCCAGGATTGACTTCCTCAAAGGGCGCTTTACTAAACAGAAGGAGTTTTCCTAGGAAAGTTTACTCTGACTTTCCTAGGAGGCTAAACCTGAATTAAAAACAATTGGGTCCTGACACACTTTAGGTTTGCCTGCACTTAAGTAGCTTCAATCATATTAAGGAAGATTAGAAAAGCTTTCCACTTGAAGTGTGGTTTCCATTCACCATAAACAATGCACACAGGATACAAAAACAACACACTGTTAAATCTTGGTAGATACAGTTGTGTTTTACACAATTTCTTTGATAGTGGCCCCATCGAGACTATTTATTTCTTTAAAAAAATCAATCCATTTCATCTAAGTTATTTCCAGAGTTTATAAGAAATATTATTTGTGACTATAAATAGGCAGTATGTCTGTTTACAGTATAGCTGCAATAAAAGAGAAGTATAGATTTCCCGCTATTTCAAAACAGTATGTTGGCATCAACCTACTTCTCATTCTCAGCTGGGAATTTTTATGTACTGATAATTTGCTAGCTTCTTTAAAGTGAAGAAACTACCAAAAAGGTAAATATTTAATATAAAGGACAAAATTTTCCCAGCTAATGCTGAAGTTCGCACGGGGATTCTGGGAGATGTAGGCTAAATCTATTATTCTTCCAAGTTTTGTTATGACACATGAAAAATAACCAAACCATGCTAAAGAATGTGTTATAGTTATACATTCCCCAATTTGAATGCCAAGGTAAGCAATCCTTTTCTTTTTTTAGAGATTATTCGATAACATACAACATATTGATGAATCAATCATCTGCTTGTTACCCTAATGATTCACTGTAATGCAAGGCCAGCTTTAAAGTGTTAATTTTTCTGGTGTCAGCGAGCTAGTGTACCACCTGCCCTGCTCCGCTTTGCCTCCTTGGGAGGTTGCCAACACCGTATTAAGCTTTAATGCTGTAGCCTACTTTTGTCAAGAAAGACTTGGCATCCCAATTTCATCCTCAAATGACAGCTTGTCAACAATACTTAATTACTGCTGTCATTAGGAAAGAAGATTAAAGATACACATTCTATTCAGAATGTCTATTGTTCCTTTTAGGGCCCCAAGGAGCATACTGAAGTATGTGATGAATAAAATGTTATAATACATAACTGTAAGGGGGGGAATCAAAGACAGTTACTTTTTCTGAAATTTAAAACACAACTGTGGGGGGGGGGGGGGGACTGTGCAGGGTTTCCTGTGAGTTTCTTTTTAGATTTGGCTCCACAAAAAAACTTGAAATGTCTATATTGTCTGCAATTTAAATTGCAGATATTTTCTTAATAATGACTGCTACAAAAAGAATAAGATTTTTTTCCAAATGGAACAAGCTATCATTTTGCCTCCCTTTTCAGACATTCCAAGAGTTGTGGTGCAGTTCTCTCAGCTCAAGAGTACATATATTTGGGAAATGTGTACAAAAATAAATATGACTTTTCATTTTTTGAAGAATATCATGCAATGATGGTGAAGCAAGATAATTAAATGGGCATATGTCTAAATACATGTGAACTGACATGCAGCCTGAAAACAGACCAATCCATCCATCCCTGACTGTGCTATAAAACCTTATGATCCCAGTTAGTGTTTGAATTAAATTAAATTCTACCCTGTTGAAAAGATGGGGCTAATCAAAATAACTGGAGGTTTTAGATCAATATATTGTTACCCATGCCAAGATCTCAAGACATACTTTCTATCAAACAAAATATGTACATAAAAGAAGCTGGAATAATAAATACATTTATTATTCATTGCGCTGGAAGGGATGGATTATGTGATTTAAATTACATTTCTCATTTAGTCACATTTTGCCCATCAAATTATTTTTGGAGTGGATCTTCCGCATCTTTATGTGATGAATTGTACTTCAACTGCTATATTCACTGATGCATCTTATGCCTCTGACATATGAATAAGATGAGGAGTATGGACATAGAGTAGTATGAAAACAGGTCACTTCCTTTTCTCTGAGAATGCTACGAACTCTAAATTATCCATGAGAATTCAAAATTGTAACTATATTTCATGCCATGCCAAATTTTGAGATAGTTATATATTGTTTCAAAATTTTCAGCCAAATGTCACCCCACCCCCACCCCACCCCCGTATAGCAAGGTTAGGAATCTTATAGTCTCCTTTTTCTGGACTGCACCTTGCAAGCATTCCTCACTATTAAATATGCTGATGGCATCTGCTGAGAAATGTTAAGACTGTATGATTTGCACATCAGCTGTGGAATAACTCTCCCCGTATGTTCTGTTTTGCCTTTCAAAGGTTGTCAGTACAGTTCTTTTGAAATTTTTCCTCAAAGTGGGCCTTCCAGATATTGTTTGACTTACTACCTGCTATCAGCACCTGTCCAACCAAATGAGGGCAGCAATATCTGGAAGCCACAGATTAGCAAACTTTCCAAGGATGATCTTTGCATTTAGTTTTAGAGCAAGAATGGATAGATAGATTATTACAAATCACACATCTTTTGTTCCAGGAGGCTTTACCTTGACACTGGGGATGTTATTATTTGCTAATTTTGTCCTAAAAAGAATTAATAAATAGTTATTGCAATTTTCTTCCCACTATAAGAAAGTCTCTGAATATTGCATAGTTTTTGAAATGAATTTGTAATTTAAGATTTATTTTATGCAAAATTCACATGGGGCATTATTGCCCAGAAACTAGTATTTATGGTATAGAAAACAGATTTTTATGTGGAGAACATGATATTTCTGTGCAACAAATACTATTTTCTGTGCCAAAAAAGGTTATTAGAAACTTATACAAAAGTTGTATATTGCTTCTCACATCAAACCCAGCACTTTCTGCATGGCAAATAATATTTCTCACATATATTTTGACTGTCATTCTGTTAGGAAATTACAATGCTGTAAGCTAGGCTTTAGGACAGTGATTTTTCTCTGTGTCGTATTTACTGATCTGGATTTGGATATTTGAAATATTTCTGTTTTAAGTTGAATGTATTTTCAATGTCTTTTATATTTTAAAGGGTAATTGTGATACTGTTTTAAAGCATATCTTTGATTACATGACAAGTTTCTTGGTAGAAGCACTTTCTCTGGAAAAGTAGAATATCACTACATAAATGAAGGATGAGTTTCTGCTGGATTGAAAAGCACTACAGTTTTGTGGTTATCTCAAAGGCACATAGTTTTATTGTGGCACAATTTTTCTTGATCCCACTTTGTCTGATGTCAGCTTCAGTAGGAATGCTTGCGGAGCTTGGTAAAGTTAATTTGTTTGTATACTAGCATCCAGAATATCTTAGCCAGCATTGGCCATGCCGGCTGGGGAATTCTTGGATTGATCAGCCAAAAAGTATCATAAAAGCACAGAAGAAGAAAAGGAGGGCAATATTAAAACAGCAGACCCAGAAGTCTATAAAATTCAATGGATGGTACTGATATATTTTGGTGCATTTTCTCATTCTATGCTTAAAGGTGGAGAGAGGTTAGCTACTAACATACTTGATGGTGTTCTGTGCCTTTAAACATGTGAAGTTATCATCTTGTTAGATTGTCTGGCCCGAAAAACCAGCTGGCTAGCACATACTGTTGTCACAGCTGGGATGCATGCTGATCTCTTGGAGAAGCACCTGGCATCCTTTTCCCCATCTTTTTCCTCAAGCTGAGACTGCTCTTCCAAGGCCATCAGCTCCTAAGGAAGACCATATGCTTGGTTGCAAACACTCTATTAGTAACACCAGGCAATTTCAACCATTTGCCCTGACTGGGAGCTCCGCTAGGAAAGAAATCCTTTGCATCCTGTATATAAATGGAACACAGAGAACTTACTTGAGCTCAAGCAAAGGGGTTTGTAACAAAGAACTGCAGAATATTGTCGTCTGTGTCATCATCGTCATCACCAACAACATCATCAATGTAAATTGGTGCTGATGCTGTTGTTATTTGTTTAAATGCACTGAATGATAATGGAAATCACCCACCACTTTTGAAGAATACTGTATACTCTTGTATGGCATGATTGGTCATTGTAACCTCTTCCCACTATAAAAGACTATGACTGCATCTACACTGTAGAATTAATGCAGTCACATCAATGCTATGGTATCATGGGATTTGGTAATTTCCTGAGGCATCCTCACTATTTATCAGAGAAAGCTAAAGGCATTGTAAAATGACAACACCCATGATGCATAACAGAACCATGTTATGCATCATGGGTGTTGTCATTTTACAATGCATTTAGTTATGATTAGGATATCAGAAAATCAGAAAGGTAACAATGGTGCTACAGAAATCCAACTCTCTTTGTATTTACAGAAAAGTGAAGAAATCAGGGAAGGAGGAATAGCTCTCCAGAAAAGAACATTACAGGATAGATAGCAATTGACACCCTCTCACAGTTTGGAAACAGTGCCTGGGTAGGTGCACTCCATGGGATCTCACCTAACATTATACACAGAGGTCTTGGAGGGGAGGGTACTTTCATCAGCCAGAACCTGACTGGCAACAGTCACCCAGAGGACCTATTCTTCAGCCACCCAAAGAGTGTGGAATGACCTGCCAGAAGAGCTCTGCCAGCTAAGTGAGCTGTCAGAATTTAAAACACAACTGAAGTTGTATCTCTTCCAGCAGGCCTAACCAGCAATTTTTAACTAGGTATTTTAAAATCACATTTTATATTTATTGTGTTTTAACTTTTGTTCCTTTTATGGAAGTATTTTAACAATGTTGTGCATCACTTCAGTAGAGGCACAAAAGAAGAAGTGGGTAACAAATTAAAAATATCACAATTATATTCTTTTTGGACAGCAGACCAATTTGATCCAGCACACTTGTTCCTTCAAATATGACGTACAATGGGAGGTGCATATCAGCAAACCAGGCCACAGCATTCACATTTCTTGGCTTGGGTATCCAATAACCAAGAGTTCTACATGCAAACTCCGAAGATCAAAAAGAAACAGCTGAGTCCATGAGATTTCATAAGGAAGAAGACTGTTATTAGCTATCTTAAGACAAAAAGAAAGGCCAAAGATTAAACCATTCTCTTTTACTAACCTATTCTTATATTTCAGGGTAGAAGACTTTGGCATATTGATGCCTCCTTTTTCAAGGAATGGAAGACTATGGTGACCTAATAGCTCATATTCCTGCATGTTTGTTTGGAGGTAAGCCCCACTGAATTCAAAGAAACGTATTTCCAAGTAGCCATGTAGAAGGCAGGAACATAAGCAGCTTAACACCACCATGGGGGGTTGGTCTGTTGCACTTTATGTCTTTTACTTTGTCTCAGCTAGTAGGTTTTGTTAATATGCTTTGTTTTATGATCCTTTATCTGATGCTAAAGAGATTCTGAACAATTGTACCTGGTTAATGCAGACCCTTAAAAAACAATAAATATTTACTACTGAATACACAGACTGCCTGGGTAAAATAAACATTAATGAGCTGTAAGCCCATTACTCTCTCAGTAGTATGGCAAGAGAATGTTATGCATTTTCTGCGACTAAACAAATCATGTAATGAATTGTTCATAAGGCAACAGATGTTCATACACATATAATATTAAAGGTAGACTTATGTTGGGACAAACGTACAGCAAAAAAACAAAACAAAGTTTTTAAAAAACTCAATAAGGATTGATTAAAATATATTTTATTGAATTAAAACACAACATGAACGAATCAACTACAAAATATAAAAACCAAACACAAAAAATATATTGCTTATGTCAGAGTATTAGTGGGAAAGGCACTTTATAAATAAGAGAAGCATTTCTGATAACTGTAGTAAGACTCTGAGGGTATATCTGCACTTAACAGATATGTCCGTGTTCTACCATTTAACCCTCTTGGCTCTATTCTACAGTGTCTTGGAATTTATATTTTGATAAATTACATTGCTGTATAGTTGCTGTAGTGCCTTCTTTTGAAGAGTTTACGAGCACAGAATTCTGAACTTCACCTAACCTGAAATTCCAGAATTTTATAAGTCTGGAGTCATGAGAGCAGACAGATTGAATGAAATATTACTGATTTTTTCCTGCTTTCCCCCATTTTATATTGGGGAAGCAACTGGAAAAAGTTCCTGATCATACCGGGAACAGTCAGAAAATATTTTAGGAGAAACTAAATGTGGGTTGATTTCCAAATTCAAATAGAAAAGAAGAGTAATAAAAGTCTGGGTCTTTCAGTGATAGAAAAGAGAAAGAACAGGGAAGCCAGGAAAGGGCAGTTTACAGAGCTTGGAAAAGTTACTTTTGGATTATAGCTCCCACAATTTCCTAGCAAGACAGGTGAAGTAGTTGTGGATTCTGGAAACTACACTCCAAAAACAGCCTTGGATAGGATATCTTTGCCCAGTCCCAGTACAATACTGATCCTATATCCAATTTACCGGAGACTGAATATAGGATTGCAGCAGTACTATATGAGTTGAACACTCTTTAAGTTAGAACACACAGCATTTCAAAATAAAGCATTTACAAATGGTGAAAATTACTCTCCATCACACCAGAGCGCAACTCCCCAGGCTTAGAAAACTATGTGCATTTGTGATGGAATGTTGTAACACTGCTGGAAATAACTTTCAGTTTCCTGTTGCAGTTGCTTGCATGGATGGAAAGGAAAACTGCTTTTCCATTTAAAATGCTGCATGCCTCATCAGCTGTAGGAGTGGCTGGTGCTAAAATTCAAGAGCTCTAAGACATTTCTTACTGTGTCTTCCATCTAAAGCAAAAGTAAGAGTAACTATAAGGATCTCTCTATTCAGAAATCCTGCAATACATAACAATAAGAATGGACAGAACAATATTAGTACAGGTATACTATCTTCCTTTCAGATATCGTATTTTGTAGTCACATAATATGTATTCAGAGATAGAAAAAGATGTGCTTAATCAAGGGAATATCATACTGGATTGAGATCAAAGTATAAACCTGTTAGAAAATGTATATACACTGAAGAATTAATGTTGACACCACTTTAACTGACATGGCTCAATGCTATAAAATCTTAAAAGTTGTAGTTTGATGAATGACCAGCATTCTTTGGCAGAGAAGACTAATAGCCTTGTTAAACAAAAACTCCCATGGTTCCATAGCACTGGGTCACGTCAGCTAAAGTGGTATCAAATTATTTCCATGGTGTAGATGCCCCCTAGGTGAGCATCTGTTGAGAAATGAATGCAGTGACAAACAATGGAAAAGGTAAGGGTGACTGTCTGGCAGGGCAGTTAGGTGAACCCCTGGGCTCCGCTCGTGTCACTACTGTGTTTTGGGAGCAGAGCAGAATCTGGGACCATTTCAAAGCAGCCACGCTTCCCACTAGTCCTGAATTTAGGTCTCCCTGTAGACGGTAGGCTTGTGCAATCTCGGAAACTGCTATCCGCTTTGATGTTCCAAATTTCACGGGGTCCCAATCCATTTTTCAGGAGCCTCCCAATTTTGGGAGGACAGAAATCTGTTTTCAATCTGGGAAGTCAAAATATTTGTCTTCTATCTGGTCCATTGGTGGCAATGGGGGGGGGGGGGGACTTCCCAGGCTTCCCTTCCTGTCATTTTAGGCATCATTTGTCATATCCTTCATCAAAGCCTGGATTTAAAGCATAAGAATTAAGATACCACTCTTTCTATGTTCTTTTCCCTTCTGTCTGTAGAAAAAACCTGGGTTTAAAGAAAGGCCTTAAGAAACCTCACTTCCTGGCATCCTTTTCCTTCTGTCTGCAGAAGAGACCTGGGTTTAATATAGAGCGTAAGAACCTCGCTTCCTGGGATCCTTTCCCTTCTGTCTTTAGAGGAGACCTGGGTTTAAAGAAGGTCTTAAGAAACCTTTTTTTTCCTGGAATCCTTTTCCTTCTAGTGGCTGACTCCCTCCCAGCACTCAACGTGCAACCAAAAGAAACCGAGAACAGCTGGTGTTCAACAACTACTGTTCTGTTGCATGCGGTAAAAAAATGGTGACGGAGTCCATGCCATTACCGGCTTCTGAATCAGCCAAACAAGCCAAAGGCAAACATCCAAAACAAATCTGTGCACAAGCCTTAGGCTCCTCCCACACAGCTGTATAAAACCAGATTAAACCGGATTATATGGCAGTGTAGACTTAGATAATCCAGTTCAAAGCGGATATTGTGGATTATCTGCCTTAGTATTTTGGATTATATGGCTGTGTATAAGGGCCTTTAGTTTTATTCAGTAAAAACACACAAAGTGAACGTATTTACAGCTACAGAAGATTCCATGGTCACTTGGCATCTCTTAGTTTGCCCGTCTCACTTCACATATTCTGCATATTCTCTTACTATACAAGAGGGAAGTAGATATGATGTTGCCCTATATCCAGTAGTAGCATGCAAAAAATTGTAAAAAGATGTCCAGAGCTTTTATGGTGGGGCCTTGGTATCTGCTGTGATTTGGTTCCAGAGCACTCATGTATACCAAAATTCATGGGTGCTCAAGCATATCATATACATTGGCATACAAAATAGTGTCCCTTACATAAAATGGCAAACATTCTAGAATGTTTATTTCTAAATACAGTGTGTTCAAGCCATGGAAGGTCGAATACATGGATGCGTAATCCATGGATGTAGAGGACTGACAATATTTTGAGAACACAAGACTAGGGGTTCAGATAATGCACAGTTATTTTTCCACTATAGACAGCATTGTGTTAAACAAATCAAAGCAGAAGACTGATTTATAGCTTTAACACCATAATTTCCTGAGAGGAAAGCTAAGTTTATATTACCAATGTAACCTCATTTTAATGGGATATGTTTCCCTTTTGTCTCATAGCAGTGTTGTGCTGTGTAAAACTCTTTCCATAATCCCGTTGGTAGATGACTACAATGGCTAAAACAACATTCTCACTGCAATTGTTTCTAGTTCAAGGAACCTAAAATCTGCAAAATGTTGACAATTTCTATTGTGAATCACTGAATCAAGATGTAATACTTTAGGAATTATCAGAGCCAATACCATGCCAGGTCAGAGTGTATGAGACTTTCTTTTGTTAACATTAGAAACTGTTTGGAAACTTTCTGTACTTTGCAGCAAATGATGCTTTTATAGTGAAATTGTTTTTGTCACTCATAATTTTAAACAGATCAACTAAATGTTTCTTATTTGAACAATGCAGCTGAAGGCTAACAGATATTGAGACAAAACATTGATAGGTGTATATTGTTTTAATCCTTCAGATAGAAAAGGGGAAAATCCAAACTTTTAGCAGAGTTATTGCTTAAATCCCACTTACATTGATGGAAATTAATGATACACCCCCATAGTGCTTGGCAGAAGTATTCATTTTTTGATATTTGGTTGTCTTGAAATTTATTTATTTGTTTGTTTCATTTGTACCCCTGCCGGGGGACTCAAGATGGCTTACAACTCCAGCAACATTTAATGCCATTTAACATAATTATTTGAACAATTTGAACCTAAAATTGATTTAATAGACATTGCTACTGCATAATATACACAATGCACTCAAAATATGTGCATTGTGACATATAAGTTAAGTAAATAAAAATAAATCAGAATTTGGTGGTGACACAAGCATTCAACTTCTTGCATAAGTATTTGTTAGAAGTACCTTTGATGGCAATTGCTGTCTTCTTAGATAAATTAGTAATAGCTTACCATATCTATGTTCGAGTTTTATCCATTCTTCTTGATAAAATTGTCTTAGCTCTGTCGGGTAGGATACAAACAGCAATTTTAAGTCTTGGCGCAGATTGTCTCAAATGGATTGAAGCTGGGTCTTGAATAAGCTATCCTAAGACATTAAAGTTCTTATTTGTTAACCACCCCAATGTCATTTTGGTTGTGTTTTTAGGCTAATTGTCCTACTAGAAGGTAAACCTCCACCTGAGTCCTAGGTCCTTTACAACACAAACCAAGTTTTCCTCTAGATGTAGCATGCATTAGCCTCAATCCATCTTGCCTCAGTTCCAATCAGTTTATGAGCCCCTGAGGAGGAAAATCATCTCCATAACATGATGTTGTCATAATTATGTTTTGTTTATTTATTTATTTATTCTCAACCCCAAGAGTGGCTCATCATAAGGGTGATGAACTCAAACTTATGAACACTCTTACCTTTGTACCACATAGACTGAACTTTTTGTCTCATCAAGCCAGTGAATTTTTAAACATGTTCCCTAGGTTTCATATATGCCTTTTTGGAAACTCCAAAAGGTCTGTGGTATGGGTTTGATTCAACAAGGGCTTTTTCTACATTCTTCCATAGATACCAGAAATCTGGAGTATTGTAGGTGTTCCATAAGTGGTTTTGGCCATCTCAGTTTAGAGCTCTCCACTTTCTACAAAACTACTACGGAACTCTCAAACATTTCAGTGATATAACAACATGTGTAAAAATCAAAGGGGACATGCAAATATGTGTGCACAGCAAATTACAAGAGTCAGGATAACAATCAAATCTTGCAATCAAATTACTTGCATCAGAAAGGCAAGTTACCTTCGACCTCACCAAAAGAGTGAAATTACTAGTCCTATGACACTTGCACTTCACTTGAGGCACAGAGCCTACCAGTTCCCATTACATTGAGTCAATCTACTACTAACAGAGCTCCATGCCTCAACTGAAATCCAAGTGTGGTGAGAGGATGCTTTGGCAGCATGGGAGGCTCCTCGTGTTGCATAGGAAACAATGGGGGAAGCCAGGCAGCGACGGTCTCTCCCCCCCCCCCCCATGGAATGGGGTTGGGGAAAGGCAGATGATGTGGGCATGCGGCCATAAGTTCCTCCCACCAAGCCCCACCAGATTTGCCACAATCCATGGCAGATCCCCGCCTCAATGTGATGAGGTCTCTTATGTGAAACTTTTATCCCAGAATCTTATGTCAAGTTCTATTTTGCAGTACAAGTAGGTTCATAGAATCAAGAGTGCATAAATGTGCTCAGCTTTGTACCATAAATGTTTGCATAAGTTAATATAATACTACTAAACTGATGAATGTTCTGCATGCATGCATCCTTTTTAATGTCTTTGGTTTCTTCAGTGCAAAATTGGCACTGTGTTCAAATGATCTTGAGGGTTTGATATAGAGAAATTCCTGTCTGTGAAAAATAAAAAAAACTTACACAGAAAAAATCTTTTTGCACAAAGGAAACAGTATTCTTAAGTTCAAAGTTAAGTTTAAAAACTGTTAGGTTGGTCTCAGGAAAAACCTTCACCATGTTTGCCAAGTTCTAAAGCCAATCATATTTCATGTCAATGCAAAAGCACTTTAATACGTATATGTCGGTTCCATTCAGGTATTTCCTAAACTCTTGAGGAATAGCCGTAATGATTTAAATATCTGAAGGCACAATTAAGCCTACTCCAACATTGTTCAGCCATAATCAAGAGCCCCATATCTGATGTGGTGCATTTGATCTATATAATTATGTGATTCTGATTTATGGTTCAGGAACTTGAGGAAATTATGGCAGGAACTTATCTCAAATTCTGGGGCATTTTTCTTTCCCTGGGCTTACCGCATTCAAGATTTTTTTTTTGTCAGTATACATAAAGGAAATGTAATATATATATATATATTAAAAATACAAACAGACTGGAAAGGATAATGTAGAACCCACATCTTCCACCTCTGATCTTTAAAAACATTTCTGTATCTACTGACAGATGCTATCTATGCATGTTTAGTAGGCTTGGGTAACCACGGAAAAAATTGGTTCTAAACTCGTTTCGTTTTTAGGGGGGCCCTTGCGTTTTGTTTTTTTTAAAGAATTCCGAAATTTTACTTTAAAAAAGTTTGAAATATACGAAATTTCGTAAAATTACGAATCAATTTTTAATGGCGGATGCGATTGTGCAATATGCTAAAAAACCCTCCAAATGGGACAGGGGGAACTTCTGAAGCTTCCCTCTCCCTCTGTTGTTGACTGTTGGTGTGATAATTTATTTTTTATCACTGATAAATCAAACAACAACTATAAAACTTACACCAGACATATGGAAATAATTACGAAACAATTACGAAACAATTTTGAAACAATTTTGAACCAATTACGAAACAATTACGAAACAATACAAAATAAATTGGAAACATTGTTTCGATTTTTAATTATTCCTCACAGTAGTCCTGCATGGCTCAATATTGGATCATAAGCTAATTTAAATAGGAATTAATAATGAATTACGAAATTAACGAACGAAACCGCCCAAGCCTAATGTTTAGTCCAAAGTAAGCCCTGCTATGTTTTAATTCACATTGTTCATGAAATCTAGGGCTATCTGGGAAATTTTATTGCATTCATTAAAAAATTGTCAACATTGGATTTTTTTTCATAAATATGATTATTATGAAAATTAAAATATAGGAGAATTCAAAATTGAACTAGATGTGCATTTTTATCCCAGATTAAATCTTTGGTTTTTCTAGTTTGAGTTGAGCTCAAGGAAGTAGCCATGTTAGTCTATGGCAGCATAAAGAAGGGGGTTTAGGGGATAACACAAGAAGGGATGGATTGGCAATAAGACTATTTCTTTTTGTTTTTAGCATGACCTTTCAGGGATATACACCCACTTCTTCAGATGCAGTACTGAATGATATTCAGGACACAGTTTATAAAGCATTTTTACACAGCAATAGGAGTGGATTGCAATGTCATGAGATCCAGAAAGAGGAAAATCATGACCCTTACCTAAAATTTTAAAATGCTATGCAAGATTGGTTGAGTCTTTGAACATACAGCTCTTAAAATATGGTTTCAAACACCTGGGCATTTATCAGTCTGTATGATGCTGATTTGGGAATTCAACACACTAACTTCCATACTGCAGTGTCCATTTTACACCTCTCAAAGCTTTTAATTAAATGGATCAATTTTTGCCTTGGACATGCTTGCATTTGTAAGGCATTTGTGTGATTCAGAAGTGGGGAAAGAACAGAGAATATGGACAAATTGCAAAAATGTGCAGACTAAATGTCAAATTTTGAATATTTTGATATGAATATTTGAAAATAAGCAAGATAAACACAGTTCAATTCCCCTTACATCTTCCAATTAGGGGAAATTCACTTCTGAAATGCCTGCAGGCCGTTTGAATCCATGGTTGAATTCATGGGCACTTCCTTTCATTCAAATGTATATTGCTTAACAACACTAGAAGGCAGTCCTGTTCAAAAACCTTTAGAAATTGATATTACATTCTCCCAATTCAGATATAGTCTTAGGTATCTGTTTACCAGGTTTCTTTTTTTTTGGGGGGGGGGGGTATTGTTTTTCACTCTTTTAATGGAACATGCATCTACACTGTAGAATTAATGCAGTTTGACACCACTTTATGGAATCATGGGAGTTATAGTTTGGTGAGGCAGAGAAGGCTAAAGATCTTATATAACTACAATTCCCAAGGTTCCATAGCACTGAGCAATGGTGTCGGATTGGTGTCAGATTGCATTAATTCTGCAGTATAGATGCACCACAGGTGAACATCTGTAAAGAAATAAAGAAAAGCATGTACAGAAACAAATAGTTATAAAGAAACACTCAGGACATGTGTGTCTGGAATTCACAATCACATTTAAACTAGTGATAGATATTCATAACTGATTCTTATTTACAGTCTCTACATACTGAATAGTGTAGAAAGTACATAGAGATAATAAACATCCCTCAATTCTGAAGAATTCCTGGGAGCAACAGAAGTCGCTTATCTTATCAATCAAGGCATAGCATATGGAAGTTTTCACTCCCCTCCTATGAGTGATCTTTGAATTGTAACAGGGAACCCATCTACACTTCACCTAACATAGTCATTGGGCATACTGCCTGTGGATGATGGAGATTGTAATCCAGGGATGAGCTGCTGGCCTAAATCAATAGAGTTAACCAAGTTCCTCTGACAGTAGCTTCACACTATTAGGAAATGTGCCGATCTCTGACTTGGAAATAATGTTTCCCAAATGAGCTGGTCAGCGGGGCATGTATGTAAATGAACAGGAATTGTTCACACTTCAGGAATGTGAGTCTCTTTTCCTGTTTTTCAGAGCTTGTCAAGGGTGAAATCCTGGAGCCTCATGGTTTCCTAAGTGGGAGACAGACCATCCCGGAAGGCGCTAAATGTCTTGTTATTGTTTATTAACATAGGCTAGAAAAGAAAAAAATGTTTCTATTTCAAAAGATTTAAAAATAGTTCCTAGAAGTTTCTAGTACATCCTTTGTAGCTTCACATCACTTACTGGCATACAGATAATTTTTAGTAGGGCAACGTTCAAATGACAGAAAGCTTTATTTAGAACCAGAAGAATTAATGCTCTTTCTCACACAGGATTAAATCTTTATTTCATTCTTGAATATAAGACTGAATAATTTGAAAAGCTTTCTCTCCCACTGAGTGAGATGATGAGAATGTGTGCCCATTTTTCAATGATTTTTCTTTGCATCTGAAAATTTATTTAATTTGTGCAAATAGACCTTGTTTATTGTACAATACTATTTTTGATCAGAAAGCAATGAGTTTTGTGGAAAATATCTCATTTTCTACATAAGTGTATTCAATTTAAATATGGATTTAGTGAATTGGTTACAGAAAAAAGAGTTTGCATACATTATTTATTTCCCCAAAGAAATCCTAAAATGTATGCCTGTATGAAAGCGTGGTGAGGAAGAACCACCATTTCCTCAGAATGGTACCTTGGAGAAGAAATTGTCTATTTTTATTTTTATTTTTTTGCATCCAGGACAATTGATTAAATTGCAAAATTGGAGATGAAATTGAGGTGGGGAAAAGTAGAGAACTAGAAAACTGAAATTCTAATTATTTGGAAATTGTAGAAGTTGTTCTGTTTTGTTTTTTATGTCAGGCTTTGAGAGGTTAAATTAGAATTTTTACATTTATCATGATATGTGTATGCGTGCGTGTGAATCAGATTCATGATGGTAGCACAAACCATGGACTGATTCAGATTTAGACAGGCCAAGGACAACTAATGCAGTCTTGAACCATTTTAATAGAAGTTGTGGGATACCCTGGAACTTCCCCAAAAATCCAGAGTAAACCACAACTTTGGTGTAAGTAGTTGTGCTGTTTGGACAGCCTAGGAACAGGACAATGGCACCTATCTTGCCACATCATTTTAGCATTTGTGATGTTCATTGGGCATGAAAATGACTATGCACTGCTTGGCACCAGTAATAACCATACACATAGCAAAGGGGCAGTTGGAAAAGGAAAGGGGGAAAGGAAGGAATGATTGCTCCTTTCCTCTCTCATCTCTCACATCACATCATTGCTCTGGATATTATCATTGCAGGTGCAAAGTGATAAATCCAGAATGATGGGTCATGGTAAAGTCACTACTGAGTGTTGGTGAACCGGTTCTGACAACCCTTGACCATCCAGCTCTGAGTGAGCTTGGGGGTGGGCATGCAACATAGTCTCCAGTGATGTACCACTTTGGATCAGCCGCACAGTTTCTGGCTAATGAAGCTGCACCCCACAGACTACAGAGCTCAGAATATGATTATTACCTGGGAATGATGGATATCAAACCCTTCCGGAAACTACCAGGTTGGGAAAAGTGCCCCAAAGTATAAGATCTCACCTTACAATTTCTTCAATTCAATTTCACATTGAACTAAATGTCTCTTTTCTTTGCTGTATTACCAACAAGGATCTTTCACTCATTCTTGAAATGCCTTAATCGTTAAAGGTTGATATGTTGCAGTTTTACTTTTATACTGTGAGGTTGCGGAAATATCTATCTATCTGTCTATATCTATATCTAATCAATATTCTCTTTTTGCTCGGGACAGAAAAATATGTAAATGTTAGTTCATTGTAACGGAGATAATTAAAATACTATGTGTACTTTTGTATTGAAAATGTTGAGATTTTGAGTGTTTAAATTTATTTAAAATGATGAACATCTATTTTTTTTTAAAAAAAAGAAAGGGTTTCAGCACAACAGATTAACCTTGCATGACATAACATTGACTGTGAGTTGGTGGTCACATTATTGCTCATCCTGACATTGTGTTCAGATGGCTTGGGTTATACTGGGTGGGTGGTGTGCAGCCCTCACACCAGTGTAATGTGTTGTTCTTGGATGTTTTTGAGAAGGGGATTGAATCTATGAGTAACTCGGTGGCAAAAAGTGACTGTCACTTTTGTGGCATGTTAAGAAACCTTAAAGTAGATTTGGCAAGTACTGTGGCACCACTTTGGTGGATGAAGGGTGGGCTTCCGGAATGGTCGCTTTGGGTTACATTGCTGGTAAGGGAGCTCCCTTTAGAGCAAGAATTGGGGTTTTTCACCCTTGAAAACCATTGTGGTTTGGGAGGGGATGCCCCCAGGACTCCCTTCTGTTAAATGACTGTTGCAAATAACCATGGGAATTTGGATTACCCTCGGGATGTGGTGCTGGTCCAAGCATGGTCTATGCAGATAGTTTCAGAGTTGACACCTTGCACTGAAAATACCCATCAGGTCTATATTGCCTTCTTTTTTTCAGGTTGCAGTATTTAATTAATTAATTAATTAATGAAAAACACTGTCCCTTTATACCAAACTTTGTTGTCTGGTGTGGGAGTTCAATCAATTCTTATTCATTCATACACACACACACAAACACACACACACACACACACGAGAGAAGCTGAATCATTTCAACCTCCCTTTTTTTTATCAAAAATGTGATTTGGAAATATCAGTGTTTCAACACAGAGTATGTGTTTTCTACACAGGAGCCGGGAGATAATTTGTGGCATTTCCAGTTTAAAAGATCGTGTATCTCCAGAGGCAGCAGGCTTTCCTGTTTTCCTGAATGTGACAGAGGGAGTGGCAACCACCCCAAGAAATTCCAGCAACCTAATTTGTTAAAGCCTATTTCAGTTTCAGCATTATTTCAGCATCAGTAAAATCATTAGAAAAAATCAACATATAATAGAAGAAATTATATTTCTAAGTTATAGGTCATATTGCACATTTGTCTGAGAATTTTGGGATTTATATTCTTCTCAGGAACAAATATACTTGAGATCTTTAAGAATGAAATTTCAGAACGTTTGCATGGAGGTCCAGCAACTAAAGCCCCATCTACACTGACCATTCAATGCAATTTCAAACCATTATGGGAGAAGGTGGTTTAGCTGTGCAGATAATTAGGAAATCCTGGAACCAGTTCGAGGTGCACACAACAATGATGCACATTAAATGGCTCTGGCCCACTTTACCTCTCCGAATGTGTCTCTCCCTATGAACCATCAAGGATTTTAAGATCATCTGGGGAGGCCCTGCTCTCAGTCCCACCACCATCGCAGTCGCGTTTGGTGGGGATGGGAGACAGAACGTTCTCAGTGGTGGCCCCTCAGCTGTGAAACTCCCCCATAAAGAGGTTAGATCTGTCCCTTCCCTCCTGACTTTTCACGAGACACTTAAGACTTGGCCGTGGGAGCAAGAATTCACAGAATATATGGTTTTATTGGCTTAGATGAGATTGTATGGACCACATTTTTGGGACTGATTAGGAGCATGTTTTAAACTTAGCGAACTGTTTTTAAATGTATATTTATTATCATTTTATGTAATTGTGTATTTTATTGGTGTTTTTATGTTGTTGGAAGCCTTCCTGAATCCCTCTTTGGAGGTTGAGAATAGGACAGGATACACATGTTCTAAATAAGTAAATAAATAATAAATAATAAATAAATAAATGCTTTCGTTTGTGCATTTTTGTGAGAGTTAGCTGTCTGGCTGCCACAGTTTGAAGCTAGCTCTGAGCTGCATTAAATGGTTGATGTAGATGAGGCCAAAATTGGACTTCCCTGAGTTTCTCTATGTGTCCCATATACCGCACAATTTCCAACTTTGTATCTCTCCATATTTATTCATTCATAAGCTTGTTTCTTTTTTAAAATAACAAACACACTTTGAGAAAGACTTCCCCCCTCAATAATCCCTTTGAAATTATCCTGAATATTGGTTAAGTTTTCTTTTCTCTTCACCCACACTTCTTGCTTTCTATGTTTGATGCAATTTCTGAACATGAACTTTCACATGTTCCTCTGAAAAGATTAGAAAAGAACCTTATTCTATGTGTTACGAATGTGTGAGGAACAGATGAAAAAATAAGTGCACTAGCTCTGCCTACTTTGTAGTTATCAATGTAGTGTCACAACCCAAGGAGAAGGCCCTCCTTTATACTAACAGATTTCTACACTGCCTAGAAATGTTCCTCTCTTCATCACACTGCCATTCTCTAGATATGGAAATAAGCATGGAAGAAAACAGGGCTCCCCAAACTCCACCTTATTGGCAGCCTGCAACTTAAATGTGATGGGTAATATGAAAGTTTCACTGTGGCTATTGCAGAGAAATAGAGAGCAGGAAACCTAGTTAATTCACATTGTACTTTTTCTAAACAATATCTGTAATCATCATTAATCATGCCTTGATTAATATGATCAAAGATAAATCCTTAGATAACTTCAACATATTTAGAATTCTTCATGAAAAACATGAACATGCTTTTGGGATCTGAGGACCTCTGGGAGCTCAGAGGACCGGAGCCGACACAAAACTATACCAGTTCACTGAAAAAGTGTGGGAGACCAAGAAAATCCCAGCAGTCATCAAGGATGCCACCATCACCACCCTCTTCAAAAAAGGGGAAAGAAAAGACTGCGGAAACTATCACGGTATCTCCCTTCTAACCTCCGCTGGGAAAATCCTTGCAAGAATCCTTGCAAACCGCCTTCTATTTGTCTCAGAAGACACACTCCCTGAATCCCAGAATGGTTTCCTCCCCATCAGAGGAACAGTAGATGTGATCTTCATTGCACCACAGCTCCAAGAAAAATGCAGGGAACAAAATCAACCTTTGTACATGGCATTAATTGACCTTGCAAAGGCATTTGACACAGTGAATTGCAGTGCTCTCTGGACCATCCTCCAAAAAACGGGGGCCCTGAAAAAAATTGTGAACATCCTGCGACTCCTCCATGATGACATGATGGCAACAGTCTTGGACAGTAATGGCTCCCAAAGTGACCCATTCAAGGTGGAATCAGGTGTCAAACAGGGATGTGTTATTGCCCCATCTATATCTTCATTGCTATGATACTTCACCTTGTTGATGGGAAACTTCCCACTGGAGTGGAAATAATCTGTCAGACAGATGGCAAGCTACTTAAGCTCAGCAGACTGAAAGCCAAAACCAAGGTCACATCTGTTATAGAACTCCAATATGCCAATGGCAACGTAGTCTATGCACATTCAGAAGAAGACCTACAAGCCACTCTAAACACCTTCACAGAAGAATTTGAGAAGCTTGATCTGTCATTGCACATTGAGAAAACCAAAGTGCTCTATCAGCAGTCACCAGCCAACTCCTTTGCATAGCCAGAAATACAGCTTAATGGCATAACATTAGAAAATGTTGACCATTTGCGCTACCTTGGCAGCTACCTCTCCACAAAAGTGAACATTGACACCGAAATACAACACTGCCTGAGCTCTGCAAGTGTAGCATTTTTCTGAATGAAGCAGAGAATGTTTGAGGACCATTATATCCATAGGCATACCAACGTGCTTGCTTATAAAGCTATTGTCCTCCCAACCCTGCTATATGCCTGTGAAAGGTGGACTGTATACTGACATCACACTCAACTCCTGGAACAATTCCATCAGTGTTGCCTCCAAAACATCATGCAAATCTCTTGGGAAGACAGGCGGACAAATGTCAATGTGCTGGAAGAAGCAAAGACCACTGCATTGAAGCAATGCTCCTATGCCATCAACTCCCTGGACTGGCCATGTTGTCCGAATGCCCGATTATCATCTCCCAAAGCAATTACAATACTCCCAACTAAAAATGGAAAACATAACATTGGTGGACAGGAAAAGAGATTTAAAGATGGGCTTAAAGCCAACCTTAAAAACTGTGACATAGGTACCAAGAACTGGGAAGCCCTGGCCCTTGAGCGCTCTAACTAGAGGTCAGCTGTGACCAGCAGTTCTGTGGAATTTGAAGAGGCATGAATGGAGGGTGAAAGGGAGAAACATGCCAAGAGGAAGGTGCATCAAGCCAACCCTGACCGGGACTGCCTTCCACTTGGAAACAGATGTCCTCACTGCAGAACATGCGGATCAAGAATAGGGCTCCACAGCCAACTAAGAACCCATCATCAAGGCACTAGATTTGGCGGACCATCATCCTTGGGTGATGAGGGATTGCTTAAGTAAGTAAGTAAGTAAGTAAGCTTTTGGGATGTGAAGGTAATAATAATAATGTAGTTATATGGTAGAAATAAAGATTCTATATATTATCTAACTGTGAGAAGTTGACAACCATTTAATTGAGATGTTTGATAGGGAAATGAGAAGTCAATTTTAACTGTTTTCTCTCCCCTTCTTTTTATGTGTTGGGGGAGGAGATTGGGGGATTTCACATCAGTAATATAAGATATATATGACACATGAAGTCTGCCTATACATAGGCATAATGCTATACTTATATTACAATAAAAAGATTTTTTAAAATGGGCTGCTACTTACTTTACTGCTAGAGATTATGGAAAATTCATTTCAGATCATTTGATTGTACTATGAAAACTTTGCAAATTTCTTCATATTTTAAAAGAAAGAGAGTGAGATTTAAAAACAAAATAGTGTGAGAGAAACAAAACAACTTTATTCGCCCATTTCTATTTTCCATTTCTCCAATAAGCCTATGCCATACTACTTTCTCAAAAATGCTTGGTATCCTTTATCCAAAATTTCAAAATCGGAAATCCTTCAAAATCCCAAATTATACATATTGGTGGCTGAGACAGATTTGCTTTCTGATAATCCAATGTACAGAAACTTTGCTTCATGCAGAAAAATTATACAAAATTATCTTTGGGCTATGTGAATAAGGTATATATGGAGCATAATTAATTTCATATTTAGATTTGAGACTGATCTCCAAAATATTTCCAAATGTATGCATATTCAAATACGAGTATTTTAAAATCTGAAAAAAAATGTAAAATACAGAACAAACATTTTGAATGCAGAATAATTAATCTGTACTTCCACATACAGGCAGCCCTGGAGTTACAAATATCCAATTTACAAGTGACTCATAGTTAAGAACAGGGATAAGACAACAGGAAGTGAGAGAAGGGCAATTCACTACTGAGAGAATTATCATGGGGAAAAGATGTCTCACTGAAGCTTTCTCACCAATCCTTGTTTCCACAAAAGGCTGGAGTTACACTTAAAATGTCCTGGTTCCAACTTACACACAAATTCAGCTTAAGAAGAAATTGACAGAACCTATCTTGTTTGTAATTTGGGGACTGCTCATATTTGTAAATAAGCCATTTTGAAGACTTAAGGAAACCCTTTGGAACTGTGTAGGCTGTTTTGTTTCTTGTCTTTCAGAGTAATTACTGCATACATATTCTCACTACAGAACCACGTGTTTATTTTATTAATTCCAAGTCTTCAGTTGGACTCCCAGTGCTATACATTTGAGGCCTCTTTGCCAGAGTGCTTCACATGAACAAAGACACTTGTATTCCAACAAGCCATCACATATAAATGGTTATGAAAACCTAATCAGGCTGATTTCTTTCCACATCTGTAAGCCTGAAAAGTGTTGTCCCTTTAGCCAGTTGTTTGGGTGAGAAGGTTTGGCTTCCTTAAATTCCCACAGCAGTTAACAATAAAATGGAAATAGCAGCTTCAGTAGGTCATATGGAAATCAATGTATTATTGCATGACAGAGAAATATGTCACATGAATCCAAGATTCTGTTACTGTTTCAGAATTTTTCTTCTCTCTGTCTCATCTTCTCTGCTATCTATGCTTTGATTTTTCAAAGACTTAAAATGGGTTCATTTTTCATTGTCATAAGTAAAAGAGAATGGAAGCTTTGACACAATTCCTCCAGTAACACAGGGCACAGGATTGCAGATAATGTACTTATTCTAAGTTAATATTGTCATTCTCCTTATTTTTGTATAATATGATCAAATATGGAAGATGCTGGCTGATAGGTAGTAGAGACCATACACTGTGGTGTTGTTTTGAGTGGCATTTCATTGGGAAGGAACATTTATTGCCGTGGGGTCCATTCGCACCACAGAATTGTACCTACAATTACCATGATTCCATAGTCTTGAACTATAGCAGTTAAAGTGGTATCAAACTCCATTCATTCTCCTGTGTAGATGCAATATCAGTCTCTTTGTGTGCCCCCTGTGCTTCCCAGGATTCCATATGAGGGACATGGAGCTATCCATGGTGCTGAGCCCTATCCTTAGATCCACTGTATTGGGTAACTGATTAATTCTGGTTTAAATCACAGATTTAATCCACTGCATCATTAACATGAAAGCATCTGAGAGCTCTTAGTTTTTCTTAGGAATACACAGCAATGTGATTTAAGATGGCTCTGAATCCAGTGAGAAAACTGGAAGAGTAATGGCTTGACCCATAATATATGGCCAGAACTGGTTTCATCCACATTATTTATATGTATGCATTGGTAGATGAACATGTTTATCGGTATATTTATCTGTCTATATATGCCTGTAGTGTACATGTGCATGTAAGGAGGCATCCACATTAGTGGTGGCTATGCATACTATTGTCCTGTGTATTGTGGCCAAATAATCCATGATGTGCTTCACCAAAACTAATTTGGTCCTTGATACTTTTCTACACACTATTTTTAAAAAATTCAATGAGGTTTTTGGCAACTCATTTTTCTTCCTGGAGAAGGAAATTTCAACAGGATGGTATGCTCTTTTGCGAATGCATTTTGAATTTGTATCTTATTTCAGTGCTCTTAACCTGTGTTTCAACTCTCATGCTTCTACTTTATAGTAAAGTAGTTTCCATGAGAGAACTGTGTGATATAAAAAACAGATATAATATAGGGAGAAAATTAATTAGTTAACTAATTGTTATTTCTCTCATGTTTCCAAAGCATGTTATACAAATAGGAGCAGTATTCTGACTCAGTTTCCTGACTGTGTGCAGCTCGGATTATGGCTCTGGAAAAGATAACATAATGTTTTTATTCTACATACTATATAAAGTTGCTGCTCAATACTAAAGAATTACTCTGGCATTATGTGGTTGCAATGCCTGTATAAACTCTCCCCATTTTTTGTGTTGTATTATAGCTCAAGATCTTGTGACGTCAGTGTACCCTGTCTGAAATATCTGTTTGGCAGAGCAGCAAGTCTCAAGATTGGATTCATAAATAAACACATTTTTCATGATAAAAGAGAACCTGCTCAAGTCACTAAACAAGCCAGTGAGGGGAAAGAAAAAGAGCACAATCATTCCATATACTATGGCCCTAAACAATGTTGAATGCAAGGATATGATCTCACTGGAGTTTTATTGTTGGTTTACTGATGGCAATGTTGGAACTAATGGAGTGATTTCTAGAAGAAATGATAGTAGTGTACAATTCCTGTATCTGGGGAGGTTTCATGACCTCCTGTGGGTACTGTTTTTAAAGATGGATCCAAGGGGTGCTGTGCTTTATGTAGTTTAATATATTTTAATGGCTTTATTGGTTCTCACTATGTATAATAGTCCTATATTTCATTTTTTTTAATGTTTATATGCTTTAGCTTTTAATTTACACATTGCTATGATTTTAGTGTTAGTCGTTTTGAGTTCACTTTGGGAAAGAAAAGGTAAGATATAGATACATATAAGATAATAAACAAATAAATACTTGAAACTATGGATAATAGTGAAATCTATATTTTGACTATACTTGGACTAGAAGTATACCATAGAATCACATTGGAGGGTCTAGAAAAGCCCAGAAACATTTCACACAGACTTTCTCAAGTTTATAATCAGACAGGAATCCATGAGTAGGAACTGAAGGAAATTAAGACATTCATTCCATGGAAGCTGTTTGTAAACTCTTAACATGACAAAAATATTAGAAAATAAATTATAAAGTCATTACATATGGGTTATGGATTCTGACTTTGCATATTTGTTCTTAACAAATGGGGACTTGAATACTTACTCTTCACTAAAATAAAATTATTGCATCACATGGATTTACCTATGCGTTGACTTACAAGTGAACATCAGATACAATGGGTCAACTCTAGTTGAGCATTATAATTGTGGCTGATCAATAGAGTATTGCATTTTGAAAAGAGTGTTGTCCTAATTCAGACAGATATTAGACTGGTGCTTCAGTTACCTATGGAGTTTCATGCCATATTACCTGTCAGGTTGAGTGATAAATCTGAATCACTTGAAATGGAGTATTGGCTTCCTTCGACAGAATATGTAACATATCCTCATCATTGTGGTCATGGGTTTTGTAGTGCATTGCTATCAGTATGCACTACATACTTTCTTTTCAGTTGAAGCAGGTGTGATGATGGATGTTCTCAGTGGGTGTCTATCCTCTCACTAGATGACAGCTAGGAAACGAACTATGTTATCACATTGGGGATTTAAAATGGGCAGCATAATTCTTCTACCGCCTGAAGAATTCTGGGAAATGTAGTTTAGTGTGGGGCCTTTTGAATACTTAGTTACAGAGGTCCTTGCCTTCCCAAACAACATTTCCCATAATTTTGTAGGCGGCACAAGAATGAGACTGCCCGCATTAAAGCTCAAGTGGGATAATGATATAACCACATTATCAGAATCTGCCCCCCCCCCCCCCCCGTAGGACACTTAAGACTCTTTTTTAGCATGGAGAGGCATAGAGCTCTTCACATGTTCCAGGGTTGAAAAGAAACAGAAATGTCCTGAAAGGAGGGAACACTGAACATGGGCCAGCAATCGTGTTCAAAGGTACTACCTCTTATCACATTTTACTCACATCTTTATAACTGAAAAACAGGTGGTATGGGAACCATCAAAGGTTCCCATCCTATTTCATTGCCCCTCCATCAGCAGTCTCTTGTATCCTCTGGGTTTTGATGCAGATCAATAGGATATCATGGAAAGCAATGGTTTTAACTTGTATCCTTTGGAGTTCTATGCAGATCAGTAGGATCCCATGAAAACCAATGGTTTTAACCTGGATCAGTATTTCTTGTATCCTCTGGGGTTCCATTCAGATCAATAGGAAAGCAATGGTTTTAACCTGGATCATTATCTCTTGTATACACTGGGGTTCCATGGAGAACCAAAGGATCCCAAGGTAAGCAATAGTTTTGAACCTGGATCATTGTCTCTTGTATCCTATGGACTTTGCTGCAGAACCATAGGATCCTGTGGATCCTGATCTCTGCAATTTTTCCCCAATGTCCAGAACAAATTTATGTGCTGGTTTTAATCAAGAAAGAATTTGCATATTTTAAAAACTCAGTAGTTCAAGTAATGCCTTTTCTCTAGTTAACCAACCTAGGTCCTAAGAATGGCCGAGGAACAGCTCTGGAAATTTATTTCTGTATTGTTGCTCCGCAACTATGGAACTTTCTCCATAGTTTGACCTGGTACAATTACTGACCAGAATCCTTTTCAGTTTCTTTTGCATGTGTTAGTACCCCTGCAGAAGCAATTAGACATTTTTGTCTAATGTGCACTAGTCATTTTCATTTTAAGGTTGCAGAAGCAGGCTTGTACATGCTGTGCCTTTGCATTTGCAGATATGCATTCTTTGTTGCTGTTCTATGTCTTCAAGTCATTTCTGACTTATTATGGAGTTTTCTTAGTAAGATTTGTCCTGATGAGGTTTTTGTTTACCTTCCTTTGAGGTTGAGTGTGTGACTTATCTAAGGTCACCCAGTGGGTTTCCATGGCTGAGGGGGGAATTCAAGCCCTGCTCTTCAAAATTATAGTCCAGTGCTGAAACCATTACACCACAATGGCTCTCTATGCAATGCTCTCTGCCCCTGTTGAAATTGGCAATGTTACTTCCTCATTGTTCATTTAGATGAATTATACAATTGTTATGCATTTGGTTGCTAAATGTTGCCAACCAACACAGAGCTTGCACAGCCAATCAGTGCATAATTCTGGATGTGGAGATCTATGCTATACAACACCAATGATCTCAGCCACTGTGAACCCTTTAGTGCCAGGGAAATATGTAATTTGTCCCCAATCACTGGGAAATTATAAGCCTCCCTATGGGCCAGTGGTTTTGTGGTTTTCATGAAGAGATGGGTAGAGGGAGGAGACTGATATCAATATTGTTGGTAAGACTTCTAGTTTGATATTTTGGCAGTGTATTTATTGGTGTCTTACTTTCCTGCATTGATTGTTGATGGATTACATTGTTTTGGACTATCCTTTTGGGGGGGGGGGGGTGCGTTAAAATGTTTTTTGGGGGTGTCTGGATAGCCAACTGCCGGCAATGCTTCAGCTAGGTTTTCCTGCATAGCAGGGGGTTGGACTGGATGGCCCTTGGGGTCTCTTCCAATTTGATGATTCTAAGATACTAGTGATATATGTCTGTGTTATATTAACTTAAAAGATGTAAATGCTTTCTTCTTCAAGGCTGCTCTGGCATTAGGAAGCAACTCATACATTTAATAAATGTATGATAAATGAATTTTCCTGAGCACTGAGAAAACCAGAAGGAAAATATCATCGTTAATTTTTAGTGCTTGAGTGTCAATTTATTGTATTAATCTTTCCACTTCAGTAAAACGGTTTGCATTGACACTGATGTCTTTACAAAAGAAATGCAGCTCAAGTGCCTGTCTATAACACATGGAAAAATCATGCAGCGTTAAGTCTTTCAGCAGAATGAACTATCTTTGAATACTGGTATAGCATTTTCCTTTTGCTTTCACAGCTCCTTTGGTTGCAAGAATTCAGTGATGTCTGCCAACCGCGAAATGCCTCAGAGAATTAAGCAGCACAACTGTTAATATATCCATTTAGCAGGAGGGTAAACAGAGAGGCTACGAGAGGCTAAGTGACCAGGCCAGGGTCAGTCAAGTTGAGAGATGAAAATCCAGGCTCCAAGTCTTTACCTTTTATCCCCACCTGCCACCTCTAGTTCAATTTCCTGGCACAGCCCCAGGGTCAGTAAGCAATCTTTCCCTTAACATAAAATGAAAACCCTCTCTGGACAGTTAAATAATTTATGCCCAAGCATCCAACCTCCTGACCTTTTCTTGCAGACCTTTTTGGACTTTCACTTCATGCACCACAGACATCATTATAGGACTTACTGATGCGATGCCATATACTTACTGGCACAACTAATTCCTGACATGCCACAGCTCAGTGGTCTCTTCCAAATAGGGTTGGACTAGTCAAAGAGAGTCAAAGCAGGGCACCTCTTTCCTAGTTTTGCAGTAATTTGAGGGACAAAAGCAGCTCAGTGTAGATGAGCCTAGTAAATGGATAAAAAAACTTTAGATATTGCTGGAATTAAAAAAAGAAAAGACAAAAAAAATCAGTGTTCCCCCTCTCCGCACTCTTAACATCACAGTGTAAACACTAAACTAGGTACACAGTACGTAACTTTAAAAATACTCACAGTATGTGCTTATTAGGTTCTGGCTGCTGCTACTGTGTGCACTGGAAAGCATCTTGAAGGGGCCTCCGAATTTGACCAAAGACCCTAAGTGAATGCAATTTGTGGACTTGCCTGGGTGTGGACTTTCCATGTCAGCTTGAAACACCTCAGTAGTATTTGGCAGGCAGGACCATTTTAAATAAGCAAAGGGCCAACTGGAGTGACCCAGCATGCAGCCAAAAATATTTGAAGGAGGGGATGAGTTTGTCCGCATCTGGATTCGACTGTGGGGAGGGGGGAAGCAGTTGCGGGGAATGTCTCTTTCAGCTGCTTGTACCATAAGCGGTCTCCAGTACATGGCTGAATAAAGAACTACAGTTCCACAGTGGCTCTGAAGCTAAATGATTCCTAAGAGAAAATTGTTTATATAAAAAGCTAAAGATTGCATTTAATTCATGATGCACTGTTCTTGATCTCTGGCTCTCATCAAAAGAACTGAATACAGCTATTTATTTTCTGATTCATTGTAACAAAATCTATTTATGTATACACCATTCAGAAAGTATAAAGACAGCAATATAAGCTCAAGGTAAGTCTCCCTGTTAAAGAAAAAAAGTGTGTGTGTGTAATTATTTACATTATATTTAGAGAATCTGCAACAACAACATTAGCGGTTAAAAACACTTGCTGTATTTTAAGGAGGATCATTGATAAGTTTTATTTCTTATTCAAACAGAATAGATCCATTGGAACCTCTGTTGAAAGTTAAGGCAATACTCCTGTAAATCCTATTATCAAAGCAGATAAATCACATTATCTGGTTTGAACTGGATTATATGAGTCTGCACTGCCATATAATTAATCTCAAAGCAAATAATCTGGATTTTATATGGCAGTGCAGAAGGGGCCTAAGTTCTTGCCTTTTGCACTCTACTCAAAGATGGGGAGTTTCTTTATTTTGGTAAGAGTTAAAATAGAGTATTCATATTGACCTTTGGAAAAGTCAACCCAAAATCTATGTGTCAGTTTTTGACTATATTTTTCAACCTATGCATTAGTATATATAGTAATTTAGCAAAACAAATTACGTTATGTACACAGGTTGATGAGGAGGGTGGAGTCTGGTTATAATGGAAAGCCACTGGTTCTTCCTTAGGTGATGAAGCAAAGCAATCATTCCAAAGGAAAGTGATAAGAGACACTGTTGAGGCTTCATGAGAAACAGAAGGAACACACTAGAAAAGATTTTCATTCTGAATCTTTTTTTCTCATGGGGTTTGAGGAAAACCACTGCCTTGACAATTGCAATTGTTATGTATTCTCATAAAATATGTACTTTATATACTCTATAAGCTGACCTGAATAAAAGCCGAGGCACCTAATTTTGCCACAAAAACTGGGAAAACTTATTGACTTGAGTATAAGACAAGGGTGGGAAATGCAGCCACTACGGGTAAATTTCAAAAATAAAAATAGATACCGATAAAATTACATTCAATCAGCCTGGAGGACTTAAGAGGTTTTCCATTTTCATGGGGGGATTTCTTCCACTCTCAAACTGCTCTTATTATCAGGAAGTTTTTTTCTCCTTTATTTATTTATCGTGTCAGGAGCAGATCAAACAGTTGCATTGCATTTTTTAACAAACAAACAAACAAACAGAACACAAAGTTTGCAAGCTTGGTAGTTGATTAGTAGTTTAATCAATTACTTTTCTCCTTTTAAAGAAATCGACTTCTTAGAGGAATTACATGTTCTTAAGAAGAATGTATTTGTTATAAGAACTTTTTGACAAGTGAATAGAATGACTCTGAAAGTGGTTGACTCTCTTCTGTGGAAGTTTTAAATAAAATCTGGTTTGCCACCTCCATATCTGTGATATGAATTCTATCCATGGATAAGTTTACACAGGCAAGGAAACTTTGTTTTATGGGAGAGTACTGAAAAACACTTCTGAAGCACTGCTGTTTTTTTATTCACTGGCAAATCTCTGATTTCCTAACAGATCAGAGATAACATGTTATTCAGTCTAACAACAACTGAGACTATTGCCTTGCATAATAACATATATCTGGTTGTATACCACAAGAGAAGATTATACTCTAAAGGAGTTTTGTCTCTTCCTGAAAGGGCATGCTTTTCTAAAAATGTTATGATCTCCAAAAAGTTATGATTAGATTAGAAAGACCGGAGTTTAACATAATAGGAGTAGGAAATGAATGGAAGGCAGGACTATGGTATTCTTGAATTATAACATACCATATAGTCTACAATGAATTACGGGCAGATATTTTGGCTACTGAATGCGTCATGGAGGAGGGAGAGGGTTCCGTTAACCGGGGAGCCCCCATAGAAGTCGTGGTGGGGAGGGGGAGATACGGGAAAAGGAGACCTTTAATTCGGCCTAGGGAATGTGGAACAACATTAGTAATCCCAAATCGGTCTCCTGATATGGTAAGTCGGTGTAACCAGGATGGCGGTCCCTCCGGATTGAAAGTGGTGCTGTTGAACGCCAGATCTGTCAACGGTAAAACAACTTTCATCCAGGATTTAATCCTGGATGAACGGGCAGATCTGGCGTGCATCACAGAGACCTGGTTGGACGAAGCGGGAGGTGTAAATTTAACCCAGCTTTGCCCACCAGGTTTCTCTGTGCAGCACCAACCGAGATCCGGAGGGCGGGGAGGCGGAGTTGCAGTGGTCTATAGAGATTCCATTCTTCTGACCAGGGCCCCCATCCCGCAGTCAACAAATTTTGAATGCATCCACCTGAGGGTGGGTGACCGGGACAGATTAGGGATTCTGTTAGTGTACCGTCCACCTCGCTGCACTTCAGACTCCCTGACTGAGTTAGCGGGGGTGATCTCGGACCTGGCGCTGGAGTCCCAACGGCTGCTTGTGCTGGGGGACTTCAATGTCCATGCCGAGACCGCCTTATCGGGAGCGGCTCAGGACTTCATGTCTACCATGGCAACCATGGGGCTGTCCCAACAGGTATCTGGCCCCACCCACAGTGCTGGACATACATTGGACTTGGTTTTCTGTCAGGGATGGAAGGAAGGTGGCGGTGTTGAGGAGTTATCCATCTCTCCGTTGCCATGGACCGACCACCACCTGGTCAGCTTTAGACTCACTGCACCTCCCAACCTCCGCAGAGGTGGAGGACCCATTAAATTGGTCCGCCCCAGGAGGCTTATGGATCCGGGTGGATTCCTGACGGCTCTTGGGGAATTTCCCGCCACCTCGGTTGGTGATCCTGTTGATGCTCTGGTCGCTCTCTGGAATGGGGAGATGACTAGGGCAATAGACACGATCGCTCCAGAACATCCCCTCTCAAGTAGCCGAGCTAAACCAGCTCCTTGGTTCACCGAGGAGCTGGCAGCGTTGAAGCGAAAGAAGAGGGAACTAGAGAGCGTGTGGCGTTCGGATCCGAGCGAGCCAAATCGAACACAGTTTGTGTCCTTTTTAAGGGCATATGCCACGGCAATAAAAGCCGCAAAGAAAACTTACTTTGCGGCCACTATTGCGTCTGCAAAGAACCGTCCGGCTGAACTGTTCCGAGTTGTCAGAGGCCTATTAAAACCCGCCACTCAGGATGGGTGCCCTGATGACTCGGCAGCTCGCTGCGAAGCCTTTGCTCAGTTCTTCGCAGACAAAGTCGCTTTGATCCGCTCTGGACTGGATACCATATTAACGGCAGTATCTGAGGATGTAACACGAGCATCTGCTTGTCCGGTTTTGATGGATTCATTTCAATTGGTTCAATCCAAGGATGTGGACAAGGTGCTTGGAGGAATGAGAGCTACCACATGCATCCTAGACCCCTGCCCATCCTGGCTTCTGAAGGAGGCCAGAGGGGGATTGGCCGAGTGGGTGAAGGTGGTGGTTAATGCCTCCCTTCGGGAGGGCAAAATTCCAGCCAGCTTAAAGCAAGCTGTGATAAAACCGCTGTTGAAGAAACCATCACTGGACCCCACTCAATTCGTCAACTATCGGCCTGTTTCCAATCTCCCCTTTTTGGGCAAAGTCATGGAACGTGTGGTGGCCTCACAACTCCAGGCATTCTTGGTAGACACGGATTATCTGGATCCGGCACAGTCTGGCTTTAGGCCGGGGCATGGTACCGAGACAGCTTTGGTCGCCTTAGTGGATGATCTGCGTCGGGAGCTCGACAGGGGGAGTGTGTCCCTGTTGGTGCTGCTCGACCTCTCAGCGGCTTTCGATACCGTCGACCACGGTATCCTTCTGGGACGCCTCGCGGGGATGGGTCTTGGAGGTACTGTTCTGCAGTGGCTCCACTCATTCCTCGAGGGTCGGTCTCAGAAGGTGTTACTGGGAGACTCCTGTTCAACCCCACAACCTTTGTCTTGTGGGGTTCCTCAGGGCTCAATACTGTCTCCCATGTTGTTTAACATCTACATGAAGCCGCTGGGCGAGATCATCCGGAGTTTCGGAGTGCGATGTCATCTGTACGCAGATGATGTTCAACTCTGTCACTCCTTTCCACCTGCTACTAAGGAGGCTGTCGAGGTCCTGAACCGGTGCTTGGCTGCTGTGACGGTCTGGATGGGGGCGAACAAATTGAAATTGAATCCAGACAAGACAGAGGTACTCCTGGTTAGTCGCAAGGCCGAACAGGGTATAGGATTACAGCCTGTGTTAGACGGGGTCGCACTCCCCCTGAAGACGCAGGTTCGCAGTTTGGGTGTGATCCTGGACTCATCGCTGAGCCTGGAACCCCAGGTTTCGGCGGTGACCAGGGGAGCATTCGCACAGTTAAAACTTGTGCGCCAACTGCGACCGTACCTTGGGAAGTCTGACTTAGCCACGGTAGTCCACGCCCTGGTTACATCCCGCCTTGACTACTGCAATGCTCTCTACGTGGGGTTGCCTTTGAAGACAGCCCGGAAGCTCCAATTAGTCCAACGGGCGGCAGCCATGATACTAACAGGAGCGGGGCGCAGGGAGCACACAACTCCTCTGCTGCACCAGCTCCACTGGCTACCGATATGCTACCGGCCGATATGCTATTCAAAGTGCTGGCGTTGGCCTTTAAAGCCCTAAACGGTTCTGGCCCAACTTATCTATCCGAACGTATCTCAGCCTATCAGCCCACCAGGACCCTAAGATCTTCTGGAGAGTCCCTGCTCTCTATCCTGCCGGCTTCACAAGTGCGGCTGGCGGGAACGAGAGACAGGGCCTTTTCTGTGGTGGCCCCTCGGCTTTGGAACACCCTCCCTATAGAGGTACGATCAGCCTCCTCGCTGATGGTGTTTCGGAAGAGATTGAAGACATGGATGTTTACACAAGCATTCGGTTAATCCGTTGCAACGAATTTTGATGACTAAAGGACTGGTAATCATAGACGACGAATTTTGGACTGCGATTTCAATTACGAGATACATGGATTATTATTGGTGGCCCAATAATTTGTATTGTATATGTGTTTTAGGTTTTAAACTGAATACTGTTTTTTAAGTGTTGTAAACCGCAATGAGTCGCCGACTTAGGCTGAGATATTAGCGGTATACAAGCGTATAAATAAATAAATAAATAATAAATGAATGCAATTTTTCAATATGGTCCAACAAGGCACAATACACATGTCTGTCTGTCTCTGTGTGTCTTCCCTAGAGTTGGAATGCATAGACAGATAAATGCAGAGATAGATAGATGCAGTAATAGATAAATAGATGCAGAGATAGATAGATGCATAGACAGACAGACAGACAGACAGATAGAAAGAAAGAAGCAGAGATGATAGATAGATAGATAGATAGATAGATAGAAGCAGAGATAGGTAGATAGATGCACAGATAGATAGGGAGATAGGTATAGAGATAGATACACAGATAAATAAATGCACAGACTGGGGGGGGGGGGCTTGCGTGGCGAAAAGACGTAGGGACAAATCTTTTCTCACCACAGACATGCCTGCCTCCCTCTTCTTGCTGCCCACATGGTGAGAGCAAGAGGGATTTTGGTGGCAAGACAAAGTGCATGCGTGGCACAAGAAAAGGGAGGGGGCTTGCGTGGTTAGAAGATAGAGGAAGGCAAACAAGTGGCAATAAAAGGTGCACGAGCGGCCGATGAAAAGAAGGAGGAGGCTTGCATGACGGGGAGCGTGACGAAACCCCCACAAAGGTTCATCTACAAGAGCTTGTTCACCTTAAAGAGGCTCTTGTAGAATTAAAACGGAGAGGTGAGGGTCCTGGTGGGAAGGCGTTGCTATGTATCATATTCTGCAGTTGAAGGTGGTTGGTGGTGGTAGGCCTAGCAGTTGATGATGTAAGGGTTAATGCAAGTCTTAGTTCTAAAGGGTTGGGTAATCTGTAAGTAAGAATTCATGGGTGAAAGCAATTAAGGGTGGAGGTATGCAAGAGATAGGTTGAGGTTGGGTGTTTCTGGATATAATGAGCTAGCCTTGGGACTGATCTTTGGGAGAAAAGTATTTATCTTATTTTGGTGGTAGATGTTGCTGGTTTCCCCCCAGGTTTGTGAATTTTCAGTATCCTGACCTGTCTCCTGTACTCTTGGAACCTTGAATCTCTGGACTGGCTTCTGACTACGCTATAGACTCTTGATCCCTGGACTTGCTCGTTGAACTCTGGGCATTTAACCACTGTACTGGACCTTTTGACTATGGTGTTATCTTGAACCTGCAACAGTGTTTGCTGTCAGTTTTTTTTATATTCTGTGGCTGAGTGCTATCTTTATGTTTTATATTTTGGACTATTAAAACAGCCAGAAAGTAAGTGCTGTTTTAATTTAATTGTTTAACACAAACTGGGAGTTTGTTTGGTTCACCTCTACCGGAATAATAGCAGAGCCCTGGCATCATGACAAGTGTGGAGCTTAAAGAAGGGCTTCTTTCAGCCCCATACCTTCCTGCTATGGCCATCTCTCGAGTATAAAAGGAGGCTTATACTCAAGTATATATGGTAATTTCATTTATACTGTATTGCAAGAAATAACTATTGGGATAATTTTATATTGAAAATATCATGCTTTCCTGGATAGAAGAAAGTCCAAGGGCAACATTGGGTTGAGTGGGGAGGTTATTGTCTTCAGATGGAAAAGCCTGGGAGACCCATGATGTCTTTGTAAAATTTGCTTTATTTTCACAGAGAGCATAATAGAAGCAAGCAGGCATTCTTACTTCAGGCTGTAAATCTGGTGACCCTGGTTCACATTCCCAGAGAGCAGCTGTTTTAGCCTCAAGGCTGCATCCCAGTTTTAAGTTAATCTCAGCAAATAAACTCCCAGCTGTCTGCTGAACTCTCCAAAATAATATTGCCAATTGCATCTCAGTTTTGCTTTCCTATCAAACGGTGATGGGTTTGAAGCATGAACAGTCTGGAAGCTGTGAGTGCTAATGAACATATCAAGTTTTTGTTAAGATCACATTAGGGATGTAAAATTTCCAGTTTTTCTCATCAACAGGAATGATTGTCTGGACATGCTGAGACACCAATTGCAAGAATGAAAATGGTAATGTCTGTTTTATCACCCTAAAAATATAATTCTATAATTCCAAGATTTTACTAAAGAGAGTGGCCATCTGTGGAGAGCACTTTGATTGTCCTTTTCCTGCATGATAGGGGGTTAGACTAGATGGACCATGCAATCCAACTCTATGATTCCATTCTATGATTCTATAAAAAGAAGGATTTTTCATTAAATATTAAAGAAAAATAGTACAGAATGTCTTCCCCCACTGAAAAAGTCTGAATGCAATGTATACTTAAAGGTCATCAGAATCAACCAATCATTCAATCATCCAAAAATAACCTTGATAATATTGTCTAGTGGGAACAAAACTTTTAAAATGTATTATGCTTATACAAGCAAATGAAATAAATGATTTATATCCCTAGTGGTCATTCACTCATCTAGTGATACTTTAGTAGACAGAAGTATAATGATAGGCAGGCACATTTCCAATAATTAAGAGACCGTCAAATTCATAATAAATTTTTTGGATACAGCTTTCTATCTGTACAGTGGGGAAAAATATTTAGTCAGATACCAATTGTACAAGTTCTCCCACTGAAAAAGATGCGAGAGGCCTGTAATTGACACCACAGGTAGAACTCATCGGAGAGAAAACATGAGAAAACACATCCAGAAAATCACATTGTCTGATTTTTAACAAATTTATTTGCAAATTATGGTGGAAAATAAGTATTTGGTCCATAACAAAAGTTCATCTCAATACTTTATTATATATCCTTTATTGGCAGTGACAGAGGTCAAACATTTTCTGTAAGTCCTCACAAGGTTGGCACACACTGTTGCTGGCATGTTGGCCCATTCCTCCATGCAGATCTCCTCAAAAGCAGTGATGTTTTGGGGCTGTCGCTGGGCAACATGGACTTTCAACTCCCTTCAGAGGTTTTTTATAGGGTTGAGATCTGGAGACTGGCTAGGCCACTCCAGGACCTTGAAATGTTTCTTACGAAGCCACTCCGTTGCCCTGGTGGTGTGCTTGGGATCATTGTCATGTTGAAAGACCCAGCCATGTTTCATCTTCAGTGCCCTTGCTGATGGAAGGAGGTTTGCACTCAAAATCTCATGATACATGGCCCCATTCATTATTTCATGTATACAGATCAGTTGCCCTGGTCCCTTTGCAGAGAAACAGCCCCAAAGCATAATGTTGCCACCCCCATGCTTCCCAGTAGGGATGGCGTTCTTTGGATACAACTCAGCATTCTTTCTCCTCCAAACACGATGAGTTGTGTTTCTGCCAAACAGTTCTATTTTGGTTTCATCTGATCATATGACATTCTCAAATACTCTTCTGGATCATCCAAATGCTCTCTAACAAACTTCAGTCAGCCCCAGATATGTATTGGCTTAAGCAGGGGGACACGTCTGGCACTGCAGGATCTGAGTCCCTGGTGGCATAGTGTGTTACTGATGGTAGCCTTTGTTGGTCCCAGCTCTCTGCAGGTCATTCACTAGGTTCCCCTGTGTGGTTCTGGGATTTTTGCTCACAGTTCTTGTGATCATTTTGACCCCATGGGGTGAGATCATGCATGGAGCCCCAGATCGAGGGAGACTATCAGTGGTCTTGTATCTCTTCCATTTTCTAATTATTACTCCCACACCAAGCTGCTTGCCTATTGCAGATTCAGTCTTCCCAGTCTGGTGCAGGGCGACAATTTTATTTCTGGTGTCCTTTGACAGCTCTTTGGCCTTCACCATAGTGGAGTTTGGAGTGTGGCTGCTTGAGGTTGTGGACAGGTGTATTTTATACTGATAACAAGTTCAAATAGATGCCATTACTACAGGTAATGAGTGGAGGATAGAGGAGCCTGTCTGTGAAACCCAGCAAGTAGCTTGTTTGTAGTTGACCAAATACTTATTTTCCACCATAATTTGCAAATAAATTCGATAAAAATCAGACAATGTAATTTTCTGGATGTGTTTTCTCATGTTGTCTCTCATAGTTGAGCTCTAGCTATGATGTCAATTACAGGCCTCTCTCATGTTTTTAAGTGGGAGAATTTGTACAATTGGTACCCCCCCCCCCCCACACACACACACTGTAAATGTTTTGGTCCTTTTTTGAAAAGTTGGTGATTCAGAAGACTGACCCAAACACAAATAAATGAAATACAAAAAGAGGTAAAGATTGTGAAATATTGAGGCTTACAAACTGAGATACAGAACTTTTGGGAAAATAAAATGTTTTTGTATAATTTATTTTTTTTATTTATTTGCTACATTTATATACCGCCCCTCTCAGCCCACAGGCGACTCGAGTTGGTTCACAAGGCAACAATTCAATGCTAACAACATCATAAAAACATTAAAACATTAAAAAGCATTAACACATCAATTAAGACCATAACAGTAGTAAAAATCAAATCATTTCATCTCCTAGATAAAAACATAATCCGATCTCATAGTCCAATTGTATTTGTTATTCAAAATATCTGAATGAAATGATAGTAGTATAATTAGGAAAAAAATAAATGTTGCCTTGAATATGTCACACTATCAGATGGTAATCCATTGCTTTCTAAATTCATAGTATTTGAATAATGGATGGTCCAAACCCCCAAGTCAGTAACACCTGGTAGACTGTAACACTGACTGACACTAATAAAAATACACAGATGTTATCTGTGCTGAAACTTGTGTGGGAAGTTCATATGACATTTTCTCTGAAAAAACAATCAGAGCTACATTGAGTCTTGGAATTACATATTCTTTATGACTTTTTGGCTAAGAAGGAATACAAGGAAAACAGCATTTTTTCACCTGTAAAGTAGAATATCTACTGACTAGGTGTGGGTATCAAGCACCTTTCCAAATGCACACTTGTACACTTGTACTATCTATTTCTAAATTGGTGTTGATTCCAGTTTTGTCAAAACCAATCCATGTTCAGTTAGCCAAGGAGACATTGTCTATTATGTTTCAACACATTCAGTTCTAAAAGTTTGGCCTGCAAAATGAATAGGGTTGCTGCCAAATTCAATTCAAAATGCACAGTTCACATTCACCGCAGAACCATTTCCCAAAACTGCAAACAAGATTACTAAAATCCACATAACTTTCCCTGAGCTTACCAAGCATTCATCTACAAAATGTAGAAGCTTTAGATATATTGTAGTAAATGTTCTCTTTTTTGCACCATTTTCCATTTTAAATGATGTGTAATATCATCAAGCTCTCCACTAGCCTTTCTAGGTATTTGATATAAAATTACTAGAGGTGTGTGCAATACCCATTTCTCCCTCTCCATCCATTCTTTTGTTCCTTTCATTTAGTTTCTGAGCATAAAATGGGAACTCCTCCCCCAGAATGAAAATAAACTTGAAATGAAAGAAAGTGGGAACAGGTATTGGCTCCTTGCCTGCTTTTCGTGTCACGTGGCCCCACAGGGATTTGCCACATGCTCTTTCCCTCTGAGCCCTGCCTGTTGGACCAACCAGCTTCTTGCCTGCTTCCTGCCTCGCCTTGCCCACTGCTGCTCGACTCCTCTGCAGACAGAGAGAAAAGCATCACAGGAGGAGTAGTATCTCAAGCCCTGTCTTTAAACTCAGGTCTTCTCTACAGACTGAGGGGAAAGCACCACAGGAGGAGTGGGACCTTAGGTAACTCTGATGCTTTTAATCCAGGTTGCAATGAAGAATATAAGGACAAGCCATGCCACTGGCAAAAATGATAGGATGGGGGGGGGGGGGGGGAATCGCTTCCGCCGCATTGCCACCAGTTAAAGTAGAAGTGGGGCTGGGCACTGGGCTGTGTATATGTATGTGGTATGTGGAGCATATTTGACATTTGGCAGGACGGAATGGTGCCCTGGCCTGCCTCCTTCCTCTTGCTACTCCTGGAGAAGTTAGAGGGCGGGACCTGCAAGGGGGAAGGGAGTCAATGTTTTAAAGGAGATTTTATTTATAGTAAGAAAAAAACCCTCTAAAAATCAGGAGATGACCCAAATGTTATAAAACTCAAAGGGGTAGATGCACCCCCCATATGTTGCAAATTTCACCCTTCTAGCCCTAAAACTGAGGAGAATGGGAGCCTGGGGAAGCCCATCTATAGTGAGTCCACACTGCCATATAAACCAGTTCAATGTGGATTTTATACAGCCGTGTAGAAAAGGCCCTAGGCTCCATCTCCAAGATATATTTCATTATGCATATGTATTCCAAAATAATAACAAAAAAATCTAAAATAAGAAACACTTTTGGTCCCAAGCATTTCAGACAAGGATGCTCAAGCTGTGTATGCTAGTTCCTGTTCCACCACTTCAATACATTTTCCATATTCTTATTTACTTTTTGCATCTTTGTATCTCTACATTACCTATAATAAGAAACTGTTACATGAATCACACAAACGAAGCCTCACATTTTCAAGAGATGTTTTGTATGATTCAGTGATTCCATTGGATTGGATTTTGTGCACACTCCTTCCAACGATTTCTGCTAGGAACAAGTTAAGCATCACTTAGTACGCAGAGAGTGCTTGTCAGTCTGCCAAGGAAAGCGAGCATCTCAGCCCTTAGCTAAAGGACATAAAAAGAACATTATTCTGTAGATATAAAACACACACACAAACAATAGACATAATGTTGTGCCTTGTGCAAGCAGGGCTTTTCTGCAAGGAAAGAATGACTCCTTCAAGCAAGGCTGAGACATCTGTATTGTGTATTCATTTTTTGTTTTCCTGGGAGCTATTAATAGGTACATTATCAAAACATCTTCCTATAAATAACATTTAAGTTACCCCATGCATTTGATGATATGTCTCCACTGCTTTATTTCTATACATGGCTCTAAAAAACAAAGAATAGATTTTC
The DNA here is from genome assembly GCF_037176765.1 of Anolis sagrei. Taxonomy (NCBI): domain Eukaryota; kingdom Metazoa; phylum Chordata; class Lepidosauria; order Squamata; family Anolidae; genus Anolis; species Anolis sagrei. The sequence goes on along the minus strand of NC_090025.1, from coordinate 123,782,762 downwards.
AAAAAAGAACGTGACTGTCATAGTGATTAGAATATGAATTTATGGAGTATTGTAGTGGACCCTTTTAAACAGTGACATTATATCTAGGCAAAATTGCAAAAGAGAGGATTTCTTGCACTAGGGATGAATTTCTTCTCCAGCTGTTTGTGCAGTGATCAAATACTCTCCGGGTCTGAGACATTTATTAGACATTCAGTGATTTCAATATTTGTTCTAAACATTTTGTGTATAACAAGAGATGCCTCCCAATATTTGACAGTTGGTGAACAACGATATTTGGATACTGGAGCTATAGAAAGTTAGTATGTTGACTATCAGAGTGATTTCTAGACATATGTATCCATAAAACAATCCCACATTTTTCTCTGGGAACCAATGCACCTATGCATTAGAAATGATCCTGGGGTAGGTTTCAGGACAGGTTCGATCATCCTACAGAGCAGGCCCATAGCCAGGATTTCGATTTGGGGGTGTGTGTGTGAATTTTTTCAGTGGGGGCTGGGGGGGCTGAGTCTGAGTGAAAGAGGGTCTACCCTAGCAAATCTTTTGTATCATTACCCCAATACTCCCATGCATATGGGATATATTGAGTATGGTGATCAGATCATGATATGAATAAACATAACAGTTTAAATAATGCATCAGTAAGGCCTTTTCGCGAACCACCATGAAAATTTCGGGGGGGGGGCTGAAGCCCCTCAAGCCCCCCCCCCCGGCTACATGCCTGCTACAGAGAACACATAGCCTCTGGAACCCACTTGTGTGGACCTTGACACCCCCCCCCCCCCATTTTCTCAAAATTTTCTAAACTTACTAAAAACAAATTTAGAAAAAAAATGACAGGTGATTGTGTCAACTTCTGACCCCGGTTTATGTAGAAAGCTCTCCCTAATACATGGAAATACTCCCATCTCCACAATCTACTTAGAAACATATACTACCACCTCAATTATCTCCAATTTTTAATTTGTAACTCCTTTCAAAATGTAAAGAACAAGAGACACAATTTCACTTTCCATTGTCATTTTCAATTAGACTACAGAGGAAGAGAAACGTATTTGGGATTTCTGGGTGTATGGAAAAGTTAGGAATGGGATTCTGGGGGAAATTGGTCCCCAATGTTCCCAAACTGTCTGCCTTCATTTTAGTGAATATATGTAGTTCATAGTGTTGCATTAACTGTAGCCTGATAATATGTGGCCGAGATAGACAATGAGATTTCTGTTGACTGTGTTGGACCCCAACGGCCATCAGTCATGGTCAGCAAGGCCAATGGTAAAGGAACCAGAGGGATGAGGTTCACAATATCAAAATGTTGTCAAGATGCCCATGCAAGGTTTTGAAGAAAGGGAATACATAGTCTTTTTAAATAGAGATCAAGAGACACCTATGCACATGTAGGTATATGTACATGCATGATCCTATGCATAGTCCTCACATAAACCTATGCATACATATGTATGAATGAGTGTCCACACAATTACATCTCTCAATGTACAGAGAATGCAGGATGATGGTGGGAGTGTTTTCTTTCTTAAAATCAATGATTTTCACTGAGATGTCTATTTCTCCTTATTTGTACTGTTGGGAAAACAAAGATCTTGGAAGTGAAATCTCTGGAGTTGTGAGGATGATGGACAATTGAGAATGAGAAAAAGCTGGGGGCTACAAATAGAAGACATGTAGTCTATGAGTTCTCTCTTAGAGTCATGGATTGCTAAGGAATACTGATAGTAGAAAGCAAGCTATTTTTCTATTCTTCTCATTGATGCAGAAACATCTCAAAACTCAAAATTCACCAGAAAATATTTTGAAAATAATTGGTCTAGACTTTTTGACAGCATGGGTGGGTTGCTATGCAACAACTGGTATATTCAACATTGGAAAATATCCAATTGTACCAACATGTTGATATCATTTTTAGAAAAGGTTGTGTACCATTTGGTAATAATTTCACAACTGTTGTCAACATTTGACAGTTTATAAGATTTCTGATTTGAAACTTGGTAAATATTAATACACTCAAGAGATTTCAAAGTGTTTCCAAACATCTGAAGGCTGAATTTTAAGTTACAAATGTTCCCGTGGAAACATGGTATGACATTTTGCAACAAAATCTCCCATTGAGAAATTTTAAAGGATGAAACAGGACAGTCTTTGGGAGCTGAAAACTGAAGAGGAAGGCAAATTCTGCAAATACTGGGGAGGGGCTTGTCAAAGGTTTCAGGAGCACATAGAGAGATCTGCTTCCCATTTTCTTTCCATTCTATTGAATGCTCTGGTTCATCCAAGGTTTTCTGTCAGTGAAAGAACAGATAAACAATGCTGAAGAAATTGTGTGTTTATTTAGGATATTATTGGATTCCAATTCCCATCAGCTCACCAAACCTGGCTAGTTGTGAGGTTTGATGGAGCTAGCAGTGAAGAAAGATTGACAGGCCAGAGGCTCCCTAACCTTGTATTAAAGCAATGAGATTAGACCACTAGAGATTTAACTGTGCCCTATGACTTTCCCTTTCTACATTTCTCAACTGGTAAAGACTTGTTGTACAGTACAGAAAATGCATAGCTCCAATCTAAATCTCTCTTGAAGATGTGTTAGTGTAGTTGTTGTTGTTGTTGTTGTTGTTGTTGTGTACATTCAAGTTATTTCCAACTTATGGTGACCCTAAGGTAACTCTTAATCTATCAGAGAATTTCATGTGGATGAGAGTTTATCTCAGGCAAGATCAACTGGTGGATTTCCATGACAGAGTGAGGAATTGAACCGAGTCTCCAGAATCATGATCCAATGCTCAAACCATTACAGCACACACTCTGAAGATTCTATGATATGTGATTAATTTCATGCACACAGCTCTCTCGAGATGGCATCAATGAAACACATAGGGATTGTACAATAGGACAACTACATTCCTTATTTATTCTGGACTGAGATAAAAAAATATGTATTCAATACTTTATTGCAGGAACTACCAGAATATGCTTCAAATAATTCATCAGCATTCTTTGAAAGAAAACACACCTTAAATTGTACATGCTAGAAATTTCTTGAAAATCTAAAAATGGGTAGTAAAATATAGTTCCACTTACAAATAAAATTTAATATTTACAAATGTTTTCTCATTAACATTAATAAAATAAAGTCCATTCGATATTAGATATTTCATAACATTCCGATATCCTTTCAAGCATCAAGATGAATGCAATGGGATTTTATTTGGCTAAAAATCCAGTATAGAATGAATAACGCAATTATCCCAGTTTGATGGAAACTAGTCAGGTTTTCCAAATGCAATTTCAAACTCATTCAGGTGTGTTCAGTCCATCACTAATCCCAATTCAAATCCCTAATCATATTGTGATATTCATCCAAGCCTCATTAAATCAGCTACATGTACATGCTGGACACACATGCAGATATAAACCAACATCAAAGGCCATGAGTTACTTGAACTGCCTGAAGCAATAAATAGATTGAGGTCTTCTATTTTCACTTGAAGAGGGTCTAGAGATACTCTGGAGAGAAACTTTGAAAATAGTCAGAGAAGGAAGACAGTATATGATGTTGTGCAAAAGAGAAATCATATGTGATAAAGGTAAAATCATCAAGACAAAGAATGTCATTTCAACTAAAAATAAACACAAAAGAATAAGAATAAGAATTTTATGTCTTATCCACCTCTCCTCATGGCTTGAGGTGAGTCACAGCACAGAACAAACACACACAAATACTATAAAAATACTACAAACACACATATTAAAATGCAGTTCCATAACAGATACATATCAAAGCATTTCTATAAAATACACATTAATCACACAGGACCGAGGCCAAAACACAGGACATGAGTTTAAAATTCATGCTTTCAACTGCCTGGCAGTTTATATTTATTAAATATAGTTTCCGATCAAGGAATTTGAAGTTGCTATCTTTCCCTTTGTGTGTAGCATATAGAATGATTTTATATGTTTGTAAAAAGTTTGTGAGCATTAATATGTTCTTAAAAGAATAATTATATTACTTCCTTCACTGACATCATATCTGGCAAACACATTATATCCTTGAAAAACTTTCTGACATCTTTTAGCCAAGTTAGTCTTATTCAAATTAAAAATGAAGAAATGAGGAAAAGAGAAACAAATATGTAGCAATGTTGAAACTGGGTAGATTGCCGCTATTTAAATCTGCTTTGAGGCCACTGTCCTGATGACCCCAGGTCACATCTAGTCAGTATACCTCACCTCCTCCATGTTTTTGCCATTGCTTCTACTCAGCCATGGATATTCACCAGAGCTCCAGGTCATGGTGGGAATCTCTGCTCATATCAGAATGGGGCATCAGTGTGACCAGTAAGAAGTAGCAGAATTGCCCTCTTCTTCTTGCTGGTCATATGGGTGCCTAATACTGGCATCAGCATATATTGTATCTACACAACCATATAATGCAGTTCCAAACTGTATTTTACGGCAATGTTGAGCCAGCCAGAAGTGCCTACAATGGCAAAGGGTTTGAATGGAGCTTCATGCTTGGCTAGGAGAAATGACATCTTTGCCACAATCCATCATTTTCCTTTCACTGATGAGCAAGGGAAAAGGAACCGATCCCACTGTCCAGACTCTCCTGAAGCCCTAGAATGCACCAGAGTTTCCAGCAAGCTCAGGACATCTTTGCTAAAAGTGGAGCATATTTGGTTTAAGCTGAAAAGACTCCACAAAACTAATCAAAAGCTGTCATGAGTCTTGAAGCCAGTCATCAGTCCATTTGGAGCAAGTCCTAAGATTTACTTGTTTTTAATATAGCATGAACTTCTATGGATATACATCCATTTCATCAGGTGCATTTTAGAGTGACTTTTTAACTGTGCCTCCTTAAAAGAGCTTTGACCTGAACAGCAGGTGGCACCTGGATACCTATTATAAATAGATTGTCTTAAAGACATTTTCTTTAGTGTCAAACACACAGAGAAGCTAGCTGTGTATCCTTGGTTATAAAGAAGCTCAGACAAGTCTAATGGAATAATGGTAGGAGTTAATTTGTTTGTGGAGTTTCCTAGAATAATTTGTTCAGAGGAGATTTGCCCTTGTCTTCCTCCAAGATTTGAGGCCCCTTCTGTAATGTCCTTATATCCCAGGATCTAATCTCAGATTATCTGCTTATCCCAGATTATATGGCAGTGGAGGGGACTGGATCCTGGAATATAAGGACTGTGTAGAAGGGGGCTGAGAAAATGTGACTTGGCCAAGGTTGTCTAGTATATTTCAATGTCTGAGGGCCCTTCCACAGTGTTTCAGTCTTCACCCCAAACCCCAGGCCTTCTTTTGAGGGGTGGCTAGATGTCAGCCTATATCAACCAGAGGATGACATCCATCCCTCCTCAAGCCCTCCATTTCCCCCAAATAAACTTACTGGAGGGGCCTGCCAGCAGTGCAAGACCCTCTGCATAGTTTTCCTGACACTTTTCGCATGCCAGAAGTACTCTGCAGAGGTGCTGCCGGCAGGCCCCTCCGGTGAGTTTTTTTGGGGGGAAATTGGGGCTCGATTGAACAAAATTGGCACAATCCCATTCCTTCAAGATGACTGTAGGGATTGAACTCAAGACTGTGGAAGCGGTTACAGGAGTCAATCACCACAGGCCCAGCACATGGAAATATTTGGACCTTAGCTTAAGGTCCAGATCCTTTCAGGTGTTTAATTAATGCAGAGCAAACTGGAAAAACCCACTTTGTAGTCTGATATGGCTCAAAATTTGCTGCAGTTGGAATTTATTTTGTGCAAAATTCACACATGTATTTTTGGCTCTGAATGCAGCATTTCTTGCATAGAAAATAATATTTTCTATGCAAAAATGCCCTGAAGAATGGTCAAAATTATCATACAGAAACATAATCCTTCCAAGCACTGAAATAATCATGAGATTTCCCGAATAGACAGCTTGGATGGTTTACGCAGACAAAATCTGTGTGCAGTGCCTCGTAGAAGTTGTGCCTAGTGCCCTATATTCAATAAAGTGTCAATGCCAGAGTATTTCCTGAATCATCTCAAATGGCTTCTCTACCCTGACCTCACATACAGTCAGATGGTGGTCTTCTTTGTAACCCTTCCATGACTCTCTACATGGCAGCTAAGATAATCTTTCTAATTATTGGGAGAAACCTTTCCCCGAGTCACACCTGGGTTTGATGTTCTGTTTTGTCAGAAAATCCATTTTATGTGCTCTGTGAAACACAAGGTCAACTGAACATTTGGTCTTCATTTTACAGTTGAAAGAAATCTTCACACCTCTTGCTGGTTTTCTTTTTTATGAGCTCTTTGAAACCTACATTTTGACAACCAACCTTTACAAGCAAATGGTAAAAATAGTACCAGTAGCTGTAGACTACACAAGGCCTTGGGGGCTTCAGGGAGCAGACAGCAGCATGTCTCTTCATCAACACATTGCTAATTACCCTTGGTTCATTCATTTCAGGCAGAATATATCAGAGCAAACTGAACTGTTCTACTTGCTTTCTTATGTGGCATCTTAGCTTATATAAACTGAGCAGTTCACTCCTTGAAGGGAGAAAAAAACCCCCACTAAGGCACATTTTAAAACGGCCACACATAAATTTTTAAAAATAAAATGTAGCTTCATATTCACCATGTATTTGAAATGTTGTGTATATATGTACCCATACTCTATTTCCTGCCTACTTCCTTGAAATAGGATTCATTTTTTAAAAAAATAATTTAAAATAATTTAAAAATGTTTAGGTTAAAAATATTAAAAGCTGGTGCTTGAATGCAATTAAAGTGCATGTGGAATTAAAACCATATCAATGTATATCCATTGAAATGCCAAAAATACAACCTACCCTATTAAAACACTGTTGAAAGCTTTTTATTTATAAGCCATCAATTCCTAATAGTCATTGGACTGGAAAGGTCAATGGTTGGAATGGGAAGTTTCATATCAGCTTATGGAAAGACAACTAAGGGGGAAATGACCTTAGAAATGGAGATCCAGATATTGAGGGCCCTTCCAGACAGTCTCTTAATCCAGAACAAAGAAGTGAGGTAAAAATCACGGTTCCTTAAGGAAAGTCCAGACACAGGGTTCTTAGTCACGGCAAATAGTCTCGACATCCTGAAAGGTTTGTTTATAGCAGGTTTTTCAAAATGGATGTTTATTTATAGCAGGTTTTTCAAAATGGATGCAGAATATCAGCCAGAATTTTTATTTTTATTTTTATTAACTCTCATAAGTGCTGATGAGAATATTAGAAAGTGCACACAAGCATATCTAAACCTTACCACATAGTGATTTGTCCATGTTAATGGAATTCTACAAAGTTCCCTCACTCCAGGACCACCAGTATTCCATGGAGCAGATTTCTGAATAAATAGTTTATTTACAAAAATATCTCCATAGGATTTGTGAAAATGACTTAACAAAAGCTGCTGTATTTTTAATTATCAGCTGACGCTTCTTCACTGAATGTATTCTGAAGATGAAAAGTCACATGACAGGTATCCTATTTGTAGTGTAGTTTATCTCTTCTTTCCATGCCATTAAACAATTCAACATCATCAACACTCATGTGTATTTTATTGAATTCTTAAAATTAGACTATTTACCAAAAATTACCAAAAGAATGGAGGTGGGGGGAGGGGCTAAATAAAAAGAACTATTTACTTTACAAATGTCCTTGTTTTTGATACTTATTCATTATTCAATCCTGGAAAGGCTTGTGTTACATATGTAAGGTTATTTTACTTCTTGATCCAATAAAAGTTCTCACCACATTTTGTACTACCTTATTTTTTCATACTGAGTATTTCATTCATGCATAAATTCATGCTAGCATTTCTCACTGTATACCACCTCTTTGTGTGTTTTATGGATCACCCTGATGAATATAATTTACCACACAATATATATAACTAAACTGTAGGATTTTTTTTTGTCGTGTCAGGAGCGACCTGAGAAACTGCAAGTCGCTTCTGGTGTGAGAGAATTGGTCATCTGCAAGGACGTTGCCCAGGGGATGCCCAGATGATTTGATGTTTTATCATCATGTAGGATTGAAACAGCTATTTGGAATAATAGCCATTGCATTTCTACTAGCTGCAAAAATGTTGAGTACTGAAGTAAGACACATCAAATTAAACTTCCTTTAAGCGTTATTCTCAGGATTATTCTTCCATTTCTTTTGACAGCAAGAGCAAAGGAGATTCATCATAAAGCATATCATAGAGTCACAATCATAGAATTTGAAGGGGTCTCATGGGCCATCAAAGCCTATCCCCTATTCAAGTTAGGATCTCCAACTAAAGCATCCCCAACAGGTAGCTATCCAATCTGTTTAAAAAGATATCCAGAGAAGAAGCAACCACCACCTCTCTAGGCAATTGATTCCATTGCCTCGCTGCCCTTACTGCCAAGAAGTTCCTCTTAATGTTCAATCAAAATCTACCCTCTTGTAATTTAAAACCATAAGACTATGTCCTACCCTCTGGGGCTGTAGATAACAGTCCTGTCACCTACTCTCTGTGACAGTCTTTGAAGTGAAGAGTGAAAGCATGTCACCCTTCAGTCTTCTCTTCAACAAGCTGAACATGGTTATTCAACCTCTCCTTATATGCCTTGCTCTCCATCATCCTAACTGCCCCTTGCAGAATCTACTTCAAGTTGTCTATGGGTGCTTCCAGACAGCATCACAATCTGGGTCAAAGAAGTGGGGCAAAAAATTGCAGGACCAGACAACGAGTTCAAACACTCCCCAAGCATCCTGGCACCTTTGTTTGTAGCTGATTTTAGAAATCCACAAGATGGACAGGGGACATCTGGTAGAAGTTTATTCTTATTTTTTTAATTGATGCTCTGAAATGTGCTGGGTCTCATATGCACTGCTTCAGATATCTAAATGTACACAAAAGCAGATCTCTTATTATCTCTCCTCACCCTCCTGAAAATTCATGCTGTGCTTAATCTCCTAAACATCAGAACAAAGGAATGGTTGCAGAGTCCTCATCGTAATTGCTTTCCAATTGTGCTTCCATTTAACCACCTGTGTGTCCATGGCTCCATTTGTTTGCAGCCATCAACAGCTGTGGGGATTTTAATATATGCACATACATGGGAGCAGTCCACACCAGGTCATGTATTTTCCTTGACTGCAGGGATATACAGTCATGCAAATATGCACATTTTTGAGTGAAATAGGGTTTTAAGCACATCTTTTAACATGTGTTTTTCAGCTGTTAATGTGAATCAGCCACATGTTCCTTAAATGCACTTAGCCACCCCAACCTCCCTTTTATACTGGTTTCTTCCACATTTTTGGGCTTGTGCAGAAGGGCCTATTATTCTTCTTAAAATGAGATAGCCAGAACTAAATGTAGTACTTCATTCACAGAAGACGGTAAAGGCAAACCCTCCTCCTGAGGAAATTTTACTGAGAAAATCCTATGGTTGGTTCACCTTAAGACAAAAATGATTTGAAGGCACACAGCAACAAAATGCATGGAAATATACTCTGAGTAAATCACGCTAAAAGCTTAATTCTTTGCATTCAATTTAATGTCAATTTTTTTAAACCCAAGCATACCAAATTCTACTCTGTTGGATAAGCAATTTCTTTTTCTAACAGACCACTGAGATGTCATTAATTTTTCATTCTCTTCAATCTCCATGGCGAAAGCTGTCTGTGGAGAGGTTTTTTTATTGTGCCTTGTCTGGTAATTTGTCATGACAATTTTTCAAATCTCTCCCCTCACCCCCAGTGGCCCTCTCTTAGCAGACTGAAAATGTCTTATTTACTTCAATTAGTATTGCTACTGAGATGCTGCATTTTTGGTACATAATGAATTGTTAATTGCCCCCTAATGTCTAGACAGACACCTGTTGTTGATATTAATAAAGTCCAGACCATGTTGCAGATGTGATCTCTGGTATTAAATCAAATAAAAGCAATGCCTTTGGATTTTTAATATACCCCTGCTCTGCTCCATCAAACATTATTTCTGATTTTCAGTTTAATTTCAGTCTAATTTTATTCATGCATTAGTGAAGAGATTAATATATAGCTTGTTATGGAGATTTCTTATCTTTTGCGGCATTAGACTTATATTTATGTATATATCTCATGGTTACTGCTGAGTGTCCAGAAATCCTTCATAAAGCCGGTGAATTAAACCACCTTCACTGACAACCTTTTAAGCTTAACTACTGAACTCTTTATAACCTATTTTATAAAGATAGATTATAGGAAAAGGAATAAAGAAGATTTAAATGTGTGTATTAGGCATCTATCTTGTCTAGTCTCTTATCATTTGGGGGTATTTGTTTTCTGCATGTCTTATGCCTTTCAAATAATGCCTTTAATATCTCTGCATAGCCAGGTCAGAAGCCCACGGCAGAAAAGCAAGGCATTCTCCATAGCTGATTTCACTAGGTCACCAATACACATTCTGTGGCTGAGATCAGGCAATAATTAGTAAAATTAATTAACCTTAGGAAACCAAGCCACGTGACCTTTTGCTTTAATACACAGACAGGTTGCCATGGTAGCCTAAATAAGAGCATCATTCAGGCTGTTAAGACTCCTATTTTCCTTTCATAATGAACAGCAACAGGGTGTAAAGCTATAGATAAATCAAATCTAGAGAGATCTTTGGACAGGACAAGGTAGTCAACTAGCAACCCATAAATGAAACAACACAGGAAGCCACAAAGATCAATGCATTATTTGACATAATTGTATAATCTTTTTTATGTTTTGCAAATGTAAGATTATTCTAGACTCAAGTGTTATTTTTATTACACAATGATCTATGTGGATTTCCATACAACCCTACCCCAAGTGGGAAATGGAGGATAATGAGATTTTAAAATATGATTCAGATAAAAAATTTAGGAACAGATTAAGCTGAATTCTACCAACAGGCATGATTCTAGTCTTTTAATAGAAAATAAAGAATAAAGGACAGGATGTGATTGAAGAAACTGTGGTTTAATCTGGAAAATATGAAAATATTATTGGTCAATAGGAAAACTAACCTAGAATTAGGATTGCAGTGTGTTCTGGATGGCATTTATTCATTCATTATATTTATTTCAATCACGCTTTGTGGACAGTTGGGAGGAATACCACCACCATGGGATTATGCATCCCTTCCCCATGCCATTCAGCTGTCCAGATTTCTATGAAATCCTGAGATATTCCATAGTTTACAGAACTATCTGGATTAACTTCTAGATTTGTCCAAAGTAGGGCACTCAAAGCAAGAAAATTTGATCCTCACCAGAAATCAGGAAAGATCATGGGGAGTGGTGGACTCGACATCAGCCGGCTTTTTCATGTCTTTGTAGACTTGTCCATAGTTACTTCTTGGTCAGATAACTGCAATTTGCTCTATTGGGGCTGCCGTTGAAAAGTGCAAAATGCAACAGTCAGAGGCCATATAATACCAGTCTTGAAAGAACTTTACTGGTTCTCAATTTGCTTCCAAGATAATTTAAAGGTACTGGCACTGTATGTCCCAATGCCTCATGAAGTTGCTGGATACATGTAACAGTGACTCTGTAGCAGCTCCTTGACTTCAGTACTCCCTGCCCAAGGAGATTAGGCTGGCCTATCTTTTTAAGCTTCTGTCAAGCACATGGCATTCCTCATGGTATTCAGTGTTTGAAATTGCTGTTTTAATGACTTCAAAACTGGATTCTTATATTGTTTTGGATTACTTTTAGAAGTATTTCTTAATGTGTTATAAAAAGGGTTTTATTTGTGGGCTGGGGGTGATATAGAAATACTATAAGTAAGTAGATACAAACAAAATGCACCTGGTTCTCTACCACACTATTGCTCTATCAAACCCATAGCTGTTCTTTGACCTGTTCTCAAAGGCATGTACATCACTCTGAAGTTAGACCTGAACCCCAAATGTTGTTTATATGGTGAACACATTAATCAGTAGTGCAGCTACTGCTTTTCTGCTGCTGAAATGTAGTATGCACAATTGACTAAGATGATCAAATTATTCTAAATATTTAAAAATAGTACATTGGTACACCTCTCCCTTGAAATAGTGATCAGAACATTTAAACCACCATAATATTTTCACAATTATTCAGTAGAGGCTTTAGCCTTATAATAGTTTGTGAATTGGTACCTTAAATAAGGTACAATAAGGTCTTTAAATGTTACTCGAACAGCTGAAATCTCTGAGTAGTTTACTTCACATATTTATCTCCTAATGGATGCCAGCTGTGCAGCACAGAATGAGCTTATTTCCAGTAGAAATAGTATGACCATCTGGTGACTTAGGACAAAACTACAAGTTTTGGGGAGGGCAAACACCTTTTTGAATAGAAGAAGGATGCGCCTCATAGCAATGTGTTTTAACATTTTTAGTGAAGTACATTTTAGCAATGTTGAAAGCTTCAGGCATATGATATGGAATGTCTTTGAATCATTCTTTAGAGGTTAACCTCAAATTCCCAGAGCTTCCAGACATATCCAAAGAAAAATCCTTCCTCCAGATTTTCAGTCCACTCCAAAAAACATATCCTGTCTGTTTCTATTGATTTCTTAAACTATATTTGCCCACCCCATTGACCTCAGCCCTAGGCTACAGTTGGGATATAAATGCAAGGCAGCAGTAAAGCAAAGTAGTAATCGTAGCAATAGTAGCAGTCATTTAATGAGGAACAAATGAGTCTATTAAGTTGGTGATGGGAGCCAGCTATTTCATAAAATGGCCTCTTTCCTTCTCAGCTGAATAATCTCAAAGAAGGGTGCCATATCTTGAAACTATAGATTTTAGTCAGGCTAAACACACTTTACCATGTCCCTTCTTGTAAGAGGCATTTTGTGTGTGAAAAAAAGTTTGCTGTAGGTTTTTAATAAAAATAGGACCCAGACAGTAGATAAAAGAGTTCTGCCAACATGTTGATAACATCACTGTCAGAAACAGCTTATTCCTCAGAGTCCAATTTTGGAGCAACCTTCTCTTGTGCTGGTTGTTTTACTTTAATGCATCACCTACTTTTTGAAATGACAATCTTGCTGCATTCATTCCAGCTCTTGCTGCCTCTCTTTACAGCTTGCATAGCAAAATGAAGAAAAAAAATGAAGCTGCTGAAAGCAAACTCCATGCTTTGCGGAATCGGTTAGCTAGGGAGGTGATACTGCAGTCAAAACATTTATGTGAACAACAGGAGAAATGTACTAATGACTGTAACATAGCTGAATGGTTAATAACATAATATTAAATTTGTATTAAACCACCCATTGCAAAATTGTTTTTTTAAAATCCTCAGCAGAATACATATGTGCTGGGGCCATATTTTCTTTCAGATCCCTCATTAAAGCCGACCTTTTTGATGTATCCGGTGGCTTAACTCCTTCCTCCTCACTCCTATATGAAACAAAACCTCTGTGCATGTAACTGTGTTTCCTCATATCAATTACTTAATATTCTACAATTTCCCCTTTCTTCATTGTGTCTCACATAGGAAAAATTCTAGGCCAAATTACACATGACCTTAAATGTGTGGTTCAACATCAAAGGAAACAGAAAAGAAATTCAGAGTTGACTGGAAGAGAAAAGTTGCTATTTGCAATATAAGATAAATGTCCACATTATCTGAAATACCTTTTCTCCACAGAGGAGGGTTTCTCTCAGTCCCATCGCGATCATGAGAAAAAACCTTCTCAGCAGTGACTCCCACATTTCGGCTGGTCCCTTCTGCTCTCCTTAGGCTAGCAGGAAAATACCTTTTTGTTGAAACAGGCTTTTAATAGGTAATTACTTCCATGGAACCTTCTTATGGAGAGGGGATATGCTTTATGTTCAACTTTTGTATGCTTTTTAATTATCTACAATGTTAATAATGTATCGCTTTAATATGATGTTTTTAATTGTGTTTAAAGTTGTCTTGTTCTTAACTGATTTGTTTTTGAGCCACTTTGTTTCTTCCACTCCAGGAGAAAGGCACAATATCAATTAAGTGAATGAAATAAATAATTATAATTTCATAATTTAATTCAAATTAAGGCCCAGAGCATTTCATTCCTAGGACATTGGGCCCAAACATTCTCTATGAACCCTTCTACATGGGCCAAATTAGTTGGTGTGGGAATGAATGGATTCCATAGCATTCACACAATGCATGGAGTCATGTGCCTCAATGTGGGAGAAAGCTCCTTGATGCGGCCTTTTCTCATATTTTAAAAAAATTACAGGATGTTCCAGAGCTACCCATAAGTTATGAAGCTCACCCACATTTTGTGGTGATGTGAATAGTTGGGCTGCTTCCTATATGGAAGTAACATGGTTGTTTAAACATATATCCCACTTTCCCCAAGCTTGAGTAACCTTGGGGTAGGGAGGTGGCATTAGCTTTTCCCTGTTCTGGGCTTAGCAGCAACTAACAGGTTTAAAAACAGGCAGTAGATGTTGCTTGCCACATATAATGACAGTAGCCAGGGCAATTAAGCAATTGGAGAAGTGAAGGGGAAAGGAGGGAGTGATTCCTCCTTTCCTCCCATCCTATGGGGGAAGCACCCACCTTGGTCTCCCTCATCTCTACATGCAATGAACGATGACCACCATTTTCATATACCATTTTCATACCCAGTGGTTACAGCTAAGCCCAGAATGACAAGGGAAAGATAAGGATGGCAGTATGGCAGTGCCAAACTGGGTGTACCACTGAGTCATGCAGATGCCATCCAGACACTGGGCACTGACTAGTCATCGAACCAGCTTGGTGGCTGGCAATATGGGCTTCAGTGGCACTGATCTGCAGTACCCTTCTCCAGATCAGCACCAGTGTTTGTGTCATATGTGGAGGGGTCCCATGTTATAGACCTTTCATATGGCTACTACCCACATTATCAGTCATTTTTTTTAGAATTGTTGTATATTCTTTTCAGTATAAATTAATTTTCTCCAACTCTTGAAACAGTTCTAAAGAGACTCTTTAATCCAGTTTGAAAGTGAATTAAAACAAACTAGTTTTGCTGTGCAGCTCCTACACAAATACCCTGTAACCAATCTGATGCTGGGATAGTGGCCACAGTATTTATTGTTTGTGGATTAGAACCGAACTCAGGAACCACAGTATCCATGGCTATACAGCTGCCAGAAAATTCAGGGCTTTTCTTACTTTGCTGATATATGCTGATGCACATATCCCTGTTCATTCAGGATCAACCTAGTTTTGAGCCATACACAGGATATACTCTGATCAGCTGTGGTGGATTTTCTCACTTATTCTAGACTTTCTGGTAAGTTTTTTTAACACACTCTTTCTGGCATGATGCATTCTGCAGCACTCATTGAAAGTATACATTTTGTGGGCACCCCATTCTAAAGTTGGTTGCCAACTGAATTATTCTGTCTGTATAGAATTACCCCTAGACTCTCCAGAAATGGTACTCGAGTTATCTCTATGTGTTTATGGTATAGGCCTTCCTCAAGCATGGTATGTTCCATCCCATAATGGAGAAAGACGGGAATTTTCCAACATATACTTGCTAAGAGCCATCATCACATGTGTATTATTAAATATTGGTTGATCCAGAGGTAATCTGTGGTCTCAGGGGCAGAGATTCCTATTATCTCCAATAGCATGGCAAATAGCTGTGATCAGAGATGTAGCCGGAAGGGGGATTTCAGAGGGGAGGGTTAAGCGTTCAACCCCCTGAAAGGGTTCAACCCCCCCCCCCCCCAAGAAACCTGGTTTACTCATGAATTTTAACTGGTTAACCAATTTATGAGTAAACCAGGTTTCTGACACATTTCAGGGCAGGGTTGAACTTTTAACCCCCCACCCCGCTATGGCCCTGGCAATGATTGATGGAAGTTATAGTCACTTCCAGGCTGGGAGATGCTGGTCTGTTAGTTCAGTTTTATAACTGGCTTTCCATCAAATATTTTTGTACATTCCAAATTCTACTGCATACTTTTACGTCCTCAACACCACTGGTATGCAATGAATTTATGCAATGAGTTTTATTGCCGTCTCTAGGGACTCCTTGCCTACTGCTTTCCAATTCTGCTTTTTTTGTAATTATGAGAAATACTGTCTATTCATACTGTAAGTGGTGACTATTTTCCCTTATTGTATTTTCTACCATAGTTTGCAGAAAGACCCATTTTCCATATAATATAATATAATATAATATAATATAATATAATATAATATAATACTTTATTTGGAACCCAAAGGCTTCACAAGGGGACACAGGATGGCTTCCAAAATTGGTTACAGATAAACATCCAATGCCTGTATGAACAAAGGATAAAGATTTGTACAGAAAACAATACAAGACATTGTGCAATTAGTTAAAACAAACAAGTGCACCAAGTAATTATCATTAAATAACTATTATTAGGTAAAATGCCATATCTGTTTCCTTTCCTTTTGGTTTAATCAGTGCTATAAACTTTATTCCTCCCTCTCGCTGTATGTTGGAGAGCATTAAAGGAGAGTAAGGAGGGGGCCATTTTGATCTCTTTGGGGAGGGCATTCCAAAAGTAGGAGGTGACCACCAAGAAGGCCTCCTTTTTCATTCTCACCAGCTGTGCTTGAGATGGATAGGACTGAGAGTAGGGCCTCCTCAGCTGATTGAAGGTCCCGGACAGGCTTCTACAAGGAGATGCGGTTTGCTAGATAGGTTACATTGTCCATGAAAAATAAGTCCTACCAGACCTTTCAAAAGAGCATTAAAAAGGAGGAATTTCCCATCTTTATTTTCCTGACATCAAAGAGGTATGATTTCTTTTCAAAAACACTACTAACTTTGAGAATCTTGCAAGCGATCAAATTCCCACTGCAAACTGGTGTTATGTTGGCCATGGAGACTCAGCAGTTTTTGCTGCTTGGGATCTTGTCCATATTAAGGATGGGCAAGAATTTTACTCAGTTTATTATGACTGAATAAGATGGCAAAATTGAATGTATTATTATTCATTTATTGTATTGATGTCAGCCAACTGGCAAATGCTCTTTCCAGCATAATACAATCAATAAAGCAATAACTAAAGCAATGATACAGCTGATTAAAACATTATGTTTGCAATAACATCCAACATCTATACTTCCAAAATCCATACACATAACAAGGTAGAAAAGATGAAAGATTTAAAAAGTATGAACAAGGGATGAAGAAAACGAAGTGAGAGCAGCACATTTTCCAATATCTCATATTTGCAAAGGAGGTTACATATGACCAAGCAAAAGCAATGTGTGGCCAAGATGGCAAATATTAGTGACACAAAATTCACACAACAGGAGAGCCTACTGGAAAGGGCCTAATTCCACTTCTCCTCTCCTTTCTGCCAAATTGGGTGCAAATGACTTTCGCATTTCGAACTCTGGTTTTCAGCAATGTAAGTTTTTGCAGAACAAAGTGGTGGAATAGAAGGAAGAGAAACTGGGACATTTTAAAAGCAATTGGAAAATTGGGACAACAGAAAATAATCAGGACCAAACCTGGCAAACTGTAACAGTTTGAGGTTATAGAACAAAATCAATCACTTTAGCAAAAGTCCCAGTTACTAACAAATCTGTTTTGAATTCCTGATTGTTCAACTTGTAGGGTCGTACTGATAAGGAATACAATCTTAGTTTTCTTAAGAGATACATCATAAGCAAGTGCAAAATAATCCTCTACATTGGAGTTCCCGGTGGTGCAATGGGTTAAACCTTTGTGCCAGCAGTGCTGATGACTGATAGGTCAGAGGTTCAAATCCAGGAAGAGTGAGTTTAGCTCCCTCTGTCAGCTCCAGCTCTCCATGTGGGGACATGAGAGAAACTTCCTACAAGGAGGGTACATCAAAACATCCAGACATCCCCTGGGCAATGTCCTCACAGACTACCAGTTCTCTCACACCAGAAGTGACTTGCAGTTTCTCAGGTAGCTCCTGATACACACACACACAAAAATACTCTACATTGGAACAGGCAAAGTGAGATGATGGGCACAGCGTGAAAACCCCAAGGCTTTTGTTGTGGGCCTCAAAGGATTCATAAGTGACCCAGAGACCTGCCCACTACTGTTCTCCATATCGGAGGTAGCACTATTCACTGAATACGAACAGAGCAGATAATTGAGAGCCCATCTACGCTGCCATATAATGGAGTTTCAGAATGCAGTTGAACTGCATTCCGAAATTGCATTATATGGCAGTGTAAAGAGGTAAAGGTAGTCCCCTGACATTAAGTCCAGTCATGTCTGACTCTGGGGTGTGGTGCTCATCTCCATTTCTAAGCCGAAGAGCCAGCGTTGTCTGTAGACACCTCTAAGGTCATGTGGCCGGCATGACTGCATGGAGCGCCCTTACCTTCCCGCCGGAGCGGTACCTATTGATCTACTCACATTTGCATGTTTTCGAACTGCTAGGCAGTGTAGATTGGGCCTAAGACTTGTGCTCTGTACATTTTTAAGAACTTGCCTAAGTTTTATACTTTTCATGTAAAGGGCTAGAATGGAAGACAATTCTTTTAAACAATTAAATGTGGAAAAGATCAAGATGGCTAGATTTGTCCATGTATAGTCTCTAGTCCATGCCATCTGGACTGTGTTCAATTCCTATATTTGTGACTTTCTTAAAAAGTGTTTTTAGACATACGCACTGTCTTTTGAGATTTTTTTAACTTTTGCTTTTTTCAGGCATTTAAAAGCTATCTTCTTTTTTTAGTGTATGTGCCTGTGTGTTTAAATCTTTGCATTATTTTTTTCTCTGCTGCAGGTTTTATTTTTGGATCTATTATCTTCTGCTGATGGTTCTATCTTGCTTTATCTGACCTGTTTTATTGCTATTGTTTTATGGGTCACTTATATTTTATGTTTTAATCTCTGCATTGCCCAGAGAGCTTTGGTTATTGGATGGTTTAAAATTGTAATAAATCAGACAATAAAATTTGGGGCATAAGCAGTGCACTAAAAATAAACCATCACCTTAGCTGCTGTTCTGGGAAGATGTTCTTGGATAAAAAAGACTATGAACTTTGTGAAAAGCCATGGAAATTATAATGTATTATTTCCAGTCAGTAATTTCATTTTGCCTTTTGCTTTTTAAAAAAATTCAGTATCACTTGTAAAACTTTATTTAAGAGGCTGAATCAGCACACCTAATCGATGAAATGACAAAAATACATTTTTTTTTGTTGAGGAGGAAGAAAACCTTGTCAAAAAGAGGAGTTTTATAATGGAATGCAGGCTTAGGTAAGGTTTGTAACTGCTTAGTCATACTGAGCTGCCCCTGGGAATTGTGCAAGTCTTTTGTTGTGATCACATGCTCACATTAACCATGGTAGGCTACTTTTATCAGTGTCATTGGGGAAATAAAAGCACTGAACTCTTAATGCTGAGCTCATGGTTATCAAATGAAGCCATTCCAACTCTTGCACTCAAGTGAACTTGCTCAAGATACTCTCACAGCTTGTTCAAAAATCTTTGACATCTGTCCCAAAATGTTTCTGCATCATATGTAGCAGTTTCCTGATAGAATACACTTATTTTTATGGACCATGAGCAAACAAAATAACCCTTCATAGCAATGTAAGTTCTGATAATCAAACACAGTGACTTAGAGACTTATGTAAAATTTGTTTTCACTCTTCTATGTACCAAACTTTCTCTGCAGATTTTTCACATTAATACATGAGACTGATCACATTTAGGAAAAATGTATACATTTTAAATGTACATGGAGAAAAAAAATCATATCTGAAAGGTGCAAAAACTGTAATAAAATGTATATTGGCCTTCAAATAAATATTCCTGCTACAGTTGATGGAAGCTGCAAAACAAAATCTGGTAAACCACAGGTAAAGCAAGTTGGAGAGAAAAATATTTACGTGAATATATTTCCAAACCTGTGTGCAAACATGAAAAGATGGAAGGAGAGAAAAGTCCGCTAGGGAATCTGGACACCCCTCCCCCCCCCCCCCCACACACACACACACAGGAAAGCACAGAGGTTTTTCCAAGTCTGGGGACATAAGTCCAGCCTAACCCGGTTTTTTAACCTGGGTTGAACCGGACTTTTTCCCCTGTCTGGAACTGTGAAAAGAACCAGCATATCTCCTATGCTTTGTTTATTATTTTACTTTGCATTTCTTTTACACAACATTGCAAGATGGGGATTGTTGTGTTGTGTAAAAGGAATTCAAAGTAAAATAATAAATAAAACATAGGGGACATGCTGGTTTGGTTCCAGACAGGTAAAAAAGTCTAGTCCAACCCAGGTTTGAAAAACCTGGTCAGGCTGGACTTTTGTCCCTACACCAAGAAAAAAACCCCACACTTTCCCGGGGGGGGGGTGCAGATGCCCTGCCGGACCTTCTGGCAGGGGGCACCCAGATACCAACAAAAAACCCTCAGAAAAGCCATAAAAAATAAAAATTTCTTACCTGACTGACATTACCCTGCTGTCTACCCCTCTCCTGATGTGTAGAAATGACATGCTAGGGAAAGGGGAGCCAGGAGTGATTTCCTTCCCCTCTTCTCTTGGCATGGCATTTTGATGTAGCGGGAGAACTCCAGAAAATGAGGAATGGCAGCCAGGTAAGTTATTTCTCAGTTTTAAGGCTTTATAAGGGTTTTTGGAGAGGGGGTTATAGCCCAAAAACATGAGAGGGCTGTGTGGACATGCCCCCCTCAGAAGTCCCAGAACTTCTGAGGGGACAGTCCAGACAGGGCCCATACTGTGTTAGACCTGGGCCTTCCAGTACTGGGGTTTTCCAGTATCCAATTACTTTGAGACAAAGCAGGGTTTTCCTACTTTGATCAGAATGAATTCATTTTTACCTGAGGCATCATTTGGACACCTCAAGTAAATATATGGGAGGGGGAGTGTGTGCATGCACCCACACTTGTTCAAGAATGGAACAGCTCGGGGTGGTTTAACTTTTTTGGGGGTGGAGTATCTTGCCATATTGAGACATACTTTGGTCTTGAAAATATGAAGATTACTTAATATTCTTTATATCTCTGTTGCCTGCAATTGTATTCTGGCTGGAAAAAAAAGGTCTATTTAAGAAAAAATCCATTCTCATTCCTTGTCAATACCCAGTATTTGTTATATGTGTGCTACCAGACAGTTCTTCTCAAGTAAAAGGCCTTGAGAAGTGAAGGTTGTAGAATGGAGCAGTATCCAAGAAGGAACCATGCCAACAAAGATCGGCAAGGTCATGATCTCATAGGTGCTATAACGGGTCGTCTACACAATAAAATAAGTTACCATTACCTTCAAGAAAGAGCATTACATTATTGGCAATGTTCTAAATACCCTAAAGGCATGAGATCCCATCTGATCTTGGAAGGTAAGCAGGGTCAACCCTTGGTTAATATTTGTATGGAAGATTGCCAATGAATACCAGGTACTGCGGGTTGTATTTCAGTGGAAGGGACTAAGAAAACCACATCTGAGTATTCCTTACCTGAGAAATTCTTTTCAAGTTTATAGTCACCATAACTTGGCAGACAATTTGAAGGTGCACATGCACACACACACACACACACACACACAAAATATCCATTTTTCATCTAAGAATTCATCAGCATTTTCTAAATGAATATAAGAGTTATTCGGAAAACCATAACTTCAATTACTCACTACCGGGGCTAAATTTCCAAGTTCTCCAAAATGACTGTGGAACCGAACTTTATTAATAGTCTCAAAATGTTGTGTGGTGGTTATGAGAATAATAGGTAGTTATTTAGTAATATTTTATTTTGGTATTTCACTTATAAAGAAACATATTTGACAGATTAAACATTTAGTGGCATGTGACAAATGGCATGAGGAGAAGGCATTGTTTCTATATTCCAGTAGTCTTTAAAATCTGTTTTATAGTGAGAAGAAATGAATCTTATTAAGTCTGTCTAAACTCTCCTACACTCAAATCATAGGATTTTCAGACATACAGGATTACCACACCATTTTCATGACCCCTCCCCCCTCTTTGTCTTGCTATATTTAACAACAAGCACAAAAATGGTTTTGGAGCAAAATTACTTTTTTTGGACTACAACTGCCAGAACTTTCTGCCATAATAGCCACTGGCTACTGAAAACCGTGCTAAAAATGTATTATATTTTCATTGTTCCAAATTCAGGTATTACCAACTGTGGCTTTTTGATTTTACAAGTTTTTGATGGTATCTGACAGCTGACATGCAGTAGCAGCCAGCATTTAACAGCATGTGACAGATGACAAGCATAAAATACTGGCTGTTGTACTAATTGCACTAATTAATTTAATCAATCAGAAACATCACATTAAATGAGTGCCAAAATAATCCAGTTCCAAACTCTTAAGATTTTATTTTTTTCAAAAGTCCATTTTATCTAGAACCAGCAGCATTAGTCGAATAGTTAACTCTCTCAGTAGTTAACTCTCTCACTACTCTAAAAGTTCTTTTTGTAAGTCTGCAACCTTTAGGGGTCTACAAAATTTGCTGAAACTTCCCTTTTCTGCATAGGTTTTGTTATAGTATGGTGAGGAACTAGGGGTTTTCCATCCTTCTACTAGGGATTGGTTGAAATTTTCATAGTTGGTTCCAAGAAATAAATGTGTTACAACCTCATCAGATGGGCTGATTTGTCTGTTGTACGCCGCTTGCTCGCCACTTTTGATACAGAGCTTATTATATGATGCACAGGGACTTCCGGCTGGGCTCTGCCAAAAGGGGAGATCAAGTAGCGTAAGTCGGCAGTGTGGCAACACAGGAGGCTTCCTGTGTTGCCTTTGGAGCTATGGGGGACGAGGGAAGCTGGGCAGCAACGATTCTCCCGAGGGATGGGGGTCCAGGCAAGTCAGGCAATGTGGGATGTGGGGCAACAAATTCTCTATGCCTCCCACCGGGACCCCTATGGTGAATCCATAGCCCTTTGTGATGAGGTCTATAGTCTGAATTCTCCATCTCCTTCTTTCTGTGTGTATGACATCCATTTCAGTAGAGCAGACCAAACTTCCAAGATTTTAGTCCAAACTCCAAAGGAGTGATCCAATGTGTTGAATGTATTTTGGAAATAGAGTTGAGCAACTTGAATAACTGCAAATCTCAGATAAAAATCCAGAGTATGTTTTCTGCTGATGGTACATAGAAACCACTAGGCACCTCCTTTTTCTCTCGAGCAGGCCTGCACAACTTGTGGCCCTCCAGATGTTTGAGACTCCCAATTCCCAGAAGCCCCAGCCAATTCTGGGAACTGAAGAGCAAGCCACACGATGGAGCAGAACTATGTAGGACATTGTAGCAAAACCTAACAAAGTATGTAATATAAGTAAAAGACTATAGCATAACGTTTGCTGCCAGCATTTCCCAGCTTGTGGCTTCAGTAACCAAATTCAGGTGAATGACAGACCACTGCAAAACAATACAGTGCTTTCTCACATTCTCCCTCCCTCTCTAACTCCCTCCTTCCTTTCTCTCTGCCACACACATCCTACACACATTTTATCCTCATGTCCCATTTTTGTTTGACTGGTAATATGACAGTGTGGATTTATCAGAGGCACTGTGTGCTGAACAGCTTGGAGTAGGACATGTCACTGTGTCTCAGAACTTTCAAAAGGAAATGTCTGTAATACAGTAGAACACATTTTTTCCCCAGGGCACCATGACCATAATATGAGTAGATCAGACTGTGAGAGTCTTTTCTTACAGACTCAAGTTTAATAACAGGAACCATTCTTCTTAATTATTTAGGAGGAAAATGACAGACTGTACTTGTGTTATAAACACAGCATGAAAACAGAATATGTTAGTGTTACTTGAACACAGTACTTGAATTAGATGTACTGGAACATGGAGTAATTGCTTCCTTTGGCCAAGAGAGAAAACAAGAATGAGAGACAGAAAAGGACTAGAAATCTGGGACAGGGTGGCAAACCACACACACATGACAAGAATGTAGTCAAATCAAATCTCTTTCCAATGAACTTGACCTGACTAACTGTATTATTATTAAAAATTAAACTGAACAGGTCTGAACCTTAGCTCCCTCCTTTTCATAGCAACAAATATATTACTTTCTTAAGAACATAACTACGCTTGCTCTGAGTATACGTGAGAGAGTTTTCTACACATACGCAGTGACTCAACTATTGACTCACCCAAGCAATGGAGTAGTAAATAGATTTGGATAGAAACCAAATATGCTCTACAACAAAGGTGTGCACACTGTGACAGGTGCAAAGACCAATTTTTCCGAACCTTAGTCCCATTGGAAGTTGCACAGAGAGTGGGAAGGACGGAAGGAAAGAAATGAAATAGAAAAGCCGGAAGTGGCTCTGAGCCCATTTTTTGCTTGAAACAGCTAATCTTTATTCATGTTAAAATAGGGATGGAAATAATATTCAGGGAAAATGTGCATCATTTAGCCTCAAAGAGCAGATGTGCCCTTAGATGCACATAAGCTGCCCTTACATACACCTAAGTCCAGGGGCGGCTCAACCCATTATGCAAAGTAAGCATTTGCAGTATAGTTGATTTTGCCCAGGGGCGCTCTTGAGGCGCTCTTGGGGGAAAATAGACCTTGTCATATGCGAGTTGTAGTTACTGGAATGTATAGTTCACCTACAATCAAAGAGCATTCTGAACTCCACCAATGATGGAATTGAACCAAACATGGCACACACAACTCCCACAATGAATAGAAAATATATATCAGTGATTAGTTGGGGGGCGGGGGAATACTGTTTGCTTACTGTTGAAAATTACCTAGGGCCACCTCTGCCTAAGTCAATAACAGGATGCTGTCCTCTGTATTCCTAAACTTCCTGTTAGTTATTTACTTTCAGAGAAAGTGATTCATTTCTTTCACTCTACAGTAAGATGTGTTCTTCTACACTATCCCAAACATATATTGCTCTTCTGTCATCAGTTTGACTAGATCCATTTGGCCAATCAATACTGACTCACTTTGTGCAATGCTCTAAATGTTGTGTAAGTTCCAAAGCAACCTTAGACAGGCAGGTACATGAGCTTGATCTCAATAAGAGGAGCATTCTTAAGAAAATTTAGAGCATGTAGAGGGAGCACATATGCTTAAAATGGGGTTAGTTCTAAGTAAAATGGTACTTGCAAATTTTCCCCTTTAAAACAATAATAATTAATAGTACTCCTTGGCATATGGATACATGACTCACAAGAAACATAACAGTGGCACACAAAACACAGGTTTGTTACCATACTGGATCAGGATATAATATTGCACTTCAAATCCCTTTAAATATTGTAGTTCAAGTCAAGTCACACTGTGATCTTTCGACAGTCGCCATATTTCAGACTAATGTACCTCACAGGGTTGTTGTGAGTATAAAAGGTTGTTGCGAATGTAGTACTCCTGGATAGTGGTTTAGGATGTTTTGTGAACTGTGCTGACTTATCTATATAAATAAAAATATAATGTTTGTTTGTGGCATTAACATAACTCAAAAACCACTAGACGAATTGACACGAAATTTGGACACAATACACCTATCAGGCCAATGAGTGACCATCACTCATAAAGACACTGAAAAACACAGTGGAATGGACTTAAAAACTCAAAAAAGCAAAAAGACACTACAACACATGCGCAAAAATGACTCCCCCGGCAAACAAAACACATCATAGCATATCCACACTCTCTTCCAGACTACAGCTCCCAGCATCCCCTAGACCAGGCCCTTTAGGAGAGGAGGATGATCCAAATGCACTGCTTCCAAGTTGCAAGTTTTCTTCTCCTTGGATTTCTTTGAGAGCATCCCAATCCCTACATATTTCCAATTTCTAATTCCTGGACTGCAGATCCCAGCAATCCTCCAGATAGATACATTAGTTAGAGATAGGTAGACAGGTAGGTAGGTGGGTAGATACATCGATCAGGAGGACTGCTGGGAGTTGCAGTCCAAGAATAGGTCGAAAAGGAAGAACAGGGAGAAAAAGGAAGGGAAAAAAGGGGGGGAGGAAGAGAAGAAAAAGAGAGGGAAGGAAGGATAGAAGGAAAGAAAAAAAAAGAAGGAATGAGAGAGAGAAAGAAAGAGAGAAAGAGGGAGGGAAGCTTGGCCACAGCAATGCATGGTGGGTACAGTTAGTATCTCATACTGGAAAAGAAGTGGGATATTATATAAATAAGAACTGAAAAAGCTTTTCTTGATTAGGTGGAAAAAAGAATAAGAGATATGGGTGTCGTCTTTACTGATAGCACAAGGCCTCAAAATTACAGACACATCAACCAGAATGTTCATGCATATATTAAATATAATTGAGAAGAGGACTAAGCTCTGAGGTATTCCATAGACTAATGTCAAATTGATTTAACAGGTATATTCCAGATTCTTCTTCTGAGTTCCCTCCAAGAAGAAATGGAGCTGCTATTAGACAGTGCCTCCAAATCCCATCCTAGTCACACATCCAGCAGAGCCAACAGGGACTGTTTAGTTCATGGAACAGGTCATTTATCAAAGTGACCAGAGCTGTCTCCATCCTACAATCTGTCTGAAATAAAAAAAACCAGATTGGAATAAGCTAGATAATCCATCTCATCCAGAAACCCCAGGAACTGGGTGGCCACAACACAGTCCAGTATTTCACCCAAAATGGAATGTTGGAATGTGGCAAATAATTGTCCAATATAATGGGATACAGAAGGAGCTTTTTCAGCAATGGCTTTGTAATTGTCCAGTCCAACCCCCTGCCAAGAAGCAGGAATATTACATTCAAATCACCCCTGACAGATGGCCATCCAGCCTCTGTTTAAAAGCTTCCAAATAAGGAGCCTCCACCACACTCCGGGGCAGAGAGTTCCACTGCTGAACGGCTCTCACAGTCAGGAAGTTCTTCCTCATGTTCAGATGGAATCTCCTCTCTTGTAGTTTGAAGCCACTGTTCCGCGTCCTAATCTCCCGGGAAGCAGAAAACAAGCTTGCTCCCTCCTTCCTGTGGCTTCCTCTCACGTATTTATACATGGCTATCATATCTCCTCTCAGCCTTCTCTTCTTCAGGTTAAACATGCCAGGCTCCTTAAGCTGCTCCTCATAGGGCCTGTTCTCCAGGCCCTTGATCATTTTAGTCGCCCTCCTCTGGACACATTCCAGCTTGTCAATATCTCTCTTGAATTGTGATGCCCAGAATTGGACACAATATTCCAGATGTGGTCTAACCAAAGCGGAATAGAGGGGTAGCATTACTTCCCTAGATCTAGACACTATGCTCCTATTGATGCAGGCCAAAATCCCATTGGCTTTTTTTGCCGCCACCACCATCTCCCAAGAAGTCCCTTCTTGGGAGATGGTGGTGGGTTGTTGTTGTTATCATCATCATCATCATCATGGGAGCCCCCTGTGGCACAGTGGGTTAAACCCTTGTGCTGGTAGGACTGAAGACCAACAGGTCGCAGGTTCGAATCCGGTGAGAGTGCGGATGAGCTCCCTCTATCAGCTCCAGCTCCTCTTGCGGGTACATGAGAGAAACTTGCCACAAGGATGATAAAACACCAAAACATCTGGGCGTCCCCTGGGCAATGTTCTTGCAGACGATCAATTCTCTCACACCAGAAGCAACTTGCAGTTTCTCAAGTCATTTCTGACACGACAAAAAAAATAATCATCATTATTGCTGTTGTTATTATTATTAAAAGCTATCCATTGTTACTGGGCAAACAAGGGACATAGAACAATTACAGTTGTAATTGCAGTCATAAAGTTTCAAGTCATAATAGGGCAGGCTTAACATGGATGCTGAATTCCCTCAGATCTACAAGTAGAGGGGGTGCCAACTTCAATGTTGAGACCACAGCTAGCTCAGGAAGGAAGCCTACTGAGCAGTGGAGTTGTTGTTGTTCATTCATTCAGTCGTTTCTGACTCTTCGCGACCAGCCCAGGCCAAAGCTCCCTGTTGGCTGTCACCAGACCCAGTCACTTCAAGAATGCCATCCATCCATCTTGCCCTTGGTTGGCTCCTCTTCCTTTTTCCTGCCATTTTCCCCAGCATAATTGTCTTCTCTAAACTTTCCTTTCTTCTCATGATGTGGCCAAAGTACTTAATCTTGGCCTCTACTATCCTTCTCTCCAATGAGCAGTTGGGCTTTATTTCCTGAAGTATGGACTGGTTGGATCTTCTGGCAGTCCAAGGCACTCTCAGAACTTTCCTCCAACACCACAGTTCAAAAGCATCTATCATGGTCCCAATGCAAACCCCAATCTGTCTCAATCATCCAGCTTGAGATCCAGAAAACTGTGGGATGAGATTCCTGGCCAGGGGAGTGGAATCCCAGTAGACCACAGCACCTTCATTTCAGTATTCATCAGACCTCACCTGCTGATCCACAGAAATCACCAATGGCCAAAGCTAAGTGAGATCCCCCCCCCCCCCCATCACCACAGCCTCACCCGTTTGGGTCTCTGTGATACACACCAGCTAAGAATCTTAATCCAGAATCAAGTTCTAGTTTTAGACCAGCATTTTCTAAAGTTGCCTGTTCTGTTCTCAAAGAGCTCTTCATAACATTTCTCTTTTTCTGATCTCTAAGACCTTTTCAGGTTATGGGCTATATATTATGCAAGATGCTGATAGTGCTTTCTCTATATAATTCAGTCTAGCTATCCTCTAAATACTGTTCTATAAATTTCAATAAAGAAGAACCTTAAAAAATGTCATTAAACCAATACCACTTTTGTGATAGTCTATACAGCAGAGTTCAAGGGTCTAGAGAGTTTCCCTGCCTTTAATTCTGGAAACTTGGATTTTCATCAGCTATTGGAAGCCATTTATAGCCTTGTAAACTTAGAGGAAGTTATATTAGAGCTATTATATCATTTGCCACATAAAAAAAATCATCCCCTTTTCACAGGCTTTTGCTCAGAGTGTTCTCAATCGGAGCTTCTCGGGCAAAAAGAAAAAGAAAAGAAAGAATGTATAATTGTTGGGTGGAGAAGAGATCTACTTATTCTTAAATACATAGGAAGAAATGGTGTATCTCTTGGTCATGGAATAACAGCATTGGTATCAGTTTGCAAGGAGCCAGCATTGTATAGTTGTCTGAGCACTGCACTATGTCTCTCAAGGACAGGGCTTAAATCCCCACTAAACCATAGAAAGTAACTGGGTGACCTTAAGTAATCTGCATTTTCTCATTCTAAGATAAGCAAATGTAAGCTGCCTCTGAACAAATTTTGCTAAGTAACCCCATGATAAGTTCACCTTAGGGTTCACATATGGCACACAATAACAGAAACAAATTTCTTCATTTGTTTTATTAATCAATTTTACATCTCAGGCCTCTTTTACATTGCCATGTAATCCAATTTCTGATCCCAGATTATCTACTTGAACTGGATTATATGACAGTGTAGACTGATATAATCCAATTCAAAGTAGATGATCTGGGATCAGACACTGGATTATGTGGAGGTGTCAATCCAGCCTGAGTTACATCGCTTCTAGTGAGCTGAGTTCTTCTTCCTGTGAGATAGATTAATCTGAAGGTTGACTGGTCCCAGGTCAGGAGGATGACACTTGCAGGAGATTTTAGCCCCTTTAGGTGACCAAATCTCACCAAAAAATACCTCATGAGATGTTATAGGTTCACTTAAGATCATTGTATCAATTCATCATTGTATTTTCAACACAGTAGGCACAGGTTGACATCTGTATACACGATAGTGTTTCACAGCAGATGTGAAGGCAGATGAAGGCTGCAACAGATAAGAGGCCATCAATCACAATGGTATCCATGCCGTTCACAATCTGAGAAGATTGTGTGTTGCCTGCCATGCATCGATCTCCATACATAAAATGAATTCATGCACAGGTGTCTTACAAGCAAACCAAAACAAATAAAGTTTCCATGGCAATTAGAAAATGATGACAGGGGTAGAACTGTGAAATCTGGAAGCCCCTAGTGATGGACAAGCCCATGGGCAGTGAATACAGATATGTAAAAGACTGTGTGAATCCATCACATTGAATTACAGAATCTGGGGGAAAGCAGGGGCATATGTGGGGCAGCGGGGCAAATCTGGTAGGCAGTGGGGGAATCCGTTGCCTTATTCCCCACATCGGACCCCCCTCCATCCCACAGGGGGAAGAATCATTGCCCTGCTTCCCCTCACTGTTTACCCGTCCTACCTATGAGAAAACGGGAAGCACAGTTCATGTGGATAGTAATTCCGGAGCCCTGCCAGTAGTAGCTGTGCATCATCTGATGGGATCTGATGGACTCCATCCATGAAATGCAATTGAAGCATTCTATGATTGATAAGGAAGCTTGCATGATGAAGTTGTAGGTCTTTGCAATCACTTATGGACCAACTGTATTTGGAAGATAATCATAATCGACCATAAGTGATCACCTATGATGGTGATGATGATGGTTATTTTATGGGATGCAACATAGGTCAGGTCTGGTACAAGGGCTATGTGCCAGTCTTAATGTCTTACAGAAGCATAATGAGCACAGGTTAGTTGTTCAAGTTTAGAGTGGCCAATGCTGAATCTCAGCAAACCCAGAACAGGGAGAAGTCAGGGGAGGAGACAAAGCCAGCCCAGGGTCTGGCATGCAAATCATGAGGCATCAGTGATTAAAAGATATAGATATTTGTTCAGGAGCAGTCTGAAGACAAACAAAAAAGACAACATTTCCAGTATCAAGAGGCTAAAAGGAATCCAAAGAGTCAGGAGAAAAGTAACATTGATTGGAAGAAAGACTTTGGAACCAACAATGCCCTGACTCCAGCAGGATGATTTATATTCAGCCACCTAAGAGAATGCAACTAGAATCACATACCTAGAAAGGGACTGCTGTGATCATCATCCTCCCATGTAGATAAAGTAAAGTAATTCTGTGCAGTTACTATCCAATATCTATTTTTTTAAAAGATACTCCAAAACTCTGATGATATTTAGGTTGACTTTAGCTCTGTCAGGCTCCCCCGCATCCTGAACCCTTTTAAACTGTTACTTGTATTGCCATGTTTCATAACAGAGTGCTGGAATAATACTGTATCTGGATTCTCTTCTTGTGTATAGTGGGGAGATATGGGAAATGGGGGGCCCTGGTGGCGCAGTGGGTTAAATCACTGAACTGCTGCACTTGCTGACTGATAAGTTGGCAGTTAGAATCCAGGGAGTGGGGTGAGCTCCCTCTGTTGGGCCCAGCTTCTGCCAACCTAGCAGTTTGAAAACATGCAAGTGAGAGTTGATCAATAGGTACCACTTCTGCGGGAAGGTAACTGTGCTACATGGAGTTATGCTGGCCACATGACCATGGGTGTCTATGGACAATGCCTGCTCTACAGCTTAGAAATGGAGATGAGCACCACCCCCTGGAGTTGTACATGACTAGACTTAATGTCAGGGGAAACCTTTACCTTTACCTTATGGGAAATGGATCCCTCTTAAAATCCTAGTTCTGCTTCCAATGGTCTGTCTTACCCTAAGATTATTGCTTCTGGGGCCAGTCCTCTTGGCTCTCCTAGGAATGAAGTTATCTATGCCCATCATTATTTTATTCCAGCACAGTAGTTGTTATAGGTCACATAAGGTCTATAGCCCTGGTTCTGTATCAACATGACTGTATTTACAAATCTGACTTCATGGGAATTGAATTGTTTTCCAGCACTAAATGTGCCAAGGTTTGCTTTGATCAAGGTGCTTTATTAATCATCAGAACAGACAAATTTTAAACATATATTTATCTTTGAAGGTAGTTGTGTGCATATCTATTCATTAAAGCAGGCATGATGTTCCAAGCCTCAACTACATTTTTCACATTGTACCTAGGAGTGTATTCCTCGTGGGTCCAGCAAAGAATAAAGTAATGACAAATGGGTACTCTTGTCACTTGCTTGGTAAATTGAGTTCTGTTCACCATTGTGAAAACAGAAAGAACACAGTGAAAATGGGAACATCAAGACCTGAAAATCTGACTTTGATCTCCCTCTTAAGAACTAACTAAGAACACCCTGACATTTTGTAAGAAAGCTGAAAGTTAAAAAGGAAAGAGAAGAAAGAAAAAGAAAAGACCCCCTCCCCCCCACACACATATATGCCCATAAATATTCCATAGTTCTACAGAATGTGAGGCACTTGTAAAGTTTGCAACCTTTTATTTCTGTCCTATAATAGATTTGTGTCTGCCACATAATGTAATGGTGTGAGAATTGAGCTCTGCAGATCAGGGTTCGATCCCCCATTGGGCCACGCAACCCTGCTAGATTATCTTGGGTGATTCACACACTTTCAGCTCCAGAAAACCCACAATAAGTTTGCCTTAAGATCACCGAAGTTGGAAATCATTTGAAGACACATAACAATTGCCACCTGCAATCTGCTACTTTCAAATCCCTTCCCCTAGAGTAGCCCCACTTTATACCTGTTAGAAGCTAGCCTCCTGCAACATGTTCTCCACTTCAATAATATATAACACCTGTAAGAGAATAGTATTGTGTGCACTGTTAACCTTACTAATTTGATGGGCATAGGAAGCTGCCTTAACCAAACTGCATAGCTGACTTATCTGGCTATGAGGTGGAGAGTCAAAAATCCCAGCCAGTAGGATAATCATAAGAGATTGTGTGACCTTTTATAGCACAAGGCACCTGTTAAAAATTCACCACTGCTAATTTGGCCAAACAGTCAGCCTGCCACTTTCATAGGGTTAGGGGTACAGCTCACATGCAAAAATAGAAAAGCAGAAATATTTCAGATGGAAAAGGAGAGTTGCTGTTTCATTCCCTGGGGATGGGGTTCTATCTACCATGTGCCCAGAGGAACAAGGACAGGGAATAGGCTCTATGTGCACTTACAATGCCATTTCCTTTGTGGATTCGACTATTTTTTCTGTGTGCCACATGTTTTTTTCATCTGCCCCTCATACATATCTTCCATTAATTGAGCGAAGCAGAGGTTCATGGCACACAAGATGAGAAAAAGAAGCTGGATCCATAGAGCAAATGAAGTAGAATGTGAGGTCTGTGTCTCCTTCTCTTCATGCCTCGAGTGTCTATTTCAGCTGGGTAAAGAAAGGGAAATACTGGACTAAACAGAAACACGTGGCATGCCCCACTCCCAAACATCTCCCTCCCTCTTAAGGATGGGGCTGCCATGTGAATGTTCACATGGCAGCCCCATCTTCAGGATCTAAGTGTGGTGCAGAGAGTGATGACTCATCACGACCTTGCTAACCTTTTAAACATCAAAACCTATGAATATGAAGGGCCAACTGTATATACTTTGTTATGCCAGTGAAATAGTGTGGGCAACAGCTTACAAGGGAGCCAGACCAAAATTTGGCCCCATACTGAGGATGAAACATGGCACCATTCTCATGCAAAGCAATGTGTTTTGATGCTTAGCTAAGATGACTAAATTAACACCAAAATATGTGTCCTGGTGTGTATTGGCTTACTATACATTTTAATATCCTGCCAATTCTGAAGAATAGAACAGAAGCAGGAAAAAAGGAGCCAGCCCAACAGAAATGTGCTTGATGGAGCTGGGAAACAATGGCTAAAGGCCTAAAATTAGAAACAGCATTGTCCTTTTAGCTGCCTAGTGTCCAAGAAAAAAAAGGAGGGGGAGGAGAGAATGAGTCAGTCACAAGAAACAGAATCCTGATTTTCACCTGATAAACCCTTATTTCTCCTGTCTGAAAAAAATTATTGAAACCATTTTTGTGTGTGTCCTTCTCAAGTTCATATCCAAGAGCAAATATTATTATGATCTTTTAAAGTTGCCTTAATTTAAAAGCCAGCTGTACTGTATTGGAAAGTAAGGGATTATTTCAGATAGAGCTGTTATAATGCAAGAATTGTTGGAACAATCCAGAAACATTGTCTCAGTAAACACATTGCATAGATTGCCAGATGCATATTATTGGCTCTGGCTACTGGAATGGTAGCAGTAGCCAAACTAGTCTCAGAGCCAAATAAGGAAGAAACTTTTTTAAAAGAAAATCAATGGTTAACTTTTGTAACCAGTCTATTTTATTGTGGAAACAAGGTAGGATCAAGACGGTTTTTTGTATTGTTCTAGTAGTAGTAGGTGGAAAATGTTGCCTGTTGATGTCTTTTTGCACTTTTTCCTCATAATTCCTAAGTTGCCATCTCTGAATTGACCATGAGAACCAGAGAAACTTTCCCCATATCTTCCAGTGCCACAACAATATTAGTACGGGTTAACACAACCATTTACATTTTGGGATGCAGTGACAGTAATAAAGAGTGATTTCTTGGTTCATTGAAAGAATGAAAAAAATAACTAATTTCTTTTTTTTAAAAAAGTAACATCTGAATCCAAAAGGACTGCTACTTTACATTTGTTGGGTTTTAAGAGAAAATGGTGTCAAAGAAGGTACTGTACTCTGTTTGAATGTCATCTTCTCTCTGCAGTAGTCCAACCATTTTCTTGGTCTTTCAGTAGTCCAAAGATAGCCAATTCCTCTATTTAATTATTTTTCATTTATCTAGCAATCTTGAGCTCATTTTGAGTTTTAGCTTTTCTGACTGTTTGTGTCTCTCTTTTGATAGTTTCTCCTTTCTTCCTATATATGCCTCTTTTACTGTGGTTGTTCCAATTCTGGCCAATTCCTTTTCCCCACTCCATATTCTGTAAATTGTCAGGCTTTCCAAGGAGCCATGTCCCTAAGGCAAAAGAGCTGACAGGCATAAGGAGATGGAAGGGGCAAGAGTGAGAGAAGTGGTAGCCAAAGAAAGAAGGAAAGAAACATCCAAAGATGCAATTAGTGGATTGCAAGAAACAAGGGAGGGGAACAAGATGAACCAAGAGACAAGAGTGAGCCCATGAAGGCGAAGGAAATGTAAAGACACAAAGTGAGAAAAGAGAGAAGGTAGGTGCAGTAGGAAGGTGCAAACGAAAAAAAGAAGTAGGTGCAAAGTGAAGTAAAGTGTAAGGGAAGGAAGTACAGATTGTAGATTTCTCATTAAGTTCCTCCTTGTGGAAATCAGGTGGCAGCCACTTTTAGGAGCCCCCTTTGATATTTTCATGGAAGTATGCCATTTTGCTATAAATACAAAAGCTGGTAGCAAAGAGCAAAATGAAACAAAAATCTAGTAATCTGATGACATTACAGTGCCATCCGAAATGCTATGCATGACAAAATAAGTTGTTATTGTTATCACTATTGTTATTTTGCACTACAGGAATATTGTTCCTGCTCTCCTGTTATCCTTACAGCAACCCTGGTTTTCTGTGAGTGTTAACATATGGTCACATGGTAACTTCCATAATCAAACAAGGATTTGAGTTTGTAGCTCTGATCCAAGTCCAGAACTATAAACATTTGTCATAAGTACATTTCCAACATGGTATAGTAGTTTAAATGTGTGCCAGGACAAGCTGAGAACCCAGGGCCGTGACAGATGGTCTCAAGGGCTATAAATCCACCACTTCACTACAACTCTGGAGACCAGGATTCAAATCCATAGAAACCCACTGGGCGACCTTGCTGAAGTCATGCTCATTCAGTCTTGGCAACCTCCCCCTCTAAACCAATCTAGCCAAGAAAAGCCCATAATAGGTTCGTTTTAAGGTCATCATACACTGGAAATGACTTGAAAGCATAAAATAACAGCAATAGTCATGATTTTTAACCAAAGTTCTAATAGTTGTAGAAATAAGTGCAATGATTAATATGTTAAGTTTGCATAAAAAGTCTATTTTAGATGAACATTACTTATCTCCTTTTTAGAAAATGAAAATGAGAATCTACAAAATAAATATCTCATATTATTTCTGGCATGTGCTACAAGGATGGAGATAGCCAAAGTATGGGGAAAAACAGAGAATCTATTTATATAGAATTAGTTAAATAGAATATGGGCCATAGCTTTATCTGAAAAATTAACATACAAAGTAAGATTAGAGAGAAGAGAGATAAAATAGAATTTATTCAAAGCTATATTGGAAACTATTTATTAGTTATATATGTCAGAGCAATATCAGATTTAAACCACCATTAAATAAAATGAGATATTGAATAAATGACTAGGAGAAGATATGACTATTATTAATAAAAATAGATAATTACGTAGAGGAAAATGTATAAGTAAGATGATTGGCAGGGAGGTGTTTTGTATAACTATGACTGGGGAAGGAGGAAAGGTGAATGTGATAAAAGCAAGATTTTAGATTACAATTTATTTAAATATTGTAAAGATTTAATAAAAATTAAAAAATGCTGATTGATACACATAATTTGCACATTTTGTAGAATTAGCATAATTGGCAAATTAGATGCTCTTATTTAAGTGGCTAGAATATGACAAGTCTATCTTTATCCTCTCTAACCAGAACAATCTGAGCAAGAATATTGGTTATTTTGTCAGATCCAACAGTGTAGACAGATATTCCCTCAAGGTAAGCCACAGTATTAATCTTTTCAAAGACCTGGGGGACATCTACACTGACCCTTAAATCAGTCCTGATCAGGCCTGACCCTTAAATCAGTTATAGATCAGACTTGATCAGTGTCCTCACAGGGATTTCCTCAGCTACTGCGGATGTGGGAGGAAGTCCACACCACCACAAGAACATGGTTTGGCACTGCTGGGTGGCTGCCCTGACTATCTCCCTCCCTCGTACCCCATATAATGATGCTCTCTGAGCCAAAATTTAGACTTTCCTCCAACTTTCTGTAATGTGGGACAACACCATGACACAGCACATACCTCTTCCTAGTTGCATGCTTTGTCCTCAGCCAAAGTGACAAGTGCAAAGAGAGAGGAAGAGGAGGAAATTCTCCTTTCTTTTCCCACTTCCTTTCCAGTGCTCCACATCCCTCTGACTGAAGTCAGGGCAAATATCGGGTAAAAGATACATGTCATGCCACATCCATGAAAGAGCCATGACATTGGAGGAGGACAGAGTTGAGGGGAAAAGTGAACTGCCATTCTGTGTCCCCAGGCTACCTGAGTCCAGGACACATGGGAGTGTTGTAGCTGTCCTCCCTGGCCCTAAATTGGGGGAAAGTCTGAATTCTATACCAGAATTCAAGCTTTCCCCCCAACTTTCTGCAATGTGGGATAAGGCAGTGTTAAAGCAGCCTTGCCCTATGTTAGCACAGATCAGTCGTGTGCAATGTCTAGCCAGCTACCATGGCGTTGATGCTAAGGTATACCAGCACTAAAGTGGTGGGTTTGAAATGAGGATTTCTCAACATTTTAATATGTTTTCTGATCGAATAAATATACAGAAACATTTGTGAAGCATATGGGAATGGCAAAGGCAACCCACTTCTAAACAAATTTTGTAAATAAAACCCCATTAAGAAAACCATAAGGCCATAATGACTTGAGGGCACACAACAATGAACATCAGATAGATAACTACATTCTGATCCACACATTAATGCTGGAAGTTCAGACACCAACCATTTATGAGGGAATCGACAAATATCAGATATATCATCATCCTTGCCATTTCTGTCATTGTCATCATTATCATCCATATCGTCATCATCACCTGCCTGGTTGGAATGTGGTCCATTGGAATGCTACTTGTTTAAAATACAGCACCTGGAATCCCATTCAAGTTCATGCTACCTTTCAGCCTATGGGCCAAAGTAGATTTTCCCATGCATTTAATGTGTTTTGCTTTTACGTTAAATACCTTGTATAACTGGTGCTGGGGAGCTATTTCATCAAGATTAGGATTATGGTGTTCAGGATGTGCGGTTAACTGTCTCTTCACACCCTTGTTTCTTTCCCCACCCCATCAAACTCTATGAATCATCATGGGAGGAATGCAGTTGTTGGCTCACATTCCAAACCATATTTATGTGTAATACTATGTGCAGCTCATAAATGGTGGGAAATAATGAAAGTTGAGTACAAAGTACCACAACCCATTAGTCCAGGTATTTTAAATCTTCCACTCAAGAATATGCAAGATCCCTAAATACGTTCATTTGGTTTTGCCAGTTTCACCCTCAATACAATTACTCAAGGTGCTTCTATAATTACTAATTTAAGCATAATGCTGCTGATTAAGAAGGTTCTTAATGTAAGTGTAAGGCTGCTGACTCAGGAAGCACCTCATTCAGAAGGTGCATTTGGCTTTACAATTCCCTTTTTATGCTAATAATTAGGTATGATCTTTCATACAACATTGTTGGCTGAGATTAATTTCTAAGAGAGTTTTTCAGCTTGCTGCTAACTCAGTCTACCCGGGTCACTTGGCCTACTGTAATTATGATGAACTAGTTTCTATACCTGTGGAGCATAAAGACAGTATTGTGACCTGTTGTGCCACGTCCAACTGCCAATTATGCATCAACTAATGAGATGTTTGCCATTATGATGGGACAATGTATTTATGGAGGAAAGTCTGTATGCTACAGGGACCCCACCCCCAATGTGGGGGAAGAGGTGCTTGCTGTGTGTGTGTTCTGTGTTCACAGAGCATCTCACACAGATTTTTTTCTAACACAACAGGATCTGAACTATAATAATATAACATCAATAATTTTAATATACCACCGAGTAGTTTTTGCAAATTGGCCTAGTAGTGGAATATTCTGAAGTGCTCCAAGACTTTATTCTAGAGAGAGGAAAATGTGAGGTTTTTTTTTTTTTTACAGAAAAGTGTTGTTTTGCATAGAAAAATGGGATTTGTGTACGAAAAACACTGTTTTCTGCGCAGGATCATAGATTTTTGGAGATGTATATCTTTTTGCAGACATACAAACAAAACCCATGTGCTTTTCTCCAGAACACTTGGGATATTCCAATATAGAGGAGAATACTGTGGAGTAGCATTTGTTTTCTGTTGCAATTATCTGTCCTCACACGAAGGAACAAAATGTTTAAGACTTTACATTTCTAGCTGAAAGATCATAAGAAACATCAAGGGGCTGGTGTCAAGAAACCTCAAGGGCCCTTCCGGACAGGCCAAGATAAATTGGGATTTTAAGTCCCACTTCCTCTCAGGATAGAGGCCACACAACTGGCCTAAATCTGGCACTTTTGCAGGGGTGGTGTCAATACTCACCCCTGCTGATCTGAGATTAGCAGTGGTGGGCAGTGCCACTGCCAGCCTCTTCCTCCCTTTCCCATTTCTCTCTTAGATTACCAGAGGAAGCCTCCGTTTGAGGCCTGCAGCCTTCTTCCCTCCCTTCTTCTGTCCCCTCCCTTGAATAAGCCAAAAGAGGAATTGGGGTAGGCGAGGAGGATTTCTCCTCCAAAGCCCCCCTGTTGCCTCTTCCAGGGTGGAAAGAGAGAGAAAAAGGCTCCACATCTGCATCAGAGCCTTTTTTCAATAAGTTGAGAGGGAAATGGTGTCCATGAAGAGAGTCTACATTGGGGAGAGATGGAAAGCATGTGTTTTCCATGCCTGTAGGGATACAGAGGCATTGAAAAGTTTGCTTTTTTCAGGAGGAATTGGGTTTAAAGGGCACTTTTTAAATACGTATTTTCCATCCTTTAATATGATTCATCCTGATTCCCCCAAAATTTTGGCTAAAAATAATTTAGCCACCCCATCCTCACCCCTTGACTCAATTTAACCTGGGCTATAATGCATGTGTAGAAGGGCCCCAAGTGGTATTGAGAATTTAAGCAGAAAGATATATTTAGCAGTCAACAATGAGAAACACTTGCTCAAACATTTGGTCTTATATGATGGCATATATATTGGATACAAATGCTATATATTAAAAGTGCCAGTTTTACTCCAATGCTGAGTTAATTCCAACCAGCCATTAGCAATTATTATATCTGTGCTAAGAAGTAAATATGGCAATTGGCACAAAAATTACACTGCTATAGCTACTGCAGAAAGCTATACTGCTTTTTTAATGTTTCATCAGACTATAACAGGAAGGGTTACAGCCTCACAAACCCATGATTTTATGGATACAACCTACAGAATAGTTTGGCTGTGGATTTTGTACTTATAAGTGGGTTATTCACCAAACCTTTAGTGTTCCTATTGAAACAGGTATATGTGCTCTGGCATATTGTTTGATATAGACTTTTTCAGTGCCATTACAAAAAAAAACCCTACCCCCATTAAAGCTTCAGAGAAGTGGGAAGTAAGATGAACAAGGCACGCACACACACACACACACACATTTTCTATCATACTGGTGAGCCCCTTTGGTGTCGACCCTTTGGTGGCAACCCGTCCTACCAGCATCCTCTCTTTATACCCTCTTGGATGGTGCTGTGTTATTGTGATATTTCACAATGAGATACAAATATCCCAGAAAATATTGAAGCTCTCCCAATCCCATGTTATCATGGTTATCTTTCCCTGTACTCACAATTAATCTTTCTGTTCTGCCAGGCATGTAAAATACTTCCATTAAATTGGCACCTCTATCTTTAATTTTCTCAAAAAGCAATTTGTTTTCCCATCACAAACTCCAAAAATGTATGATTCTTCTTACTCATAAGCTAAAATAATCAAGATTTTTTGCTCTGAGTGGACTGAAAAGTTAAAACACTGCTTTGTTTCTTAGAAGAAACCATGTAGCAGTGGAACAAAACACTGCACAGAGCATAGCCAAACGTGAAGTGGCCAAAGTACATAACTTAGGAAAGGTGTGAATTAGCCATTGTAAACTGCTCTTTCCTACATCAACATAAGTCGACAGATCTTGGCAGGAATTTACCCATTGGCCCTTGTTGCTTTTTTTAAAAAACACATGTAGCACATTGGTTTTCAAAATTTCTTAATAAAGAGGTTACAAGAGGACAAGTGTATATTCTATTTTGAAAAAAAAATCCTCCTTTTGTCCCCAGTTGTTTTCAGTTGTTCTTACTGGTCTATCATTTTGTTGACTATTGTCCAGAGCAGAATTTGGAAAGGTTGCTAGAAGCCCAACATATTCCAATTGTCTTGGAATCTCTAGACATATCTTTTCAGCCTTTGGTTCACACAAAATGGTATGCATTTGGGAAATGTCTTCCCCCATTCCATTCATCACTTTATGACTGCAAAGTCAAACCGCAGATTCTAGAGGCAGGCTTCTGTCCATGGTCAAATTCCTCCTGACTTTCAGCTCTCATAAGAATAGCGTGCACAGGGCTCATGCAATGATATTATAAGAATGTGTGAACACACTTTTAGGTAACTAATATCCTATTCAGTCCTTTTGATATTAGTTTGGTTTATCTCCCAGAACACCCTGGCTTGCATAGCCAAGGACAGATATCTCTGCCACAATTCCCCCAATGGCCAAATAAAATGGAGTGGTTTCAATTATCCATTGACTTTTTCTACCATTCTATGGAAAAGAGTCCCTGTATGTCTAAAGAGAAGGAAATACAATGGTTTACCCAAGGAAAGGTGTCACACAATGTGAGTCTACACTGGCCAATAAGTCCAGAATAGAAATGTTCTGGCCTGGCCCTGGAAGCGCATTGTCCCAAACTTGTGCTGTCAGTGGGTCAGAGTCCATATGGCCCAGTTGGGCAAAGACTACATCAGTTCCTCTGGATTTTAACCTTACCATCTGTTTCACCATCACTGTTCAGACAGTTGCAGATCTCCATGTAAGCTCCTGCCCATTGTGAGCACCCTATGCTGACATCAGCAGAGGTAGCCATACAATCTGGAAGGAAGGAGCCTGTGACACCTTGGAGCTCACAACAAGTTTTGTAGCCATCACTGTCATAATACAATATACACTGAAGTAAAAACAGAAACACACACACACAAACTACATCAACCAGTCCACCTAATGGGGATATAATGGGGAAAATATGTATCCATGCATTTTAAAGTAGTGCTCTTGCCCTGAAATTTCTCCTTCTTTCCTTGAGGACTGGAGAATAGGGACTAGCAATTCTATACGAGGTTGAATCACACTTTCCCTGGAAATGCAGTTTTAGGATGAGGAGGGGCCCCCAAGGGTCTTTGTAAGCTAAATCAGAAAGTTCTATGAACTGGAGGTTCCTTTCTTCTGCATCTCCTGCATCTCCTCTTTTTTTAAAATAGTTTTTATTAAATATTTTCTAAATAACACAATTAAAAGGTATGAGAAGAAGGAAATAGGAGGGAAAACTGGGGGAAGAGTCTGGGGAAGAAGTAAAAGTATGATAAAAGAGGGGAGGGGAGATAGCAAGCGGGAATTTGGTTAACTTCCAATCCTCTACATTGTGGTATTAAATTCTGTAATGTCCATTTGCTTCTTATATCCTACTTCCTCCTCCTTTCTGTGATCCAAAGGGAGTTTTCCCTCCACTTTATAAGTTCATAACAACATCTTCATTTTTTCTTGTTCCATGTAATTAATC
Source organism: Anolis sagrei (assembly GCF_037176765.1). Taxonomy (NCBI): domain Eukaryota; kingdom Metazoa; phylum Chordata; class Lepidosauria; order Squamata; family Anolidae; genus Anolis; species Anolis sagrei. Next base: position 123,740,512 of record NC_090025.1, on the reverse strand, counting down.
AATACTGATCACTCCATGACTTTTTTAGGAATTGTTTTTTTATATGTTAATTGTTGTGTTAGTTTTATATGTTAATTGTTGTGTTAGTTAGTTGTATTAGTTTTTTTATATGTTAATTGCTTATAATTTCCACCATCTTTATTAACCATTCCTTTATTGTTGGGATTTTTGTATTTCTCCAGTGTCAAGCATAAACTGTTTTGGCTGCTATTGTTAAGTAATTGAAGACAATATATTTATTTTTATCTAGTTTTATGTTTATCATTCCTGATAAAAAATATTCTGGTTTAAATTGTATTTTTATCTGCAAAATCTTTTGAGTTGCTTCATATTTTTCTCTCCAGAAGTTTTTTACCTTCCGGCTACTCCACCACATGTGGAAGAAGGTACCTCTCTCCATTTCCCATTTCCAGCAATCCACTTTCAAATTTTTGTAGCATTTCGATAATTTGTCCAGGATGATATACCATTGGTACATTATTTTGTGGTTCCACAAATTCAATAACCTAAAGGTGCATCTGCATCATGAACCTAAAGCAGTTTGACGCAACTGCTACAGCTTAACTTCTTTAGAACTGCAAGTCACTTCTGGTGTGACAGAATAGGCCATCTGCAAGGACATTGCTCAGGGGACAGCTGGATGTTTTCATGCTTTACCATCCTTGTGGGAGGCTTCTCTCATGTCCTCACATGGGGAGCTGGAGCTGACAGAGGGAGCTCATCTGCTCTCTCTTCAGATTTGAACCTGTGACTTGTTGGTCTTCAGTCCTGCCAGCACAAGGGTTTAACCCATTGTGTCACCAGAGGCTCCTGGGATGCTGAAAAAGGATAATGTAATGAGGCTCTTAAAGTCAGTTTCTCAAGTCGCTCCTGACACACACATAAAAAAAGTTCGAGTGCTGGTACCTTATCTAACTACAGTTCCTAGGATTCCATTGCTATGGCACTTAGAACTTCATTACATTGAGGTCAAAAGAGCAGGTGATAGTGGGGAGATTTGCCAGTCAGCATGGTGAATCTGGCTGACAGTGTGGGAACCCGTTGGTTTATGCCCTGCATCAATCCCTTACCCATCTTATGGGGGAACCATCACTGTCTGACTTTCCCCTGTTATCACTCCATTCTTTCCTCTGAGAACATGTGGAGCCTTCCCTATTCTCTGACAAGCGACCTAGGATGCTTGAAGGACGCTGGAAGCACAGTGCTCTGCCAGATGTAGCCCTATGTTGTCTGATGGACTCTGGCAAACTCTGTGCTTCCAGCATCCTCCAAGTATCCTAGAATGCTGAAAAAGGATAATGTAATGAGGCCCTTAAAGTCATGTCAACCTACAGTGTAGATACAGATGCAAAGGTCAATTATACTGTTGTCTGTGGCTAAAATGTACTTTTTAATATATGTATTATGTTCAGAAAAATACTATCAATGCTTTTATAGAACAATGTGAACTCTGCATGTATGCAGAAAAAACTCTATGCTCAATGAATATTGATAATATATAGCAACAGAAAGCACAGGTGTGATTATTTACTAACCAGGGTGGTACCTACCTATTACTTAGCACATATAACACTTAATAAACTTTGAGCTTATCTATGCTGGTCAGAATGTTTTGGCGGGGGTGTGTGTCTTGAATACTTCTCAAGGTTGTCTATATGTGGTTCAGTGGAGCTGGGCCAAAACTGATTTTTGGCCCAGCTGCATTGTCAGCCTCTCTTTTCCATTGCTGTTGCCACTGTCAGGTGGCTGCAGAGTTTTAGGAGAGCTCTTGATTGTCACAGGTACCCTATGCTGACAGCAGCATAGACTACCACCACATGATCAAAAAAAAGTGGGGACACCCACAAGAGCAGCTGTGAGTTTTGTAGCCAGTGTACATGATCCCTTACAATATTTTTTCATGTCTTTCAATGATGACTAATATAGTAATGAATGCTCAAATAAAATTCATATTGATGGCATTTGAAAATGGACCACAAATGCTCAAACACTCATTTAAAAAGACATTCTGGAGTGCCATTTTACATAAGTAGGCAAATACTGTGTTCCTTTCAAAATGAGGAGAAGGAACTGCTAGTTGAATACTGTCTATGCAAAAAAAGCAACATAAAGAGAAAGTGCCTAGCCTTGCTTTTCCATAGAAATGTCGAGATGGCACTCCAATTATTCAGAAACATGTCTCAAAACCTATACATTTCAAGTGGAGGAACATTCATTTGACATTTTAATCCTAACAGATATACATTATGCAGAAAGAAAGAAAAGCTCAAAACCCAAAACACATACACACTCTACTTTTTTGCTCCTAGTCCTTGAGCAAAGAGAAGGCAATGAATATGATAAATATTTTATTTGCTCCTTCATGTGTAGGTGGAATGTCATCATAAACAGGACTCCACAATCTGTGTTCTACAGTTGTCAAAAATGGGAAAGAGAATAATGGAAGACAGGAAGAAAATATATTATTTTAGCTTTGCTATACTCTACGACAATTTGAAAGGAACATTCCTGCTTCTAAAGTAAAGCAAATCTGTTTAGCATGTAATTTCCTCTATTATCTGAACACACAAGGTTCCCTTAAAACATTTCATTCTTGTCTTAGTAGTAGTTTCAACAAGAAGCATTTATTCATATGGAAAATCAGGGTTCAGGTTGCTTGGACAACCTTCCTAAATTCTTCCAGTTAAGTGTTGTCATTAATATCTAGAAGAAAATTATGTTGTTTTTTATTTGTTCAGTCACTTCTGACTCTTTGTGACCTCATGGACCAGCCCACGCCAAAGCTCCCTGTTGGCCGTGGCCACCCCAAGTTCCTTCAAAGTCAAGCCAGTCATTTCAAGACTTTAGAACATTGGATTCATCGTTCACCTCCAGCACCATCAGCCACTAGCCTTCCTTTCAGCTTTGAGCTAGTTGCGTCATCACATCTGGGGCTAGTTGAACCTATCCTCTGCTCTTTTCCAGTAGCATTTTGACCATCTTCTGGCCTGGATGTTGCATCTTCTGATGGCATATCGACATATCACTGGTCACATTGATCCATTTCGTTTTCATGACAGGAATACTGGCGTGGTTTGCCATTACCTTCCCCAGGGATCATGTATGGTCTGACCTCTCTGCCAAGACCTTCCTATCTTGGGTGTCCCTTCACGGTTTCGCTTGTGGCATCATCGATGTTGTAGTAAAGCCTGTGAGTAATGTTACAAACAGTAGTATGAGTGCCAGAAGGGGAAAAAGGGTTACTCTGGAGCAGGAATCTGATGATGAGCAGCAGAGAAAGAGGATCCAGGACATATTTACAGCACCTACAGATGAGGAGTCCTTTGAGGCATTCTCTGGGGATGATGATAAATGAGTACGGGTGTCAGAAGGGGAAAAAGGGTTACTCGGGAGCAGGAATCTGATGATGAGCAGCAGAGAAAGAGGATCCGGGACATATTTACAGAGCCTACAAATGAGGAGTTATTTGAGGGATGATGGGTCAATGAATGCAGGAGAAGAAGGAGACACCTTGGATTGGACTAAGATAAGAGAAGTGCAAGCTATTTGTGAGGAGCCAACAACTAGTGATACCTTTATGGGGTTCTCTGGGGGTGAAGACTGGCAATCAGGGGATCCAACTGAGTCTTGGGAGACCTAAGTCTTGACAGAAGATGGAGGATTTGGAGGGAAAGGCAAGGGGAATCACATGAAGAGCTGGAAGCAGCTGCGGGGGATAATGGTGGGGTGGTGGCCAGTTCATCTTAAATAAAAGTGGGCTCAGGAGTGAGGGGTCCTTGCAGAAGGCAAGGTGTTGGAGTACGTTCGTGTTTTGGGTGCTGTGTGACTTGCTGCTGCCAGTTTCGTGTTCGGTGTTGGTTTGGGATCTGCAGTTTGAATCTCTTGATCATTTGCTTGTTATTGACCCGGATTGGCTTCTCGTGAGTGTGGACTTCTCCCTTCCTGGACCTGGATCGGCTTGGCTAAGACGCTGCTTCTACGGACTTTGGACCTGCGCTGTTTTGGATTTATCCCGCTTCGACCCTGGATTTCGGCCGACGACGCTTCGCTTCCTGCAGCTCTTTCTTTTGTTAACCAGTTGTGTACTGTGCCTTTTTTTTTGACCTCAGAACGCTTTGTTTGATTCATTTCTTTTATCCAACTAATCCGGATTATATTCCTGTAAACCTTTTTGAACCAGGACTGGTTGTTTCTTGAGTTTTGACCAGTAGCACTGCATTTAAGTGCCCCTGTGCCCTTTTTCCTTTGTTTTAATAAACTCTGTATTGAAGTCACTTTGAGTCTGGCTCTTTAAGGTGTCTGTGATTCTAACAATCGAGGTGTTCAAGCTCCAGCACTATGGCAAGGCAACAATCCTTTGCTGGACAGAAGAAATTTATAATAAATATAAATATTCATCCACTGCTTTATGATAATCCTTTTAGATGGATAATAAGGAGGAATCATGGAGTTTTCCCTAACTCAACATGTTTTTATTTAAAGTTCTGTTTCAAGCATTTCCCCCCATTTTTAAAGCCAAAAATGCTCACAATCAGTGTGCAGCAATTGATCGGTGATGCAATGGGTTAAACCTTTTGCCGGCAGGACTGCTGGCCAAAAGGTTGGCAGTTTGAATCTAGGGAGCTCGGTAGACCATTGAGTCTTCCTCTATGGAGTGGAGATGGCATAATATTAAATTTAGCCAGCATGTAGGCTTTGTCCCTGTAGCACAGAACAGTTAGATTCTATCCCGCATATTCTTCTGCACTGCCCACTTTACCAGGAACGAAGATCTAGCTTACTCCCACACGTTATAGATTCCTTGAAAAACTACAATGACCCAGACAAAGTAATTATGCTTTTAAATTGCGGCCTTTCAGTGGCAAGATTCCTGAACAAAGTCTGTAAACGGAATGTGTAGCAAATGTGAAGTTCCCTTTTTTATAGTTTGTACTGTATTTTATACCTTTTTGCTATGTATATGCCCATAAAGACTTATTAGATTGGATTGCATTGGATTGGAATCTAGGGAACAGAGTGAGCTCTCGTCTGTCAGCTCCAGCTTGTTGCACTGTGACATGAGAGAAGCCACCTACAGGATGGTAAAACATCTGGGCATCTCCTGGGCAACGTCCTTGCAGACAGCCACTTCTCTCATACCAGGAGCAACTTTCTGTTTCTCAAGTTGCTCCTGACATGAAAAAAGTTTGCAACAAACAAGTGAATCCCACAGGTTCATATAGTTTAGTAAACTGTCAACAAGTTTATTATGTAGTAAATCAAGAACAAAAGATAAAAGTTGAGGAAGGAAAAGAAGAACAAGAAAACACAGGGACTTTTTTTGTAAAGTTGAATTACACATGAATGCTCATAAATCCAACTGGCATGGAGGTAATTCAGGGACAGGAGAAGCTATTGTGGCTCAGCAAAATCAATGCAGTGACTGTGCTTCTCATCTCTCCCTATCCTGCAGCATGATGGGACTAACACATATGACACTTAAGTCCTGCATCTGAGCCAGTGGGAGGGTTCTATTCCAGGGCTGATCTGGAATGGTTCTTACCTCCACCTCATGGGCTGCTGCAATTGATGGGAAGCAGTCAAAACCCAGTTCAGTACTACTGGACAGCTACCGTTCCCTTCCTTTTTTGTCCTAGTAGCGGCCATCAAGCACAAGATGGTTAGTGGCCATCACTCATCACCTGGAGTAACATCAACCAGGGTGCCAGAGCAATGTGGGAGAGAGGGGGGGGGGGCAGCAAAAAAGTTCCCTCCTTTCCCTCCTCCCTTCTCCAGTCAGTGTTCAGCGTACCATTACTCTGACATTGTTAAATGCCATCAGCATTCAAAAACAGTTTACAATGAGCAATAATGCAGACTGGCTGTATGCAGGTGAATAAAACCTTCACATTTATCTCCTGACATTTTATACTGCTTGGTTTTATCATTTCTCATTATGGAATACCACATTTTTCTTTACAACAGCATCCTCATATGTGTGTGTATATAAGTACAGGTTGACTATTCCTTATCCAAAATACATATACATAATTAGATAGCTTGGAGACAGGGTCCTAGTTGAAACACTATATATATATATATATATATATATATATATATATATATATATATGTGTGTGTATGTGTATGTATATATATATATATATATATATATATATATATATATCACATCGGAAAGCAAAGGTATCATTATCTCAGTCACTTTCTCTTTCTATTGGGAGCCTTTTGGAGACTTTTAAAAAAAACACTGCAAAAACTGAAGTAAGTTAAAAGGAATTATTTTGTTCTCTATCAACAGATGTGTTTTTATGGCATCCTGGCTGCCATTATCCATTCATGATAATTTAGACCTGTGTAAAAGAATTGTGGAGAAAGTTGGAAGCAAACCCTTCATGGTGGCTTCCATTCTTCTAGGAGGTTGAGAAAAAGAAAAATCTCAGAAACTTTCTTAGAAATAAAGGAAACTTCTGAGAAATATTGATAGCACTTTATTTTAAATTTCTGATGCTCTTAAGCAAATGCTTGAGTCTCTTTCTCTCTTGCAATCCATGGGATGTAAAATATGCTTTAGTCGGATCATTCCCTATCTTGCTTGCTAATCACCACATTTCTTATTTATTGATACAGGCATCAAAAACACAGAGGGATCGCTCTTATCTTAATTAATGTGCTAGAACTTTGTTCTCTGCAAACAATGCTATTTGCTACACTTTCTATGGTAAGTAGTACTGGATTGAAAGCAGGTGTTGGAATTGTCAGCTACCAAGCAATCCAAATGACTACTCTGGTGAAACAGCTGAAACCTATTCTCCAGGGTTTTTAATAAACATTGTTAACAACCTTATCTTTACTGGTGGCAATGAGTTAGTTCATTATGGCGCATTCCAATTGTTCTCATCTAGGATCTCCTACTCAATTGGGACATTAAAGAAAGAGGGAGGGTGCCGAGTTAAATAAACAGATTTGTTTTATTATGTTATCATGATTAAAATGAGCAATTAATTTAATTTCAAAATCCATCATAGAAATTAAATCAGGGGAGGTTTTTTTGAAGAAAGAAATAAGAGACAATACTATGCATTTATTGATCTCTCCCCCCCCCCCAAAAAAATACATTGCATTTATCTACAACAGGGATGGTGAAAAGCATAGTCTGACGTGTGGTCCTTAGACCCTACATTTGCAGCCCAGACCAGTTATCCAAGGACCCTCAATTTCCCATTTTTTTAAAAAAAATGATTAAACATTATTTGGGACAATATTCACCCCCCATTTGCACACCCCCCCCCCCTCCAAAATGCACAGGAAGATATTTAGGGTGTTGATATGACCTTTGATTACATTTTTGTGTATGGCAATGTTGTGCCCCATTAAGACCATCACTGTCTACCTCTAGTCAAGCCCTTTTTAGTTAGAGGGGTTAATATTTTATGTACAGTTTGTGAGGGGTCAATCTTGAAGCCTCTGTCGCCCTGCCCCTTTAAGTATCCTTTAAGTAAATGAGAAGTGGGAATCATGGAGTCCATTGGCTTCCTGCAGCATTTTTGTGGAGCCATTGTGTCCCATAGGACTGTAAATTACCTTCTCAAAGTTCTTTGGTGCAATAAGTTATATTAGTATCCCTTCGCCCACCCCCCCACTCCCACAATAAAAGAGCATCAGAGATGAATGGAAGTGACAGTCATAAGTTCCCTTTTTCAAAATGGCAGCCACATCCTCATGATGGTGTCCTACTAGATCTCCAGAGGAGCGAAAAATATAAAAACACTAGGCATATAAACATATATTTCTCATACCTATATTTTGTATTTTCCATTCTGGCCATATGTAGTAGTCAAAAGTCAAAGGGTGCCACTATTAAACTTGTAAAACTTTTGTATAAATAATGTTTAGTTTTATCCTGTTTTTAATTGCTTATAAACTGCCTTGGATCCCATATGAGAAAAATGCAGAAAATAGAGATTACATTTTGCATGTCACAGAGGGATGCAAGGAGACAGGAAATAAAGTCCTTATTGTACTAGTGGTAAGGCTCTAGAGCAGGGGTCCTCAAATTTTTAAGCAGAGGGCCAGTACATGGTCCCTCAGGGATGTGTGTTGAGGTGTGTGTGTGTGCAGTGGGCTAGAGTTTGACAAAAAATGAATTTCTATACACACTGAACACCTCTTCTTTGTAGTGCAAAAATCATGAAAGAACAATACAATATTCAAAATGATGTATAATTTTAACCAATATAAACATACCAGTATTTCAGTGAGAAGTTTGAATCTGTTTGTGGCTGATGAGATAGTCAAGTTAATTAGCATTGTTGTAGTTGGGTTTCTTGAAGTTGTTTCAGACATAAGGCAACCCTAAGTCTAAAGTGCAGTGCGGAGGTGAGGTAAATAACCTTGGAGGGTCACATATTGCATGTAGACCCTGATTTGGGGACACCTTCTCTAGATAAATATTGGCTTTCATCCAATATATTTTTCTGGGTTTCGCAAACCCATCTTAGTGCAAACTGTACCCAGGTCTGCATTAATGTATATCCAAGAGGAAAAGAAATGTGTGTGTATGTGTGTATATATGTGCGCATTTGTCAGAAGTTTTGTGCAAAATCTGAATACTCACTTATAGAGAGGGATCTCCTTCATTGGTACAAGTTTGGACTACATGACTGTTGATGTCACAACTCTATAACCTGATTCCAATTGAATTGTTTCATGTTGTGGTTAAGCTCTGACAACATAGGATCACACAATTTAGTATTAAGGTTTGATTTAGTTGTTAATTCGCTTACTATTGTACTGGGAATGGGAATCATGCAATTCTCATGATGCTGGATTGCAGACACTAGAATTCTTCACAACTGGCTATACTGTGGATAGTGGTAATGCAAGCTGAAGTCCATATCTGATTCCCACCTCTGATATATACATATAAAATGTTTTACTAGAAATTGCATTCAGAATTTTCAATAATATATCTGTGTGGCCTGAAAAAAACCTCAAAATATTTAGTACACTGTAAGAGGTATAAAACATTGTATGTGAAATGATTCTTCTATTGCTTTATAGAAGTTGCTATATGTTAGAGATGTAACATTATTCCATCCTCAAGAACAAGAATGAATAATTACATTACTTGTATTTGGCTGCAGGAGAAAATAAGTTGTATCCACAGTATTCTCCTTTTATGACAACATCTCAATGTTGTGGAGGAATTATTCTATGAAAAAATCATATTTTATGATGAAAACATGTTTCCTGGGAAAGAAACAGTATTTTCTATGTATTTTTTTTTTTGCCACAAAATATTACATTTTTCTCCACAGTGATTCGAATACCAGGAGAAAATTGTACAAAATCCTCACTGGTCTGTTCTTATTTCTCAATCTGGGAATGAATCATTGCAACTATTTTCTCGCCCCTAATTTGTATAAGTTTAGGGTTGTAAAAGTTTCCAAGAGTTCCTTTTCTGAACTCTACTTTCAAACTTAATATTGAAGTCTTTTTACTCATATGCTTTCTTGAGTTTTCTCTCTGTGGATATGGATGTGTATGTGTGTGACTGTGAACATTAAGTCCTGGGGTGCTACTGTTATCCTTGAAATGTGTGGGTGAAGCACAACACCAGTACTTTTTCTGACCAATGAATAAAACCTCAGGGTGTTTCCTGTGTGCTATTTTTCTTATTATCAGCCCAAACAATATGACACATGCATCACTGGAGTTCTGGCTTCTGGCTAAACGCTAAGAGAAACTAAGAGAGAATGAAAGGCCAAGCATTAAGACCACATTTGTCAAACAAGGTTCTGATTATTTGGAAGTGAATGTCATTCTCTACAGAGATTTAGTATTCTGGGATACTGGAAAAGTGAAATATTTTTATCTACACAGGGGAATTTTTACAGTAAACTAGCTTGGTACCTGGCAATGCCCAGATTATTTGAAAAAGTCATTTTTTAAATAATTTTATGTAATTTTACATATGATCACATTAAAAAAGTGCATAAGGTTCCAAGTTAGGTCCAGGTCCATCACTGGTGGAGTTCAGAGTGCTTTTTGCAGGTGAACTATAAATCTCAACAAAGACAACTACTAATGTCAAGGTCAATTCCCCCCAAACCCCACCAATATTCAAATTTGGGCATATAATTATGTGTGCCAAGTTTTGGTTCACAGTGCTCTCTGGATGTAGTTGTACTACAACTCCTATAAATCAAACTCAATTCCCCCCAAAGCTCTCCAGTATTTTTCATTGGTCATGGTAATTCTGTGTGCCAAATTGGAGAGCTTCTTTTTCTCCTCCCTTCCTCTGGGTGCAACTAGCAATGTTGTACTCAGTAGCCATTGCTATGAGAACAGGAAAGGCATGCTGCGTTCCATCCCGTGTCCTTGGCTGTCTGAGCCCATGGAATTTAGGATGCCTATGTAAACAGGTACAGCTAGTTTTATCTCAGTATCAGCAAAACTGCTTACATGGTCCCAGAATCACAGTTTGCTTCAGATTCTCGGGGAAAATTTGGAGCAATTCATTATTTTCTTAACATGGTCCATGGCCATATAAAGCAGCCTTGACCTACATTAACCTAAATTAGTTTTAAGTACCGCACAGTGCCATGAAGCTGATTCTGCCCCCCTTTGGAGTAGCTTACTCCAATTTTCATTAATGCAAGACTGAACTAGGTTAACTCCAGTAATAACCACCAGAAGTGTCAAAACATAATAGGGATATCCAAAATGGACTGATTATAAGTTATTTGGCTTGTGTAGATGATCCCCAGATTGGTAGGTGAATGTACACTAGTGACATATAATGCACATTCTTTATTTCATTGCTGTAGCTAGCAGGACATGTGGAATAATAATAATAATAATAATAATAATAATAATAATAATAGGTATCCATTATTCTGGCTAACAAATTGCCTCTTCTGTCTACCACCCTTTAGCATCTTATGTTTGCGATGGCTGCATCACTTTGCCTAATGATAGGAGCAGCACAGATGGAAAATATTCCAGTAGGACCTCATTTGCATGGATTCGATATTCACAGTTTCACTTACCCACATTTCAAAAAATACCTGCCTGAAATCATTTGTGGGCCTCTTTAAGTCCTCTAGCACTATTCTACAGCTGTTCTATAGTATGCCTCTGCCCACATATGGTCAAAATACAGAATTCAGTTTTATCTACACCAGTGGTCCTGTGGGTCCCCAAGTGTTTTGGCCTACAACTCCCAGAAATCCCAGCCAGTTTACCATTTTCTTTCTGGGAGTTGAAGGCAAAAAACATTTGGGGACCCACAGGTTGAGAACCACTGATCTACACATTCAAGTATCCACAGAGGCTCCTGGAACGTATCACTCACAAATACCTGAGATGTACTGCATAGATGTACTATACTTCCTCTTTTTTGTTTGCACATTTCTTGCTAACTATTATGGCTCAGGACTCATACCTTGCTATTTCCATTGATGGATAAATGACAGACAGAAAACAATAATACATTTTGATGTTTTGATTTCAAAGACATCTCAGTGCGAAAAGTTCTGAATAGTAATCACCTTGAGTTAGCAATTGCCAGGAGAAACATATAAGAAAGAAAATGTATTTAATCAAAATACAGATAATATCTTAAGTATATGTAAAAAAAATCCTTGGGTGGGGCTATGCAGTTGAAAGTTACAAAATTTACATATCTCATATGTTTCACACAATTTTAGTACAAATATTTAATTTCCCCATTTTATTATTGTGCTTTACACTTCCATTTTATGCCCATCGCTATCATCCTTTCAATTCCAGAGAGTTCAGCCATATGAGCAGAGAATGGAAACAATAGCATTTGCCTGGCTGACCAGCCACATATCATGAATAATGTATATCTAATAACATTGTAAAAAGGACAGCCGACAGACAAAAGGTAGCATGAAAATAGATTGCCACATTACTTAACGCTTGTAAAGAGCTTTACAGAAATGTTTGAAACACTAAGCTGACAAATAGATTGTTTGTTTCCCAACAGCTATGAAAAACAAAATCTGAGTCAACTAGCAAATATATTATATGATTCCTTTATTACAGACCAAGAAAGAAAACTCAGCCATCGGCTAAGAATTAGAATGTCATTGACCTTCTCTAACAGTTTCTGACATTTTCCTTTTAATATTGCTGTCTCACCTCTTGTTAATTTCTCCCAATGATTACATGTCATTTAAAATGCATTTGCTTGCACTTTGGATTGATTATGTGCATGCAGTTTTGACTTTGGTAAGCACAATAACAAGAAGTGAATGGTAAGTTTCTCAACTTCCACTGTGTTGCACTTAGTCAAATCCCACCTGCATACTGGGTTTCTTCCTGTTCCTGTTGTATGTTGAGTTGTAGAGTTTTCCCTTGGAGATTTATGAACATTTAATGCATTTTTCCATATGTGTACATAGATATGCATTTTCTCTGAGCTGTTTATTCTTCATATTAAATAAGGTATATTTTGCATTTTTTATTTGTGCGTTTTATCTATTTATGTTATACAATTGATGCCTTATCTTGCATGTACATTATTTCCCTGAAAAGCCTGAAAATCTACAATTTTCAAGGCTTGCTTTCTTTTTCCTGCAGTGAATGTCAACAGATACAAAAAGTCTACATTGAGGAAGACTGTCAAATAAAAAATAATCTTTCTATTCCCAATTGGTTCGAAGTCTCATGGAACAGGAATTACAACCTTACAGGGCTTTTCTGGAGAATGTGGTAATGTCTGAATGGCATTTTGCATCTTGACACTGTTTTTTTCCAGTAATACATCATTACATACATGTATAACTTCTGATATATATATATATATATATATATATATATATATATATATATATTGGTGCAGTAGTGAAAAAATATTATTATTATTGTTATTATTATTATTTTACAAAAAAAATGTATATTCACCCCCCTTCCTCACCAATTTCATGTAATAGTGCAACACCTAATTTACAAAAGCTAACATATGGAAAACTGCCTTTTGTATAACACATCTTTCCAAGACTCCAGAGAATTAAGGCCTCAAAGTCAGCCGCAGAAATTTTCTAATTAGAAAAACACAAAGCCATAGCCTCCTAGCAAGTAGGGGGAGGAGGGATGTGAATAAGGATTTCTCTCTGTCTCCCGTATGATCCTGATAGGGCTAATTTCATTGTGACACGGTTTTATGTGGTTATGTAAATGGCACTGCCCTTCTTTTGTCAGCAAGAGAGTAATTTTCCCAAGAGGTTTCTCATTGTGAAACACCAGCTGGTAGGTATTTTTTACATTGTTAACCCCTATTACTATGAGGAAGGGAGGGGGAGGAGAACCCCAATCAGAATAAAAGAAGCATAGATTTTTATCTCTATATTTTATCATAATTCTTCTCCTAGGAGACTAGTAGAGAAAGGGAGCTTAGTGGCTGCTGGCAACTTCAATTTATGTTCTATTAGTATACGTTGTCAAGATAAGATCTGAGTTAAGGCACTTTCTATAATCAGTGCCAGCCTCTATGTAGCATGGCTGTCAGTTTTAGAAATTAATTCCCACACAACCTTAAGCACAATGTAATCCCTCCCAAAACTATCCATTAAAAACTAGAACATTTGATGTAGATTTGCATCATACCATTAACTGGAGAAATGACCAAATAATGAGAAATTTAAAAATGAGACCAAATATAAGGTTGACCAGGGGTTTTTTTATTTCGACTTACAAGGTCCTGGGATTTTGATGGATACACTCTGAATTTATCTTCCAGTAAGTGGGTAGCCAGGGAGCAACCCAACTATTGGATTCCCCTCAAGGCTTAAGTGTTTGATTCAAAGGAAGATCGAGGTCCCATATACATTGTTATATAATGCAGTTTGAAACTGCATTATATAGTAAATGTAGACTCATGTAATGTAGGTAAATGCATTTAACTGCATTATATGAGTCCACTTTGACTATATTGGATTCTTTTCAACTTGTTCAGCCTGATTATGTGGACAATATTTTGGGTTATAAATAAAGACTACCACCTGTCCTTTGGACCTTTGCCCATCCTGGCTAATTAAATCAGCTGGGGGGGGGGGGGGGGATTGGCAGAGAGGGTTTCTTGGCTGAAACCAATTATTTGTATCCATTTCAATCTGGTTTCAGACCCTGCTACGGAACAGAGACAACATTGGTTGCCTTGATGGATGACCTACGAAGAGAACTAGACAGGGGGAATGTGTCCCTGTTGATTCTCCTGGATCTCTCAGCAATGTTCGATACCATCACCCATTATATACTTCTGGGTTGTCTCTCTGGGATGGGAGTATGAGGCACTGTTTTACAGTGCTCCAATCTTTCCTGGAGGGTTAGAGCCAGAAGGTGATGCTAGTGGACACCTGTTTGACCCCCTGGCTGGTGACCTCAAAGTTCTACTTTGTCCCCCATGCTGTTTAACATCTACATGAAACCACTGGGAGAGATCAACTGTAGTTTTGGAGTTCAGTGTCAAATATATGCAGATGAACAACTCTACTGCTCCTTTCCACCTAAAGCCAAGGACACTGTCCTGGTCCTAAACTAGTGTCTGTCAACAGTAATGGACTGGATGAGGGCTAACAAGTTGAAACTAAATCCAGACAAGACATAGGTGCTCCTGGTCAGGTGAAAGGCAGATCAGGGTATAGGCCCGTGTCGAACGTAGTTACACTCCCCCTGAAGACAAAGGTCCAAAGTTTGGGGATAATCCTGGATTAATTGCTGACCCTGAAACCTCAAGTATTGGTGGTGGCCAGGAGCGCATTTGCACAACTAAAACTTGTGTGCCAACTGCACCCATACCTTAAGATATCAGATCTGGTCATGATAGTCCATGCCTTGGTCACATCCCATCTGGACTACTGCAATGCTCTCTACATGGTAGTTTGGAAGATTCAACTGGTTCAGTGTTCGGCAGCCAGATTACTAACTGGAGTGCCATACAAGCAGAGAACCACTCACATGTTGCAGCAGCTCCACTGGCTTCCAGTCTGCTTCCAGGCTAAATACAAAGTGCTGGTTATTACCTTTAAAGTCCTAAATGGTTCTAGCCCAGACTATTTGGCAAACCACGTCTCCATATACAAACCTGCTCAGGCACAACGGTCAGTGGGGGAGGCCCTGCTCTTGGTTCCACCCCCGTCTCAAGTGCAGTTGATGGGAATGAGGGACGGGGCCTTCTTTGTGATCGTCCCCTCATCTCTGGAACTTTATCCATTAAGAAATAAAAATGGCTCCCTCCTTACTCTTAAAAAACCCAGCTAAAACACATTTATGTACTTTAGCATACAGAGAGGTGGGGGTTCAGAATATTATGTATAATTACCACCAACCAGAAATGGTGCTTCACCATGGCTTTGTTGGCTGCTTAAAATGTTAATAATTTTAAATATATTTTTAGATTTGCCTAGATTTGTGTTGTGGTTTAATGTTCTATGTGAAGTAATTGATCAGTTATGTTTATTTAATATTTGATTATGTGTTATAATTTTGTATTATATATGGATTTCTTTCTGGGATTTGCTTGGGTTGTTTATTGTTTTTGTTGGTTTATTATGGCATTGAATGTTTGCCATTCTTTTGTTGGAAACCATCCTGAGTCCCCCTCAGAGAGATAGGTGGAGGATATAAATAAAGTTTCATTATTATTATTATTATTATTATTATTATTATTATTATAAAATTCAGTTAGAAACTGCATTATATAGTGGTGTAGAGAGGGCCCAAGTTAGTGGTCTAGGGAAGACACCTGACATCAGCTGAACCTTCCTCTCCCCGCTCTTACTCCTTTCAGATTGAATCAACTAAATAGGATATAGGCCAAATAGAATGGACTTTAGTGAACTCAACTTTCTATGTCTGGTCTCATTATTCTATGGTTGGTAATTAATTTGACTTACATTTCTCTTTTAGGATCTCCTATTCAGTCTTATCCTGAAACATTTTAATGACCTCTTAAGATGTGCTCTCCAATAGTTTCATACTTTCAATATTTTTTAAAATATTTTCAGTTCTTCACACAGTCAGATCCATTTTATGGCACACCACCCTGAGATCTCTGGATAGCAAACAGGATATAAATATTTTAATGAACAAAAAAATATATATCTGGGGATGGGTACTACATTTTCCAGTATCTTATCATTAGATTGGCCAGTGACCACAGGTATCGTAGCTGTTGTAATTTAGAAAGTAACTATTAAGACTATGCATCTTTTTCATTAATAATAGGTCCCTCCAAATCACTTACTATATTGATTCCAAAGTATTTCACAGTAGAAGAGCACTCTCATTCAGTTGGGGAATAATGATATTTTAAACTGGTGTATTGATTCTAATTTCTTTTTATTTCTTGGAAGCATAATATTACAATATTGATTGTAACTTTAAATGTTTATCACTATTATTACTACTGATTACTTAATATTATATTTCAGATGTTTCACATTGAAAGGAGTTTGCTGTTACTGATTTCTGAACCAATAAGTTCCAAAACCATCACCACTCCTAAAACCCAAAAAGTAATTGATCGGTGGTCCTAGAAGGCTCCATTTAGGAATGAAAAACAGTATTTTTTTCAATTTGTTTTTATAAGAATTTATTATTCTGAGGTGGAAAGAACTTGGCATTTTAAACATTTGAGCAGGACAAAACTTGAACTGACAGTTTGGGATGTATTCTGCACAAAAACTGTATGTGTTTGATTTGCTTAGAAAATATTTCCATGTAGAAATCATTCCTTCACAGAAAATGCTGTTTTCTGTGCAAAAACAACCAAGTGCAAAATTTGCACAAAAGATGTCCTTTAGGCTTCGAAATTTAATAGGCTTCGAAAACTGTAACTTTTGAAGACTTTCTTTCAGTGGGAAGGAAATTGTTAAAATTATTCATTATTTCAACTGAGAAATATATTCTTAATCCATCTGATTAGTCTCCTTGGTTTTTTGTTTTACTTCTAGGATGTCACTTTGAAGACTTATATGACAGACCGCATAACATGGCCCCCTCAACACAAATAGATATTGAATTTGACTGGTGCAAATGGGAAAATAAAACACTTCGCTGCATTTTTGAGAAAAAACAACAACCCCACCTTTGCAAAAAATAGGTAAAAAGAACTCTTAAGGTTTTTTTAAAAAAAGTTTAGGGAAATTGTGAAAATGACAATTTTTAATCTGTAAATGTTGTTGGCATCTCCTTTATCTGTTGGAAGTGCTTGGCAATCATCTGAAAAAGAAATTTGCAGGGGGATGTTACAATATATGGTAACTGCTGCATGAGATTTTAGTCTGCTATCCTTGCAGTTTTATATATCTACATTTTGTGTGATTTATTTGGAGTTTTTCCTGAATAAAATGTATTCTAAAAATAGAACTGTGTTTGAGAATAAACAAGAAAACCCATGTCTTTTGAAAAATAAACAAATGCTACCTTCATCTAGAAATACTGTGATCTGAAGGATGGTCAGTGGAAACAAGGCTGATCTACTAACTTTTGCATAAGTAAACTTTCCTTGTTAGGGTACAATTGGTAGAGTACATTTACTTATTCATTACCCTTTTATATTCAAAGAGCTCCCCAATGTATTAAAGGGAATTGTTAATAGGCTGAAATGCTCCACTGGCATATTTTAAACTCCATCAGATGGAATTTAGAATTGAGATGTAAAATCTTAATGGAGCCATGGTACTAGACAATACTAACATATACTTTTGTGATTGTCTGTCCATTGTATTTAAGATTCAGCTTTGCCTTCTTTTTAGCTTACAGTGGGGATCTGCAACCCCTCTGAGAAAGAGAAGGTTAATTCTTTCCATTTGCTAGTATTCATCTCAGGAACTAGAGGATTACATGTGACACTGACATCATACTCAGTTTGAAAGGATTTGTCTTTTCAATTCAGTTGTGTTCTTTATTATGTCCCAGCACCTCTTCTTCTTTTAATATTTCAATTTAAGGGCTTTGATACAGATGGAATTCAGAAATGTACTGAACTGGTAGAATCCAAGTTTTGGAATATTTGACTTATTGTGGTGACTCAAGCGCTTTGGAAGATACTCAGCTGATGGAAATGATCTGAAATAAAATTCAAAGTGGGATAAAACTGCTGTATTTTCACTGACTTAATTTAGGATTGATGAGGAGACATTGTTTCCTGTGCAGAAATAAAATGTATTTCCTTTGTACAAAATAGGTGAAAATTGTACATATTTGAAGACTTCCTTAGAAAATTGCTAAAAATTACTTATTACTTCCTTCAAGAATGAAATTAACAAATACATTCCTCTCTCTTAGAAAGTAAAACTACTATATATATTTGTGTCTGTGTTGACTTCATGTACAAGTCAAGGGCTGATTTTTGGGGCCAAAATTATGAATTTTGATATGACCTGTGTGTAAGTTACAAAAAGTGCTAGTGGTTGTACCAGAGGCCAGCCACTTCTAGCTAATAGTGCTGCCATTTTCCTGCCCAGGCATTCAAAAAGATCAGAAGTGGTGCTACAGGAGACAAAGCAGAAGGATAAGTGCTTCTCTCAAGTTCTCCCAGAACAGACTAAGCTCCTGCCTTTTGCCACTGAGCTCAGAAAAGGAAGTGGTTCCCTTTTTGATAAGAATTAAAGTACAGTACTTATTTTTTTATTCATAGATGAGTTGACCTAGTAGTTTTGGGTCAATTTTTGACTAAAATCATAAACACCATTTCTGGCAGTGCTGGATAAATCATTTATACATTGCAAGAAATGATCCTGGTGATTTGAAATAATGTTTTCTTGTTTTCAATGTGAGCATGCACATTTTCCATTCCTATTTACTTTTGAAGCCTTCCAAGTTAGGCAACTTAGCACCCTCCTGGGCCTTTCCAGAACAATGCTGATGGTGGCAGTAAGGGCGGAGCTAGTAATGCCCCCAATAAAAGCTCAAATCCCTGTAGACTTCCCCACTTAAATCTAGAGAATCAAGTTCAGCGTGACCAGAAGTCATCGTGGATGGTGGGTCTGAATAATGAGTTGGCTGGAATCAATCTGCCTTTGCAATTTCTGGGTGATCTGGGTCCTGGGGCAGGGCAAATGCTTATGCGGCGCACACGGGATGTCTATGCTCAGCTGGACCTAGAGAGCATAGGTAGGTCTTCTGCCACAATGTTTTTAGCTTCCCACAAAAGGAATACTCATTTAGAACACTATCTAACTATCCCACTTCCACTACCCTTAAGAAGAATATATACTAGGGCTAGGTTTGAACAACTCGGTATTTTGATGCAAACTGGGCGCTACTGTAACATCCCAAGAAGTGAGAAATTCTGCGTATGGGGAGAACAAACTGTGGAAGATATTGAACACTTCTTAACTGACTGTCCAGCACATAATGAATTGCGAGACAGATATTTACATCCAGTACTATCCAACTGCAGGTCCCCAAACAGAAATGATCTTCTGACATCACTCTTGCAAGGACAGGAAAGATCCATCATAATCAGAGTAAGACTTTTTATTCTGAAAGCTATCAAGAAATGAACATTTCCTGAAAGAAGAACCAGGAAAATAAGACTGACTGTAAATAGAAGGTCAGCTGCTGTCCTCACCTTTTTGCCTTGTTTATTTTTTACTCATGTTCTATTTTGAAATGGTCATATGACTGGTCAAATAAATAAACAATTATTATCTTACCTATTTACTTTACCAATCTCCACATTAAGGAGAACTTTTTCTTTTTTCTTTTCATATTTCACCACACTTTACCCACAGACATTATATTCACTAAGCATATCAGCAATATTCAAAACAGTTTTTACTGAATATTCAAAATAACATTTCAAATACATTTTTAAAAGACACGCATTTGTTTTTATTTAATTTTAAAGAACAGCATTATAAACACTGAAGTTCCAAACAGCATAGTATTTTCAGCTGAGGTCATTTCATTACCCAAACAAAGGCAGATGATCTTTTCATATTGAAAAGCCCTCCTGATCATGTCAATAGATTCTGGTTTGACTATTATTTTTTCTCCCCGATGATTCTGTTACTAAAAATGCATTAGCCTACTGAATTGGAACTGATTTATAGCATGCTGGGAAGTCATTGCTACATGCAATTGCAAGCATTTATTCCTATGTACATTGATATTTATGGCATCATTGTCTTTTAATAAAAAGGAAAAAAGACGAAAGAAGAAGGGAATAAGAAAATCATACATCCTTTTTAAACATGGGCTTCACATGGATGAGCGATAGTTAGGTTAGGCTAAAATGATCAAGAGAATCACCAAAGAGATCCTTCCCTTTGAAAATTAGGCCTCTGAAATCTCTGGTTTGTAAATTAGTCACATGTAAATATTAGGCATGGCTAGGTTTGATCAAAATCTTTGTAATTTGGAATAAACTCGGAAAGATTTGCTTTTTGAAGTGATTTCAAAGTTTTTAAGGAAACTGGAAGACTCTTTGCCCTTCCAAAGCTTTTTCTGCCATTTACGTTATGAAGCAGTAAGTGAGTTGGAAATGATTCTGCATTTCCCCACTTCTGGTCCCTGGCCTTGGCTCAAGCCTGGGAAGTGTTTTAAAACCCAGTGGATGACTTCCCTCCCTCCCCTCTTCCCTCGTTAGCCTGGAACGTGGTTTAAAACCCAGTGGATGGCTTCCCTCCCTTTCTTCTTCCATATCATGCAAGAATGGAGTACAGTAGATCATTGTCTTAAAGCTGTTACAATGCTAAGCAATATTGACTAGTGCGATGAAATGTTCTTCCCCTTTCTTCTTCCTTTTAACCTTCTGCATTAACTACAAAGCTGCAAAGGCGATTTTTCTAGGAGTTTCGCTATATATAATAATAGAATGGTGTCCTCAAATGGTTTTTAAGCAAATGTTTTTAAAGTGGATATAAGTGACTTTAATGTTTGTGTATATTTTTAGTTCTATGTCCCATCACTGAATGTTTGCTGTATATATGTTGTGCTCCACCCCGAGTCCCCTGCAGGGTGTGAAGGGCAGAATGTAAATGTTTTAAATAAATAAATAAATAAATATTGTGGTTGAAATAATCTCACCCTTGTTCTTAGACTAAAAAAAAACATCGAAGAGTGGAATGACATTGTTGGGTCCCTCCCACCCTCCAGAACATCTTTTGTCGCTGGCTCCACACAATCTGTCTGTGCTTAATTTCAAATTGATAATATCAAAGCTGTACCTTCAGTGCTGTATTTTATTGCCAAATAGCATAAGAGGCCTTGTTTATCTACACTTACAGGGGGCAACACACAGACTGTGAGTTTCATGTGAGGTCTCCTGCTTGATTTTGTAACCACCAGAACCCCTTAAAGCCAAAAAATATTTTAAATGCTTCTGAAAGTCCTTACTAAATACAACTTTTTAGCATTCTCTGCAAAATAGTGTTGGTGCCTCACCAAACTTCAAATCCCATAATCCCATAGCATTGAGTCAGGGCAATTAGTGTTGTGTCAAATTGCAGTAATTCTACAGCATATGAACCCTACATGTGGTTTAGGACACTGTTCAGTCCACACTGCTGTAGTAAACTGTTTGATTTAGTTAGTTTGTACACAGGACTAGCGAGGATGCTAGTTTATCCTCCGCAGGCAGCAGAATATTTTGGGATGACCTCATATAGTACTTTAGCAAATCAGAGTTTCTGAGTGAAAGTCATTAGTGAAATGTTAGTACTTATATACCAAATATTCTAAATAGTTTTCTGCTCTAGTGTTCTCAACCATCCTTTCATTTCATGTATAGAATATATGCTGGAAATAAGTGGAGGTGAAGAAAGGCTAGTTTAAAACTGTTCCTTTAGCTATGTGTGACAACAAAGCCTTGGCCAGTCCATTCTTGAAAGACCTTTGGGTGAAACTTGCTAACTATGATCAGTTTGGCACTTCACTGGAACCTAGTTAGCCAAGAATGTTATAGGGACTGATTATCTCTGCACTACAGTTCTTCTTAAATGGCAATGGGTCAGCAATGTGATGCTAATAATAAAAGCTTTCATTATGGGACAAAAAGGAGAGAAAAGAGGTGGGTGGTGGAAAGCAGCTTGATTCCTTTGTACATTCCTGGAATCCAAAGAACTCAGCCCGAGTGAGGAAATGTATAGCTTTTTAATTCTCCTGCATAAATGTAGCTGCAATTCTTTTCTGTTCAATAGCCACTTGTATTCATTGCAGCAGTAAAACTAAAAGCTCCCTAAAGCCTTCTTTTAAGGAGTTCATTAGGAAGCTGTTAGTGAAGTTTCATGAATCTTTATTACCACTGCAATCTAACAGAGACAGGCCATATGCAGCAGCTTGAATCCAGGGAACAAATCTTAAATGTAATACATGGAAACATCTGCACACCTTCTCTTCCCCTCTATCCTCCCCTCTAGCCCAATTTCCTTTGTAATTGTGTGACATATCACTTTGACACAGGTTCCCTAATTCATATTCCAAGTAAACATGATATAGTTTAAAGAGACAAAACTGGGTTACATGAACAAATACACTAACTGGTTATTTGGCATCTTCTTTTGCCCTCTCGGTATTCTGGGACTGGGCAGTTCTTGGCCCACGTGTCACACAAAAGCTTTCAGCTGCTTTTGCACCTTGAGCCCTCAACACTTAATGTTGGAATTATTGTGCAAAAAAGAAACTTTCCATATTTGGAAATCTGCAAAGAAAGTGCATCTTATAAAGCAGGTCTTCTTAAACCTTTTCCACCTGCAGCTCTTTATCATAGGCTGCTTTTTTCTTATTGTGAAGTATGGCTGAAGCATTTTCTGCAGAGTCCACTGTAAACACTGCACATTGTTGCTAACAGATTTGTATAAATGGGTGGTGTTCAGAAAACATGTACTGTTTTCCATTTTTTACAAATTTTTCATGGCCTTGACATTGAGCTAAGGGGTTGGGACACACAGTTTAAGAAGTAATATTGTAAAGAACAGACTTCCAGAAACCTTTGAGAAACACAATTTTCCAAAACAACCTAGATGTCATTTCCTTTCTGCTTTCATATGCATCCATACTGTCTTTCTCACTTTTCTCACTACTTTCTACCTAATTACAAAATGCATTCCTTCCCAGATATTTGTGGAGGGCATCCAGATGATGCCTCACAAAATTGCGAGTGCTTTTAGCACAAAGCAGGAAAACTCTGCTTTGCACCGAGATTATTTGTTAGTGGGTTTGTTCTGAACCTTTGTGAAAGGTTCAGGGCAAACCCACTATGGCTGCTCTTTGGACTTACCTCTCAGAAGTTGTAGGACTACTGAGGGGGCCATTCGCATAGCTATCTCGCATTTCCTGGGCTGAATCAGGCGGAAAAATGTGAGAGGGCTCAAACCCCCTTTCCACACACACACACCCAACCCTTTTAAAATAAAATAAGTTATCTGGCCACCATTTGCGTGGTGCTGGAGCTCTCCTGGCACATAGGAATGATGCGCCAGGAGAAAGGAGAGGAAGAGGAAATAGCTCCTGCCCCCCCTCTCCTGGCATGTTATTTTTACATGCCAGGAGAGCTCTGGCACTATGCTAATGGTACCGGGCAAGTTCTTTTATTTTTATAAGGTTTTGGTGGGATTGAGGAGGGGATGGGAGCTGTTTCTCTGTTCTCCCGGTAGGTACCAAGAGGACATGTAGACAACACCTGCGGAAAGCACAGGCTTTTTGGGGCAGAGTACGGTCTGCCCTGACCTGGGTTTTTTTTAACCTGGGCCGGTGAGGATCTTACTGCTGTCTGGAACTGCCTTAAGTGGCAAGCTATGCATCTTCATATCAACCTGGTACTCCATAGGTGCCCTGGAATAAGCAGTCACCACTGACTTCTAGATTCTATCTGATTTTCTATAAGACTCAGTTTCTTGTTACATATGAATTTCAGAAGTTGGATTTAGTTTCATTCTTGTTAGTTCAAAGAAACCAGAATCAAACCAAGTGAAAAATGTGTATGTGGCGGAGGTGTCCACTTGCACAGACAGCCTCCCACCTCCACAATCAGCTATAGTTTCAAGGGCCGAGAAGCCTCCAAAGGCACTCCCTCAATTGACATTACAGGTTATGGTGAGCTCCATGCACATGTAGCCCAAACACTGTCAATGTCCTTCCCAAGCATTATGGCCCACCACCCAAGAATGGTTTCATTTCGGAACAATTTCATATTTGATATGATGTGTTTCCTTCACCACAGGCAGGCATTCCAGGGTTCCTTGTGTGGAATTTGCATGACCCTGCCCACTGGCTCTCCCTTAACCCTTTCCTACATTTTCCTATGGCACACAGCAAACAAAGACAAATTGATCAGCAACTGAACTGACTGGAGGCTTTTGGGGGACTGACTCCATATGATGGAAGTTATAGTTCACCCTGCATCAAGGCAGAGCACTGTGTCCCCCACTAACAATGGACCTGGACCACATTTGGCACACAGAACCCCCATGACCAAAGAAAAATACTGGAGAGGTTTGGGGGAAATTCAACTTGATTTATAGCCATTGTAAGTACTGAGATTTATAGTTAACCAGTAGTCAAAGAGCATGGTTTGGGGGGAATTCAGCTAGATTTATAGGCATTGTAGGTACTGGGATTTATGGTTAACCTGCAATCAAAAAGCACTCTGGACCCCACCTACAATAACCCTGGACCTAACTTGGCACACAGAATCACCATGACCAACTGAAAATATTGGAGGGGTTTGGGGGGAACTGACCCTCATTCAAACTAGAGAATGAGTTTCCAGTCCCGTCCATCTTCAAGCCAAAGAAAAAGGAGTGGGAGACAGAACAGCGCCATTAGAACACATAAATGCCAGAAAATGCTCAGGTTTATGAAAGAAAAAATAATATGGTATGAACGATGGATATGTAGAAATATTAGTGATTCATTTCTAGATAGGACTATAAGGAAGGTAACATCAGTTTAGGTCTGTCATGCACTCTCCCTTTAGAGTTCTGATTTTTGTCTTTCTTCTTGACATGGTGTAGTGATTTGAGTTTTGGACTAGGACACTGGGAGACCAGGATTTGAATCCCTATTTGGACATGGAAGACTACTGGGGTGACTTCGGTCAGGTCATATTCTCTGAGTCACAGACAAGCACAAAGGCAAACACTTTTGACTACATTCTGTCAAGAAAATCTCATGATAGGTTTGCCTTAGGGTTGCCATAAGTCAGAACTGACTTGAAGGCACCCAACAGCAATAGATTTTCTTCTTAGACAATTGTTTATATGGGATAATATACAATAATATTTTTTCCTCAAGATTTAGACAAAATTGGTAAGATACAGTGAAATCAAATGGAAGCCACATTCGTTTCAATTGAGCTTACTGCCAGTGATGTTTATATGTAACTAGCCATCCCCTGCCATGTATTGCTGTGGCCATCCGTGTATATGTTTTTGTGTGTATATATTTGTGTATATGTGTGCATATATGTGTGTTTGCATATACATATGTGGTTTTAAACGTGTGTTGTAATATATATTTTTGGCCTTTTAAGTCTCTTCTGCTGTGTTTTTCAGTGTTTTTATGAGTGATTATCACTCATGAGCCTGATATGCATATTGTGTCCCAATCTGGTGTCAATTTGTCCAGTGGTTTTTTGAGTTATGTTAATCCCACAAACAAACGTTACATTTTTATATAGATCGCAATATAAGCTAATTGCATCTAAGCTTCCATTGAAGTAAATGGGACTTAATTTGTGACCAACTTTCCAGAATAATATCAGTGATGGCTAAATCTGGATCCAATTTATTGTTTATGGACAAATTCATTTGTGAAAAATCTATGTTTAATAATTTCTTTACATTGACACTTAATTCGTATTCTAATATTTTCAGAAACATTACTGAAGACAAATGTTCTCAGATGTACTTATACTTTATGTGTGCCTAAAGTATTTCACTGCCAAGCTGATTTTCTTGGAAAACTCTCAGTTAATTGACCATATATCTTGGCTGTAAAGTAGCACACATATAACTCTTCTTAAATGGTGCCTTCATATATCTTGAGATGAGGCAAAAATCCAAATCTGTGCTCTATTTAATGCTGTTTTTTTCCACAGCTTTTATTGCATTGGTATTCCACCAAGAACAGAAGCAAAATACCCAAAGACATCATGTTCGTTCACTAAAATTCTTCCCCCGACCTTTCTTAAAGGTAGGAGATTTATCGTATTTGCTTTAAACCTTAGTTTTGGGTGAAATGTCAGTAGCATGTGAAATAGCACCCTTCCTTCAGGAAATTTAGAATGGTGTTGATTCTTGTGTATCTCCATTTTATCCTTACAAGAACCCTTTGAGATCTAGTGATTGACCCAATGCTCTGTATATTTCAGAGCTTAGAGAGCATTGAAACTCAAAGTTCCTCTAGCTACTACCATGTTTACTCTGTAATATCGTTTTATGGCTGTGGTATTTCCAGAATTTTTTTTACAACCTCTGATACCATAACCCTGACTGTATATTTCACAGATGATAACTACAATGTGTGTGGCTAAGCAAATTGGAGTGTCATCAAGATGGCAAAATATATTAAAGAAGAGCAATGTCAGCAGTTTCCTTTTGCTTGAGCATATCAGGAAGGGCAATTCCCCACTTTTTTCTCTTATCTCCCTATAATAAGTTGAATCAAATGACTTTTCACATTGAATTCAGCTAAGTAATCTGAAGAATAAGGGGGAAAGGGGGAAGATGAAAAACAAATTGGAATATTTTAGAGATACTGTAACTTCAACAATAGAATGGTATAGGATTGAGAGTGTCTTTATCAACTTGGATGATTACTGTGATATGTAATTCAATAAAATTTGAAGGTTTATGGTTATGTATCCTTGGTTTAGCATATACAAACAATACTAAAATTAAGAGTTCTTAACATCTCACATTCAACATCGTAATCTTTGAGCTGCATGTCATTTCTTTTAGAAGAATGGTGCGTTATCCTCCATTCTGCAAGAGGCAGCATCTCACCTGCATTATATTTTAAAAAGAAAATGTTGGCAGAACTGCAATGATTGGACTGCAGTGATAAGGCCCTGCCAAATACAAATATATTGCTCAGCACAATGTTGCTGCTGGAATCTAGACAGAGTGTTGGAAGTGTCGCTGTGATGTGCAGGTGGAGAATGGTTGATCGGCTGTGTGAAGAAGACCCAAGGGGAGTTAAACATATGGCATCTGCTTGAAAAAAAAAACTGCAACAACCTTTTTGCTGAAATGCAGCACACCAGGAGAGCTTTAGCCATTTGCTTGAAGTTTAATGAGCACTAGAAATATGCTTTAAAATGGATACTCTTGCATTGATTGTCCCCAGATGGCAATATTAATAAGATTTTATTAACCTTGTGCTATTTACCAGTCTCATGTTAACATAGATTCTAGGACTCTTTATGTCTTGTAGTTGGGAAGGTAATATGCTGTCAGCCATCTCCAGACAAAATCTGAAAGAAAGGTTGTTTTGTCAGGGCAAACGGGACATAAGATGTGTGCTTACTGGGTCAAAACTTAAGGGAAATCTCTTGAGAAAAGTCAATACAATTTTCCTTCCCAGGCTTTCCGTCTGCACACTAGGCCTTAGTTTCCAATGGCAGCCAAAAACCCAAAGTCTGTATTGGCTCTTCAATGTGAAGGATACTCCATTATAAAAGGATGTGTTGACATTTGTTCTATTTAAGCTGGTGATTCATCATTCAAAGTGTTGTGTTCAAACAATGAAAATCAGAGAACTGTAGTAAAACCTTTTCGACACTGTATGATCTCACCAAAATAATTAGGAGGCAAAATAAGAGGGCACTCTCTCACAGCTTTATTCCTCCAAGTAAGCACAAAAGACTGTGGTCACCTCACAAAGAACTATTATGTTGTCTTCTTTCACTGACACTTTGATTTGGTTTGCTCTCACGTTCCCTTTTTATATATGTCAAATATATTTTAAAAGCTTTCAACTAAAGCATGACGGGAGTCAATTAGGCGAAAATCATGACTTTGGAAAATAAGTAGCAAATATTTAATTTGTTAAGGAGATTTATAATTCTCCCCTTACATCCATACACACTTTCTCCCAAAATGAATGTTGAAACATTTTGCTTAGAAATCCTAGATAGTTGCTTTTCCCCACTCTTTCCCCTAAAGTCAACTCAGCTTCAGTAAGACTGTTTCAACATGTTTCTTCAGATCCTGAAGCATCTTATTTTCTATGAATGCAAGATATGAGGTTCGGCAGAAAAATAATGAAACTGATTTTTCTTTTAACCATGAATTTTGTTCTGTGTCCAAATCAAGGTTATCCTCTTCAAAGTAGGGGATACACCATGACGGAGATATTGTTATCATTGCTCATAACACTATAGGAAAGCTTTTCCTGGAATGCATTTCAGCTCGTCGATTACAGTCCTCTGGATATTCTCCAAAGTACCAAAATTGTGCCCTTTCAGAGAATTTTTGAACTGGTGGGATAAAACAAAGGCACAGGGACTAAGATCTGATGAATAAGGAGGTTGGGGAGACAAATTAATGGTTTTTTTCTGCGAAAATTCATTGATGGAAACTGTTGTATGATATGGGGCGTTCTTGTAGTGAAGCATCCAAGTTTATGTAATGTACCACACTCTTCCGGAGCCTTTCAATGATGTCCCAATAAAAGTTTTGATTGACACTTTGTCTTGGAGTCACAAATTCCTTGTGTACGATCCCCTTCCAAAAAGCAAACAAACAAATGAGCATTGATTTTTGATTTTCTCATTCTCACTTTTTTTTGGGATGGGAAGAGTTTGCATGTGCCATTCCTGACTTTGGCATTTGATCTTTGGGATGTACTAAAACTCCATGATTCATTACCTGTGATCATGCAACTGAAGTATATCATCTAAAGTAGAAGTGCAGAACATTTCAACCTGGAGACACTACAGCTAATGTTGGTTGAATAGCTCAGAGACATAGCTATTCAAATGTCCATCTGAAGGAAGTTTGAGTCTACCATATATGCTGACTCATATATGGGTGACTGCATGTGGGCGCATGGAGGTGAAAAGCCTGTGAAAAACCCCAATCTTTTATGCTAGTGATGAAACAGGAATATACATGGTAGCAGATAACAGAACTTTTCCCCTTGATCAAGCTTGTCAGAGCTTCAGAAAATGCACAGGGTCTAGTAACAACGACATAGCCATTCCACACACACATTGTGGGTCGCTGTTTTACAGAATGGAGCAAAAGAAAAGAATAACAGGTACCTGATTTCCATGGGGTTTCCATGGGCCTGGGACTCCACAAAAAGTGGGAAAAACACAAATAAAAACATTTTAACTGAGATAACATTTCTCTAGTATTCAGTGTGACTCCACCAGAAGTTGACCACACAATTGCACTGGAGGACCTAGAGATTCCTAGAGGGAACATTAATTAAATCTGTGAATAATCAAATCTGCAAAAGCTAAACCCTCAAATGTGATTGTATAACAATACCATTTTGAGAATGTCTAGAACTTTTTCACAAGAGAAGTAGGCTGGAGATTAAGCATTTATTCTTCTACTGCAGAATTCAGGTCTTTATACGCACCTTGAGCTCCCTCTGTGCCACAAATTGCTATGATTAAGGTGACCTTGATACACATAGAAAGAAAAAAGAATTACAAAAGCACAATGTTTTACCTACCATTTAGAGAACTATCATTTGACAGGCACAAGATTTATGCACATACTTTTCTGAATTCCCACCATATGCATTTTCAAATTGCTTTATAAAACATGTTGTTTTACTATGCACGCAACCTCTGACACAGTGTATTTCTCAATGATTGCACAAACGATTATATAAAAGTGTGTACATAAGTGTAGATATAAGTATACACAAAGATTTTGCACCTTTTCAGTCTGTGAGTGGTTCCACACAGGCACAAAATGTGTCCCTGAACCACCATGAAACATACTGCTTCAGGGTCGCATTATGATGAGAAAGGAGTGTTATCAATGGCCCTTGTGGCAAGACACTGGCCCTGCAACCCCGATGTGCCAAAACTGGTTTGGCATGGCTATGAATGGGGCCATTTTATACCCTCTATAACATCTCTATTCCCCCCCCCCCCAAAAAAAAAACCCTATTGACTGACCGAGGCACCTTGGGGGGAGTGAGCCCCTCTCATGCCCCTCCCAAGTTGCCTTGCTCAGTCACATGGCAGGAACCAACCTGGAGTGAACATGCTGAAGACCAAGTATGTGCTGTTTTCCTGTGTTGTGGGGGTTGAGGAGAGAAATACATTGGACAGGAGAGATTGCCACCCTGCCCCCCCCCCCCCGGGCTGCCTGAGTAGATAGTTTGTTATGGCGTTAGCGACACCAATCTTGGTATCTGCATAGGAATCCAGTGTGGATGTTTGCACTATCCTAACACAGGGGAAGGTCCTAATCTTGTGGCAGGATTCGAACTTTACTCAAGGTACAGCTGCATTAAGTGGCTTATCCCAAGTTACATCAGCCTGCGGGCACTGTGTCGATGTCAGCAGACCGATGTGACTTTAGTAAAGGTAAAGGTTTTCCCATGACATTAAGTCCAGTTGTGTCAAACTCTGGGGGTTAGTACTCATCTCCATTTCTAAGCCGAAGAGCCGGTATTGTCCGTAGAACTTCCAAGGTCATGTGGCCGGCATGAGTGCATGGAGCACCATTACCTTCCCGCTGGAGCAGTACCTATTTATCTACTCACATTTGCATGTTTTCAAAATGCTAGGTTGGCAGAAGCTGGGGCTAACAGTGGGAGTTCATGCCTCTCCCTGGATTCGAACCTGCAAACTTTCAGTCTGCAAGTTCAGCAGCTCAGTGGTTTAACCGACTGAGCCACCAGGTGCTCCACTCTACACCACCTTAAATGACTGGATAGAACCACTCCATGCCTTGGTTATATGACTAATGCATATCTATTGCCCTCACTTCTTTGTGTATGTGTGTGTATGTAACTCCTAAAGAAATCCTACAGAGGAGGAGTTGAGCAAAGCTCAGGGAGTACTTTTGAGGGGGAGCTGATGGGAAAAAATATTATAAAAACAGAGGCTGTGAGAGGCCAGATAGCACTGGATTACACAGATATAGGGTTTTGATTTTAGAGAAACAGAAAGGGTTATAACAAAGACAGACTAGTCAGAAGGGAGATCTGACTGTGATTTTGGAGAACTGTGAATGAATAGAATGTCCAGAGGTTATTGTGTTATTTTCTGTGCCTTGAAACACTGCTGCTTGTATTTGGATATCTCATCAAGCCTAAAAAGTAAATATGCTTACCACAATGAGCCCACCAAATTAACACATCCATTGATCCATATAAAAGGCCAAGCTGGGGCAGAAGAATACAACCCATTCGAATATTAAATGGAGAAAAAACCAGGGTGAGCAATAGGAGTGGAAAGATTGGAACTGCAGGCCAGCCTGGGAAGAGGTTTCATCACAAGACCAATTAAATATCTCTTGGCTGAAATATGTTGGGATGATTTTTCAAAGACCCTTTTTCATACATCCTAAGACTGAAGTTGGAGCTCCCAGTGGTGCAGTGGGTTAAACCAGGGAGTGGGGTGAGCTCCTGATGTTAGCCCCAACTTCTGCCAACCTAGCAGTTTGAAAACATGCAAATATGAGTAAATCAATAGGTACCACCCTGGCGGAAAAGTAACGACACTCCATGCAGTCATGCTAGCCACATGACCTTGGAGGTGACTGTGGACAATGCCAGTTCTTCAGTTTAGAAATGAAAATTAGCACCAACCCCAGTGTTGAAAATGACTGGACTTAATATCAGGGAAAAACCTTTACTCTATCTTAAGATTGAAATAATTTTTTACATTAGTTAAAAAACAGAGCGACAAGCTCTAATTCTTGCTACCCTCATCATCAGAAACTTTAGATTCCCTGGGTGGAAGTGGGGGGGGGGGGGACCCACAACACTTAAACTGACTGTAAAACTAATATTTAAGTAATGCAATTAGAATTTTGAACTAGTTCTGATGAAAATGTTGAATGTCCAGTTGGCTCAAGGAAGAAGAACAAGATATATGAGAAAATTTTCCCATACAAATGTCAGATGTGCCTATTTTTCACTAAGCCCATGTAAATCATGTAGAACATTGCAATAGTTCTACAACTAAAGGTTTAGTTGTCATGGAACATAGCCTACATAATCCACAGCAAGAGGCCTTTGCACTTCTTTGAAAATTGAGCATTTATTTAATAGTCTTTGTGTTCCTAAAGGCTGGAGAAAAAAAGCAGGCAAACCAAGAGATCTTTAAATAATAATAATAAAAAAACAGTTTGGCATCAAATTGCTTTCACAGGAAATGTGAAATTAGTTACCAGTACATTATTTCTTAGAGAGGTTACATAATTGTCACAGCTCGAAGAATGGCATTATTGATTGACTTACTTTTTGCTATTTCCCTGTTGTCCTATAAAAATAGCACGTGTTCGTCTCCTTAGCTCATTATCTACAGAATGGAAATTAGGAGTAGTACAGCTATTCCATAAAGTTTGATGCTTTATAACACAGATCGCATATTTAACATGTTTTCCAAGTTGAATATTACCATTTTTTTTGTTTTTCATGATGAACATAGGAAAGTTGGTTCTCCACGAATTATTCTGCATCTAAAAAGCCTTCGACAATACATTCCCCACAAATTATTCTGCATGTAGATACACATAGGTATAACCATAACAATAGTGGATTTTCATGAAAAATATGTAACAAGCCCCATCTCCCTTCCATAAAATGTACAAAAACATGAACAAAAGAGCAATTACACTTCCCCTTCAACTTGGCCATTAGTGTGTTTTTGTAAATACTGTAAATGCAATTAATTCAGAGAGTTTATGTTAGCTCCAACTACCAATTGGATTTAGACCATAGTTGTTAGCATACTTAAGGCTCTCCCCAGCAATCTCCAAATTGTTAAAAGAATACTACAGCACAGAAAGCTTGGAAGCTATTTTAAGCAATTGCATTACTATAAAGTCCAGCCAAAAATGAAGATCATATTTAGGCAAGCATCTATCCCACTGGGTTTACATTTTCTCTGTATTTCTAGACTGTCTGAATCTTGTAAAATTTGCAGAAGCAGCATGACTAGATCCAAATAAGCAGTATTCATTAGAGCTGCCTGAGGGCTCCTCCAGAACACCGCAGAGTCCAAGTGGCAGCCAGACTCTCTCTCTTCGAAAACTCTTGCTGACTAGCTGGATGTCTGGATGTTGATGTGCATAAAAATAAATTGGGAGGGCAGGTATGGACTTTTGTACACACAGGAACATTTCTAAATTTTATGTTTAGCATCAAATATATAATTGTACGAAGATCAAAAGAACATCATAGATGAGAAGTGACTCATGTACAAAGCTTTTGCAATGGGATTATTTCACAAGTTGAATTGCAGTCAATTGCTTTCTTGTAACACTTCAATATTTGCTTCATTAAATTTGCAATAAGTTAAAATCCTGTAGGATCACAGTGTAATTAGAAATATGCTTCATTCGTTCACTGTCATGAACATAGCTTTATTTCCCACAGAAATATCTGTGTAAATGTTATGGCACTTTACTTCAAACTTGTAAAGAAATATGGCAGCATCTGCTTCTGTTTAGGCTCAGTTTCAAAGACAACAATCTGAAATCGATGAAAGTTTCAAAAGCAGGAGCAGGTGTAAAGAATTTCCCCCATGTAGGAAATCAGGATGTAAAAATATTATTTGTGATGAATTTATCAAAGAGCAAGGAATAATATTACTTGGGAAGTGATTGTATGAGGAATGTATTTGGAACATGTGGATGAAGAATTTCCCATGTTAAATACATCCAGATGGGCCAGTAAGAGGCTATTGAGACTTACATGGAGAGCTGAATTAGGGAAATGTTATTTAAATAACAGTGTGCAATATTAGCAATTACTAAAATATGTAATAAATTGAATGCATTTTTTCATAATGTACCTACTAATATCAACAAATTATGAATAGCACATCAAGGTTATTTTTCACAGTCTTAATGGGAGAACCTTTGACATCATGTATGCCTGAAAAAAATCATTCCATGAATTATTTCTTGACCTAAACCACAGGTGTCCTGAACTTTCTCATTCTAAAGGGATTTGTGGAACAGTATATTGTGAGGAGCAGTTATTTAACCCCACTATGTCCTTGAGTTCATTTGGAGTAACATGCCTTGATTTAGATGAATTTTAGCTTGCCAGCAGTCAATGTAAATAAAGGGAGGTATGGAGAACTATTAACAGGTGGGTGAAAACATTTAGGAAGAGTTTCTTGAGCTCTTTTGTACTTTTTATGAAACTACCTACTTCCCAATTTTGCCCTGATCTATCAAGAAAATGTGCCTACTTGAAATTTGATCTGTTTTGCTCTCTCATTTCATAGATCTTTTCCCCTGGCATTATCAAATCTGTCTAATTTCATTTCTCATATTGGTTGTGCCATGGATTTCTGGATGAACATTCTTGGAGATGTTTGTTTTAGCCACAATGACATATGTCTTAGAGCACATCTACACTGACCACTTAGGTTGGATGGGTCCTGGATCAGTACCATGGCAACCAAACACTGTATGCAGCTGGTCCAGGATAGCACAGTGCAAGACCACCTTAACCTTGACCTTCATAAATCAAAGTTGAGGATAGTACAGATTCTAGCCAGGAATGCAGATCATCCCCTGACTTCGAGCCTATCGGAACAGTTGGACTGGTTCTGGAAATGAACTACTCACAACTGTTCTCATGCCATCTAGTGTGTCTGCTGATACGACTCAGGGATACAGGATGGCAGTTAACGGTCACCTCCTGTTCTCTGCATTGTGGTTGTCTCCAGCCAGGACATGGATCCTACCTGTCAACTATCACCTACAGTTACACTGGCTGGAGCAATCAGACAATTTGGGAAGGGAGGGAGAAAGGAATGTGGATTTCTCCCCTCTCCCTTCCCCCATTCCTTATCACACCAACATCATTGCTGACGGGTAGGACTGGAGACCACCTTCAGACATGGAACAGGAGGGGATAGTAAGTATAGTCATCCAGTGGAACTGTATCACGTGTGATGTCACTGGGCAATTGGGATTCCCACCTGCGCAGTTGTTGGAGGAATACCTGTTTGCTCCATATTTATGCTACATTGGATTGACCCCAATTTAGTGGGACAGTGAAGAACTGTTCCCAGTTGTATCTTCTTCTTAGTACTGTAATAAATACTAAGATGAACTGCTTTTGAATAATTCTTACAGATTTCCTAATCTGGAATATTGTGACCAGATCACTCACTAGACTGGTAACAAAGACCATTGGAAAATAGCACCAATCACAACTTTAAGACTTGATTATGTATAAAATCTATCATCTTGGAAATGTTTGCTTTTTCATATGAAACTTCTCAGCTTTTAAAATCTTCAGGGAAGGCCCAAATATACCCCAGATTCATGTTCAGTGGGGACTCTTTACAATGGCTGCTCTCAGAATCTGTTTGAGGAAGTTTCCATTGGCTCCTTTTTTGCAGTCTGTCTTCAGAGATACAGTATTTTAAAGATAGATCTTTGTCTTATTGCTTAAGAGAGAGCTGACTGGTTGAGGGTTGTGTTGACTTTTTATTAGTATGCTTTTAATGGTGCCAATTTGTTTTTTATGCTATATATTATTATCTTATGTTTACTGGTGGTCCCCTTGAATGATGTAAAGCATATAACAACTAAGTTGTTCAAAAGAGCAATGATTTCTCTGATGTACTACTTTGCTGTTGCTTAGAGAATTGATTTAAAACCCTTTTTTCATGTGGTTGTCACTAAAGAAAACTTTGGGAAGGCTAGGGTTAGTAAGTTCTTAAAGGCAACAGTACTGTACTAGAAAAAGCAATACTCTAACACCCAAAACATGATACTACGCTGCAACATATTTCCAATTAAATTTGGTTAGCCATCTTTCAGTGTCTGTAACTGGGATCTAAAACTTCTCAGTTGTAAAGAATTTATTTTAAGCAATTTCTAAGAGAATGTGACGGCAGACATGCATAATACGTATCTTGATTTTACCTTGTATCCCAAGGCATGAGATTGCAGCACTGTAACATCTACACTAGGTCTTAGGAAAACCTTGTGGAAATCATTGATGATCTCTCTGTTTTATGTTTTTGATATTAACACTGATTCAGCACCTGCAAAACAATCACTGTGTGCAAAGATCTGTTCATTGAAACTGGTATCTCTGCTGCAGTCATCCATGGTAAAATCCAAGATAATAGTTATCTATAAAATATCTTCAGGACAGAAGTGATCTGTTCTCTTTTACATATTTATTTATAGACTTGTGAACTAATTACTTACAGGGAAGATTGTGATAGCAATTCTTAAATGTTATGAGTGAACATTCCATGAACTAAATTTATTTGGCATTAACATTTATACAAATGTGAACAATCAGTAATCCTAACAGTGCCTGAAGGATTAATAAATAACATTGTTTCCCCAATAAAATTGTCTGAAAATTGATGGGGTTTTTTTGAAAAATCAGAAAGCAGATGCAATCAAACAAAAATGGGAGAATAGCCACTAGAAGATTTGGTTGAAATAAAATAATATTACCCTTTCAAAGAGCCCTGTTAGGATTGCCCTGAATGGGAATATCATACACATTAAAGCTATTACACCGTTTTCCTATACTGCCATCAACATGGAATGCAAGGTAAAATCAAGATACGTATTATGCATGTCTGCTGTCACATTCTCTTAGAAACAGCTTAAAATAAATTCCTTACAACTGAGAGGTTTTAGATCCCAGTTACAGACACGGAAAGATGGCTAACCAAATTTACTTTGAAATATGTTGCAGTGTGGTATCATGTTTTGGGTGTTAGACTATGGCTTTGTCTACATGGCAAAAATAAAGTAGTCTTACTGCTTAGCAGATTCTCAGATTCTACTTCCTCCAAATATACCTACTAGGCCTGTGCGGTTTCGTTCGTTAATTCGTTATTTCGTAATTAAATCATTATTTTTACCATATCCGACGCGATTTCAAAACATATTTTCAAACCCGGAAGGGTTTAAAAATATCGAAACAGCAGCCCCATTTTTTTTACGAGCTTCAGCTCGTGTCGTTAATGGGATGGAGGCTGCTGAGTGCTGCTGGTGCCTGGGAGCCAATCCGGCGCTCCCAAGCACCCCAGCAGTGCACCGTGGCAGGAGCCGATTGGATGGCGCGCGCGCGCTCACAACCGGCCTCCGCGCGCCATCCGGCTCGGCTCCTGCGCCCTCCTCCTCCTCCTCCTCCTCCTCCCAGCTGTGTTGCAGGAAGTGTCAGGAGGAGGAGGAGGAGGAGGAGGGCGCAGGAGCCGAGCCGGATGGCGCGCGGAGGCCGGTTGTGAGCGCGCGTGCGCCATCCAATCGGCTCCGGCGTGCGCCCTCCTCCTCCTCCTCCTCCTCCTCCTAACACTTCCTGCAACACAGCTGGGAGGAGGAGGAGGAGGAGGAGGAGGGCGCACGCCGGAGCCGATTGGATGGCGCGCGCGCGCTCACAACCGGCCTCCGCGCGCCATCCGGCTCGGCTCCTGCGCCCTCCTCCTCCTCCTCCTCCTCCCAGCTGTGTTGCAGGAAGTGTCAGGAGGAGGAGGAGGAGGAGGAGGAGGGCGCAGGAGCCGGAGCCGGATGGCGCGCGGAGGCCGGTTGTGTGAGTTTTCAGGGCTGTATGTATGACATGTTCCAGAAGCATTCTCTCCTGACATTTTGCCCACATCTATGGCAGGCATCCTCAGAGGTCTGTTGGAAACTAGGCAAATGGAGTTATCTAATATCTATGGAATGTCCAGGGTGGGAGAAATGAAAGCCATTCAATGCTAATCAAGGTGACCATTACTGCAACATTCACACTTACAAAATGTTTTGTAAATATTTACGAAATTTCGTAAATAACAAAACATTTTTTTGGAAAGTTTTGTAAATATTTTAAATATCGAAACAAAAAAACACCCCAATTACAAATCGATTTTAGAAACAAATTTTTTCTTGATCAAACAGGCCTAATACCTACATTGTGTGGGGATATCTACAATTCTAAATCACTTAATAAGCAACTGAATTTCACTAAAATTATATAAACCCTTAATATAATTCTTAGTCACAACTACAACTGCTTTACTGACTCAATAAATCTTACATATGTTTCTACTAAATTCACACTGATTTAATGTGTTTGCGCTAATAACAAAATTTAGACCAATAATTTTGTTGGATCTTGAATTATAACTGAGATGGGAAATGTTTCTTAAGTCCTTTCTTCTTACAGACTCTGAAGTCTACTCACAGTATAGTAGAATGAACATTTTCTAAAAGTTTTGTGGAATAAAGGCAATGAAACCGCTAGGGATAGACAATGAAGTGGATCTGATTACTTTTTCCAGCAGCTTCTGCTCAAGGACTCTGTCATTGAAGGTTCTCAATCTGATATCATGAGGCTGATCTTCCCTTCATATGTTTGGATTCTTGGAGGGAGTATTACAGAAGAAGAGGAGGAGGAGGAGGAGGAGGAGGAAAGTGTGAGAGGGAGATTGTTGTTAGGGGGCTTCTTTGGAGGTGGTGATTTAGATGGAAAGAGGGACATGCCTTTGAGCCAGAAGAATGAAACATATGCCCCAAAACAGTGTTTGGAAAGTTGCTTTTAAATGAATGAAGCCATCCATAAATGAGCAGCAACAAAATGATGGAAGGGCTTCACTTGTCCTGTTTTTTTGTTTTTGAGGCTAGAACATAAACAATGCTGCTTCTTTGGCATCAAAGACAACAAGTACTGAGAATAGTTTTCAACATCTCTAACTCACATAGGCTTCACATTTTTGGACCACACGTCCATTAAACATGATAAGGGCATGAACCCATAACAAAATGACAAAACAAGTTCAGCAATATCATGCCTCTCATTCTTGAAATGAAGCAGTTTATTATTGAGCAGAAAAGGAAAAAAGTCTAACAAACAGTGTACTTTTAGAAGTAGTGCTTCAAACAGATGGAGAAATGGCTGTACTTCCTATGATTTTGGCAACCACTGTGAGGAAAACATCATTAAGTCCTCTTCACCACCCAAACTGTCTGGGTTGCTTGCTGTTGTAATGGTTTCTTACAGCCTGTGCTTGGCAGATTTTATCAGATATTTGCTTGTCACGATAAGTTTTGGCATATTGATGGTCTTTAACATCGATCATCTGCATATCCAAATAATAAGAGAGTAATTCAATGAAGACATTGTATATGGATCATTTTTGTCTACATTTTAATTTAAGAATGTACTTTGGTCTAGCCAGAAAATAACATGTACAGGTTTTGGAGTATACAACATCATTCGGTTTGCAGATATTACTCAATCTTCAAATGAAAGGGGG
This sequence comes from Anolis sagrei, assembly GCF_037176765.1. Lineage (NCBI taxonomy): Eukaryota > Metazoa > Chordata > Lepidosauria > Squamata > Anolidae > Anolis > Anolis sagrei. The sequence goes on along the minus strand of NC_090025.1, from coordinate 123,701,101 downwards.
CACAGAAGAAGGCTGTGACTTTCTGAACTTTTCTTTACTAGAGAGTTGGTATGTTTTACATGCAAAAAAGAGTTTAGGTAAATGCTTGCAAGTCTATGGGACAAAGTAGCACCCTACTATACTGTTGACATAATACTATGAGGATCAGGAGCTTAAGTACAATGTTATGAAGTGACAACTAGTTCTTGGATGCTAAGTTTAAAACCATTAACAAGTCCTTAGATTCAGCCAGCTTTACGATGCTGACTTGAGTAGCATTTTATGAACAAAATTTGTAATCTGTTATTCATGTATTATCAAGACTTCCTTGAGGACCTGTTTAGTCTGCCACAAAAATGACAGGCATTTTTTTACACATGATCTTAGTTGTTATTGTTGGACTTCAAGTGATTTCTGATTGATGGCAATGCAAAGATGAATTTATCACAAAGTTTTATTGACAAGATTTGTACTTGGGGTGACCTTGACTTTCTCAAGGTTACCCATTGGATTTTCATTGCTGATTAAGGATTTGAAGCCTTGTCTCCAGAGTCATTGTTCAACATTGTCCAACATTTAAACCGCTGTTTATTAGCGTAAATTTATTTATTATTTATTATTATTTATTTATTGTTCTTATACCCCGCTACCATCTCCCGCAGGACTCGGTACGGCTTACAAGAGGCCATGCCCACAACATCATAAAAACAGCAACAACAAAACAATAAATAACTCATAAAAAACAAAACAATACAGTAATAACATGACACATTTTAAAACATGAGGCAGGGCCAATGTGAAAATTTAAAAGTTAAAAACTGGGAAGTTCAAAGGGGGATAGGAAAAATGTTTTGGGATAGGTAGATGTGCAGACAATTATAAATCTCTCATAAAGTGCATTGAGGACATATTGCTTAAATGGTAAGACACAAAAATTGCTGCACATTTTGTTAACATACTGACTGATAAAAGGCATGGATTCAACTGAAGAAAGTCAAACTGTATACCTGGGTTCCCTCTCCCCTGCCTCAATTTCCACTTTCCAGGCCCTTCTGTGCAATGCAAATTTAAAAAACAAAAACATTTAGCTCCTTACTGTAGTATCTCTCTTAGACTAATCAACCAACTCTCCACAAAAAGAATCTGATGACACAATTGGCAAAGTAAGGAGTGAAAGTAGTTTCTCATTGTGAGATACTTCTCTTGTACTCAGACTGAATTGACCATATAGCATCACTTTAAATACAATTCAGCTTTCAGAATTTCTGTTGAGAAAACCTACTTCATTCCTGATTTTTTAAAAAGAGTACTGACAAAAACTTGGAGAGCTCTTACATTGCCAACTCATTTGTGTACAATAAGTCCACTTATTAGGCAAGCTTGTTGAAAGTTGTTTCAGTTGTACATGAAGAGCTTTTAATAAATACCATAGAACAATGTTGGAGGACTCAATGATATCTGCAGAAGTGTTTTCTCAAGGCCTCCAGTGCTATTCTATGGTTAACTTCCATCAGAGGTTCAACCAAAATTGACCATAGAACTACACTGAAGGCCTAGAAAGAACACTTCTTTGGGCATCTATTAATCCTCCTAAGCTTTGGCCTAGGTAAGAAAAAGAGGATTCCAGATTATATGCAAAAAATGTATTGCTAAAAGTGTTCTGGAACAGATCCCTTATGGAACACATGGGGTCTGTTCCAGAACATTAAATCATGACTGGTTTCAGCAAAATAAGGGAGAATTATTTCTCGGACATGTCAATTTTTGCATTTACCCTGACTTCAAACAGTAGTGTTAACCTAACATGTGATTTTCTTCATTTGAAGAAACACCCTGATTGGTACACCGCTGTTAATCAGAACCCTGTGTTGCCAGTCACCAATGTAGGATTTGACTCTGGACTCCTTTAAAAGTATACTGTATCTATTAGGCCTGGGTAACAATGGAAAAAATTGTTTCTAAAATCGATTTGTTTTTGGGTTTTTTTGCGTTTCGATATTTAAAAGAATTCCGAAATTTTCCTTAAAAAAAGTTCGATATTTACGAAATTTCGTAAATGGTAAAAAAATTACGAAACAATAACGAAACAATAACGAATCGATTCGTTAATGGCGGCCGCGATCGCGCAATACGCTAAAAAAACTTCTGAAGCTTCCCTCTCCCTCTGTTGTTGACTGTTGGTGTGATATTATAATTTTTTTTCACTAATTAAACAAAAAACAACTATAAAACTTGCCCCAGACATGCAGAAATAATAACGAAACGACCTCAAACCAATAACGAAACGAATAAATAACAAAATACGAAGCATTTACGAAACGAATTGAAAAATTCGTTTCATTTTTAAGTTGCTCCAGAATGGTTCGTTATCGCTTCGTTAAAAAAAAATAACGAATTTTTAACGAATTACGAATTAACGAAATGAAACCGCCCAGCCCTAGTATCTATGCACAAGCCAAAGGAAGTTAAATTTGCAGTTTTAATCAGTCATTTGACACAGCACTGTTCAGAAAAGGCAATTAACAACATGTGACAGACTGAAAGAGCATGCACAATTAGGAACGTAAACAGAAACATCAAGACAACATCCTCTAGAGAGGGCTAAGTTGTAATTTCTTGTAGAATATGTTCTTGGGTCTTTCATGCAAGAGAAAATAATTGGACCAAAAATGCATCTGCTCAATTAAAAGTAGCAGCTACATTTTATAACCATTACAAATATCAAAGAGGCCACTGAAAAATTATGTTATGATAGATACTGTGTAACATACATACAGTATAGCAGGAATACACCAGTAACTTCAAGATGTGGTTATGGGCGCTGTCCTAAGTTCAAACAAAAACATAATATAGTATTATACATTGGAAAAAACGTTTGTCCTTGATGCCTATATTTTCACTGATCAAATGCCTGAATTATATATAACTTTATTTTTATACCCTGTCACCATCTCTCCTAAGGGACTAGAGGCGGTTTACAAAGGGACAAGCCCAAAAATTACAGATAAGAACAGAAACACCATTAAAATAATTCAAATAAAACAATAAAACAAACACAGACATAAGCAACATGATAAAACAATATGGCTAAGATAAAGGGAACATAGCTGAGTTCAGGCTCCATGAGTGCAATAATTCTTAAAAGGAGCCCATGGAAGGTGCCGGAATCAAATGAACAGGGCCTGGGGAATACTATTGTTGAAAGTGTCGAGGTAGCCAACATAGCATTACAAATGCCTAGATTTGGTAGTTGAAATGACCAAGTTCCTATACAAGAAATGGGGAGGGGGGATCTTGAGGGTGTGGTTGAGACAGCCTACATTGGCATTGCTAGACCAAACATTGAGTTTATGGAGAAATTGCGGGAACCACAATACCTTGAAGATATTTTCATCCACAACAAAAAAAATCCACCCCCTCAAAGAAGTACATTACACATATGTTGCTATTTAAAATATGTTACTTTTAGACTTTGGCTTTGTCACACATTACATGTCTACCTTCCCAATACCTGTCAGAACAGCAGGTAAGAAGAAGAGACTAGGCCCAGAAACAGGTGAATGACCCTTCCTCCATCCCATGTACCACTTGACCTTAAAGGGTTAAAGTAAGAGGCAATATCTGCCAGACATAATCCTCTTCCTTACTGTCACTATTTGCACTGTTCATTTGCATTATGTCTTAATGAGATAGTGAGCCTGGGAGAAGAGATTTTGCTGTTCTTTTACCTGTAAAGTGCCATGTACAGTGATGATGCTGTATAAATAATACTAATAATTAGTTGGCCCAAGTTTGGATAAGCACTATGAGTTTCTGGCTCATGAGTTCACTTTTTTCCCATCAGCCCTCTATTCCAAGTCCCATCTAAAATTACACCATGAAGGCAAGGATGATACTCAGTTTGTAGGAACCATGCCCAATATAATTCTTAGAATTCTGGTATTCGATTGTTTACAGCAGTCTCACATGATATGTCCCTTGATGTCTAATGAAGGCTTCTGAAATAATTGTTCCCCATTGTTCCTTCAAGGTATGCTTAGGTGGAAAATTTGGACAAAACAATAAATGGTTTCAACCCAACAATGCAGGCCCAAATTTTAGAAACATTTGGGCTCCATGCATGATGGGCTCATGCCATGCCAAAATTGATCTTATCTCCACTACACCAGTCCTTTTGGCTGCCTCACTTGTCCTGGGTCCATCTATGCTAGACCAAAGAATAGTGGCTAGTGGCTTAACAGAAAGCATGGCAATTAATTCATGTTTCTCCTGAGCTGCAAAAAAAAGGAGATCAAGATCTCTATTTCCTCCACCCTCTCCCAGTTCTAAATCTGAGAGCTTTATGCTGTTAATGTAATTGCCAGGGAGTGGGAGGGAGAAGAGGGAGAGATTTAAGCTAGCAGATTTCCCTCCCCGCAAGGAGGTTTCACTGACCTAGTTCCATAGTCAGCCAGACATAACATGGCAGCCATGTGACCCGGCATCTCCGTCAAAACAAACCATTAACAAAGCAGCAGCTTGAGACTGATTTAGGACCCTCCAGTCTTTTAAATGATGTCTGGAATCTTTGATCTGTTAACTGATCACAGGTGGATGAAAGAGGATCCCTAACACAATTAACTGTGAATGCCACAGGTTCAGTGTTACAAAAAGCAAGGCTAAAATTTGCACTGATAAGCATGCAGATGTGGACGAGGGGAGACTATATTAAAAACAACACCCAGAGTGTGTTAAATGATTGCCCAGGAGATGGAAGAAACGAATAGCAACAGCTGAAAAGCACATGCTACTGAATTTCCAAATGGGAGGGAAATAATGCCAGAAGCAGTGATATATGCCACCCTAGTCTTCAGAAGCATTGAATGTAAAAAAGGATAAATATTCCAGTGTAAAGCTTAAGATGGGGGTGGGAAGGCATGCAACTCTGTTGGATATTAACATTTAGACAAGTGCTGACTTGAATATTTTCATAAACAATAAATTTCATTTTTTTCATTAATCCTGCTACTAATATAAAAGTCACTAAGCACTTATTCCCTCCTTTTGATACTTTACTGAAATGCATTCTCTATTTTTAGTTTGGTATTTGGGGCTTTAAAAGAGATTCATCCCAACAGGGTTTTCAACATAGTACCCATGGCAACACTTGAAGCCCTGGCTTGCTTCTTCCCACGACTAGAATGACAAAATATCCATTACACCCTACCTAGCAGTTTCTAATTATTGTTATTCATTTGGAATGGCTGAGGGTTAAGGGGATTCTATATGGCAGACATTCAGATAAACAATTCTTCCCTGACACTATATATGTAGGGGTGCGGGAAGGAGAAGAATAGCACCAAATTCATTTTTCTGAGTAACAGTGGTTGGTGAGGTTCTCTCTTTACTCATCCTCAGTTGCTGGGAATAGAACTCTGGCAGTGGAAGGCACTTGGCACTAAAAATTCACATACACACTCATAGATATAGCTTGCCAAACCACTGAACCGATATGTCTCCTTAAAGAGTCTTTGTATGAGAATCAATAGGTATGGCTGAGTTGCTGACTCTAGATAGCTGTGGTGGGCTGTGATTTATTGGCAATTTGTAAATGTGGGCAAACGGCACATTATTTTTAAACTCCAAATGAACAGAAAATGTTTGTTCCCTTGGGCCAGGTGCCTGGCAAAATGTTATGAATGCCACAAAATACAGGATATTTATTAACAACGTGGAGAGTGGCCCATGCAGTCCCCATGGTTCTGTAGCTGAAATTCAACAGAAATTAATTCCCTTACAACATCATTCTGCCCATGAGTGGAGCTGTCACAGTTCATCAGGCATTTGCATGCTGACTGCTACAGTAACGTCCTGGGAAAGGCAAGCATCTCAGGCTCACCCCAGCTCCTGGGTGGTCAAAAGGGGCAAGGAGGTCTGGAATATTCTTCTGTTCTGCTCTGTGTTTTTCCACTCCCACACACAGAAGATGGGAACTTTGCTTTTTGAAGTTAAATGCCCAGAAGCCCCTAGACTAAAAGGTCTGTGGTCATTCTGGCTAGAGGATCCTGGGAGGCATCTAGTTTCCCCATTATCCTATTCTATAATATTTCTGTAGTGCTCTCCTCCCAGGACCAGTGCTTCCATTAGGTAGAATTAAATGGATGTATCAGGTAGACACAGCTCTATCATGCCTACTGGGGCGTGCAGAAAATATGGAGTGACAGCAAAGTATCCAATAACAGAATTGTATGCATCACACATCTTGTACTCCACAAAGTAGTATGTTAGAAAACATAAGCATTAGGGAAGTGCCTTGTTGGCTGAGACCAAAAGAATCATAGAATATTCTTCTCCACTGAAATTTTTATTTATTTAGTTCAAACATGTATACCTATCCTTATTACCCCCAAGGGGGACTCGGGGCAGCTCACAACCAGCATCCATTAAATGCCAACAATAGTAGTAATAAAATCACACCTAAACATTAGCTAAAACAGCAGAATTAAAATATCCATTTAAAATAAAACAAATTTAAATCAGAGTCATAATCCTAGGTCTGTTCACATTTTAGTCAAAAGGGCCAGAATCAATACATGGAAGAAAACTATATGTGCATACTTTTCAGAAGTTCCAAATACAGCATTTTGCAGAAAATTCTGTTTTCTAAACAAAAGCAAACCAAACTAAAACCTTTCAAAATTTGTGCAGAATACATTCTGAACTGTGAATAGTCTTTGGAAAGATTTTGTCACAGTGGGAAAAAGAACTGATAAAATTACTCATTGTTACATTTGAGATCAAAACTGGTAACAATGAGTGACTAAACTAGATCCATTTAATCAATGGAGTTTACCTATGTGCTGACTTACTATTTAACAATTCTTTGAATGATTCATGATTCTAGATAATTCCCTTCTTTCTCCTTTCTACTTGCTACTTTTCTAGTGCTATTTTTTTAAAACTTTCCTGAAACAGACTGTCACCTGAGGGTTCAGATAGGGCTGCAGTTGTTAAATAATATTCTCTTCGCAGAGAGTCTGCCCCAAATGGGCAACAGTGGTTACTTGAGGGTTCAGATAGAGCTGAAATTATGTCTTGGGGTTCTTAGGTACACACTGAATACTGTTCTCTTTCCAGAGAGTCTACTCCAAGTGGTACAGCAATGGTTAAGTATCAGCTCTGCTTTGGCCCAAGACAAGCAGAGCCAATGTTCCACCCAACCATTAACCTGAATGCTAAATAGCAGTTAGTTTTCTTATTGGGGTTACCAGACATTTAGTTTTGTCCAGACATTTGCTCATCGTATCTGTAAAAGCCTGCCTGGAGTTTTGAGAAATTGTTGTTTTGATTGGATTTTGGAGAGAGGCCCATCTGACCAGATTTTCCAGTTCCAGAGGTTGCTCTACCAGCTGAACAATGTTTTGCCACTCCAGCATGCTGTCTGATTCTTGGGATAAATTGGAATTTCACTAGGGTATTGAAAAAAAAAGCTTGCCCCACACCATAATTTTCTCCATATGTTTGAAAGAATCCAGACTGAAATACAAAATAAAATGTGGGAGAAAATTGAATGGGGTGATTCCCCATTCCAGGTAAAGGGTTTTCAGTTCTTAGTTCTGAAAAGCACTGTGAACCCCTGACTATTCGTGTATTTTTGTCACATGGTGTTAAGGTTGGTGGTTCTTCTTTGGGTAGAATCATCATTAACAGGTGCATGACAGGAAGGTTTACATTTATTTTCATGTGGAGAACAATTGCACCTATTGACTTTGGACAGTACAGATGTTTGAGATTTTCATTTAGTCCACTGCTGATAAGAAAGTACCAAAAAAAAAAACGTTTCTTTAAAATCTTCCAAGAATTTAAAGTCTTCACTTGCCCTGCTAGCAAACATATTGCCCAGAAGGTAGAGAAGGCAACTATTTTAGATCTGATCCCAACCAACAGGAATCAGCTAGTCAGCACAGTAACAGTAGAACTCCTGAGTAAGAGTGAGCATATTGGGTTGCTGTGAGTTTTCCGGGCTGTATGGCCATGTTCCAGAAGTATTTTCTCCTGACGTTTCGCCCACATCTATGGCAGGCATCCTCAGAGGTTGTGAGGTCTGTGGAATGTCTAGACCATATTCTCTTTGAATCTGTAATGCAGAGGAAAAAGAAAGACAAAGGTAGTCAGGTACTCTGGACTTTGAGAAAATTGGTTTCAATAAACCTGGGGAAATTCTGGATGAAATCTTTTGGTCAGAAATGTTCAAAAGGAAGGGAATTATATATGGGAGCTCCTTAAAATTAGATATTGAAGGAACAATTGCCAATACCATAATTCCAATGAGAAAGACAAGATAAGCAAAGTCTAAAGAAACGAAGGTGTATGTACAAATAATTTTGGATGAGCCAAAATTTAAGAGACACCTTTAAGAAATGGAAGAAAGGAGAATCATCAAAGAAATATACAACTAGCCAATCATTGCAAGGAAAAAATCTGGAAGATTAGATCTCAGAAGAAGCATAGGTTTGCCAGACAAATTCACAATAATAAGAATAAATGGAGTTTGACTATGATCTTAGCAAAAAGGAAGAAGAAGGAAATGGTAAATGATGCTGAAATTTTTGCAGAGTATTTGTGACCCAGCAGAGAGGGCCATGAGTAAAACACAATCCCGGGACAGCTTTATCATTAGATGTAGTGAGACAGCTGTGTTTTGGACAACAGATCTCTGGTTTGTCCTAAAAGGCATCACCGAAGGGATCCTCCTTAGCTTCCAAGATCAGACATCATCTGGTACCTTTAGGGCAGTGGTTCTCAACCTGTGGGTCCCCAGATGTTCTGGCCTTCACCTCCCAGAAATCCTAATAGCTGGTAAACTGGTTAGGATTTCTGGGAGTTGTAGGCCAAAACACCTGGGGACCCACAGGTTGAGAACCACTGCTTTAGGGCAATGGTTCTCAACCTGTGGATCCCCAGGTGTTTTGGCCTACAATTCCCAGAAATCCCAGCCAGTTTACCAGATGTTAGGATTTCTGGAAGTTGAAGGCCAAAACCCCTAGGGACCCATAGGTTGAGAACCACTGCTTTAGGGTATTTGGGTCCTCCTATTGGCACTCTGGAATATGAATATGAATGCTATAAAAGAGCTTACATTGGAGCCCAATATGCAAAAATACAAATGCTAATGCATGTGAAAATGCATACTTCATTACATCATCACTTTAATTCACTGATAGTAACAATAGGTACACTGATTTCATTAGATGCCCATTTTTTCCATCCAGCTTTTACTTTCGTAAATGGATCCCCATTTATTTATTAAAAGTTATTTGCCCAGATTATCTAATAATGCACAAATGTATTACAAGTATGTCCCTTTGGCAGAGTCTGTGGCAAAATAATATTGCACTCAAATATGATAATGTTACATATGAAGTAAGCTTAATTAAAATTTGGGCTCTAAAGTTTCATGATAGTATCTTTCAGCTGTTCAGTTTTTACAAAAGGCCCCTCAGTCATACTTTTTCTGTACCTCTGGGAGTCTTTTCAAATCCAATTTGTAGTTCCAAAGAAAATAACTGAGGCAGTACGGCTTGGTTTCTATTTGGCAAGCTTGCTTTCTAAAGAAATGGAGTCTCTTGGTCCAGTATATTAGCTGACTCACTACTAACCGCACCCCTGAAGGGAGGTTTTATCCCTCCTCCAGTATTCCAGTGAAAAGACTAAGATGTTGGGGTAAAAATAGCTTTTATTGCTGGGCTGTATTTGCAGTGTCTTTGACAAGAAAGTTATAATATTTACAAACAAAAATGGTTGATAAGTGTTTTATGTAAGAAATAAATACGTGATGAGAAATGAAAGCTAAGATTATATGTTGTGTACAAACAAATGGCTTATGTTGCTTGTGGCATATTAGTTTTCTGTTTTCTAAGCCTACTGTTCTCCCTTATACTTACCAAACATATTCTTTTTCCACAGTGACAGTTTGTAACCATTTACTACAGTGCAGAAATGCTGCCTGCTTGGATGAAGCTCTCTTGAGAAAAATCTCTCCCAAGAGTTATTGTTATTATTTTGTTACTATTATTTGAAATACAACAAGATGAGTCCACAGCAGTCACTCTGCTGGCTGTTGTATTGGATCACATGTCGGACATTTCCCAAGTCTAGGACTATGTGATGTATCGGCGAATAATGCGTGCAGATCCCAGTGATGTGGCCTTTTGCAGCTGGCAGATAGTAATCTTGTCAGCGCCGATTGTGTTTAAGTGCAAGCCAAGATCTTTAGGCACTGCATCCAGTCTGCCGATCACCACTGGGACCACATTTACGGGTTTGTGCCACAGTCTTTGCAGTTCAATCCTTAAATCCTCATATCGTGTCAGTTTTTCTAGTTGTTTCTTTTCAATCCTGCTATCATCTGGGATTGCAACATCGACAATCCATACTTTGTTTTTTAACACGATCGTGAGGTCAGGAGTATTGTACTCCAAAAGTCTTTCTGAATCCAGAAGTCCCAGAGTAGCTTGACGTGCTCGTTTTCTGTAACTTTTTCCGGCTTGTGATCCTACCAATTCTTTGTCGCAGGCAGATGATATTTGTGGCACAAGTTCCAATGAATCAACGGTGTTATGCCATTTTTGAGTGTTGAACAATTCAGTGAGATGGGTATTATTATTATTATTATTATTATTATTATTATTATGTTCATTCTGTTTATTTATACCCCACTTTTTCTCTGCACAAAGAAATTCAAAATAGCTTACATTAAAACATTAAAGCAGAATTAATTATCAAAGTCTGTCTAAATAAAAAGGTTTTAGTCTGCTGCTAAAAGGAAAGCAAGGATGAGCAATTCTGGCTTCCCTGGGAAGAAGGGAGTTCCAGAATCAAGGGGCAGCCACCAAAAAAGCCTGCTAACCCGTTCCCACCAATTGAGATTGAGATGGAGGTGGGACCGAGAGAAGGCTCTCTCCTGAAGAGCTCAGGACCTCGGCAGGTTCGTACAGAGAGATATGGCCGCCAAATAGCCTGGACCTGAGCTGTATAGGGGTTTAAATGTCTAGCATTTTGAATTGTGCCTGGAAACAAACTGGCAGCCAGTGGATCTGCTGTAACAGGGGGGTTGTCTGCTCCCTATAGCCTGCCCCAGTTAGCAACCCGGCTGCAGTTCTCTGGACCAGCTGAAGTTTCTGAGTTGATTGAGCATGGAAATAATATTTTAAAATATTTTAGAAAAAATGTGCCATACCCACCTCTAAGTTATCAGCTGATCTAGAGAGGCTCAGCAAACCTTGCCTCAGCTCTTGCTACTGTACAACCCTAAATAAGTTAAGTAGTAAGAGCCTGTGTGGTATAGTGGTTTTAGCACTGCACTCTGACTCTGGAGGCCAGAGATCAATTCTCCATTTGGCCATGGAAACAACCTAAATTACCTTGGATGAGACACATACTTTTAAACTCAGGAAAACCTGTGATTTTTTTTTTTGCCTTAAGTCAGACATTACTTGAATGCACATAATAAGAACAATCCTATAAATGTGGGAGGCAATATCTCTCACTTAATCTGTGTGAAAGATAGTCAGCCTAAAACTATACCATGCTTTTCCAGATCTAGAATCTGGACCTTGACTATTCATCTGTACATCCCTCTAATTTGGTTTTCTCAGGTGTAGACTGATTCCTCAGCTTCTTCATCTCTGGGCTGCTAACCACTCATTCGGCTTCTCCTCCCTGAGTTCAAAGATAGATAAGAAAGGACATCTGAACTCAGTGAGTCCCATAACAAGTTTGCCAAAGCATGTTTGCCCATTAGTCAGGGATGATGAGAACTGTGTTCCAACATTTGAGGGACTAAGGTTTCCCAAATTGTAAAATAGGTTTTGAAACATTGGCCTTAGCAGCTAGCAGACACTTTCCACTTTATCACATGATTCACTTGCAGTGTTGTAGGATGCTTTTGCCCCAATTGAGCCATGGAGTCCCACGCCACCCATCAGACAATGCAGGTTCACTTCCAGCTGAGCTCTGTGGTTCAACTGGGGTGCAAGTGTCCTAGGGCACTGTGCCAAGAACATGTGAGGCTTCCCGTGTTCCATTACAAACTAAGCAACCAGCCCAGGGGGAAGCCCCATGGTGATGCTTCCATATATGCATTGAGATCCATAAAACCTTCTGTATCATTCAGGCAAAATAAACTTTCAATGTCAAGTGTCTTATAAACAGAGTAATACATTCTGCTCTCTGCTCTTCATCTTCTAGTAGAAACCACTGGTTCCATAGCAGAAGAAAAACACACTTGTAGCCTTGTCAGATGGCAAATTATGAGTTGTAAAGGTTTTCTCCATTAACTATTGAATTCATTCTGCCAATTCTTGCACGAAAACGCAATATGTGTTTCATCTATAAGCCATCAAGAACTATACTTTCATTCATTGTGCACATTAGAGTAAAGAAGAAAAGGTTAACTTTGAGTGCTAAAATGCACAGTCTGTGGGGAGAAGCACCGAAAAACAAAGGTTAAGAGAAGACTCAAAATCTAGGAATTTTGTTGCTAATTGTACTCAAGATAGCTTTCTTTTGAAATCTATTTTTATGTGTTATTATTGCTACACAAGTACAGTCTCTAGACAGATTGCAGGAAACAGTAATTTAACATTCCAAATGTGATTTGAATAAAGCCAACATTTTTTCTTTCTGTAACTGATGCTGAGCGTGTGTTAATGTTAACGTGTTCAGACCCTGTCTCATTTTGCCTGAGGCAACACGATACAATTAGGCACGTGCAAGTCCTCTAGTTTGGGTGCTTTTATGGTTTATTGTTCTATTTCATGGAGCACTTGAGGATTTTTTCATGATTGGGCTGTGTCATCAAGCTCTGTCCCTTGTCTGACTTTCTTCATGTTGCCATAATGAAATGTCAATGCAGACTACCTTGTTTTACTGCTTCTAAGCACCAGTCTCAGACACCAAATATCAGCCTCTGTTGTTGTAGCCTTTAATTTAGTCTACTGTCCAGGAAGTGGCCTGGTTCATTGCTTCTCCCTTTTAACTAACTAAAGGGAAAAAAAAACTGGCTTTGGGGGCAGGGAGAGGGAAACAGATGTACTTTCATAAAGAACAGAAACATTGGTCATTTATTTCCATGATTTCTACAGACATGTAGATGGAGCAAGTTGTTTTGAAACATGGTATTTTCATTCCTCTCTCTGTACTTTCCAAGAAAAGCATATGGTTCCTGCCATTATTCAGTTTTAAGTCCCACTCCTGTTATTTTTTGGACATCTCACAGAATCCCCAGACAGCATCTACCATTCAGCTTTATATTCCCCCGTTCAGAATTTGGATTTTTTTTTTGTATTAAACCCTTTTCCCCAAATGACACAATCAATGTACACATACACATTTACCTGAGAGGGGTTGGCATCCTGTTACTGGAATTTATGCACATATGTGCTTCTCTTACTTTTTGGATCCTGCAAAGGGACAATATTCCCTTTCTCCCTCTATAGTAGGCAAAGCCCTCCCATATGTATTTGTCTATTAGCAGTGTGCAATTTAGCTAAATCCCATGCCATTTTCAGTGTCCGGATTTCAGTCCCCCCTCCCCCAATCTGTTTTTTTTTTTTTTTGGGAGCCTCCTGAATTTGGGGAGGCAAATTTCCATTTTTCGATCCGGCAACCAAAAGATCAATTTTTGCTCTTGAAAGATATGGCTCATTGGCGGTAATGGGGAAACGTTCAAGGCTCCCCTTTCATTTTTAGGACATTCGTCTTAAAAAACCACTTTTGGGAGGGGGTTGATCGTTTCTCCTCATATCCTTCAATAAGACCTGGGTTAAGGCATCAGACTTAAGGAACCACCCTTTCTGGGATCATTTCTCCTTATATCTTTCAATAAGACCTGGGATAAGGCATCAGAATTAAGAAACCACTCTTTCTGTGATCCTTTGCCCTTATATCCTTTAATAAGTCTAATGTATCAGACTTAAGAAACTGCCCTTTCTGGGATCATTTCTCCTCATTTCTTTTAATAAGACCCAGGTTAAGGCATCAGACTTAAGAAACCACCCTTTCTGAGATCCTTTCTTCTTATATCCTCCAATAAGACTTGGGTTAAGGCATCAGATTAAAAAACAACAACCATTTCTGGGATCGGTTGCCTTCAACACTCTTTTAATTAAGCTGGGTTAGGGCACCCTTTTTAAATGCTTATTTCAGTGGGAGCTACACCTCCTGAAGGAGTATTGGCCATTCTTCAAAAATATTTAAATTACCTCTTCATTTTATGGCAGCTTTAGAAATGGCAAGATACTTTTACCCCACATTTGAAGCATGCCTCCTGTGAAGGGCACCATTGATGGCAGTTTCTAAAATGTGTAAAAAGTAAACATTTATTTATTGCTATTTGAGTCAAAAAGCAAGCCAAGCCTTGCAGAGCTGTGAAGAGCACTGAGAATTTAGATCACCAGCAAATTGGAGCAGAAGCCTGCTCACAACAGAAAAATGGAGGCCCAGCTTGGTTAAAAGGCAGGTCATGAATTCCTTCTGTTCTGATTGGCTCAACAGGCAGGGCTCACAGGGAAACCTGGTGTAGGCAGTGGCACACGGCTGCCTCTCCACACTCCATGTGTAGCCAAATGAAACTTCTACGTCCCACCTCAGAGTTTAAGATCTTCCGGGGAGGCCATGCTCTCGGCCCCACCTTTATCACAAGTGAGACTGGTGGAGATGAGGGGCATCAACATCCCTCCTTTCCTTCAGGAGGAAGTTAAAAACCTGGATTTGGCACCAGGCCTTCGGGTAAGCTGGCAGATGGATAAAAGACAATGACGACCAAAGAAGGAAAGGACAATGACAATTCTGGATGGATTATGGATTTATAAATTGGTGAACATTTTATAAATCCACAAAATGATTTTATTCTGTTATTGCATTGTTTTGATTGTTTTAATTAGTAATAACTGTTGATGTTAAATTGTAAATTGTATATTGTATTTTGTGAATTGTTGGGCATCAAATTGTGCCTTTTGTAAGCTGCCCTGAGTCCCCTCTAGGGGGTTGAGAAGGGCGGGGTAGAAGCACTCCAAATAAATAAATAAATAAATAAAGTAACTATGATCAGTGGTTGCGTGGTCTGCACCTGTGTTGTTATGGCCAGCTTAAAGAGCCAAAAGAGCCAAATTGGCTGGAGCTCATTTTGAAAAATTGTTCTGTGCACATCGCTATTACATACAGAACCCTGGCAGTTTTCAGAAATGATAGACTCATTTTTCATTTGGCTACAGGGATATAGCTTCTCTAATCCTGCCTGTTTGGCTACAGGCATATAGTTGTTCTGCTCCTGTCTGTTACCTATGAGACACATGTCTGGGGGGGGGGGGGGGGGGGGGAATGTTTCATGGTTTCGCCTAGTGTGGATTTGCATGCAGAACTAATACTGAATTTATAAAACATTTAAAGTAACTTGTAAGAGCACTGGCTTCCTTTGAAGTTTCAAAACATACTTGTAATTTTTAAAGGTTTTGTTCATCATCCTTTTATTTTATTTTTTAAAAAGAATCCTTAAAGTTTCATAAGCCTCACTAATGAGACCATGAAGAATTGCATTAAATGTTGCTTACCATTGCCAAGGTAACTGAAACTTGCCTGAGGAAAAATGTAGGTTATTGTGTGTCTTCTTAAGAGGGATGTAGGTTATTGTGTGTATTTCGCATAGGATTACTTAAGAATGTAACAATGCAGTAACAACATCTCAAATGTTTTTGACCTATAACTTCCATTTGACTCAGTATGTGGTGAGGGATTAGGAATGATATAATATAACAATATCCAAAAGCAGTTGTCCATCCATGCTACAGAAGATCATAGTTCACTTACACTATTTATTTTGAGAATTTTTCATTTCTGTGTTGGTCTATTCAAATTTTTAGTTGAGATACCATCTGCTAAATGGAGTGGAGAAGCTCTTTATCATAAACTAGATGTGCATTGTCACATATGTTTTGGGACTTTTCAAGCTAGTTTCTCCCCAATTGATTTCTGTACTCTGAAGGATGTTTACTTGAGACTCCGCCATTTGTACACTCAGCATATGGAAGAGAGGGTTGAGTAGCCCATAAATTATACTCTGATACATAGCAAGTACATATGTTGACTCTACCCATAGGCTGCTGCTTGTTTGAGATCAGTTCACGATCAGAGAAGTAGACCTCATCCATACCAAGTATGGATTGTTGATGTTGCAATCCCAGGTGACAGCAGGATTGAAGAGAAACGACTGTAAAAGCTGACACGATGAGGATTTAAAGATGAAACTGCAAAGATTCTGGCACAAGCCAGTACAGGTGGTCCCAGTGGTGATCGGCACACTGGGTGCAGTGCCTAAAGACCTTGGCCTGCACTTAAACACAATCAGCGCTGACAAAACTAGCATCTGACAGTTGCAAAAGGTCACCTTACTGGGATCTGAATGCATTATTCACTGATACATCACACAGTCCTAGACATTTGGGAAGTGTCCGACATGTGATCCAATACAATAGCTAGCAGAGTGGTCTTGTTTGCTGTGTACTCAACTTGTTGTGTTTCTAATAATAATAATAATAATAATAATAATAATAATAATAATAATGATGATGATAATAATAATAATAATAATAATAATAATAATAATACCATCTGCCTCTCTCTATGGCTCAAAGCAGAATACTATGATAGAAAATCATTTTAAAAAGAGATAGAACACTATTGAAAAGCATACAATGAGATGCACAGAGTTAAAATACAAGTTAAAATCTACTGATAAAATGCAGATTAATATTCACAACTTAAAATTGACTGGGGAGATCTGCCAGAAGAGATAAATCTTCAATTGTGTCTTAAATTCCTACAGCTGATTTAGCTGTCAAATCTTTTCCGGAAGGTCATTCCACAGTCTTAGGGTGGCCAATGAAAAGGTCCTCTGGGTGATGGTCACCAGTTGAGTTGTGGCAAATTGAAGTGAATTTTATGCCCACACAAAATAAATGTGAGGCTGTGGTGGTCACACTTACAACTTGAAATGTGTTTACCATCTTTGCCACTTTGAATCCCATATGGAAAAAAATGGAAGAAAGAAAATAAATAAATAAATAAAGAGTTTTCTGTATCTGCATCTAACAACAGCATTGCAAGCTAATCTTGTCCTTATCTATGGGTGAGGCATTAATGCTGGGAGGCAGACATGTACCAAAACTTATAATATATCCTGCATGTTAATGAGTTTTGTAAACAAGAACTATAAATTGAAACTGAATTCTCTGAGCATTGGACAGCCATTCTGTTTGAGTTAAACCATAATTATTGTGAATCTCCAGTAAAATACCAATGGAATAATATTCTGACTCAAGCTGATATCTACCAATCCATTTACAGAACTCTCTTGAGAATATACTATTCTTCAGGAATGATGGAACAGTTAATATAAATAGCAGATAATCATTCATACTTAAACAACTTTAATTTCCATAGGGAAAAAAGTAGGAATGCATCAAATTCCTACTAAAAATCATGGAACTTGGAAGTGTTCATCTGTGACTTGATTATGCCATAGTGAATGTTATAGTGAAAGCAGATAGCACATTTTTAAAGGACCTTTTCAGCCAAGTAAATGCTAGGCACTTTTAAAAATACATAATCAAAAACATTGAGGCTCAGCTTCAGGATAGGCTGAACAACAGGATCAAGGCTATCCCCTTATGATTTTTCTTTCATTCGTAGGAGCTGAAATTGGAGAAGGCCTTTGACTGTATATCTGCTGCCTACTATTGTACCGGCTTTTTCAAGGCTATCAAAAGAATACATCAGGGTGAACATAATAGTTGAAATACAATTGCCTTTCTCCAGGGTGGCCAGAAAAGCTATGTCTGACAGCTGGAGCTTTAGAGCAGCTGACAAGTTACGTTTTTATGACCAGCTTGAAACAATCTGTTTCTACGTCTCAGGAATTACCAGAGCTTCTCTGAAAAGCCAGGCATGCCGTCAGAACCCCAACAAGCTCCTGTGCAGAAGTGAAGTTTAATTAAGTTACCTACTGAGAAAGCGGCCACAGGGAAACTTCTGAGCTGAGCCTTGGATTTTCAAGTCAGTCAAGGGCATCCATAGAAGACAGATTTTTTTTTTTTTTTTACAACTGAGAGAGTGTTCGTCCGGGTTCCTACACAACCTGATGAATGATGCAACTTAAAAGTCCACCTAGGAATTGTACTGGACATATTTTCAACTAGAAAGAAACAGATGCATTATTTTTTAAAGATTATTTAGAACAAAGATAGGTTGTTTAGCTTTCACTAACTGACTAGTGCATTTCAGGAGTCTTAATAAGGCTACTTTTTCATGTCTGGAGTGACTTGATAAACTGCAAGTTGCTTCTGGTGTGAGAGAATTGGCTGTTTGCAAGGACGTTGCCCAGGGGACCCCTGGATGTTTGATGTTTTACCATCCTTGTGGGAAGCTTGTCTCATGTCCCCGTATGGAAAACTGGAGCTGATAGAGGGAGCTCAACCCACTCTCCCCGGATTCAAACTGCTGACCATCAGTCAGCAAGTCCTGCCGGCACAAGGATTTAACCCATTGTGCCACTGGGGGTTCCAGCCATTAACTCCACCTATCACCCCAGCATCCCCTGCACTCCAGAGCAGCCCCCTCCTCCCCCCTCTTCCAGCAGCAACTGTGCAACCTCCTCCTCTCCATATTGCCGCCACATCAGGGCAATTGCAAAGATTGCCCCCTCCGCCTGCCCTTCATGCTCTTCAGGAATCAAGGCAGCAAACCTTCACTGTTCCTTGACCACCTCACCAACCTATGCAGATGCCAAAGATGTTGCCTGTAAACCAGTACTTGACAGAACACAAACAGATAAACACAGGTAAGGCTGTTCGTGTATGACAACTGAGGTTGCTTCCAGACAGGCATTTAATACAGGTGAAAACGGATTAAAGTAATGTGTTGTCACCCGCATTCCCACCCCAACACCTCCCTCCAAGATGTCTTGGCTTATATTCGAGTCAGCTAAAACTCAAGTATATATTGTAATTCGTGATTTGTCCTGAATTAATCCTCTTAATTAATCCTCTTTTACCTGAGGTGTTGTTTGGATGCCTCAGGTAAAGTCCAACAGGGCCTGCATTTTGAGCCCCGGCTGAGTTTTAGTTTGTTTTCTGAGGCCCCTTCTACACTGACATATAAAATTCAAATTATCTGTTTGAACTGGATTATATAGCTGTATAGACTCATATAATCCAGTTCAAAATAAATAATGTGGATTATCTGCTTTGATAATTTGGATTATGGTAGTGTAGAAGGGGCCTAAATTACCATAAAATTAGAGAAGAATGCATCTAGGATAGATAAGGATGTAAGAGAATTAGACTACAGTTGGAGTGGGTTGAGTGATTCATAAGTGTGATTTAGTCTGAGAAAACAGAGAATTTTGTTTTAAATGTATATAATCTGTTGCACTATGTCTAATTTTGGTAAATAAACTTTTGCTTTTGGTTGTATACACTTTTGGTCTTTGGAATCTATATAATCCTGAGAATGTGATTTTAGACATTGCACCTGAAGTG
This sequence comes from Anolis sagrei, assembly GCF_037176765.1. Classification (NCBI taxonomy): domain Eukaryota; kingdom Metazoa; phylum Chordata; class Lepidosauria; order Squamata; family Anolidae; genus Anolis; species Anolis sagrei. The sequence continues at coordinate 123,681,548 of NC_090025.1, read as the reverse complement.
GCAGCATTGAAGGTGGAAGGGTTGAATCCTGTTGGGGATGAAAGTAGTATAAATCCCCATAGGAATCTTTAGGGCATTTATAGTTGGTGTTACGAAAGGGGACAGCTCAGATCCCTTCTACCCGGTCATAAAATCCAGATTATCAAAGCAGATAATTCACAGTATCTGCTTTGAATTGGATTATATGAGTATACACTGCCATATAATCCCATTCAAACAGATAATCTGGATTTTATATGGCAGTGTAGAAGGGGCCTCAGTGATCAAGGAAAGCCCTCGTGCTATGTGTTTGTAGTGAACACCATGGAAGGCTTAACCCATTGGTGGGTCAAGAGTAAAGACACAATGAATCAGTCCCGTGAGTGAGATTTTCTAAGGGGAATCCTCACAGTTCATAGAACTAATGTGTTGTTGTTCTTGTTAAAACAGAAAATATTACCAATCCATTTGTACTTTGTAGCATGTCACTATTGCTATGGCACTAAGGGTTCAAAACTCAAAGGAGAACTCGTGACCGTTAACAAACCGAAGTGCTACATTCTGCTTTAGTCTTAAATGCCATAGACGAACCCAGTGCTGACAGCTTTTAAAAATATTTTCTTTTTGAAAACACACAGTCATTCACAGTCATAACACAGTTATCTGTGCCTTATGTAAAGCTGGTTTATTCATCCACTGCCCGGGTTAAAGGATTTGGAGGCGCCAGTAATACCAGCTTTAGAGGTGTAAATTACAATCTCTTGTATATACACTGAAAGGCTCTCCAGAATTCACAAGTCCTTAAGACTTGTTGAAACTAGAGAGAAAGATCTTTCCCAACTGCAGCTGATAAGATTAAAAGCCACTGAGTATTTGTACTGTGAGCCAAAAGATTCCTAGATTAGTTTGGCCAGACATATTCAAAAGAAAGGACGTCCCTCCATGGATTCACTGTACGGTCTGAGAGTCACAAGTAGTTCTCAATCACACTGCAGATCTATTCCTGACTCTCTCACTTATTCACTTTATTGGTCAAAATAATCATTAAGAGAAATGTGTATTCCTTGTGAATAACACATTTTCTCTAACTTTGACAATTCCTCAGAGATATGTGGTTCAGAAATCAGACTGTAAACTACTTTAAGCCTATGTTTATATTCTGATGACCAATCAGAAAACAAAGTGTGCCAAATATAGGCTAGCCAGTATAGAAGACCACATGCTATGACAAATAGATGACTTTAACACTAGAGAAAGCATTCTTTGAAGTATGTGCTAGTTTCACCCCATCTCATTTGGAATACCATTGCTCATTCTCTAACATCTCATAGTCTTGGCTTCTCGTTTCACAAGAGAGGGACTATTTTCATACAGGCAGCAGCTCTGGCTAAGCAAAGCAATCAGCAGCTGTGGGTTGAATGAGAATACACACACACACACACAACCCCTCTACTTTCTAATCTATGGGGCAGTATAACTTGAGGGAAGAAGATAAATAGAATCATATAAAATGATGAATATCTATAGCAGGAGATACAAAGCGCTACACTCAGGTAGATCTCTGGCCGCTGTGGCTGTCTGGATGAAGACGAACAAGCTGAAGATCAATCCTGACAAAACAGAGGTCCTCCTGGTCAATCGTAAACCGGATTGGGGTATAGGGTGGCAACCTGTGCTGGACGGGGTTACACTCCCCCTGAAGTCACAGGTCCGCAGTTTGGGAGTCCTCTTGGATTCACACTTATGCTTGAGGCTCAGGCGTCGGCGGTGTCTGGGAGGGCTTTTGCACAACTAAGACTCATGCGCCAGCTGCGACCATACCTCGCAAAGGCTGATTTGGCCGGGGTGGTCCATGCCTTGGTCACCTCTAGACTGGATTACTGTAATGTGCTCTACATGGGGCTGCCCTTGAAAACGACTCAGAAATTCCAACTGGTCCAACGGGTGGCGGCCAGAATGTTAACTGGCGCTCCTTACAGAGAGAGGTCAACCCTCCTGTTTAAGGAGCTCCATTGGCTGCCGTTTACCTACCGAACCCAATTCAAGGTGCAGGTGCTTACCTACAAAGCTCTAAACGGTTTGGGCCTGCCTACCTGCATGACCACATCTCCATCTATGAACCCACGCGCTCCCTTTGTTCATCTGGGGAGGCCCTGCTCGCGATTCCACCGGCGTCGCAAGCACGGTTGTTGGGGACGAGGGATAGGGCCTTTTCTGTGGTTGCCCCCCGACTTTGGAACACCCTCCCCAAAGACATCAGATTAGTACCCATGTTGGCAGGCTTTAGGAAGAGCTTGAAGACCCGGCTGTTTCAATGTGCCTTCCCGGAATAGAAAACTTCAGCACTATGTCCCAGAAGCACTTTATTAGAGTTTTAAGATCCTCTTCACATTGCACATGCCCTAAAATCCAATATGCCGCCTATCACACCCAGCACTTTTTAATCTGTACCCACTACTTGGCCTGGCTTTGGTTTTTACTGTGTTTATGATGTAATGTTTTGTTCACTTTATCACACAGCTCTTCTATAGTTTAGGACCTGTATTAGGGTAGTATGCCTTGAAGTATCTATTATTAGGAGAAATGAGAGTGTGTGTGAGTTCTTGCGTTCAAGTCTTTGTCATAGCTTTTCCATGAGCTGCTTGCTAGTCACTGTTACAATGGAGTATTGAACCAGAGATGCCTCTGGTTTGATCCAACATGGCTTTTCTTATGTCCCCATCATTGCTCCCTTCTGTTGGCTCTATGCAAGTCAGTTGTCCATTCCCCAAGATCTTAGTCATCTTCCCAATCCTTCCTTGGTAAGTTGTCATACTCAGGCTGCAAAAAAGGCATTCTGTTTCATTGTCCTCCCTACCCTCCATCACATGTGCCTGGTTCTCCCACACTGGATGACAAGAACAAATATCGGAAAATGGGTGGATGGGGGTAAAGTATAAGAATAAATAATGTGAGTTTACCAGAGTCAACATGCAAGATGAAACTGAAAATGTCATCTGAGATCCTATTTCATGCTGGTGGAGCATAAAATTCCAACAGTATGTTCATGATTACAGACCAGAGGGCAAAGTCTGCTCCAGTTTTCAAGCTCTATAATAACAGCCAGATGGCAGCAGGTGGCACCTCCATGGCCAGTCAGTGGCCTATAAAGAGAAGGGAATGGGCCTGCACATGGGTGCCTTCTGGCAACCATTGCATAGCCATGGGGAAAGTAATGCACAAGGAGAAAATTCACTCGAAAAACCACAGAATAATGCATTGCACCAGCATTGTACTTTCTTTTACAATCCCCAAGAAATTAATCACACCTGCCTATGCCAACAAAAGTTACTAAAAACAGGAATCCTAATATGCCTCAAAATAGGAAGTAAAACCCTTTGTAATATGTGTGTATTAAGAATGCACACTTCAAAGTCACAGACTTTGTTACAATTCTATTATTCTTATATTCATGCATACTTTTAAATTATACTGAATTGTGTACTTAATGGCCACAGCAGATGTAGCATATATAGTACATACAGCATGTCCTTCCACAATGACTTGCTGTGACCTCCCTGGTACTGCAACATTCCCATGGGTATGAGTGCCCAAGCCATATCCAATTTTCTCCTGCAGCTGGAAAAATGGAAAATGATATATCTTCCAAGAGACTTCATGGGCACTCTGGAGTTCGAGGAGGATATTGTTTTTGTGCTTCCAGCTGCAAGACCATAGTCAAATCTGATTACCCTCACTCTCACCTAACTACAAAAAAGGCTGTGGAGGCTGCTGAAGTGGCAGCGGGGAAGGAGGCATGTGTTTAGGTGGGCATGAAATACAATTATATCTGACATTGCTTTATATTCTATCAGATCCACAAAAGATCATGGGCAATTTTTATTTAGCTAGGGAAAGTGTGTGTGTGTGTGTGTGTGTGTGTGGTGGGGAGGGGGGATTGCAAAAGTTAGATATGTGTAAAAGCCACTATAGGATAGTATTTTGGGTTTGAAGACCAGGTTTCAAATCCTCAATCAGCTATGAAATCCTTAACTTTGGGCAAGTCACATTCTTTCAGGGCAGGCAGATCCATACTGACCCAGTATTCCAGTGCTAATCTGGTATGGTGTATATTGGATTAGACTCAGAATAGGTTAGACAAGCACTCCACTGTGGAGGTAGGAGTGAGTCCTGACTACTGGCCCAACTGTTTACATGGGCCCAAAGTTGGGGAATACTCCAAAATCTGGGACAGAATTCACAGTATTCTCCAACTTGGCTTATTGTGTTAAGGTAGCCTTACCGTGGATCAGCTCCATGTGGCATTTGGCCACCATGGATCTGACCCCCAGCCCTTCCACATTAATGACCTCATCAGTTGGGATGAATTTAACCTCCTAGGACACTTTCACCCTGTCTAATGGATGGGGCCCGACGCCAAACATCACACAGTATTGTGTGACATCCAGTGGAGGCCTCACACAAAACCAGGGTGAAAGTATTGCGAGATGCTTTTCCCCCAACAGGGGAGGCCTCTTCAAGATGGTGACACTTCCTCATGTGATGGGGAAGCATTATGGAGAGGGAGCTGCACATGGGGTGACAGATTTGCTCTGCTGCTCCCTCTTTCGTGGTGAAAGCCCAGCAAAGCAGGACACTTCACCAGAGCTTTCTGGTGAGGTCAATAGCGTATATGTGCCCTCAATCTCAGGGACGGCAAGGGCAAGCCCCCTCTGAACAAATTTTGCCAAGCAAATCCCATGATAGACTCACCTTAGGGTCACATAAGTCAGAAATGACTTGAAAGCAAACACAGCAGGGAAGCTGAGAGCTTATGTAGAAATAAATCTCTTATAAATATGAACGCAGCAGTAAGCTAATGTAGGGCTCACACCAAATGCATTGTTTTGTTTTCTGAAAATGGCTTTTGCTTAAATAAGATGTGGGACAATCAAAGTACTGAACCTAAAAGTAAGTACAAGATTCAAATCAGATATGACACTGGTCCTGAGTCATGGTTTAATGTACCAGTGAATTAATCTTTCACAGTTGTAATATATTTGGATGGTATAGATCAGGTGTTATTTTTAAAGGAATGCTGACAAATTCAACGATGAGTCATGTTATGTCTTATATAATCAACCAACATACATACCCCCCCCCTCTCTCTTTCTCTTGTTCACACACACACGTACACAGATGCAGACAGCAATGTTTATAAACTAAAACAGTGCGATAAGGTTGCACATTAGAAACTGGAAAAGTAATTCATTGGCATTAGCACACATAATTGAAATTATTTTGATGTGTTGATTTGTCATTAACTAATTTAATATTTGAAATACTTTCCAGAACATACCATGGGAATTATGGAGAATGCTGCTTTTGATCTATAGGGGAACATGTTCTTATTTATTTATTCAGAAATACACTTTTTGTTATTTTAACCCCTTTCCGCCTCCCATGCAGATATCTTTTTTCCCATATGGACTATATAACCTATAGTATTATATTGTCTGAATATGTGGTTAATCCAATACCTCTGGAAAATAATAGATAGAGAAAGATGGCCTTAAAATAAAGTATCTCATCTTACAATCTATTCAATTAGATTTCCTGGCTAATATGTATCTTTTCTCTTTTCTATCCCATCCAACCTCATCAATATGTACATTGTTCACTTGCCATATTTACTAAAGGTTGATAAAGAGTGTAGTATTTTCAGCTAAAGGATGCTGATAGACTGCAGGTTGGCTACAAAAATCATACAAATAAACAAAAATGGGATAATTCTTAATATTGACATTTTGGGGTGATTCTGAGCACAGGCAGAACAAATTAAATCATGATTCACATAGGTCAGAGGTAGAGCATATGTTTTGCTTATTTAACTCATTAAGACTTATTTCTAATTAGATTTATAACACAAACATTAGCATTGATGGGAAAGAATGAATTTAGCTAGCTGTAGGCTACAAGTTCCAGTCTTACAACAGAGTGTGAAAAGGTTGAGGCAGGAGCAAAAAAAGCCAAGGGAGAATATGTGTGGGGTGGTGAGAAAAACTTTCTAGTTTATTATCAAAGTGTCTAGACTTGTGTGAAAACAATACACTAAATGGATTACAAAGGGTTTTATTGCAGCTCATCACTAATAAAAACAATCAATATCTGATATGTTACAATAATGTGCAAACCAGGTTCAGCACCAACAGACAGATAGCCTTAAGGTCCCCCTCATGTCCTTGGCTTAGCAATGACCACATGGCACAACATTGCCAGTGGTTGTCACTTGTCACATTTTCTTACACTGACTGGAGTGCTAAAGTGCTGTGGGAGCGGGGAGGTTGAAAGGAGGAATAACCCCCTCTTACCTCTGTCCTTCTCTGATTACTTTAGTGTTCCACCCAGCATCAGTAGATGCAAAGAATGACAACTACCAGCAATTTTGCATCTTGTGGTTGCTGCTGTCCCAGGGCCATCATGTGGACACCATGAAGTCCATTTACCCCCCCCCCCCCCCGCCTTATTTGAGTCATGTAGATGGGCTCAAAGATGAGGAGCTAGTCAGCGATGAAAAAAGAACGAAAAAAAAATAACCCCAATTCAGGACATGCAGCATTTTGGATTACTCAGGAATTGATTACAAAGCCAGGATTTTTAAAGGCTAAGAATTCAGTCCTCTGCTTATCAAGGGAAATATTTCAGTTTTCAGTTTTTTTCACTTACTGCCTTTATCTTTTAAGTACATTTTAAGTTTGTCCCATTGACTTTGCAAAGGAAATTGCAAACATATCAATAGCAGAAAAGAATGAACTTCTTGGAGAAAACTTGGTGAAACCACAATTTTCAGAAAGGAATGCTCTTGGGAGGACAGAAGTAAATTGTGCATAAATCTGAGACACTAAAACATGTACACAAGCTGAAATTCTGCTCTGGCAGGACCATCCTCTCCTAGTTACTACTCCGATAGAAAATGATAATTGTATGTGTATATCATCCACACAAGAAGGTTTCGAGATTGTGTACTGCAACCTCATGAATTAGGAAGTCTCCCTGGGCGAATCCACAAATATGAAAATATATGGGGAAATGGGCAGAAGTAAGCTACAGTCATTATTCAATATATAGAAGGTAAATAGAGACAACATACATTAAAATTGGTTTGGGGTGATGGTAGTGAAAATGTTGGTAGTATTTATACACAGTTTCCTTGGAGCATTGAAAATGGAATCAAAAATCTTGTTTTTCCTGAAGGTTTTATGGAACATCAGACTCATGTAGTGTGGATGTCTCCTAAATTTACATATCAAATTAAGAAAAATCTAAAAATAATAAGATATCCTGAAGTAGATTAGAATGGGTTAATATGAATATCCAACTTTTTATTATGGCAGTTTGAGGCTCTAATGTCACACTTTCTTTAGATCAATGTTTCTCAACCCTGGGGGGATCACGAGTGGGTGTTAGAGGGGTTGCCGAAGACCATAGAAAACACAGTATTTTCTGTTGGTCATGGGGGATTCCATGTGGGAAGTTTGGCCCTATTCTATCATTGCTGGAGTTCAGAATGCTTTCTGACTGTAGGTGAACTATATATCCCAGCAACTACAACTCCCAAATGTCAAGGTCTATTTTGCCCAAACTCCACCAGTGTTCACATTTGGGCATATTGAGTATTCGTGCCAAGTTTGATCCTGATCCATTATTGTTTGAGTCCCCAGTGCTTTTTGGATGTAGGTGAGCTACAACTCCAAAATGCCCACCAAACTCTTCCAGTATTTTCTGATGGTCATGGGAGTTCTGTGTGTCAAGTTTGGTTCAATTCTATTGTTGGTGAAGTTCAGAATGCTCTTTGATTGTAGGTTAAATATAAATCCCAGCAACTACAACTCCCGAATGACAAAATCAATTTCCCCAACAACACCAGTATTCAAATTTGGGCATATTGGGTATTTCTGCCAAATTTAGTCCAGTGAATGAAAATAATCCTGCTTATCAGATATTTACATTGTGATTCTTAACAGAAGCAAAATTACAGTTATGAAGTAGCAACAAAAATAATTTTATGGTTGGGGGTCACCACAATCTGAGGAACTGTGTTAAAGGGTCATGGCATTAGGAAGGTTGAGGAAACACTGCTTTAGATAGTTATTGAATGATACTGAGAATGAATGATCATTATTTTCAGCTGTAGCAGCACTGAGTTCTTAGAAGAAAGGGTTGCCTATAAATCAAAAGAAAGAAAGTCAACAATTGAATCAATAATCCCCAAATTTACAGAATCATGATGCACTACTGGATGCTACCTTTTATTTCTAACTGAAGTGGTGATTTCAAAAATCCAAAAATAAATTGGTGTCATCATTACAGCATCGGTATTATCAATGCATAAAATGCATAATGACTCCATCTTTTGATGACTGGTACGGAGTAGAAGCTGATGATTTGTCATTTCTTTCTCTAATGTTCAGGCTAGGCATGCACCCAAACTGGATTATTGTCCTCATGTAGCCTCTCTAAAAAGCATCTATATATAATCTTTAATCTCAGTTTAGATTTTTTTTTTAAAAAAATGCAAGGATTCCAAGAGTAGGAGGATAGAACTGAATAAAATGTGTGAAGCTTATGCAAAGCAACAGTCCCAAATAACCACATAAATTATACCATAAATAATATGCATTTATTTATTTTTCAGAAAGACATATTAGATTAATATTTCTTCTGCTATCACATGACAACAATCAGTTGCATTGGACTTCAAATTACATTTCAACAAAGTAATATCAAAGATTGTTAGAAATCATGTTGATAAGTGCAACGATATTAACTGAAACTGTAAACTGCAGACTGCAATATTTGGCCACAAACTGTGACTTGAGCAGTTAATTTGTCTTCACATTAATCCTGTTGAAAATGTCTAATCTCTTGATAATCTGGTTTCAGCCATATGCAGTTCGTTATATAAATACATATTGAGTTGTTTCAGATATTTACATCCTAGCTTCTAGAACAGAGAAAATAGAAATTAATGATGATGGATAGACATGCCACGTTTGCACTGAACATTTGTTTAAGCTTATTGCAACATTTTTAGGGCTGATTGGCACAAAATGTGCTTATTGGTCCAGCAAGACAATTTTCTGCTTCAATGATGCCCTCTATCATGGATTTGTCCTTAGTTATATCACATGCCATTTACCAACAAATAATTCGGGGTGAAGGGCAAGTGGATTAGGTGACAAGATTGTCACCACATGTTCATTTATTTCCACATCTGAATGGCATGTGTTGCTGAGATGCATAATTCACATCAATCTGCAGTAAAGATGCTTTTAACATTTCTTTCAACCCAAACAGCCCCTACCTTTTTGACAGGCAGCAGGGGAAGGAAAGTTCCAACATTTTTCTGCCCTGAGTCCCCTTGGGGAGATAGGGCAGAATACAAATAAAGTTATTTATTTATTTATTTATTTATTTATTTACTTTATTTGTATACCGCTCTTCTCAGCGCTTAGGCGACCCAGAGCGGTTTACAACAATTTAGGTATACACAATACAAAATCATTAAGCATTTAAAAGCAATAGCATCACATATTATTATTACTATTATTATTTGAAACACAACAAGATGAGTCCATAGCAGACAAGATCACCCTGCTGGCTGTGATGATGATGATGATGATGATTATTATTATTATTTGAAAAACAAAAAGATTAGTACACGACAAACAAGATCACTCTGCTGGTTGTATTGGATCGCATGTGGGACACTTCCCAAGTGTCTAGGACTATGTGATGTATCAGCGTATAATGCGTACAGATCCCAGTAGGGTGGCCTTTTGCAGCTGACAGATGGTAATTTTGTCAGCACCGATTGGGTTTAAGTGCAGGCCGAGGTCTTTCGGTACTGCACCCAGTGTGCCGATCACTACTGGGACCACCTTGACTGTCTTTGCAGTTCGATCTTTAAATCCTTGTATCATGTCAGCTTTTCCAGTTGTTTATCTTTAATCCTGCTGCTGCCTGGGATTGCAACATCAATGATCCATACTTGGATTTTTTAACACAATTGTGAGTTCAGGAGTATTGTGCTCCAAAACTCTGTGAGTCTGTATTCGGAAGTCCTAGACCAGTTTGACGTGTTCATTTTCTGTAACTTTTTCAGGCTCGTGATCCCACCAGTTGTCACAGGCAGGTGGCATTTGTGACACAAGTTCCAAAGAATCATCTGAGCAATGATATTTTGCCTCTGTTTATTTATTTATTTATTTATTTATTATTATTATTATTTCTTCCATGGAAATCCTCAATTTAACTGAAGATATAACCCAAAATCAAGATTGTTCAATTTCTGGATCCATTTGCATGAGTCATTCATATGCTTAGGAACTCCATGTGCAAAACCAGTATAGAGTTAAATCCTTCTAGGCATCTTTGCTTCAAAAGCTTGATCTGCCTGGTTTGCTCTTTTTGGTTGCTGAAGAGCTACTACAGCAAGAAAAGGGAAGAAGGACCTTTTTTTTGGATTTGCTGGGGGGAAGAGCGTTTGGAATACAAAATGCCAATGAGATGAGAATAGGATGTTTGTCTGAGTTTACTGCTGGGGCAATAAGTTCATTGCAACTCAAATGCAGACACAACAAATAGTAACTGAGAAATGACAGTAGGGTGAGTGACCTGCTCTAAGCCACAAACAGCTTTGCTGTCTGTACAGCAGATGATTAACTGCCCTATTTTTATTCAGTCCTGTTTGTGAACTCACTAAGCCACAGACAGTTAACAGAAAATTATTCTCTCCCCCTCCCATCACCCCTGCTACTCTTTCAAAAATGCTATTCGTTATGAAATTCATCACTTGATCCAGGAATGCAAAAGTAATTTATTGACGACAATTTTAATTGACTTATTTGTTTTGGCATTGGTAGACCAGTTGATTGCATTTTGCCCTGCCAGGTTCAAGCTGACCACATCCCCCCTCCAACCCCTGTTACTAAAACAAGCACAACACAATGCTGTCAACAGACTTAAGCACCCAAAGCTGGATGAAGCACACTTTGTAACAGGCCACAGCAGGGCACGAATAAAAACCTAACATGATTCATTAAGCAGGCTTATTGATATGCCCGTGATCTTTAAACATTAGACAATTAACAGAGCTCTGCCAATCCCTGGAAATACATGTTGTTCTAACGGATATTTGAAAAATGGACCTCTTTAGCCCAATGGCAGTTTTTAACATTTAGAGGACATTACAGACCAATGACATTTTAGCAGCTGGAACAAATAGTTTTCATACAAACCATTCATTCTATGGCTATATATCTTTATCTACAAATTGGCTGGGATGCTTTAGCTAGGTTTGCTTCATTAGTGATCTCAATGGTTTAATCCATGGGGTCACTGGCTCTGAAAATGCCAAAGATGTAATAGAGCCCCAGTTCCACGCTTACAGTGTGGAAGAAGTGGCCGCAGCAGGACCTGAGGACCCTTCTTTTGTGGTAGAGATGTTCTCTGTTGTCTAAACTACAAAGTGGAATATTTTCCTGGGCAATGAATTATTCTCACACTTTAGACTGGCTTTCTTAACTGAGAATTAATGTTTTAGATATAGTCCTTCACTATGCAAGTTCATTTGACATTTTGTGGTTGGGTCATATCATTACATTGGTGACAAGAAGTGATACTCTTCCTTGTTAGATGAAATTTCTGGAGCTATGCAGAAATAAAGAGACAAAGAGCAAGGATTAGACACATTTGCCCTCTGCCAACATGATTTCTAATAGTATTATATGTGAGGAATTTTCATGAAAGAACTGAGGTGGATCTTGTAAAGAAACCTGGCAATTTTGACAAGGGGAATTTTGCTAATTTCTCACTCCTGCATCTCTCACTCTGTCTATCTCTCTTGCGAAGGTGAGTTCAGATCAAAGTGCCTGTGTCTCCTTATACTAGTGGTTCTCAATCTTCCTAATGCCACAACCCCTTAATACAGTTCCTCATGTTGCGGTGACCCCCAACCATAAAATTATTTTTGCTGCTACTTCATATTTGTAATTTCGCTACTGTTAGTAGAATTTTGAGCATGCTCAGTCAGCATTCGATGGACCGGATACCACAAGTTACACACATTGTAGCTAAACACACATTCAAAGTGTGTGGGGATTTTTTTTTAAAAAAAAGAGTTTTAAAAATGTAATAATAATAATAATAATAATAATAATAATAATAACTATCATCTTTATTTATATTCTGCCCTTCTCCCTTATAGATCTCAGAGTGGATTACAGCATTTTAAATACATAGGCAAACATTTAATGCAGTGATTCTCAACCTTTTTAGTGCCGCGACCCCTTCACACAGTTCCTCATGTTGTGGTGACCTCCAACCATAAATTATTTTCACGCAACTTCAAAACTGTAATTTTGCTACTGTTACGAATTGTAATGTAAATATCTGATATGCAGGATGATTTTTCATTAACTGCAGCAAATTTGGCACAAATAACTGACACATTCAAATTTGAATACTGGTGGGGTGGGGAGTGTGTGATTTTATCATTTGGGAGTTGTAGTTGCTGGGATTTATAGTTAACCTACAATCGAAGGGCATTATGAACTCCAGCAATGATGGAATTGAACCAAACTTGGCACATAGAACTAGCATTACCAACAAAAAATACTGGAAGGGTTTGGTAGGCATTGACCTTGAGTTTTGGGGTTGTAGTTCATCTACATTCAGAGAGCACCATGAACTCAAACATGACACGAATATGCAGTATGCCCAAATTTGAACACTGGTAGAGTTTGGGGAAAATAGACCTTGACATTTGGGAGTTGTACTTGCTGGGATTTATAGTTCATCTGCAATCAAAGAGCGTTCTGAAACCCACCAATGATAGAATTGGGCCAAACTTCCCCCACAGAACCCCCATGACCAACAGAAAATACTGTGGTTTCTGATGGTCTTTTGCAACCCCTTTGACACCCCCTCACAACCTCTCCAGGGGTCCCAACTTCCTGGTTGAAAAACACTGCCTTATACTATTCCTTCATTTGTTCATTTTTTCCACAATTCATGAAAACAGCACAAACCATAGATATATCCCAGTCAAGATATTTGCAAATTTTGAAATCACCTATTGTCTGCACTATATTGTAATGCAAAACTATTTCCTTGGGCTTATTGTTACCTATGTTAGCATGAACTCAAGACTTTCATCTCATGTACCTGCCATTTTTGGTCTTCCCATTTTGTCTTTAGTTCTGCTCACTGCTAAAATACATCTCTTGATAACATCTATGAAATTGAATTTTGCCTTCAGGCTAGAAGAATTTCCTCACCTTTGCTGTAAATATGTCTGACAGATCCAGGAGTCTGGTCTGAATACCAGTGTATTTGAGAAATCTTTCTTGTGCAATACATCTCCCATGGCTTTGCTCACCATTCCTTATAAACCCACTAGTCACTATACTCAAGAACAAGAAAAATCCCAGGTTCTGTTTACATGAATGTATCTCATCCGATATAAACCAGCAAATTGCTTTTTTAGTGCCGGGAACAAAGTATCCATTGTTTGTTCTGTTTCCCATGGAGCGTCATTAGTGAGATGAATTATCTTAGATTCAAAGCCAAAACTCATATGAGAAACAAACAGGATCAGAAGGAGGCATGGGGGCTGTCTTTATGAATTAGTCATCTTGCTGCTGGGATACTTCACATGTCTTTGCTACTGGTGTAGAGAGACCTAGTTCACTGCATGTAATACATACACTAGTTTGTGTGGTATGAGGGGAAAGCAGATGGCAAGGAGGTATAAAACTTTAATGTTCTCCAATCTGTTTACTTATTTCAATCAGCTATCATAATCATCACCCACTGTGTGCTTCGCTTACATGAGGAAGTGCTTGTGTGTTCCAACAGGAGAAAATCCTACATAATGTGTCTAATAGGTTGGTTAATTATAATTTGAAAGCTAATTTCCTACTCAAAAGATTATGACATAATTAGGTGACATCTGTGTGGGATTTTCCCCACATTCACAAAGATGGTGTGGCCTGACCCCCACATCAACTGGACACTTTGGATTGTGACTCTAATGCACCCATGGTCTCATTACTTTTTCCATGTTTCATGAAACTGTGTTCAAGCTATCATAGTCTGTTGTACACATTATGCGAATTAAAATCGGTTTATCCTTGAAGTGGGGAAAGTGCAGCCCGTGGGCTTTAGCTCACATATTTTTGTGATTTTCCGGGGCCTTCTGGTACCAATGCCAATCTGTCAATTAGCTATCTACCAATCTAACTCTCTACCTATTTATTTATCAATCATCTGTCTCCCAAATGCTTCCAGGAAATGTTGTCAGGAAATTCCTCCACATTTTTTGTTTCCCTTGACTGTTTGTGGTGCAAGAAAGGCCCTGGAAGAGAAGACCAAAGACCACGCAGACATTTCCTCCAAAAAAACACTTTGAGGGCATTAGGGGTTTTCCTGCCTTGGAGCCTGGCGATTCCATCGACGCCTTGGTGTCTCTCTATAATGGGGAGATGTCCAGGGCGTTAGATGTGATCGCACCCGAACGCCCCATCTCGTTGCGTCGTGACAGGCCATCTCCCTGGTTCACTGGGGAGCTGGCCGTGATGAAGCATGCGAGAAGGGGGCTAGAGCGCAAATGGAGGAAATCTCGGGTCGTATCTGATCGAGCACGGGCTAAAGCCTCTCTTAAGGCTTACTCCGTGGCTATTCAGGTGGCCAGGAAATCATTCACGACCACCCGGATAGCGTCTGCAGCAAATAGATCATCGGAGCTGTTTCGGGTCGTGGGGGAACTCCTCCACCCATCTGTGGTGGAGGAGGTCACTGATGACCCAGCAGCTCGGTGTCGCGATTTCGCACACCACTTTGCAGGCAAAGTCGCCCAGATACGCCTTGAGCTTGACTCCAATTTCATCGCAGTTCCAGAAGAGGTGACGGAGACATCTGCTTGTCCAACCTTGTGGGATTCTTTTAGGCTTGTTCTTCCTGAAACCGTGGAGGAGATTCTTGGGGCTGTGAGAGCGACCACCTCACCCCTAGACCCGTGCCCATCTTGGCTCATTAAATCAGCCAGGGAGGGGCTGGTTGATTGGTTTGTATTGATTATCAACGCATCGTTGGAGCAAGGGATTTTTCCATCTACCTTGAAACAGGCTGTGGTTCGCCCACTCCTCAAGAAGGCTTCCCTTGACTCCACGGTGCTGAGTAACTACAGGCCAATTTCCAACCTCCCTTTTTTGGGCAAGGTGCTGGAGCGGGTGGTCGCCTCCCAGCTCCAGGGCTTCCTAGATGATACCAACTACCTAGATCGGTCACAATCTGGTTTCAGGCCTGGTCATGGCACCGAGACGGCATTGGTCGCCTTGGTGGATGACCTCCGCAGAGAGCTGGACAGGGGGAGTGTGACTCTGTTGGTTCTCTTGGACATCTCAGCGGCTTTCGATACCATCGACCATGGTATCCTTCTGGGTCGTCTCTCTGGGATGGGCCTCGGGGGCGCAGTTCTATCGTGGCTCCGGTCCTTCCTAGAGGGTCGAACCCAGATGGTGAAGCTGGGAGACGCCTGCTCGGACCCCTGGCCATTGACCTGTGGGGTCCCGCAAGGCTCTATTCTGTCGCCCATGCTTTTTAACATCTACATGAAACCGTTGGGAGAGGTCATCCGGAGTTTTGGAGTTGGGTGCCATCTCTATGCGGATGACGCACAACTCTACTACTCCTTTCCACCTAATGCCAAGGATGCCTCCCGGGTGCTGGACGAGTGCCTGGCCGCTGTGTCGATCTGGATGAGGAAGAACAAGCTGAAAATCAATCCTGACAAGACAGAGGTCCTCCTGGTCGATCGTAAACCGGATCGGGGTATAGGGTGGCTACCTGTGCTGGACGGGGTTACACTCCCCCTGAAGCCACAGGTCCGCAGTTTGGGTGTCCTCCTGGACTCGTCGCTTACACTTGAGGCTCAGGTGTCGGCGGTATCCGGGAGGGCCTTTGCACAATTGAGACTCGTGCGCCAGCTGCGACCATACCTCGAGAAGGCTGATCTGGCCGGGGTGGTCCATGCCTTGGTCACCTCTAGAATGGATTACTGCAATGCGCTCTACGTGGGGCTACCCTTGAAGACGGCTCAGAAACTCCAACTGGTCCAGCGGGCAGCAGCCAGGATGCTAACTGGGGCTCATTACAGAGAGAGGTCAACCCTCCTGTTCAAGGAGCTCCACTGGCTGCCATTTATTTTCCGAGCCCAATTCAAGGTGCAGGTGCTTACCTACAAAGCCCTGAACGGTTTGGGACCACCCTACCTGCGTGACCGCATCTCCACCTACGAACCCACACGCTCGCTCCGGTCATCTGGGGAGGCCCTGCTCGTGATCCCATCCACGTCGCAAGCGCGCCTGGTGGGGACACGAGACAGGGCCTTTTCTGTGGCGGCCCCCCGACTTTGGAATGCCCTTCCAAGAGAGCTTCGCCAGGCCCCTACTTTAGCAGCTTTCAGAAAGAACCTAAAAACTTGGCTGTTCCGATGTGCCTTCTCAGATTAGGAATCCCCACCCAAGTCCTAGAAGCACTTTAGCACAATTAACATTACTGCACACCGCACTATTTTATTCCCATGCTCCTCCTACCACTCTAGCACTTTTAACCCTGTACCCCACTGCGCTGGCCGGCCCAGTTTTAAAGTGTCATGATGTATTGTTACTGTCGTTATTGCTTGCTTAACTTATTGATTTGCTATGTTTTCTACTGTTGTGTTGTTTTACTGTATTGTGTTTTGAGGCTTCGGCCTGTGTAAGCCGCATCGAGTCCTTCGGGAGATGCTAGCGGGGTACAAATAAAGTTAATAATAATAATAATAATAATAAAAGTCTAAAACATTAGGGAGGACATGATGGGAAGGTGTGGCTTTCTGATCTCTCTTAAAATTGTTCCCCTCAGGGCTCAGCAATTACCCACTCATTATCTATACATTCAGAGCTGTATGCAGGTGTTAAGAAAATGCAAGCATGGAAGAACCTGGTCCATCTCATTATGCTTCATGTTGATCACAAATATACATACATATTTCCAATCACACAAAATGTTGTAACCATTTTCTACTAAATGTAACTATAGACTGTTTTCTTATTTATTTCTTTAATAAGCAACAGGGCCTATACAAATATCCATGTGCTTATACATATCTCTTATCATTTTGAAACATCTGTGCAGAGCAATTTTCATTCTTTGATGCAAGCAAAAAAAAACCCACCATATTTCAAAGTTTTTCAGACATGAACAAAATAAAACATTGTCACACAGATCAATATAACATGCCAAGCTAGAATCTGTCACCTGAGGCACTAATATTCAACGTACACAAACATAGGGTGAAGTCTTCAGTCAACTTTTCATGGTCCCTCACGGTCTCATTTTAACAAAACAGATTAACAGAAGTCAAAAGATAGCTTTCCATAACTGAATAATCACATTCTTTTTTAATTAGAACAGGAAATATGAAGAAGAGCACACGATCTCATTATGAAGTGCCTGCCAAGGTATGTTACCATAATCTAAGGCTACAAGATTCATAAATCAGCTATGCTTGTCCTATAGCTATCTCATTTTGTAATCACATGTATTTGCTATCAGAGAGGATTATTTTGAGGCTTTACCCAGACTAAGGCCCCATCTGCACTACCATATAATCCAGATTATCAAAGCAGATAATTCACATTATCTGCTTTGAACTAGATTATATGAGTCTACACTGCCATATAGTCCCATTCAAAGCAGATAATCTTTTATAAGATTTTACATGACAGTGTAGAAGGGGCCTAAAAGAATGCCTAACACCTGCAGTTATTCCAAACACCCATGCTAAATGTGCCTACTAGGCCATAACATATAGCAATTTCTATCACACACATTTGCTTTATATGCAAATGGATACAATCAGATAATTGGCATAGAAGAAGAAGAAGAAGAAGAAGAAGAAGAAGAAGAAGAAGAAGAAGAGGAGGAGGAGGAGGAGGAGGAAGAAGAAGAAGAAATAATAAACTTTATTTGTACCCCACCACCATCTCCCCAACGGGACTCTGGGCGGCTTACATGAGGCCAAGCCCAACAACGCAACAACAAAATAAAATCAAAACATAAGCAACAACATAATCAATTACATAGAACATAAACTATAACAATACTACAACCAATATAACATTACAATAAAATAAAATCATTCATGAAACAGAACAGTGAGTGGGCCACATGTACAGATTAAAATACTAAGGATAAAAACAGGAGGTGAGATAGCAGTGGAGCAAATTATTTGTGAGGGAGAAACTCTTCTGAGATGGGGCTGAGAAAAGAACCTTCACGTAAAGGAGGAGGAGGAGGAGTGCACTAAAAACAAATATTGAGGGTGAATGGTAGTATGAGATTATATGATTAATCTCCAAAAGCACAGCAGAAGAGCCAGGGAGGGAGGGAAGGGGAGAGAGGAAGGGAAGGAAATAAGGGAGCAAGGAAGGAAGGATGGAGAGAAGGAAGAAAGGAAGGAGGGAGGCAAGGAGGGAGGCAAGAAAGAAAGGGAGGAAGGAGGGTGGGAGAGGAGGCAGGAAGAAAAGAAGGAAAGAGGGAAGCAAGGAGGGAGGGAAGGAAGAAAGGGAGGAAGGGGCGGGACTGAGGGAGGGCAGAAGGAAGGGGAGAGAGAGGAAGGGGAGGGCGCAAAGAAGGAAGGGAGAAAGGAAGGAAGGAGGGAGAGAAGCAAATAAGCAAAAAGGGCTTGAGGGAGAGAGGGAGGAAGAAAATAAGGAGGGAGAGTATGAAGGAAAGAAAGTAAGAAGGAGGGAGGAAAATGGGTAGCACCTCACTCAGGCTCCCAGGGCTCCTTCTCCAGCAATTTGCGGAGGAGGTGCACCCTGAGTTAAAGCAGGAAGAGGCAGGTTCCGGGCAAAGGGCTCCTCCTCCTCTCCTTTCTTTTTTTCTCTGCTCTTTCTTCCTGCCCTTTCCCCTTCCACTGCTGCAGCTTCGCTCTAAAGTCAGCCATGGTAAACCAGGATACTTTTTGCTTTGAAAACACATGTTGCATCGACACTATGAAATTGAACTGCCCTCGCTCAATGTGATGGCATCCTCGGAATTGTATTTTACAAGGTCTTTGCTTTGTGGACCACTAGTGGTCTACGGACCACAGGTTGGGAACCATTGATCTAAGCTCTGGGAAACTGTGAATACAGACCTGCTTTGTCACCAGTGCAGGGCTTTTTTTAAAGCAAAAAAAATGGAAAATGTTCTTCAACATCCCCTTGCCACTAGAAAACATCAGACATTTTCTTTCCCTACATCTTAGCAATTAGTAGAAAATTAATTATCATTCCCACATAGAGATAATATTGTGGGAAAAATGGGTGAGAAAAATCATCCCTGTCCTACTGTCTTGTATCCTCTTGCATTCTTCAACTGGTCAAGATCAATTAAATCACATTCTTTGATCAAGCAGAAGCAATAGGTTGGTTATGGGAGAGAAGTGAAAAACAATTCCTATTTGCCATGATGTGCGTGCAAGTAGAGGAGGGAGGCAGAAAACATGGTTCTGTTAGAGCCAATGGCAATTCTTCCACATGCTAAAGCAGTGCCCACATGGCACAAAATCATGCCCAAAGTATTTCATTATTTCAATATAAATCAGTTGGAGTGCACATAATTCAATAATCTCAACTGAGTAGGGGACTTAACAGTAAAACAAAAACATCTTTTGTCACTTTGTTTTTCTCTCCCCAAAGTTTGGATTGGATTTCTGCCCAGTTGGGCATTGGCATTACAAACATGTGACTAATATTCTCTTATTTACAGTGCTGAGGGGCTTGAAGCTGGCACAAAATAGACACTTAGTAAAGCAGAAATTTCCATGGCAGAATGGTGAGTCATTAATATTTCTCACCAGGTTATGCAATCATGCTCCATTTTGAAAAGAGGGGGAAACTTTAAAAAATTGAAAGTTTGACAAAACTGAATGAAAGGCTTGATTTATAAAAATAACATATATGTGTTTTACATTTTTTTTAAACAGCAGAACACAGGGACACTGTACAGAAACAGGATTGTTGCTGTTATGGAATAGTGGTAGCGCATGATGCATAATTAAAGATGGAAAAATATTGGCATAAAGAAATACATCTTTTGTTGCATTTAGGAGGATTATGATGGATTTAGATGAAGTGGCAGTAAACACT
The DNA here is from genome assembly GCF_037176765.1 of Anolis sagrei. NCBI lineage: Eukaryota > Metazoa > Chordata > Lepidosauria > Squamata > Anolidae > Anolis > Anolis sagrei. The sequence continues at coordinate 123,661,347 of NC_090025.1, read as the reverse complement.
CCTTGTCTCGTTCTCACAATGACATCAATGTTATGGCACCGACAAAAACAGATCATAGATATACTTATCCCCAAATCCCAGTCTTCGCCTTTAATTTTCTCATGGAGAGTTTGTTTTGCAAAAGGTATAAAAACTTAATGGAAGACATGATTACAGCCTGTGTGGAAAGTATTTAAACTGGAAAATCCAGCTCTTAAACCCTGTGGAGTTTATATAGTTGTGCATGAGCATGTTTCTGAGATGTATGCACCATTATGTTTTCTATTGCATTTTTCTATGTCATATCACAGGATACAAATACAGGAAATAAATCTTTCGAGGTTTTTGAGGTCTGATGAGCAAGCTAAAAACAACTGATGATATATGTCTGACATTGGACTCTGAAATGGAAGCATGTTGCTCATAACATTTCAGAGAATAATATGGATCACTTTGGGTGTATTAAGAAACCATCAATGAAAAAGAAAAGAATGAAAATAAAAAGCAGGGAGACTATCTCTCATGCAAAATGTTTGGGATCAAAAATGATTGGGATTTTTGAGTTTGGGGGATTTTAGAATATCTGGATTTGCATATACATAATGAACATATCTTGAAGATGGAGCCCAGGTCTCAACACAAAATTCCTTTATGGTTCATATATATTTTATACACAGTATGAAATTTTCTTTGTGTAATTATTTAAAATAAGATAATGTACAGGTGATACTTGACTCCAGACAGGCTTTTCAAGATGTACAGAAGTAGTCCCAGTAAATGTTGGAAATGTGAGAAAAATGTTGAGACAGTTTACCACATGTAGTGGTCTTGTAAAAAGCCCCAGAAGTATTGACCTCAAATATATATGATCCTAGACAATATTGTAAAAGTTCAGTTTACAATAAAACCAGGACTTTATTTGTTTGAAATGCTGAATGATCATTTAGAAAATAAATATGGAAGATATTTATTTGTCGTGTCAGGAGCAACCAGATATTTGTATTACATTTTTAACAAAACAAACAGACAAATAGAAAAAAAACACAAAGTTTGCAAGCTTGGTAGTTGATTAAATGTCCTTTGACCAGTATCTGGCCACTTGGAGTGCCTCTGGTCTGTTCAGCACCTTCCAAGTTGCCCAGTCTTCTGTGTGCCCCGGGGGGAGTCTCTCATTTGGTATCAGCCATTGATTGATGTTATGGGTTTGAGCCTGCCACTTTTGGACTCTCGCTTGCTGGGGTGTTCCAGCGAGTGTCTCTGTAGATCTTAGAAAACTATTTCTTGATTTAAGTCATTGACTTTCTGGCTGATACCCAAACAAAGGATGAGCTGGAGATGTCACTGCCTTGATCCTTTCACTATTGGCTGCTACTTCCCGGCGGATGTCAGGTGGTGCAATACCGGCTAGACAGTGTAATTTCTACAGTGGTGTAGGGCGCAGACACCCTGTGATAATGTGGCGTGTCTCATTAAGAGCCACATCTATTGTTTTAGTGTGGTGAGATGTGTTCCACACTGGACATGCGTACTCAGCAGCAGAGTAGCATAGCGCAAGGGCAGATGTCTTCACTGTATCTGGTTGTGATCCCCAGGTTGTGCCAGTCAGCTTTCATAAGATATTGTTTCTAGCACCCACCTTTTGCTTGATATTCAGGGAGTGCTTCTTGTAGATGAGAGCATGGAAGATTAATATTATACATGATCTCTGCAGAAAGAATCATGTATGCCCAGAGATATATTCTGATACACAAAGAATGGCTAATGAAGATGTGAATTAGCCGAGATGGACAAATTGACAATGCTGACCCAGGATAAATCCTTGACTAAATTTTAAAAAGACTGAGACCCGTTTATTGCTTTTTATAGCAAAGATGGGGACAATCTTCAGTAATCGGGTTTTTAAAATTTAAAAGTGTGATATTAAAAGTATAAGGGAGTAATACTAAAAGGAGTAATAACTAGGAAGGTTTTGTGTGTGTGTGTGTCAGGAGTGATTTGAGAAGCTGCAAGTTGTTTCTGGTATGAGAGAATTGGTCGTTTTCAAGAACGTTGCCCAGGGGATGCCCAGATGTTTTGATGTTTTACCATCTTTGTGGGAGGCTTCTCTCATATCCCCGCATGTGGAACTGATGCTGACAGAGGGAACTCATTCGTGCTCTCCCCGGATTTGAACCTTTGACCTGTCGGTCTTCTGTCTTGCCGGCACAAGCGTTTAACCCATTGTGCCACCGGAAGGGTTTAACCCATTGCGCCACCTAATTAGGAAGTTGAAAACAGCAGTCAATGTGTGTGAAGCTTGTAGATTGGTTTTAGTAGATACCTGCTTAGAATGTTTAGGTTGTAAACAGAAGTGTGCAAGCAGCAGTAGTTTAGTGTGATATAAAATGAAACATTGTTCTTGTTTCTGGTTTTTTATGCTAATTGTTTTTGCTTTGCTTCTTGAATTTTTAATTTTGCCTTTTGACTTTTCTTGCTTTGTAAGTCTGTATATTTGTTGCTGTATGTTTGAATAAAAACTATGTTAAAAACTAAACAAATGTTGTTGAACTCTGTATTCCATCATCCCTGATCACTGACCAGTCATGCAGGGTTGATGGGCTTCTCTAGTACAAGAACTTCTCAACAGGGTCACAGATTTCCAACCTATATTGGAGATCCAGCCCAAATTCAAGAAGGAAGAGCATGGACTTTGAAGTTTCCAATACATGATTAGCAATTGTACAGCATATGGAATAAGTATTCAAGTCACAGTTTTTCCCATTATGAAAAAGTATGTTGCATTTTTCCCCCTTCAATGCAGGATAATCATGTTTAAACTTGCATCTATACACATATATTAGCAGAAGTTACCACCCTATTCCCTCCTCTGCTTCCTGTCCTCTGCTGTCAAGTATCTTACCTAATTCCTGAACATGGACTTGTTTTTAGCTTCAGGAACTTATATTATTTGAGATAAACTCTAATATAGAAAGAAGATATATACTCCACTGACTTCCCCTGTGGGTTTTTTGGATCAAGGCCCTGCTTGTAGGGTTTCCCTCCCCCAGTGTTCTCCTCTAGTAAGGTGGGGCCCACCCTGAGTGTATGAAAACATGCCAAGAAACTGAGCTGACAGGTATAAATTAAAAGATGGCAGGAACTGCAGAGCATTCCAGACTGACAAGTGGAGGCCTATGAGCAAGAGGAGAAAAATGGTGCAATGCTTCAAGTGTTTCTCCTACTCTGTAAATCATGACAAACCAATTGTGGTATCTATGTATGAATGGTACAATTGAAAACTGCATTTTTCCCAGAAAACTCACTGCCAAGTGAAACCTCCTTATGACTCCACGCCAATATACCTGAGCAGACCTTAATCCTTTGCCCTGCTGTCCTGTCTTCAAAGAATAGTCATCTCGTGTAATTTACACAGGGTTCTGGGCAGGACCTGACAACTTTGCTGACCTGCCAGACATGATCAGATTTCATGTTCCCTTTCACCCAGCTATGTGAAAGAGTAACCTGGATGTGCTGATTCATGTTGAGTCAGCTGCCAATTGTGTGGTGACCCATCACAACTTTCTCTATGTGATGTTTTACCCGTTTACTACTTTCCTGCACTTGTAATGAATTTCTAAAAGTCTCCTTTGAAAATTAAGTGTTTTTTTTAAAAAAAAACTCAGAGTGATTAAGCATGACAGTAAAACACAATCTCCACATTAAGAGGAGATAAAATTTATCAGATGGTGATTAAAAAGAATGGAAATTGGGCACCATCATTATTTCTAGTTTATAGGACCCCTTTTCTTCTCATGCTGCTGCCCAGTGTGACATACCAGTAAAAATTGTGAATATCCCAGTTCTTAGATTTTTGGAGAAGGAAGTAGTGTGTGAAACTAAAAAAAGTAGTCTCAGCTGAAAAACTAAGTTAAATAATACAATGAAAACATTTTCATCATGTGAACATTTTCCTTATCTTGAGATGCTGTCTTTCAGTTTTGCTCTGATTTTAATCTGCTGGGTCCTTGTATCAGCTGGGGTTTGGTTCCGGTAACCCACGCACCTGCTCAATGGTACTAAAATCCATGTGTGCTCATGTTTCATTCAATGGTATAGAAAAATATCCCTTATGGTAGAATCCCCTATAGCAAAAGCAATGTTTGGTATTGTTTTGTCTCTCTCTCTGTGTGTGTGTGTGTGGTTGAATATTTGAAGTTATGGATGGTTGCATTTTTTACTTTGTTTCCCCCAATGAGTTGGATTGCAACTCCCATCACCCAACCAACATAGCTGGTTGGGCATTATGAAAACTGAATGTGGTAGCTCTGTGTATGCATGTGCCTTCAAGTTGCCTGCAGACTTGTAGTGACCCCATGGAATTTATAGGGTTATCTTAGGGAAGGAATACTTTGAAGTGCTTTTGTCAATCCCTTCCTCTGAAATATAGCCTTCAGCACCTGACATTCTTTGGTAGTCTTCCATCCAAGTACTAACTGGGCCTGATTCTCTTTTGCTTCCAAGATCAAATAGTGTCTGGCACCTCCAAGGTATTTAGGAACAGACTGGGGAGATGGAATTAATTTAGTTTTATAGCACTCTGATCTAGCCATGGCTCTTTGGCGCCTTTGAAAATTTAAATTGACATTATATTGAAAGCATGCCATGTGGATTCTGAGAGAGAGAGAAACATTACTACACAAGCGTGAACATGTTATATGAGTCATGTGTATTAAAACATGCCTGTGCTTTCCAGAGAGAAAGGGTATGAGAGGGAAAGACATGAACGGAAGCTGTCCCATCCCTAGTCCAACTTGCCCTTAGTCACAAATTGAGGGCTATTAATCGGTAATTAAGGAGCAAAGAAGTTTGCACATCAAAAGTGCTCCTTCGTGTGCCAATTTGTCTAGAGCCAAGGCAGGGCACAATTATTGCAGAAAGTTGTGTTTTTCCCCTTATTTCCTCAGGGCCTGACGAGGAGATGGGAATACTTTGAGAATTGTTTCCCAGATCCTACTGTTTATTTTTCCCTCGTGTGATCAGAACTGATCTAAAAGTTCCCACACACAAATTACTTTCCCTCCTTCTTACATCAGGTGAAGACAGGGCTCCTAACTGCAAAAGCAACAGAGCATGATTGCCCTGAATTTTGAACACTGAGACTATGTTGAAATCATATATTAACAGCCTATATGTTAGTAAGTCAGATGTCTGCCTTAAAAATACAAAGCTTGCTACTTTATTATTAATCTGGCTGTGGACTCTGGGAGTCATAGTCACAACAGTAGGGTTTTCAAGCTTGATTAAACATATAATACCAGAATATGAGAGTGTTAGGCATCAGTTTAAAAACCTTCAGGTCATCTTTCAGCTTGAGAGCTGTCTGTAATCCAGATAGCTCTAGAGGGCCAAGATGTGTCCAGTAGTGTTCCTATTGATTTTTGCTTCTTCTTCTTTTTAATAAAGAGGAAGCTTATGGGAATAAAGCACCAGAATTTAGCAGAGGTGTTGCTCTGATCTGCTGTCCCCTTCCATCTTCAAAATAACTGGGGCAATTTTTTTCCAAGCAACAATATGTTGTTATGAGATATCCCTACTGCAACAGAAAGCAAGTGTGCATATACATATAAAAACACCCATACAGCACCCATCAACAAAGATTGGCTTAAACCCCAAATATGTCAGGGACTAATAGAGCCAGCATTGTGTAGTGGACTGAGTGCTGGAGTAAGGGCCAAATTAAGCAGGCTGTGGTGAATGCACACCACAGCATTGCATGATGCATGGAACTGATTTGCCCTGCATGCTATACTAACTATCAAACATTACTCCATATATTTGACAGTTTCCCTAAAGCTCCGAAGCTTCCCCACACTTTGGTTGTCACTAATATTTACCTGGCCATCCTACTTTCCATGGGCTCCATTGGCCCAAGGACAGAAGATGTCACTTTTCTGGTACTTTTATTCTGCTTTTCTGCCATGGGTGGGACTTCAAAGCAGCAAACAAAATAAAACAAAACTGATAAATAGATAATACAGTTACATAAGCCATAGAAAACAAAGTTAATAAATACAACATATTCCACTAAAATTCCCAGGGCCTTGGACCACTGAGGTCATCCATAAGAAATTATATTTAAAAACTCAAAGCTTTTTTTTAGGGCATGTATCCATTGTCAGGTCTGAGATAGCCTTCACTGAAAAAATGCCTTACCCATCACAGCCTATTATGGGTTATCAGGAAAGGCGTGCTTCCATATGAAGGTTTTAACCTGTGCAAGAAAGCCCAGTAGAGAGGAGGCCAATCACACCTCTTTGGAAAGAGAGTTCCAGAGCCATGGGGTCATCGCCAGAAGGCCCTCTCTCTCTCGTTCCCACCAACTGTGCTTGTGATGGTGGCAGGACTGAGAGAAGTTCCTTTCTTCATTATCTCAGAGCTTGTGTGGGCTGATAGAAGGAAATGTGGTCCCTCAAGTAGGCTGGGCCTTAACCATTTAGGTTTGTTTAGGTTCCTTGTTATATTGGTGACCACAGAATATGCAATTGCTCCTAGTCATTGCTTGTCACCAGTGCTGATACCTGCCAAGGCAACTTTATTTATTTATTTATTTCTAAAAATAAACTCAAAGCAGCTAACTAGACAGGGGAAGGGGAAAGGCAGGGTGGTCCCTCTGAGTCACGTTGGGACTTTGGCAAGTGATTACCAGGAGCAATTTTGCGCTCAGTGGTCATAATTACAATATTAATAGGATGGAATGATATGGATGGCTATCTAGCACCACTGAACTGAATTCAGGCCAATGGATAGTGTGGACTCCCTTTCACCTATGAGGTGGCACAATAGTTGACTATGTGGACACCATCCTGTCACAGCAGTTGGTCAGAGGCTGCCTGTGTGGATTCCAGGGAGTTGATCTGAAATACTCCACACCAAATCAACCTCAGGTACCCTGAGACTCTGAAGAACAATGTTTAAATATCCTCTTGGCTATGAAAATTCATTAGGTGACCTTGAGCAAGTCACACAGTCTTCGTCTCAGAAATTGCCATAATAGGTTCATTATAGGGTTATCATAAGAACAGCGCCCTATGGATGGTGGAATGATACAACCCTAATGGGGATGCTAGGTATCTCCATGCACCCAGCAGTCTCATCAGCATTCCAGAACACAGTTCTGTGTGGCATTTGAGCATAATTTTTTTAATTTTTTGTCATTCTCTTATCAGTTCTGAGCCAAATGATATAGTGATTTGAGCACTGGACTACAACTCTGGAAACCAATGGTCAAATCTCTTGGGTGGTCTTGAGCAAATCATACTCTCTAAGTCTCAAAGGAAGACAAAAAGCAAACCCTTTCTTGCCAAGAAACCCCCATGATAGGTTCACCTTAGGTTCATCAGAAATTTGAAATGTCTTGAAGGCACACAACAACTTACCAGTGCTAAGGTGCTTTTCCCCCAGATAACAAAAAGCTAATTAAAAATAATGAATAATGTAACAAGTAACTAAAATCAAGGTGTTGATATAAAGTTGCATAATGAAACATTATTGAAAAATGATTTCCAAAGGCCTGAAACTCATGTAAACTGCTAACTCCACCTGAGGCAGAATACAACTCCAGTGTGAAAATCTGTAAAGTTAATATTGACAGTTTTAGAAAATTAGGAGGCAGGTGTTAAGTTTAAAATATACTGCCAGTATCATATGTCTGAAGGCATTTTGCAGCTTCTATGGTTCTGGAGAATGCTTGGGTATGATACAATGTAAGATACAATGCACATATGAACATCAGCGCTTGTAGTTCACTTAATAGAATGGAGTTGCACTGGATGGCCCCTGGAGTTGCTCCTATTTATTATTATTATTATTATTATTATTATTATTATTATTATTACAAAAGCTGAATGACTATTTGTTGGGAATGCTTTGATTGTGCTTTTCCTGTAAGGCAGGAGGGGGTTAGACTTGATGGTCCCGGGGATCTTCCACTGAAATATTATGAAATCCGACTCTAGGGGTTGGTGCTCATCTCCATTTCTAAGCTGAAGAGCTGGCATTGGCTAGAGACACCTCCAAGGTCATGTGGCCGGCATGACTGCAAAGAGCACTGTTACCTTCTCTCCGGAGCAGTACCTATTGATCTACTCACATTTGCATGTTATTTAATTGCTAGGTTGACAGAAGCTGGGGCTGACAGCGGAAGCTCATGCCGCTCCCTGGATTCAAACCTGCAACCTTTCAATCAACAAGTTTAGCAGCTCAGCGGTTTAACCCACTGCACTACCGGGAGGTCCTTATATACATTAAAATATAATATAATAATATTTCTTGAGGCTCCATGAGAAACTTTTGTTTCAAAAAGGGCTCTGTGGCTTAAAAAAATTGAGAGCCACTCATCTGAACCATGGAGGGAAGCACTCGTAGGAATGTCAGGTAAAATATAAGATAGGACTCCTGTCCCTTCAGTGTTTGTGTAGAAGAGGAATTTTGGGCAGGTGTCACTTCTGTTACAAACGGCACCTCCTGGAATTCTCTTTTCTACATAACCATTAATGGTATAGACATCCTTATTTCATCTTACAACCCAAGAAGGGAAGCACCTCTGTAACTTCCTTAAACTGTAGCCCTGCCCATAGTCCCCCAAAGTAGTAAGCCTTTGTTCTTGAAAAATGCCATTTTAACAGTTTAATTGCATGCCAAATTGCATTCCTAAGGAACTGTGCTGAAACTGGTGCTCGGATATGCTTGTAGGTTACAGAAACATTTATTTTTCACCTGAGACATCTGTAGGTAGAAATTAGTTTCTTGCTGGAGGAGAACCTAAGCTGGTGTTAACACTAAACTGCTTGTGAAATGCTCTTGAAAGGGCTTAGGAACATAAAAAACCCAGGCTAAATAGCCAAATCAGACACATATTTTAAAAGTTCAACAGGAAAGGGGATTATGATTGCAGAGAATGGCCAACAGTCATCATAAATATAGAAAAAGCTGAAAATCCACTCAATCATCCAGATGGTGTCAAAAAAAAAAAAAAAGGTTCCAGAGGGATATCTGTGTTAATCTGATGGAAGGAAAAAAGGAACATGATGTGACCTGTAGTAACCTTGAGACCAGACCAAGACATTATCCTGCTTGGGGTAGTAGAGAGCCAACCTTCTGATTTCTACACTCAGAAGCTGACCAGCTGTACTGTAATTGAACCAGGATTTTGTAGGTACAACACAATGAGCCATTGTATTAAATTGTCTTCACACTATGTGTATATAAGGCATTTATGAAACTTAAATTAATTTTGTATTTAGGATCTGATCTTCAAGATATCTCATTATGTTTGTATATGAAAATACAGGTATTTGAAAATTTAAAAAATCCAAACTCCAAAGCATCTCTGCTCCCAAGCATTATGGATAAAGGATACTCAACCAGTACTCCATCTTTGGCTCATTTAATGCTTGGGAGTTCATCTTCTCCAAGCTGCAACGACTGTGGCCAGTGTTTAAAGCCCAGAACATCTGAAGAGACAAAAGTAAAGAAGCACTGGCTTAAGGGACTGACTACCCTCCAGTTCTGTGTTCCAACATTTCATTACCAGTCACTGCCTCTCTGGCAGATTTATTTATTTATTTATTTATTTATTTATTTATGTTATTTGTATACTGCCTTTTTCAGCCCACAGGCAACTCAAGGCAGTTTACAGGGCAAGATTCAATGCCTATATGATAGCGTTTATTCTGTTAGAATAACAGAATCTGTTGAGAGAGAAAAAACTTCCAGGGGTGCTTTGCAAAACCATTTATCTTCTTCATTAAAGCAGTTACATACCTTAGCTGGCAACATTTCTGCAATTCTCATAGAGTCATAGAGTTGAAAGAGACCGCATGGGCCATCGAGTCTAATCCCCTGCCAAGAAGCAGGAAAATCACATTCAAAGCACCCCTGACAGACAGATCCAGCCTCTCTTTAAAAGCCTCCAAAGAGGGAGCCTCGGCCACACTCTTGGCAGAGAGTTCCACACAGTCAGGAAGTTCTTCTTAATGTTCAGGTGGAGTCTCCTTTCCTGTAGTTTGAACCCATTGCTCCATGTCCTAGTCTTCGAGGCAGCAAAAAAATAAGCCTGCTCCCTCCTCGCTATGACTTCCCCTCACATATTTATACATGGCTATCATGTCTCCTCTCAGCCTTCTCTTCTGCGGGCTAAATATACCCAGCTCTTTAAGCTGCTCCTCATAGGGTTTGTTCTCCAGACCCTTGATCATTTTGGTCTTCCTCATCCGGACACATTCCAGCTTGTCAATATCTCCCTTAAATTATGGTGCCCAGAACTGGACACAGTATCCCAGGTGTGGTCTGACCAAGGCAGAATAGAGGGGTGGCATGACTTCCCTGGATCTAGACACTAGACTCCTATTAATGCAGTCCAAATCCCATTGGTTTTTTTAGTGGCTGCATTACATTGCTGGCTCACATTTAACTTGTTGTCCATAAGAACCCCAAGATCTTTTTCACACATACTGCTATCTCATCTTATTTGGTTTTCTGTCTAACTGAAAGTTGTTTTAAAGCTTTTTCATTGGGAGGATGGTGAAGGATAGCTGTAAAAAACCCTGTCTGCAGTAAAAGTGTGTCCTGAAAAAGAATGATATTCTACTCTATGGTTGTTTTACTTTAGCTGTGTGTGTTTACATACACTAGGCAAGATAAACAGCAGCCTCCAGCATCTCTTACTGAGCATGTGTGAAGAGCAAAACAGAAAGAAATAGAAACAACGAATTAGCCTGCTTCATCAGCTAGCTTAGTATGTTGAAAAAGCAAAGACTTATAAGTTTCACCACAAAAATAGAAATCATAAGAAAAGTAGAGGTCATCGAAATAAAAAAGTATCATCCTGGAATGCATTTTGATAAAAGCTTCTCAAAATTTAAAATGTTTCTTTTACACTTACACAATATTTACTTGACTTGGTTAGTTCATTTCACATATGTATGTTAGTTTAAATGAACAGCTTGCTGAAATTTTTTGAACTGCTCTTTTTGTTCATGGTGTAAAAACCTATCCTCATTCTTTCCATGTTATTTCTATCTTTGCTACTAAGGTTTCAGTTAAAGAAGTAAAGACCAAAACACATCCTTTATTAACTGACATACACATATACTGTTGCTTTCAAGTGTATGAATTTATACAGAATTTATGCATTATCCACAGATTTAAAAAAATCACATTTAGCAGTCCAATGACAACAATACGTTACTTTAACATAGCAAGCATTAACATTCATGTTCAATGATCTTGTTGTCACTACATATATCTCTTGCTGTTGAAACAGTACCTATGCTTTTAGAGGAGGGGATAAATAAAGCACTGAAGTCATCATGCTGATTTTGGAATATGTTCATGGAAGAGAAATTAAAGAGATAGAAAGCCTCTGCTGTACTTAAGGCGCACAAGTCCAACTTGGCTGGAGTGTAGGAAAATTGAAGGAGTTTGGAACATGATGCATTTCTGAGTAGACACCGCGACTGCTGAATTCTTGGGGGAAGCCCAGCTGAAATACAGAAAGGTTATTCTAGTCTGTACACTAATTTGGTGTAAGAAGGTCTTTTCTTTTCTTTCTCTAATTCTAACCACATTTGCACAATGATGTTTCAGGGTGATGTATAACATGCAAAGTGTCCTTGGATGAACCAGGGCAGGTTACAAACTTATATTAATAAAACGAACTACAGTGAAAGAACAAATCAATATGCCACTGTACACTGAGTGCTCACGTTGTTTGCCCTAATACTTAACTCTTATGAGTAGACAATGGCTCAGGTCCAAGAAAAGGATGTGTTTGTGAACATTGACACTAGTAGGCATAAGGGTTTGCAAGAAGAAGATAGTTGTATAGTCAAAGAAGTGGAAAAAATACAATTAAAAGGAAAGAAAAAGAAATGCAGTTTGATCAGTTGGTAGGATAATGCATTACTCACATCGCTATACTTCTAAAATATTTTTCTAAAATCCATTATCTCCTGCAGTAATACAGCTGCCTTTAAGGATACCATACAGGCCTGCACAATTGTCCTCAAGGCTATCACACAAATAATGATGTTGTGCAGAGCAGGAGCCTTTCTTACTGTTTTTGCCCTCACTGCTACAATGATTCAGATAACAGACTTTTTTATTAAGCATATACTATCACTTCCAATATGAATATTGATCTACACTAGAAGCTGCATTTGTATGGGGGTTTTTTTACAGTGACATTGTGGGAATTCCTGGTTTGATCTTCTCTTTTCACCTTACTTCATGCTCATTGGTACTGAATTCTCCAGCTCCTTGTCAATGGGCTATGTATCCACTCTAGGTGTTACTTCAAACTTTAAAGGAGCTATCCAACATTTTGAACTTAATCCAATGGAGTTCAGCACCTTGGCTAGCTGCTTTCACATTTGAACAGAACTCAGAGTAGATTCTCCCCTTTTAAAATTTTGGATTGGAATCCTGCTAGTAAGATATGTATGTGTAACTTAGGGTAAATCCTGTATATGATTTTATTTATTTATTTATTTATTTGCTTTACTTCTATACCGCCTTTCTCAGCCGAAATTGCGACTCAAGGCGGTTTACATAGTAAAGATTAACACAACAACATCAAAAAGGCAATTAAAAGCACATTATACAAAACATATCAAGTCAAAAACAATCATTATCATAAACGTGTGCCTCAGCAAACAAATCAGAATCAGAATCCGTAATCATAATCCTTATACCAATTCCTATGTTCAGTTGTACCATCTTACTGTATTTCATTGCACTATTTAGCCAAATGTTTGTTCGTAAAGCCAAGTCTTGACCTTCCTCCGGAATGCCAGCAGTGAAAGGGCCTGTCTGATGTCCACAGGTAGGGCGTTCCACAGCCGAGGGGCCACCACCGCCAACCGTGCCTGCGATGCGGGCGGGACTGAGAGCAGGGCCTCCCCAGACAATCTTAATGTCCTAGTCGGTTCATAGGAGGAGATGCGTTCGGAGAGGTAAGTAGGGCCAGAACCATATTTGGACATAACTTATGCTGATGGACATCTCATATATATTGGCATAAATATTGTGGTGGTAGGTAATGGCAAGGAAAGCCTCTCTGTTAGGAGATCAATCTGTATGGACTATTATGTGCACCTTTTGCTGCTGTTCCTCCTGTCGTTTCAGACCCATTGTCTGTGTTGTGCTACTACCACCTTCACAGCCACTTGTTCTTGCTGATATAGTTATGCTAGGAAAGAAGGTCTTATTCAGTGTGTTTAGAGAACATGTGAGCCATGTTCACCTGTAGTAATTTGTAGTATGTGGCTCACAGCACAATACTTTCAGGACTTCACATATGCCTACCAAAGTAATATACACACATGCCAAGGGTGAAGTAAATGATACATTACTGAAAATACAGATTGTGCAATATTTCTCTTCTGTAATGCCCTCTTTCCATACTTAAGAGTGTGATTCAGTCTGAAGAGCTTGACAGAAGCTTTTTCAACTTTAAGAGCTACAAACAGAAGCTGGCTTCGTGCTGGGAATTTACGATGTCATAAACCAATTTACCAATCTGCTCTTTAGAATTATGATGTTGTGCAACAGTCATCATTGTGGGAGACAAATGTTGTCCTGGCTGCATCATTGGGACCATTGTGCTATTAGAGAAACAGCATAGACATCGCACAATGTTCACAATGCACAACACTACAACATTTTCCAGAAGAGGTTGCCTTTGTGCAAAGGCAACACATGGGGTTACCCCCCCCCCCCCTCAAAAAAGCCACTGTGCATTTAGAGCAGTGGTTCTCAACCTGGGGTCACCAGATGTTTTTGGCCTTCAGTTCCCAGAAACCCTAACAACTGGTAAACTGGCTGGGAATTCTGGGAGTTGTAGGCCAAAAACATCTGGGAACCCCAGGTTGAGAACCACTGATTTAGAGGGAAAGTTATAAGTGCTCTTTACCCAGTCAGAAAATGCCCTTACTGTATACGTCCCATTGTATGGCAGGAAACTTGTTTGCACAATGGGTGACCTTGTGTGGTGCCTCATTGTGCATAATCACATTTTTAACATGGCTGTGCATCATATTAGTGAAGTAGCTTTGTTGTTGTAAAGTTGTGCATCACAACCTGTGATGCAGGATCTCAGATAAGTATTTGGAATTTTTGATACCAAACAACAAACAACAAACAGTCCATTGGTAGCTGCTGAGATCCATTGGTAGCTGTGTGAATAATACATGTCATTAAATGTCCCATGAATGACACTTTTGGAGAATTGTTCCTTGACACATATTTAGGTTCTACCGCAGCATTGTGGGTGTTGAATATTTATGTTGTGCATATTGGGGGTTCTGTGGTGTTGTGACTATGTTCTACATTAGCTTGTTTCTCTTCATTTCTGGAGTCTGGATTGTGTATGTAAGGATATAGGCAGAGGCGGCCCTAGGTAATTTTCAAAGGTAAGCAAACATTATTTTGGTGCCCCTCCCCCCCCTCAACCAATCACTGAAAAATAAAACGTAGAAGGTAGAGGTGAATAAAAGAGTTACCTTATAAACCAGAAATTTACTTACAACATTATGTTCATATAGTTACATTACCTAGAATTAGCACAAATTAACTTTTTTTAGAATGCAAATATTTTATTAAACTTAGCAACAATTTTAAGTTTTTGTTGTTATTTTTGGTCTACAAGTAGTACACAAAGGTTTATTGGTCATGCTGTCTCTTCAAAAGATTTTTCAGACTAGGGTCTTGCTAATAACAGAGAACTCAAACCCATGCTTGTTGGGTCTGTAAATCAGATTTGTTTTGGAGAACGAAGCCCCAGGAGAATAGACACCTCCTTTTTAAGAAAGCGAACTCTTGTCCTTCAAAAGTGCCATGCCAGCCTGGACCATTGCAACAGAAAGCCTGGGATCAGATCTTGGGATATAGGGCCTGTCTGGAAGGGCCGCTAGATCCCTTCTACACTGTCCTTATAACCCAAGATCCGATCCCAGGTTATATGCTTTGAACTGGATTATATGAGTCCACACTGCCAGATAATCAGGGGTAAACAGAAAACCTGGGATCAGATCTTGGGATATAGGGCCTGTCTGGAAGGTCCCCTAGACCCCTTCTACACTGTCCTTATAACCCAAGATCCCAGGTTATCTGCTTTGAACTGGATTATATGAGTCCACACTGCCAGATAATCTGGGATGAACAGAAAACCTGGGATCAGATTTTGGGATATAGGGCCTGTCTGGAAGGGCCCCTAGACCCCTTCTACACTGTCCTTATAACCCAAGATCCGATCCCAGGTTAACTGCTTTGAACTGGATTATATGAGTCCACACTGCCAGATAATCTGGGATGAACAGAAAACCTGGGATCAGATCTTGGGATATAGGGCCTGTCTGGAAGGTCCCCTAGACCCCTTCTACACTGTCCTTATAACCCAAGATCCCATCCCAGGTTATATGCTTTGAACTGGATTATATGAGTCCACACTGCCAGATAATCTGGGATAAACAGAAAGCCTGCGATCAGATCTTGGGATATAGGGCCTTTCTGGAAGGGCCCCTAGACCCCTTCTACACTGTCCTTATAACCCAAGATCCCATCCCAGGTTATCTGCTTTGAACTGGATTATATGAGCCCACACTGCCAGATAATCTAGGATGAACAGAAAACCTGGGATCAGATCTTGGGATATAGGGCCTGTCTGGAAGGGCCCATAGACCCCTTCTACACTGTCCTTATAACCCAAGATCCGATCCCAGGTTATCTGCTTTGAACTGGATTATATGAGTCCACACTGCCAGATAATCAGGGGTAAACAGAAAACCTGGGATCAGATCTTGGGATATAGGGCCTGTCTGGAAGGGCCCATAGACCCCTTCTACACTGTCCTTATAACCCAAGATCCCAGGTTATCTGCTTTGAACTGGATTATATGAGTCCACACTGCCAGATAATCAGGGATAAACAGAAAACCTGGGATCAGATCTTGGGATATAGGGCCTGTCTGGAAGGGCCCCTAGACCCCTTCTACACTGTCCTTATAACCCAAGATCCCATCCCAGGTTATATGCTTTGAACTGGATTATATGAGTCCACACTGCCAGATAATCTGGGATAAACAGAAAACCTGGGATCAGATTTTGGGATATAGGGCCTGTCTGGAAGGGCCCCTAGACCCCTTCTACACTGTCCTTATAACCCAAGATCCGATCCCAGGTTAACTGCTTTGAACTGGATTATATGAGTCCACACTGCCAGATAATCAGGGATAAACAGAAAACCTGGGATCATATCTTGGGATATAGGGCCTGTCTGGAAGGGCCCCTAGACCCCTTCTACACTGTCCTTATAACTCAAGATCCGATCCCAGGTTATCTGCTTTGAACTGGATTATATGAGTCCACACTGCCAGATAATCTGGGATGAACAGAAAACCTGGAATATGAGGATTTAAAGATTGAACTGCAAAGACTCTGGCACAAGCCAGTCAAATTGGTCCCAGTGGTGATCGGCACACTGGGTGCAGTGCCTAAAGACCTTATCCTGCACTTAAAAACAATCAGCACTGACAAAATCATGATCTGCCTGCCAGCTGCAGAAGGCCACCTTACCCCAGTACGCATTATTCACCTATACATCACACAGTCCTAGACACTTGTGAAGTGTCCCACGTGTGATCCAATACAACTTTCTGCCCCATATAACAACAAAAACAGACACTGAAAGTTCCCATGTATCACATATTGTCTACTCTTAAAAACCCAATTTGGTTGATGCGAGAATTTTCCTTCTGCTCTCTGAAGTGTAGAAATTTGGACAGTTCTCCCTTCTGCCTCAGCAGCATGCTCTCACATGAAGATAGCTATTGCATCCTAACAACTTTTTTTGGCGACATTGCTTTATGACAGAATTTCTCATTCAAACACTTCAATATTTATGCTGTTGCTGTTGTTATTAATTAGAGTTTCACAATATTCTTCATCATCTTTACTAAAATTTCATGGACACAGATGTGAGTATGAGGTCTAAGGAGAATATAAGTGGGACAAAGCAAATATAGGTTTGGTGTTATTTAGAAATGTAAATATTTTTATTTTGTTCTTACATGCAAGAATGATGGAGTCATAAAGTGTGCATGCTGTTAAAAGAAACTTTATACTTTTAAACAATTTTTTGCATTTGAGAATACTGTGAAAATTTGATATGCATAAAGGCATTATTTTTAGTCCTTTTGCACAGAACACAAAATGGTTTGCAGAAAAACACCCATAGCTTTCTGTACAATACTATTCTCATAAAACAAAGGCTATGTTTTTAAAAATTCATATTCACCATCACGAATTACAAAACATGGCTGCCTAAATCCACTTTTCCAACATGGTGGTGCCCTGATAAAAGTGTTTCAGATATACTGGGTGTTGCGAAATAGTTTTCCCAATATACTCCTGGTCACAAGATGCCTTGAGACAATTGGTTGTGTTAGGATCATGGGGCAGACTCTCCAGTTGTATTTTTACAAAGCATTCCACAACCAAGAGAAAACTGTAGATGCCATTTCCCAGTGCATTGATCTCCAGTACCTGTGAAACACTTAATCTGGAGCTCTATCATGATGTAAAATTAGATTTGGGGAAGAGCATCATTAATAATAGTTAAGGTGACAGATCTCCATCATCATAGTTATCATGTAAATATCTTGGCCAAACATTTCACCAAATAAAATCCCAGTATAATGATACTTAAACATTTTGAGAGTGACCTTCCTTGATGTCTTGAGAGGACCTTTCTTGATGAGGGGAAGAATATCGAAAATGTTATTTCCATACTTAGTGTCAGCTACATCTGTATGAACTTTTCTTAGATGACACATGATATTTATCACCAAAATAAAGCTATAAGAAGCATGCTACTTTTATATAGATATTACTATATAGTAGGGCTGGGCGGTTTCGTTTCGTTAATTTGTAATTCGTTAATAATTCGTTAATTTTTTCAATTACAAAACGATAACGAACCATTCTGGAGCAATTTTTTAAAAAACGAATTTTTAAACGCGTTTTGTAAATGCTTCGTATTTTGTTATTGTATTCGTTTCGTTATTGTTCTGAGGTTGTTTCGTTATTATTTCCGCATGTCTGGGGCAAGTTTTTTGTTTAATTAGTGAAAAAAATTATAATATCACACCAACAGTCAACAACAGAGGGAGAGGGAAGCTTCAGAAGTTTTTGGAGGTTTTTTAGCGTATTTCGCGGTCGCGTCCGCCATTAACGAATCGATTCGTTATTGTTTCGGAAATCGATTCGTTAATGTTTTGTAATTTTTTTCACATTTACGAAATTTCGTAAATATCGAACTTTTTAAAAGGAAAATTTTGTAATTATTTTAAATATTGAAACAAAAAAACCCCCCAAATACAAATCGATTTTAGAAACAATTTTTTCCTTTGTTACCCAGGCCTACTATATAGCTGTTAAAAATATATTCACTGGCAGATCTCCAATGTATTTATTTATTTATTTATTTATTTATTTATTTATTTATATAATTTCTATTCCAGACATTATTTGAAAAGACTCTCTGAAGATTATGCATAAGATCTTTAACAAACAAGACTATCTGCTTACAGACTTAAAATATAAATACAAAAAAAGGAAAAGAAAAGAATTCATGCATTTTTATTTGATTGATAGAATGATGGAGTTGAAAAGAGATCCATAGGCCATTGAGTTTCAATCTACACTCAATGTATAGATTTTATGTGCACTTTTTCAAAGGTTCATATTTTTTTCCAGTGGGATTTCCAATGAGGGAAAAACAAGTTGTGCACATTTCAAAATAAACATTTTTAAAATGTACTGTTTGAAATATATCAATTTTTCTATATCCTTTTCCAAACAGATACTTTGTGTATGTTTGTTAGTGTACTGCTTCAGGGAAGAATTGAAGTTGAGGTTTAACTACTTGAGGTATAGAAAATTTGGATTTGGTAAATTTTGCACTATAAGCTAAATACTTTTTCAACCGTTCCTACATGAGAATGTCACTTTGTTGTGATTTTTTTAAAGGACATATCAATTTCTTCATAAACAAGATGGAAAGACTGAGATGTCAAAGATCTGAATAGGAGGAAAAAACTGACAGAACATGACTAATACTTGTGTAAACATTAATTCTTATGTATCATTACATTTTCATTTTTTTTCTTAGTGCATTTCTGTTTTTCGTGGAAAACTTAAATAGCTCTGGCCTTGTCACATTCCATTATATGACAATTCTTTTCATTTTGGTGGCTGTTTTAAATTCGTTCCTAAAATTCTATCAGAAACAGGAAAAGGCTATTTTTCAAGATTTTAGTGCCTTGATCAGGAATTCATAAGCAATGGAATCCAAATGCAACTTTGCCATTGTAGACATTGTGGTTCCATAATATATTTATATATTTAAGCAAACACAATTATCAACTTTGTAGTTTGTGAGCCTGAATGGATACTGTTTTGATAAGAAGACATGTTGACCCAGTCACTATAGTTTTATTCATTGTCATAAAGTACTTTTGGTTGCACATTGAAACAAGAATGTAACATTGACTATCAAGGGACTGCTTTATGTAAACAGTGTGTTACTTCCCTCCTCCCTCATTCCCCACCATGGCATTTTCATTGTGACACAAATGAGCAGTTGCTGGGACAAAAAAAAGTTTGAGGCATTTCTACCATGACATGAAAAGCAAGATGCTAAGGTAAGTTTACAAACCAAATTGTAAGCAGCTGACATTTCTTTTGATCATCCCACAAAGCACAGATGGTTGAGAGAAGCATGTGTCTTTTTATGACAGAGGCAGCTGGTTCAAACTCCAGGGCAATAGTTTTAAAACATGCCACAAACCACAGGCATGCAGCAGTGAAATCCAACCGAACCAACCACCATGGCTATACAATCTCTGATTTTCATGTCACAGCAGACATCGTAGAAATCAAATGCCTCCATTTACTCTGCATACACTATTCATTGAATTTTAATTGTCCTTAAGATTGGTGGAAAACCATGGTGTTGTAACAGAACTCTAGAAGATTAAGGTTTTAATCCCTGCTCAATTATGAAAAACCATAGGGTGACTTTGGGCAAGTCACATTCTCTGAATCTTATGGAAAGGAAATTGCAAGCCTCCACTGAATAAATTTTGGCAAGAAATTACATTATTTGATCCTCACAAGATGAAGTCATATATGTTAATGTGTTAACATATTAGTACGCATCACCATACCTATTTAGGATAATTAATCGAGCAACTGGTTTTTGTTGGAAATTTCTGTGAATTCACCACCATCACAGTATTGTTAACCTTCAGTAGCTCAGTAGTAAAGGGCATGTTCATACATTCAATTCAACACATTCAATTTAAATTTGCATGTATTGTGGTTATAAATTGTTGGGTAATAGCATAAGACGATTCCAAATATAATATTGTAGGATATAAAAAACCCAAAATGTGAAGAGTTTGTATTTACAGAATTTCGTCTGGTCCTCTAATGAAAGAATCTTACAGCCTTGTCAGAAGGGCAAAATTGCCATGTCCTATGGTTGGGGTTGGAAGAGAACACAAAGGTAATCCAATCCAACTCTCTGTCATGCAGGTACACACAAGCAAAGCACTCCTGACAGAGAGACAGACATTCAGCCTCTATTTAGAAACCTCCAGTGAAGGAGACTCCACATACGCCAATGCAGCATGTTCAACTGTCGAACAGATCTTATCATCAGGAAGATCTTCCTAATGTTTAGGTGGAATCACCTGTAATTTGAATCCACTGCTCAGTTTCCTAGTCTCTAGAGTAGCAGAATGCAAGCTTGCAACCTTATCAATGTGACATCCTTTCAAATATTTAAATATGACTATCATGTCTGCTCTCAGCCTTCTCCTCTCCAAGTTGAACATACCCAGCCCCCTAAGCTGCCCCTCACAGGGCTTGACATTCAGATCTTTTTTCCCCATTTTGGTTGCCCTGTGGATAGTTTTCCCAGAATATAATTAACCTACTAATAATCAAAGCATATAAGACCTACTCTGCCACATCTACATCAATAAGCATGGAACACTTCACTCTTTGTCCCCAATATATTGTACAGCCTGGGTTAAAACATGTACATGTAATAATTGTGCAAGTCACAATGTCATCCAATGAAAGTTTTACTTCTGCATATATTGTAAAAAAGAAAATGCTTTTGAGAGTGAAAATGACTAAAGGAATGCATGAGGGTTAAGCCAATTATTCAACTCCATCTCTATAAGTGTTCCTCTCTAGAAAATGGTCCACAACTCAGAGGCAGAGGACAAATCAACTCATGAACTGCTAAAAAGATAAATAAATGGCCAGTACATCAATTCAGGCCAAATATTTTCCTAGAAGCCAATATGATTAAATTCAGGCTATTGTACTTGTGGCCTGTCATGAGAAGACATAACACACTTGAGGGGGGGGGGATGCTTGCTAAGGTGGAGGGCAGTAGGAAAAGAAGAAGACTTAATACCGATTGATAGAATCAATCAAGGAAGCCACAGCCCTTAGCTAGCAAGACCTGAGCAGAGTTGCTAAGGATAGGGTGACTTGAAGGACTCTCATTCATAGAGTCACCATAGGTCAAAGTCAACTAGAAGCCAATTAACAACAAGAAAAGTCCATGGTTGGCATGGCAGAGAATTCCAAGTTCATTTCCTGTCAACTTGATCTTAAATCTTTCTGAATGCTGTTTAACAAGATGTCCTAGCAGTATTATCCAGTTGTGACAATGGTGAGGTATGCTAAGAGTTGCAGTCCAACAACACAATACTTACCCATGTGCTAAAACAATGGAGACTTCCATTTATGTATGCTGGGTGGTAATAAGATTCAAAGTGTTTCCAAACAATGCTTAGCTGTGTTCATTTCATATCTGCAGAAGCTAATAATCAAATCTAGTTGAAATTGATAGAATGGAATTTTATGTTTTTAGCCTTTAGGAAAATCAGGACATTAACATACTGATAAATAAGTTTTCTTTTCTTTGCTTGCGTGCTTGCTTGCTTTCTCTTTCTACTGTAATAGCCAAAACGTCCTGACTGGCTTGGCTAGTGCTGATGCTAGTTGGAGAATTCCAGAAGCTGTAATCAACAGGTTTTATTTCCAAATTCTCATGGATAAACTGTGATATCTTTGGCAGCTTGCAATTCTGTAATGAGTAAAATGCACATCATTGGGCACAGGTGGATTCCAAACCCCACTTGCAGCATTCTAGAAACTTGTAGCCTGCCCTTGATACCTTTTCAGTTTTTCTACATTCAGAAAGGCTTTTCTCACAAAGTAATGTACCAAGAATTACTTTCTAAAAGTAATTTATTTTTATGCTATATAAGAGCCATGGGTGTGTGTGTGTGTATACACACTCCCATACACAACCTCTTTAGCTGCTTTATATCCAAGAACTTGTTTCAAAAACAGGAAACTACTTTCAGTCACTTTCAGCTTTGGGAGAAAAAGTCCTCTCCTGGCTTAAAAAGAGATATTGGCATCCAAAAATAGAAAGAAATGGTTCCCAGAGGGTCAATTCCACATAAAAATCCTGGAGCTACTAATCCTCTGAGATCTCGGTGGGGAATGTGTATGGCCCTTGGATCTCTGGAATTGTCGATCCCTGCTGTAGTGGATAAACATGATTGTATTTTCATGTTGCTGCTTACTGCTTTTCCCCTTGTAATTCATTGGCCTATGAGGTGCTGCTCACTTAACAAATAGCTGTGTTAGAAACAAACCTTGAATCACCTTAGAACACTGGCAACGTTGTATTTTTTTTCAGAACCTCTTTCCATCCCAGAAACATCACATAAATATTATGGTGCTCTATTTCACTTGCATCAAATGGCTAGGAAAATACCCAGACATATGCTTATATTGCCTCTGTGTTTGCTGTTGATTCCTCCTGCAGTGAGACTCGAGATTGAAAAAGATAAAAGCTGCTGTCAAAATCCCAGCCACACACATGAATGATCAATAATGCACAAAGCATGCAATGGAAACTTTAAGTTGGCTTCTATTCCAATCACAGCAAACACTATCCAGATGATTGTAACCTGACAATGGACAACATTACAGACCAAAACAGTAGGTTAGGAAATGATGGTGAGAATAAGATATAATGGCTGGATTCACATTGTTTGAAAACAATCTCTGCTTGTAGGAAAAACTTCTTTTGAGTACCTGCACAGTTTCAGTTCAAAGTGTAGCGAATAACTATTTTGTAGCACTACTGCATTTCTTAGTTATTTCTATAATTATAAAGATTCAGTACAAGGACAAGAATAAGGCAACATTTAAACAAACAAAATTATTTTTCTAATATTTTGGGAAGGCATCCCCTTTGCAACGATAAAGATAACAGAAAAATTGCTCACCAGGAAAGTGATGTTTTGACTCAACACAATAAGGGTGTATTCATAAATAAATAATTATTTCTCATTAGTTACTACCAAGCTCTGGTTGAGTTGACGTCAGATTGAGGGAAGTCAAAATCAAGGGAAGTAACAGCACAACTGACTCTTGGAGCCCAAAGGTGCAAGAGAGTGCCCACTCCTCCCCTCCAGTCCCCACTTCTTTTGGCCCCCTAAACTTACTGAAGTGGCCTGCCACCAGCACAGGTCTTTCACTACAGTCCTGGCATAGAAAATGGCACGTCATGAGGTGAGGGGGGGGGGGATTTTCCCCTTCCTGACCCGTCATTTTCTTGTGCCAGGAGGATTGTAGAAAGAGGACTGTGCTTCCGGCAGGCCACTTAGGTAAGTTTTGGGACTCAAATGCATGCTTTGGGATGGCTTCATGCTATCCTGATTTCAGTTGTGACAGCATGTAGCCACCCACCAGGGAAAGTCTGGTGTTTGGGTTGAGGGATGGGGACTAGAACTTGTGCCAAAGCAGCTTCCTTTATCCCATTTCAGTGCAGGCTTTAGCCATGTGTGGAAGTGCCCTGAGTTTCCTACAAGAATGAAGTATGAAATTCTACAAATATGAAGATCTCAAGCCACTGCATGGTGATAAAGGTCATTGCCAGCAGTCAAGTCAATCAATTCAATTCTTTCAAACTAACATAGAGTATCACTTTAGGAGACATTTTAGTTTGGTCTTATGCCATCTTTTATCAAAGGTGATAAAAATGAAAAAGTGTGAGAGAAAAACACCCAGTATCTTTATGTGTAAGACAGCATGCTATCTTTTCAAATATACACACAGAAATAGGAATTATTTTAAGTCACTCTCCATGTTCTTGTTCTACTATAATATCCAGGAACTTAGCTAACTGTTACTGAAGTTTTAATGAAATCCCATCAACCTTACGTATTGGGTTGTTCACACTCAGAGATTAATACCATCTTCTCTTTGTGCCACCCAAACCATGTATGATAAACAAGACTGCCAAACTCTTAGCAGCGGATTACGGCTCCTTTGAATGAGCAATAAAATAAAGGCAAGGAAGATGAAAGAAGTGAGAGAAAGATGCAGTACTCAGCAATCAATTTGTCATTTGGGGATCCCTGAAAAGGACAAAAGGTTGTAGCCCTGCCTTCCCCAGCTGCCTCAATGATTCATCAAACATTCAAAGGAGCCTAAGGTAACAAGTTCAGCTGATATGAGTAGATCGTCCCTGTTCAGGGTAAAAAGAAAAGATGTGTGGAGAAATTCTTTCTCTATGACATCAGCATTGTGTTCAACTATCCCATTTTAATAAGGTGGTGCTGCCTGATAGTTCAGACCCCAGCAATCAGTGAGTTCTCTAGAGATCAATCAATCACAAGATTTTCCACTTTCTAAACTGAGCATTAGTATGGGTAGATTTTTTAAAAATAACAACAATACTATTTTTTGGAAAGTCTTTCATATAGATTAGCTACAGAAAACTGTTATGACCACATTCCTGGCTTATTAAAAACAGAGCATCAAAGTCCCCCCTCCCAATTCCTTCCTCATGACAACATTTCTCCATGATTTAAACTTCTGAACTTCTTAGGCCTCCTGCATTTTGTATCATGAACTTTGCTGTTCAAGGGACTTTCCACATGGGACGTACACATGTGTCAATGCCAACCATCTCCAATGTCCAATGTCAATTTGGAATGGCTGTGGTATACAATTGCTGGATCTTGGGATTTTAATGTTTATACTAGGATGATTTTATTCTTTGCCTGAATGTTTAAATTTTATGTAAGCCTTATGTTTAATGGTTTTAATTGATTTTAAGTTTGTCGTTATATGTAGTAATGAGTTATTATGATTTCTTCGTGTACTTATATTGTCATTGAATTTTTGCCATTAGTATGTTGTAAACCACCTTGAGTCCCCCCCCCCCCCCAGGGATGAGAAAGGTGATATATAAATATAGTAAGTAAGTAAGTAAATAAATAAATAAATAAAGCAAGCATAGGGAAAAGGAGGCAGATTGGGACTGTATCAATGCTGTTACCTTCTCCTTCTTCCTGGTCACAGAGATGGCCAGGGGCTCTCACAGACCTCTGTGACCATCTAACAGTGGGGTGAAACAGGAAAAAGAAGGTGTTCCATGGCACCAAAGAAATCACAGTCTGGATGGAATCTGCCCATCCTGCAATGACAATGGTACTGCTACAGACTGGGAACAGAGTATGTGGTTGACCTCAGTGCCAATCAAGATCATTACTGCTCTGGATTGGCTGTGAATTAAGCAACAAGTATAGACAAGCTCTGGGTTGAGTAATTGGGGGGAGGAATTTTTCAGTGGTTCACTCCTGTCCTAATAAATCACATGAAGTTCCATTTTCTTTCTCTTGATATTTCATGTCTCCATGAAATTCTTTGTGAGCTCAAGAGATGTGAACTCTGTATGCCAACAGTATGTTGGTAATACTGCATATTATTTGATCTGATTCAGATGAAGCAATGCAAGGGTCCTTTTGTCGATGCCCAATCTTTGGAAGTGATAGAGATATAAAAGTGGTAGGGAGGGAGGGAGGGAGGGAGGGAGGAAGATAGAGAAACGGCAAAGTTGAGAACTTTGAGATTCTTTCTCCAGGAAGTGTAATTTGGCAGTACTTACTTCCATTCCTTTCAAATCAGGTAAAGACACTTTCCCCCCTCAATCCATTAAAAATATTGTCTGGATCTGATTTTATTTCACTGCTGTGATGTTTTTATGTTTTCATTTCCTTTGCAGTTATTTCATAGGATTGGATCGGACTGTGGAAGTTGGTTGCTACTCTAACTCTCTGGTAAATGCAATTATAAATCCAACTCAACATTCCCCATGGTAAGTGACCATTTAGCTGCTTTATAAATATGTACGGAAAGGATGAAGACAGTCACCTGCAGAATATTGTGATTTGTACATTGCTTTGTGACTCACCTGAAATGTGTTACCAGGACTATAAGGTAGGATATACATCCCAAAAATGAACAGTATTTATAAGGGTCAAATTTTCAAAAGATCCCTTCAAAATGTGTGTGTTATGTTTATTAAATGTTAACCTCCAAAATTAGTCTTTAGTATGGCACATTTAGTGGCTGTGCTCATCAAGGAATTGAGCATCTAAATGTGTCGTCCTAGGATATTCACTTACATAACCTACACTGTATGTAATATAAAACTGTAACCACTTTAGGAAAAATCTGTTAGAACTCATTGAAAGCATAAAGTGCCAAGCAGTTTGAATCCACCTGTCTGAAAACCATAAAATGGGAAGTCATCCAACGGACAGCAAGTTCACCAGAGAGGCAAGTTTCAGTTTCAGGCATTGAGGAATTGTTTAAAAAGGGATTTTCATGTTGTAAAAACTATTCCATGAGTTTGCTTTAAATAAATCTTAATTCGGCATCTGTGTGAACATAAAGGATGTTTTCTTAATGAGATTACTCATCATTGTTTTAACAATAAAGATATGCACACCCAAAAACTGTGGTAAATAGTTATTCTTTGTTATGCCCGGTAGGAAGAGGTCAAGTTTTGTCATCAGAGTCACAGAATACCCATGTGAATGAATTATACTTAACCAGAAATTCATGTATGGGGCAATGAGACATTTATCCTGACCTCCTTCCTTCTTTCCTATCATATGGTGGCCCCACTTTCTTTATCTCTTACTATCCTAATTTGAAAGATATGAAAATGATTTCCATGTGCATTCTCTTAAAAGGTAACACTTTGTTCTAGAAGTCAAGAACTCCATTAAAGGAAGATTTCAAATTGTGCAGGGAGTTCTACTCATGGCACACTAGGACTGAATCTCAAATAACAAATTGAATTGGCCTTAATCAGACCAGTTTGTATGGTTTTCAATTGGAACAGAATGGCCCCATTTGGTTCTGGAGTGAAATAGATCAAACCAAAGTGCAACCAGAGAACAGAATATGAAAAATAATAAAGAAGAAACCAGATGAGGGCCCAGGTCCTACACTGAGATTGAGTAGGGTACATAGGGATGTACCCTACTCAATCTCAGTGTAGGACCTGGGCCCTCATCTGGTTTCTTCTTGCAGGGGCAAGTAGAGTTATACACTGAATATGGTATGCAACTCTGGTGTAGAATGAGCAACTGAAATGTGTAACCAAATACACAATTGAATGTGTATGTGTGCATATCTAAATGCACATGGCATTGCATACATAATTCTGCTTCCATATTCCTGAACTGAATGCAGGCATTCAACATCAGATAAAAATGTCCAACTGATTCTACAGGTGAATGTATATGTTTAACAGGATTATGATCCTAATCCCCCTGAAGTTTAGGTAGATATACCTCTGAAAGTAATGAGGTGAGGGAGCACAGAGAAATGACCAGCACCACTACAGATCATGTAGAGGCAGCTGATAATGATAATCAAGGTTTCATCTACACTATCCACCTAAGTCAGTGTGTACATGGATAAGTCCCGTGGTGGCTGCACACCACATAGGACTGATCCAGTTTAACCTGGGGCAAAGCTGCCCTAATGTCAGCCGGAGCACAAAGGAGCAGGTAAATGGGATGCAATGGTGGGGGATGATAATGACATGTGGAGCTGAGAGATACCTCTAAGGTGGCACTGAACCATGATCAACATGCCCGGACAGCAGGGATTCCTTCTTGCTTCAAAGGTGGTTAAGGGAGTACTAATCAGGACACCGTGCACATTTTGTGTCAGTGTAGAAGGGCTCCAAGTTGACTGTCTGGGAGATCTCATAAACTGGATTGCTGGTAATAAATAACTATAGTCAGGCCTGAAGCCAGACTGGAACGCATCTAGATAATTCATTTCAATTAGGAATGCCTTGACATAATTTACTTTTGGAATCAGAAAAACCTGATGCAAAGGTGTTGAACTGTGAGGAGGTTTTCACTTCTGATGACTTCCTCTTGATATCTAAGAAGCTGATAACTAAAACAGCTGAGGTTTTCCTCCCAGCTAGACTTGGCAGACACTGAAACAAGAACCCTATTCTTTGAAGTCTGGTGGAAAAATGGTCAGTTAAATACAAGACACTGACTAATTAAATGCTTGGAATCTAAAGGCAGCTACCTATAAATCTCTGAGAAGCTAAGGGAAATCCTTATTGTTTACCATTGTTCAACCTCAGCATATAGGTTGGAAGAAATATGATAGATTGACCTGTAAAGTTATTTACAATGGACTTCCAAGTCACCTACATTTTGTTCCTTTGTGCAAAGCATAAAAGGCCCTAACCACTTGAGACAGCTCGACTGTGCAACTCCATACAGCTGCATTGGTGGAAGCGAAAAATGATATCTTTGCTGTCACTAGAACAATGGGTTCTAGCCATGGTTCAGTCAGACTTGCTCTGAGCTTTCTACTATTAACACACTAATCTTATTTCCCACTTGTTCCAGCAACTCCCTATTAAAATGTGTATATGTGTGGGCTTGACTCCACCCCATGAGAGAGGAAATGTAGGAGTGATTGTGTGCATTACTCTCATTATTTCCCCAGAATCATGGGCCAAGAGAATTCTGCAACAACCTTCAGGAATCCATCTAGTATCATAATCCCATTGGAGCAGACCATTATAATCACCCCTGCCTCCATATTAACTGGGCTTCAAGTACCAGTTAATGTAAACTGCACCACTCTTTCTCAGCTCCATGCACTAAAGCTAATCAGACTTCCCATAGGATGATGTCCTTCAAGTAATGCAGGATAGCAGCCTACAAGGTGCAGTGCAAGTGACATGGTATACACATTCACAACTATATTCATGGCACTCTGTAATTGTGAGTTGAGATAAGTAGCTCACTGTGTCTAAGTTCAGTCCTGATCCAAGAAATAAAATGGTTTCTCTGAGTTCATAGCATTGAGGGGCTATATTAATTTCCTTACAGTATGGGTTCTGAAGATTTCACATTTTGGCTCTGGAAAGCATTGGCCACTCATGCTTCTCTCCAAAATTAATAACAATTTCCCTTGAAGAATAATTTGAGAATGATCCTCTTTCTAAGTGATCCTGCTGTTATTGGCATCAGGTCACTAGGATAACCCACATAAGCTTCCACGTGCATGGAGGGTGTGTTCGTGATTAAATCCCAGTATAAGAACTGACTGCTCAGATTTATTTTCCAGGAACAAATGACTAAACCCTTCCAGAGAAGAGCACTTAATGTAAGTGCTGGCAAAGCAGTGTTGCCTCCCTCCTTATTTATGGAGATGAAGTGAGGAACTGCTTCTGTTTAAATGGGGAAAACAAATGAACAGGAAACACAGTCTCACCCCCTTTCCATTTCAGCACATTCATTGTACATAGATTTGGGGGAGGAGAATGATGGAAATAGTGGAAAGACACACTTTTAAATATTTGTATCTCTCTTGTCGTCTCTCCTTTGAACACACATGCATAAAGACACATTAAAGAAGGATGGGAAGATTGCTGAGCTGAACAAATTATTTCCATCTGTCTGCGCTATGGAAGATCTAGAGTAGATACCCAGTGTCTGAACTGATATTTACAGGAAGTGAGTCTGATGAACTGAAGCAAATAGTGTGGACAAGAGAGGAAGCTCTATGCCATATTCACAAATTGAAAACAAACCTTCCACTGGGTCCACATGGTATTCTGCTGAGCATTCTTAAATAACTCAGAGAATAAAATAATGATTTTTTTAAAGTACTACCCCAACAAAATCATTTCTGGACCAAAGAAACAGACCATGGCCAATTCAATGTCCCCCTCCTCAAAGAATTGGAGAGGGAGGTCCCAGGAGTTATAGGCCAGTTAGCTGTTTCCATCCTCTCTCAAAAAAGAGGGTAAATAGAAGTAAATGGGATGTTTCCAGGAATGGCATTTCACTTTTTGAGTAGCATACTTTCCAATTCTCTGAATGTGGCAAGGGCAATCCAAATTGATCCTCTTCTATCCCATTTTTTCAGCTGTTTTTACAATGTTCTGCACTTACCTTCTTCCTGGTCAATGTATATATGCAGTAAGAAATGCGTCCTGAAAGGGCAAGCCCAAAATGGCCCCATTTGTCACCACCTGCATCTAGTCCAGAGAGAATGAAAAAGATTGACTGGGCCAATTGTGGTGGGAATATTTCACTCTCTTTCCTGGCTAATTTTCTACAAGGGCATAAAGTGCTGAAATTCAGGGAAGCCTTAGATTAGTAAAGTTCTTCTCCCTCCCTTTTCTTTTAGAGCTCCTTGAGGAAAAACCTAAAGGGCACTGAATGTGTGATTAGCCCCCTTTCCCCAAAGGTCACATTGGGCAGCTGGTGGCAAAAGGTAGGTTTTTGGTATTTTAGATTCCCAGATAAGGGAAGCTTGGCGAACCTAGTTATAGCAGGCATGGACAAACTTCAGCCCTCCAGGTGTTTAGGATTTTAACTACTACAATTCCTAACAGCCAGCAAGTTGTCTGGGATTTCTAGGAGGCCCAAAATTTGGTCAAGGTCGTTATAGAGTAATAGCCAATAGCACTGCCCCCCATACATTTTTTCTTAGCCTTTTCCAAATTGACCCATGTGGCTAATCACTGTTTATAACTTGAATGCAGTTCTCCTTGAAGACTGATAGATCTAAATGCAATTGCTCATCTGAACAAAAACTGAATATTATTGACTTATCAGGTTCCCAGAGATTCACTGGATTTAGTCTAGAAAGTCAAGCAATTTATTTTAGGCCACAATCTATTCAAATATTGGATTTGTGAACTGTTGAATATCATTGAGCCTGAGGTGGAAAATACAACTTATTTAATATGCAACTTCATCACATTGCTCCAAACAAACATCCTAGAATGCTTAGAACCAGGTTTGGGAATGGAGCCCCACTGTGGCCATCAAATGATGTCAACTGTGACTCCCTTCTTAACCTCCCCCAACTGAGGTAAAAGTGTTGCTATACTTTCCCCAGCAACAAAGGAGGTATCCTGTGTTGCACTGGCTCCAATAGAGTCAGCACAGGGCCTCCCTGAGATGGCAATGCTTTCCCCATATGATGGGAAAAGAGTCACGAGAGGGAGCTGTGTATGGGGTGACAGATTCACCCCCACGGCTCCCTCTTTTCTCCCCAGAAACCAAGCAAAGTGGATTGTTTTACTTGGCCTTTATGATAAGGTTGATAGTGTAACTGATAGTGATATATCTTGCTGTTGGAGGTGCAAAAGAAGGAAAGGGACTTTCTTTCACGTATGGTGGTCATGCGAACTGGTGCAGATCTATTGGAAAAGAATAATAAAGGAAACAAATAAAATGATTTACAACAAAGTAAAAAAGAACCCAGGGATGTGCCTATTAGGGATATTCAGAGATAGATTAGAACAACCAGAGAGAGAAATTTGTTTGTACAGCTTTGCGGCTGCACGCATCACAATTGCCAAAGATTGGAAAGGGGAGAAAACATTAAGCATCAAAGATTGTAAGGATAAACTGTGGGATTGTGCACAGATGGCTAAGATTTCTAGCAATTTGAAATATGAAAATAATGAAATATTTGAAAGAAACTGGAAGCTGGCCTTAGCATACTTGACGGGAGATCTAAAGAAATAAAAACAAGAGGAATTTATTGAATTAGAAGTATAGAGGGTTAAATAAATTGTGCATAAATCCTACGTGGATTAGTGATGGAAGTCAAGGTGGTGGGTAGCACTGGGGGTGGGTGGAGGGGTAACTGTATGGAGGGTTGTTTGTGTATGTGTGTTTGTTTGTGTAGGTGTATATTTTTGCAACATATATGGTTGGTGTATTATTTTTTCGAAATAAAATTTATTTATTTTTTTAAAAAAAGATAGTGATATATCTTGGATGTTCGCTTCTAAAAGAGAGTAATCCAGCCTGGTCCACAACCTACACTACTATTAGAAAGACTGAGGTGATTAACCTGTCTCAGAAATTATTCTGGTGGTTAGCATTATGAAAAAAGGAAAGAACAGCTAGAAGAGTCAAGTAATTTTTTTTGAAACTCTTTGAGGAAAAACTCAGCCTGTGCTTGATGTGTGACCTCAGACACACACACTTCCCCCTCCCCTTCACTGAGTATTCCAAAATCCTCAAGAAATCCTGAAATCCCAAAAACTACTGGTCCCAAGTATTTTGGATAAGGGAGACTCGACTTGTATAATTATGCCCAGTATCAGAAATAGTATGCTTCTTTTTAATGTTGACTGGAGACCATAAGCAGGTGAGTACTGCTGCATTCCTCTCTAGTTTTCAGGCTGCCTATGGACATTTTATAAGTCTCTTTGGAAAGAGAAAGCTTGATTTAAATATATTGTAACTTTAGTCTGATCCAGCATAGCTGTTCTTATGTTCTTAGGGTTGGAAATACAGATCATTCTTAGGTGAAGGATTTTAAGAAAGTGGTGAGGTTTTTTTTTATCATCCCTGCTGATAACCTCTTTTCTGTCCTACATTTATGATTACTTGTCCTGATTATCAACTCCACTGGCTTCAATTCATTGAACCACAGCACTGTGGAATATAGGGACTATAATCAATTCTTCTCCTTGTCCGGCTGCTTTTTATCTAATGAGGCCTAAAAGAAATGAGGAAATACAACCCACCACAGTTCTTTGGAATCCCACAGAGTACTAAATTGGCATTGCAAAAAGCACTTACATGAAAGAGTGTACAGAGTAAACTGCAAATTCTTTCAAAAGAAATGCTTTGCATAGATAGCTGGTGCCAAAGAGGGACTGAACTTTCCTCCTTCCTTTTTCCAGTTTAAAACCTCCAGCATTGCTATTTGTTTATTTCCATCTTTTCTATAGAAACTAGTTATCTTACATTTATTTTTTTAATCTGGAGAAACATAATCCATGAATCACATTCGTAACCTTCCTGGACCAAGATCCATTTGATCGCTTTAATTTCTGTAGCTTTAGTCTTCTCTACCAAAGGGTGCCAATGCCTCATCAAACTACAAATCCCAGGGTTCCATAATGGCAATTAAAGTGGTGTTAAATTGCAGTAATTCTACAGGGGAAATGCACTTTATCCCTAAGATCAGTCTCCCCTTCTGAAGTCAGAAATCCTGGAGAATTTGCAGCAGCCTAAAACCTGACAAACCCAAGCAGAATTCACATTATTCTGAAACTTGCCTTGAATGAGATTTTTGTGCCATACCTCGATGGGGGGGGGGGGGGGGGTGTTGGAAACATTCTTCACCTAATTCTGTATTAATTCTTCCCATATTTCCTGCACAAAATTAGCTAGAAGGAAGTATATAGTAGTAAATTTTATTTATTTGTTTCAAAAATCCTGCACATTTTAATTTTCATACAGAAAAACAGCCGAGACTTCCTCCAGCCCAAACTCAGCAAGTTTGTTGAGGATATGGGGAAAAAGTAGTACAGAGAGCAAATAAGGCCATATCTGGTCTATAGATATATAACAGAATAGTCAAAAGGACTCTTCGAATTGACATCAGAAGAGAAATAAAAATCATAATTTGGGCAGTACCTCAATGGGTAATGCATGTTTGTTTATTAGGGCTATGCAAAATTTTCATTAGTTGTCATAAGTCGGATCAAATTTGTTAAATTTGTACTTATAATGCAATATCTGACACATGGCAAAAACTTAATAATCGAACCTTACCCAATACTTTTTTGTTTGAATTTTGTAAACCTAGAAAGCCTCTCAAAGTCAGTTTAATTTTCAGCACAAGCAAACAAAGCAAAGATAAAAAGGCTGCCATTACTCTTCAAATTAATGGCCTCTCACCATTGGGAGAGGAAAGCGGCAGGGAGAAAGCAGAGTTCACTGGGAAAGAGACTGAGAAAGCATAGAATTCTGGGAGATATAGTTTGGGAAGGCAAGGAGCCCAATGTCAGAGAATTCAAAAGGCCATTTCCTAAACTACACTTCCCAGAATTTCTGCTCACCGTCAGAAAGCCCCAATCAGGAGAAGGGAGAGATTTTTCCTTTTGTAGAAGCAACCACCCAGTGTTCCAATATATTGTTAAATCTGCAAAGAGGAAGACTGACGGATACTTCTAGTAAGTAGATCTCTGTGCCGGACTAGGAATAAATCCATAAATGGTAGTTCTATTGATTAATATGAGAGACATTCAATGAGATAGCTATTGTGGCTTTAAGAAATGTTTTTGTTAAAACTCTTTAAAAATTCCCTAAAAGCAGGAGATGTTGACATTCAGTTCCCATCGGCCTCTAGCTCCTTGGCAAATGGCCAATGGTGACAGGAACACCAGTCCTGGTGTACACACAAACTTCTGGGTTGTGTGTGTTGATTTATTTGAAAACCAGATTCTACATGTTTTTCAAGTTCCATAAGACAAGCCCTATCAGTTTGTTGCAGGAAAGTTGAAAAGAAAACAGAACAAAAACAAAATGTAAACATAAACCTGAATTACTTGAAAGTCTAGTTCCAGGTAGTACAAGCTTTCATCCTTGATTAGATGTATACTGAGTTTTGTGAGTTATTTAAAAGAAACAAGAAAAAATATGGGGAATGTTGATTTGCATCACAAGCGAGATATGAAGGATATTCCTTATTGGATATTTGCACTGTACTCAGAAGTACATATAAAGCTAAGATTTTTATTTACTATTTTTCTTCACATCCACAGCAACTCATCATTAGTTGATCTGTATGTCAAAAAATAATCTGTAATTCCAGTATGTATAACAAGCCCTGACTTTGATGTCATGAAACAATAGCATTTTGGGGAATCAGATGTCAGAATTAGATTTCCAATTGAATTTCTGGGTTATTTTGTGAATGCATTTTGTGGCTGTAAATTGCATACTTTCCAATATTTCACAAATGTAAACTGAGACAAGTGTGCCAAGCAATATCAGAGTAAGAACAAGATGGTAAACATTATGTATAAGGAAGAATACACAAGCCAAGAGAAGCTGCAGAAGTTTGCTTTTGCCTGACACCTTGAGGAAAAGATTTTATTCCTGTTTTTCCTTTCCCTCCTGAAGATCTAATCAAAAGCAAACTACTTTTACCTTTTGTACTTCATTTGTAGCAATTTAAGTTATCTGAGGATGAATGTGTGTGGAGAATTTTGGAACATTTGTAAAAGCAGCTGAGAAAGTGGGATGGCAGAAGATTATAGATGACTGTCTCTGCCAAACTGACATAATGGAGCCCCTTCTATACTTCCCTATATACCGGGATTGGATCCCAGATTATGTGTTTATTCCAGATTATAAGGCAATGGAGACTTATATGATCCATATAACACAGACACTATATAGGGAGAGATTGATTAGATAGATGCAACAAAATGTTTCAAAAACTTTATAATGCATGATAACCTCCATCAATATTTATAGCTCTGGACTGGTAATCCAAATTACATTTTGTTAAAATTATAATAAGCTTAGTTCACATATCGCTAACATTGGGCTCTTCTACAAAGTCATAAAAATCCAAACTTGAAGCCAGTTTGAAGTCACAATGTCTACAAATGTATACCCCCAGTGCGAGCCTCAACACAAATACAGCCAGAAACAGCATGATAAATCTCCCAGGAAATTCTGGCTCAAGCCATAAAATTTACTGAAACTTAACTGTGTATAAATACTGCACAGCAGGAAGCCAAATGATAAATGCAAAGTGCTTATATAGATAGGGCTAATGCTGCAGCAATCAAAGAAAGAAACTCCCCTGGAAAGAAAACCACAATGTTCTCATGGAATGCTTGATTGTCATCTTTTGCCTTTCTTTGCTACAGTCAAGCACTGAGAAAGCATTTTTACCAGTGCATTTCTTCCAGTGATCCTTGAATTGGATAGATCTTCAATCAGGGATCTTTATGGATTCTGTGGCAGCTTTAAACTGGTGCCTGGGCAGACACTCCAATGTGAACTGGATCTCTATAATCTACATTCTGATCCCTTTTATATGGCTGTGTAGAAACAGCTACTTCCTCACTTGTAGGCCCCACTATGTTGTATATAGCAGTGCCCCTCATTAAATATATTTTAAGGTCATCAAAACTTAACCAACATTAATACTGAACTCAACCACTATTGTTAATGATGCATTCTGTAAATGATTTTTCTGGCTATCTGAAATCTTCAACTAGCCAACTTTATTGGGTGGCACTAAGTTCTAATATTAGATAAAACATTTGTTTCTACTCACATCTTCCATAGGTAAAGGTTTGCCCCTGACATTAAGTCTGGTCGTGTCCGACTCTGGGGTGTGGTGCTCATTTCAATTTCTAAGCCGAAGAGCCAGCGTTGTCCGTAGACATCTCCAAGGTCATGTGGCCAGCATGACTTCATGGAGTGTCATTACCTTCCTGCCGGAGCGGTACCTATTGATCTACTCACATTTGCATGTTTTCGAACTGCTAGGTTGGCAGAAGCTGGGGCTGACAGTGGAAGCTCACACCACTCCCTGGATTTGAACCTGCGACCTTTCGGTCAACAAGCTTAGCGGCTCAGTGGTTTAACCCACTGCACCACCGGGAGCTCCATAACATCTTCCATAACCTTCATTATTTTAACAACATTTACGTTTTGAATGTTTCAATGATACTCGGAATAGTTGCTCTTTACTAACAACATGCACTTACTCTTCTGTGAGAAATTAATTTATGAATGATTATTCTCAAGTGCTTTAAGGGAGAAAACACAAACATCTTTCATGACCATATTGACATAACTATAGGGAAGTAATCTTGACCCATTGCAGTCAGATTCATATGGTAAGTTTAGGTAGATTCTCTAAGAGAATATATGTAGATAATTAAAAGACCAAAAAACACCATCTGCACCCATCCTTCGAAGTGACAAACTTTTCAGAATGGATTTTTGGTCTGTGACCAAAATAAATGGATTCATTCATAAAGTGATACATTCATTCTTTAGCGAACAAACAATCTACCTTGTTGATTTAACATATAGGTCTGCTCGTCAGTCATGGGCCATGAAATGAATGTAAAAAACAAAGATAATATCTCAAGACAAAAAGTCACATACATATAACTCTGGGACAACCCAGGGATATCGGTTCCTTGAGTATTTAATGAAGGAACAGTTGGTTCTGCTTTAATCAATGGCAAAAGGAGAATGTACACTGTGTGTGTTCATAATAGAGTCGTTTGTTTGATAGACCAGTAACCCATTTTTTATAAGAAAGTGAGCTTGAACACTGGGTGTTTGTCAAATTTGGTGTGAAGATAAACCAAAGGAAAGTTAATTAACAATGTTCAAATGAAAGATATTTCATATTTAATTATAAACCACCCTAATAACCCAAACTTCATGGGTGGAGCAAACATTCCAGTTGGATAAGGTTTGCTCAAGCATCCAAATCTCTTCCAGAATGATATTGTCAGGTCAGAAAGGAGAAGATGCATGTATGAGGATGAGGTTCTTCCTTTTTTTATGTTTGCTTTTGATCTTCCTTTAGCTATGCCCTGCATGTCAATGGGAGAGAAAAAATCATACGAAGTCTGGTTACCACCATCCAATTTTGGGTAAATCTATAGCCTCACAACACTGATCTAATAAACTGAACCTTGCCACTTAAAGATACATGCAAAATTTATAAATATGAAGTCCTTGCCTTTTCATATTATCTTTTTTCATAACTCACACTTGATGATACCTTCCAGGATACTCCTATCTGTATGACTGGGGGTTGTCCTGGCCAAGGGATCTGAAAGTTGGAGCATATAAAAGGAACATTTCCAAGCTCTCATTGTGGCAATACATGATGGAAAATAGAAGCATAACCCCTCAGGAATAAAAAAGCTCACTTTTAATTCATGAAAAGAATTGTTTGGAGAACCATTAGTACCTAATGATCTGATCAACATTAATCGTTCCCCGCTGAAGTTACTTGAGGGATATTACTTGCAATTGTCACTGAATGCCAAATGGCACAACAGCTCCTGGTACGGAAGTATCAGTCTGCCCCCTAGCCTTACTGCGACCTCCTTTGTGCTTTGCTCTTTTTGTAAGCATAAAACAAACAAACAAATGTAGCTTTCGCCTATGCATTCAAAAATATTATTCTTGCATTCCTTAGACATTTTGGCATCCACACCAGTTTGTTTCAAGGTTCTGATTTTTGCTGATTTTCACCTTGGCTTGGGCTATGATTATCTCAAGCCATACACTCTTGTAGTATCTCTTCCCTGACATTTAGAATTGCCATCAAATTCCATCACATAATTAAACTGAGTTGATCTTACAGTGCATCTACAGTGTAGAATTAATGCTGTTTGACACATTTGCTTTGTACTTTTACAAGCTCTGTACCCTTCTTTGCCAAAGGGTGCTGGTGATTCACCAAACCACAACTTCCATGATGCCAGAGCATTGAGCTATGGTAGATAAAGTGGTGTCCAGCTGCATTAAATCAATGGTATAAATGCACCCTCAGTCCTTTGATGTGCAGAGTCTTTTTTGGAAGAATCCCTAGGGTCTGGAGCAGTTTTCCAAGAGAGTTTCAGATAGCTTTCTCTGTGCATCCGGGCCAAAGAAATTGATTGCTTACATCTTAAAAATTCAAGATGGCATACAGACAAGAAGGACATAAGGTAGCCATTTATTTAATTTTACAGAAATGAATGAAGGGTGAATTAATTTTGAGTTATTTTTAGTTACCTTTGTAATTAGAGGGTTGTGTGGGGTCAAATCCTAGCTCTCTGTGTGTTTAGTACAGATCAATGCTTAAAAACTTTACTTACTAAACAAAAGAAAGTGAAAGACACTGATTTCTTTCCCCTTTCAATAGTAAACAGTAATTTAAAGGCAATCCCTTCAGGGCTCAAAATGTAACTCATTCTTTATAAAAGTAGATTTGGAGCTCTGTCCAAATGTTGCCTCTGTCACTATGTCCACAGGTGACTTAAGGCATGCCCGTTATCTTCTCCATCTCAGTAGCACACAAATCATTATAATCTTGGCCTGCTTCACAATAGAGTTTCTGGATTTCTCAAACATGTGTAAAAGGCTTTGAATATTTCATTGTGTTGTCTGCATATTAAATCCTGCATTACTTTGATGGGTCTTGGCCCTTTAGTCAAAATTCTGGAGAAGCTCTGTTGGAGGACTCAAAATCAAACTACGTGCTGTTTCTTGTACCATACGTAGATGAATTCTTCTCCTCTCTCCTCTCCACCCGCCTGTCACCCGCAGCGTTCTAAAGGCTGCATAGTATTCCACATAAGGGGCTATGCACACACACTGATCTTCAGAAAGGGAGTGACCAAAATTGAAAAGTCTGGAGCCTTCAGCCAAACTATAAATTTACATAGTTTGGAGGGAGCCAAACCACAGTCACTGCTGATTTAAAGGAACGCTTGTACTTAGTGATCATCGGCATGAAGCAGAATGCATGGAAAACACACATTAAGGTTTATAAACAGAAAGTAAATAAGCGGTGCCTACTGTCGGGCCCAAGCAGTTCATTTATAGACTGCACCACTTCACCTCCTCAGAATGCACTGAAGCCCTTTGATACATTCACTTCTCTATTACAGAGGATAAAAATATCTCTGCAAAACTGTAATTCCATGTCATTGTTTTCATTTCTTTGTAGCTGACATGTATTATTACAGACTTGGGGCAAAGCCATTCCTCCATATTTTGAGAAGTTTAAACATGATTGTGTGGGAAGGCATCACAATAGATAGAGCAGCTTTCTACACACGGCCTGTTATTAGGGCTGGGCAAACATGAAACCTCCCAGAGAACCTTTCCTTTGTCTTATCTGAATGCTTTGAGCTTTCTTTGAAATCCCTCCAATGTTTTACCAGAGAAAGAATCTTCAAATCTTCTTTGAAGTATGCTGGTCATAGCTAAGGAATGCACAAGATCCACCCTGAGACATTTTGCTGTTCTTGTGGAAATTCACTTAGGTTTATTTGCAGTTCCTCAGATGTTCTCCAGAACGAGGATATTTAGCAATTACTGAAAATGATTGTAACAACTGCATTGCTACATAAAGGTAAGAGTAAAGAGAGAAAAAGAGAAATTGCAAACCATTGGTATGCAATGTATTGTCGAAGGCTTTCATGGCCAGAACCACTGGGTTGTTGTAGGTAGTGACTACTCACTACCTCTGAGGATGCTTGCCATAGATGCAGGCAAAACGTCAGGAGAGAATGCCTCTAGACCATGGCCATATAGCCCGAAAAAACCTACAACAACCCATTGGTATGCACTTCCCAGAATGCTCCATGAAACCTGCAGTATAGTGTGAGTTGTTGTCAAAAAAAATAATGGTCAGTATTCTATATCAA